>NC_133654.1:45645527-46256341 GCF_009905375.1 Apium graveolens
CATTAAGGCTCAAGAAAGGAGAAGAGATGTCAGACTGAAGATTGGTGAAAAATGGGATGAAGCTAGGAGAGTACTTGATATGCCTCAGCTGAGCACTAACAATGATAGGCAGTTCCTACATCTTCTTGACAAGCTGGAAATCTCAAATCCTAACAATGACATGTACATGAATGCTATCAAGACTGAAGTCTCAAGGATCACAGCTGCTTTTGACAAATCCCTAAATGAGATGAGCATTTTTTTTATATTGTCAGAGTGAAGGATCTTTCAAGGTGTCACTTCATCTGTTTGAGAATCGTTCTTTGTCAGAGATTTGGGTTCTTCTCAACAAAGTAAAAAGAAGCTCAGAATTGAATGAAGTTCTTCGAGAAAGACTTAAAGAGTTTGCCAGCAGGGCTAGTCCTCAAGTGGTCAACAATCCTCATCAGGTGAGATTCTTTAAGTCTGATTGTCTTCAAATCTGTCAGCTAGATGTACAATCTCTTAAAGACTACTCAGCTAAGCATCTGGTCTGGATGGAACATCATTTAAGAACTGCTGGATACTCATCCATGTTGAAGACTCAAGCTGCTGATTTGATTCAAGCTTATTGTGAAAAAGAATATTAAAAGGTACAATCAGTTCAAGAATAAGCTGAAGTCAGTTGGAGTTCAACCAGTCAGACCAGCAAGCTACACTTCAGAAAAGGATCGTGTCTTTGACAAGGAGTTGCTTCAAGATTTAGAAGAAGGTGAAGTCAGAAGAGAAGACATCTGAATTCAATTAGCTCAAAACTCAATGTAATATGATTAGAGCCTTTATGAATCAAGATAGACTAATGTAGTTATATATTCAGGCTAGAGGAACATCTATCTTGTATTCACTTGTAAATTTCTTTTGGAATCTGGAAAATGTTAAATATAATCCAGAACTTTTCTGCTATTTACGTTGCATTACTGTTTATATCTTTTTCTTATTTGTTAGTTGAGTTATCCTCTAGGTATTTGTTGTTATTGTCTAACAAGCAAATAGGGGGAGATTGAAAGGCATATGTCATAGCCTATTTGTTTATTCAAGGATTTAACTCAACTCAAATAAGAATGTAATAAGTAAATAGTGGATCTATCGTCAGAGAGATCTCACAGAGTAACATATGTCAAAGGATTAAGAAGCATTGTTCATCTACAAACTTGATTACTTAATTCACTGGAAGAAGCTCAAGCAATTGATTAAGCCTCAGTGATATAAATCAAGATTGTTGATTTAATCAAGTGACAGAGATCTCGTCAGGGTATCAATTAATTATAAGGATTTAGTTTGAAGAAAATCAAGAGTATCAAGGTCAAGGATTGAAGAAACGTCACGGAAGTTAGTCACTCATGAACCAGACAGTACATCGAGTGTCAACATTGAAGTGGTGGAATTGATTCATAATTGACAGTGATTTTCAGAAGATTTTCAGAAGAATGGTTGCTGCTCAAGATTATTATTAATTCTCTATTAATTAATTAAGTCATATAATTTAATTAAGAAAATAAATTATATTTGCAAAGATTAATTTATTGATTAATTGAATTAATTGATTAATTAATTCAGAATTAATATTAAGGATTTTCAGAATTTTTATTAGATTAAAATCTATTAATAATTCAGTAAGACAATATGATTTGAACTACTATGACAATCGGTATGACAATTGATAGTCATACCGAAAGTCTTGCTAGTTCATTTTGATTGTCTTGCTAGCTATTGGGATTGTCTTGCTAGTTCAAAAGGATAGTCTCACCGAAAGTCCTACCAGTTCAAATGGATTGTCATGCCAGTTCATTTGATTGTCTTGCCGAAAGTCTTGCTGATTCAAACTGGATTGTTTTGTTTACTTAAACAACAAAAAGCAGAAGATATTCTATCTATCAAAAAAACAGAACACACAAGTCAAGAACACAGCAGAAACAAAAGCAAATCATTTCATTTTTCATCTGCTTTATACAAGATCAAAATTCTAGATTGTAAAGTTAAATCCAAACCACTAGAATTATTTATCTTGTTCTTGTGTAACAATCTAGCGGATTAAAATCCCTAGAACTTAATCTCAAATCGCATTTAGCATTTGATCTTTTCATTGCAAAAATAGAAAAAGTTCATGTCGAATTTATTCTAGATTTGTAATAATTGATTTGAGATTAATCCCTTGTAACAGATACCGTTGTTGTAACACCTTTCAAGTTTAATAAAAGTTTTATTTAACTTGAATTTTGTTTCACCTTTTTATTACGCATTTTATTCGATTAAACGGTATTGTTTGCATTCAACCCCCCTTCTACAAACAAATTGGGACCTAACACCTATAAGTACCTTTTCGAACCCCTTGTAATGATGCTTCATTCCTTGTTTACCCTATTCCTTATTGATCCTTGAAACGGTTTTGGTTTCCCTAACTTGAGTACAATATTACCACTGATCAAGATCCCTATAATTGAACCTTGTTCATCCTTGATTCATTCCCTTAAACATTGAATTCTTGAAATTGAATTTAAGAAAGAGTTTCGACTTGAAAGAGTCTGAATAATTTCATATTTTTGGTAATGATAAAATGAATTTAGAAAACCTATCTATTTCCAACTCAAGGTTTTCCAAATGATCCTGATGGATTGGATTGGGACGTAAGAGGCTAGTGGGACTAGTCCAGTCATAGTAAGAGGCTAGTGGGGCTAGTCCAGTTTAAGGCTGAAATTATGCCATTGGTACCTTAAAGACCGGATGGAGGTCGGTACGGGCTGATCACCCGTATTATTATTATGAAATGAAAGATAAAGTGGTCCAATCAAGGGTTCTATATTGATTTAAAAAAGGAATTTAAATTTCCTACTAAGTAATTGATTATTAGAAAATGAGAATGGTTTATATTGCTTTGAAAAGAGTTGACTGTGATATTGTGAAGCTTATAGTTCATGAACCGAGATTTTAATTCTGTTGATCATACAATTAATTCCATATAAAGAAAAGATTGTCGCTTTCCATTTGAAAGATCTGTTTTGATCCTTTAATGATTTGTAATGAATGTCGGCTTTCCCCCTGCTTTGAGCCTTGTTCCTTGAAAGCCCAAAAATTTCTTTCATAACCCTTTCATAACCCGAAAGATATAAATCTGCCACCTAGATCTGATAAAGTAGAATGCCCTGAGATTGATAAAGTATATTGTGGGTTTTATATCGTAGAACTGCTTTATAGTTACTTGCTGAGTTTTATACTCATATGTTTTATTTTAATCTAACCATGGCAGTTAAGCAAGAAGATGGCCAGGCTTAGGCGCACTGCTCGTAAGAGCGTACCAGGTGGTCCCTATCGTGTTGAGGGCTTCCGGTTGCCAGAGCAGGTAGTAGTGTTTTTGAGTGAGCAAGCGCTTAGCCAGAGAGTTGTAAAGATATAATGGGTTATCTGTCGATTCCAAGCCGGGATCGACTATGTATATTTGATTTTATTTTGGGGTTATAAGTTATATTTTATGATTGATAATTGTAATCTTGTCTCATACTTTATCCTGTTTGATCCTGTTAGTTGGTAATCGGGGTTTATGCTTATTTAATTAGTAGATTAGAGGTGTGTGGGTCCTCATTTCATAACCCCGAGATTGAGGGCTTCACAAGTTGGTATCAGAGCTACAGGATCTAGTCCCTGAGACAAGTTAGGATTAAAAAAGGTATTTTGGGTATATATTTATATCGCGAGAGAGTTCGACTCATATAGAATTGAGTTAGACTATTAGGTATAGTCTAAGGAAAAGTGTGTATTAGCTAAATGGCAACTAGAGTTAGGGTGTGAGTTAGCTGGAAGCTTTATTTGACCCTAACGCTGTTTCTTGGTTGCTGTTTTGTGTTTTCTCTCAGGATCCCAGTAGTGGTAGTGATTCAAATTCTGAGATTAGTTTGACCGGTACCCCAGTGGATCCCATTCCACCCTCTCCAGAGGAGCCTGTGCATGTTAGTTTAGATCCAGAGGAGGATCCTTCTGAGAGTAGTGAGATCCCCATGCAGATTTCAACCTTGAGGCCAAATTCAGAGACCCCTTCCCCTGAGCCAGAGTCTGAGATGCCTAAGATTGTGCTTGTCAGTGTTGGTGGCAAGTTAGCCCATGAACGAGACTTTGTTTACTCCCGTATTCCTGAGTTGGAAGCTTTGGTGGATAGGTTGATTCGAGACTCTAGGCAGAGGACTTCAGTAGTAATGGAGGAGTGGAGAGCTAAGATTCAGTTGGTGGAGCAGGTTACCCGGAAGAGATTAGATGAGGGACCATCCACTAGCGATGCTGATGCTGAGGCCCGGAGGCTGCATAAGATCATTCGCTGGATGTTGGTTGTGTTGAGAGAAATTCTGGATGATTAGCTGTTAGGCGGGACTGTTGGTTGAGCCCGTAGTTTTTGTTTTTCAGCGCTAGTAGGCTTTGGGATACTTGGTTAGATGCCGGGATCACTTTTTCATTTGTTGTATTGTAATTCAGAACTTTATAGTAGTAGTTGTTGTTAGAAGTTAGGGGTAGATGGGGGGATATTTTCCAGTTTTTCCTCTGTTTAACCCTGTTATGTTATTGTACATTATTTTTGAACTTGCAATAACCAGACTTTTATTTATGAACCTTTGTTTCCTAAATCCATTATATATCTTGTTTTCTATCGCGCACCCTAAAGATTTGCATAAACCGTTCTGAACATCATATTTTCCTTCAACCAAGCTTAAAATCTCGTAATATCATAACCTGTGCCGTGAGAAAACAACACTGATATGGGAATTATCTAGTAATAGGATTGCATGTGCAAAATTGGGTAAAGCTTAAAATGCGCAAGAGAGAATCCATAATAAAATCTTGTTATATATGCCATGCTCTCAATCAGGTTTGTAAGAAATGGCCAACTCACCAGATCACCAAGAAGAAGAAATTCCAACCCAATACCCATAAGTAAACCCAGGAACCACTATGATGAGCAGACTTGCTCAGCTTTTGCAACAACCTGTGGCCCCTAAAGTTGGAAACTTCAAACACTTTCAATCTGTTCATCCCCCATAATTCTTAGGTTTTCCAGACCTGATTAAAGCACAGTCGTGGTCAAGAGAAATGAAAAAAAGCATTCGAACTTGTAGAAGTTAAGGATGACAAGAAAACCCTGTATGCAATTTATTACCTTAAAGATGAAGCGAGCTTCTGGTGGGAATCTTTGAAAGCGTTGTTAAAAGGAAAGGACTTATCATGGGAGAAATTCACTGAAATGTTTCTGGAGAAATATTTGCCAAGTTATTTGCAAGATCAGTTGGAGATGAAATTTCTGGACCTTAGACAAGAAGATATGTCGGTAGCGGAGTATGAAGTGAAATTTTCGGAGCTGTCTAGATTTGTACCTGAGTATGTAGATACGGAGGCAAAGAAGGCTAAGAGGTTCCAACAGGGACTTAAGCCATGGATTAGAAGTCAAGTGGCATTACTGGAGATTAAGAATTATGCTGCCTTTGTACAGAAGGTAATGATAGTAGAAGGAGAGCGTGAAGCTACAAAGAGAGAAAATGAAGGAAGGAAAAGAAAGTTTGACAACTCGGAGAAAGAGCAAGGAAGTTCAAAGTTTAGAGGAAAGTTTGGAAGGAATGGTGGAGGTCAGCACCAAAAGTTTCAGAAGTTTAAACCCGGTAACGGAGCCCAGAAGAACCGTTTCCAGAAAGTAGGACAACCGAGAAAGGATAAAAGACCACAGATTAAAGAATGCAAGGTTTATGGGAAGAGACACCCGAGAAGGTGTAATAAGTTGGACGTGACCTGTTTCAAGTGCAACCAGAAATGGCATTACTCTTCAGAGTGTCGAAATGGAGCAAGGAAGCCTGATTTGGCTTGTTTTAAATATGGAAAGGGGGGCCATATGGCCAGAAACTGCAAGGAGCCTGTTCAGAAGGCCAATATTCTTAGGATTGCTGGACCGCCGTCTCTCCTAGCACCGTCAGCTCAAACCAGAGCTAGGACCTTTAATATGACAATGAAAGATGCGGTACAAGATGTGGACGCGATAGCAGGTATGCTCATTATAAACTCAGTAGAAGTAAAAGTATTGATGGATTTTGGAGCAACTAGATTTTTTTATTTTCTGAAAGTATGCTTAATAAGCTAAATTGTGTTGCGTACCCTCTAGAACCTAATTTGATTATAGAGGTAGCAAATCAAGAGAAAGTTATTATTAATAAGGTTTGTCCCAATTGTGATGTGGTTATAGAAGGTCGGCACTTTTCTGCTGACTTGATTCCTTTTAAGTTAGGAGAATTTGAGGTTATACTAGGAATGGATTGGTTGTCAAAGGGAATACTAGGAATAGATTAGAGTGTAAAAGTAAGAAGGTGCAGTTAAGAACCAAGGATGGTGAGGAAGTGATATTCAAAGGGAAAAGACAAGAAAAGAAGTTTCTAACAGCTATCGAGTCGAGAAGATTATTACGTCAAGGATGCGAAGTTTATTTAGCTCATGTTAACGACGTGGAAAAAGAATCCGTAAGGATTGAAGATATTCCAATAGTAAGAGATTTTCCTGATGTATTTCCTGATGAATTGCCTGGACTACCTCCAGATAGAGAGATCGAGTTTACGATTGATTTGGCTCCTGGAACGGAACCAGTATCGAAAGCTCCCTATCGTATGGCGCCAGTCGAGATGAAGGAATTGGTAGTATAATTGCAAGAATTGTCGGATAAAGGAGTAATTCGGCCGAGTGTATCCCTGTGGGGCGCACCGGTATTGTTTGTAAAGAAAAAGGATGGAAGTATGAGGTTGTGTATTGATTATCATGAATTGAATAAGTTGAGGATTAAGAATAAGTACCCTCTACCGCGAATCGATGACTTGTTTGATCGGTTAAAAGGAGCCTCGTGTTTCTCCAAGATTGATTTAAGATCTGGGTATCATCAATTAAAGATTAAAGCGGAGGATATACCCAAGACAGCGTTTCGAATGAGATATGGGCACTTCGAATTTTTGGTAATGGCGTTTGGTTTGACGAACGCGTCAGCCGCATTTATGGATCTCATGAACAGAGTGTTCAAGCAATACCTGGACAAGTTCGTTATTGTGTTTATTGACGATATATTGATTTATTCCAAGACGGAAGAAGATCATAAGGAGCATTTGATGATTTCCTTGGAAATTCTGAGGAAAGAAAGGCGGTACGCTAAGTTATCGAAATGTGAATTTTGGCTAAAGGAAGTGCAATTTCTTGGTCATGTAGTTAATAAAGAGGGAATCAAAGTAGACCCAGCCAAGATAGAAGCTGTAATGAATTGGGAAAGACCCAAGACTCCTACGGAAGTTAGAAGTTTTCTGGGATTAGCCGGATACTACAGAAGGTTTGTGCAAGATTTCTCAAAGATTGATGTCCCATTAACAAAATTGACAAGGAAGAACGAGAAGTTTGTGTGGGCGGAAAAGTGCGAGGAAAGCTTTCAAGAGTTAAAGAAGATGTTGGTAACCACCCTAGTGTTGGTGTTACCTGATGAAAAATGAGAATTTGTAATATTCAGTGATGCTTCGTATAAAGGACTTGGATATGTGTTAATACAACACGGGAAGGTAATAGCATATGCGTCAAGGCAAATCAAGCCGCACGAGCAAAAGTATCCCATACATGATTTTGAATTGACAACAATTGTGTTTTCCCTTAAGATTTGGAGACATTATTTATATGGGGAAAGATGCGAGATTTTTACAGATCATAAGAGTTTATAGTATATTTCACTCAAAAGGAGTTGAATATGAGACAAAGAAGATGGTTAGAGTTGATCATAGATAATGATTTTGCGATAAACTATCATCCTCGAAAGTCAAATGTGGTAGCAGACGCTCTAAGTCGCAAGGAAAGGTTGAATATGTTAACGTCATCAGAAGATTTGATCAAGGATTTTGAAAAGATGGAAATAGAAGTGCAGACTCCAGAATTTGGAGGTGAAGCTATATATGCGATGTCATTTCAACCCGAAATTTTGGAAAAGATACGATGTTGTCAAGAGCAAGTGATGAATCACGAAAAGGATAAGTTATCCGGAGAAGAAGTCAAAGCTCGAAAGGATGAAGTAAAGCTAAAGCACGAGATTTTGTAAGAAGCGCATAACTCGAGATTTTCAATTCACCCTGGAAGTACGAAAATATACCAGGATTTAAAAGAGAGTTATTGGTGGCCAAACATGAAAAAGGAAATTATGGAATGGATAAGTAAGTGTTATACGTGTCAAAGAGTAAAAGCGGAATATCAAAGGCCAAGTGGATTGCTTCAACCAATGGACATACCAGAATGGAAATGGGAACATATCGCGATGGATTTCATGGTAGGATTACCTAAAACCAAGTCTAATCATGATGCGATTTGGGTGGTGATCGATCGATTGATAAAATCAGTACATTTCTTGCCGATAAGTGAAAGGTTTTCGTTGGAAAATTTGGTCAAATTGTATTTGGATGAGATCGTGATGCTTCACGAAATTTCTGTATCTATCGTGTCTGATAGAGATCCAAGGTTTAACTTAAGATTTTGGAGACAATTCCATGATCATTTAGGAACTAAGCTGAAAATGAGTACGACATATCATCCGCAGATGGACGGACAAAGTGAAAGGACAATTCAGACAATTGAGGATATGTTGGAAACTTGTGCAATAGATTTCAAAGGAAATTAGGACGATCATTTGCCGTTAATCAAGTTTTCCTAAAACAACAGTTATCACGCGAGTATTGGCATGCCGCCTTATGAAGCGTTGTATGGAAGAAAATGTAGGCCCCATACGTATTGAGATGAAGTTGGTGAGCGCAAATTAATTGGCCCAGAGCTAGTTCAACAAACGAAGGAAAAGGTGGAATTGATTCGGAAAATATTAATTGCTGCTCAAGATCGAAAAACGAAGTATGCAAATCGAGAACGAAAAGATGTGCAATTCGAACCTGGAGACAAAGTCTTGTTAAAGATATCTCCTTGGAAAGGTTTAACCAGATTCGGAAAGAAAGGGAAGTTGAGTCCTAGGTATATTGGACCATTCGAAGTATTGCGACGAGTTGGAAAAGTGGCATATGAATTGGCGTTACCTCCACAAATGCAACATATACACAATGTATTTCATGTATCTCTTCTAAAGAAGTATAATGCTGATGCAAGCCATGTGATCAAATTGGAACCAGTGGAAATTCAACCAGATTTGTCTTATGTGGAACAACCAGTTCGAATCTTAGACCGAAAAGAGAGGACACTTAGAAATAAATTCGTACCTCTAGTCAAAGTATTGTGGAGAAATCCATTAATATAAGAATCAACTTGGGAATTAGAGAGTGAAATGCAAGAAAAGTATCCCCATCTATTTGCTTAGTCTAGATTCTGGGGACATAATCCTTTAAGGAGGGTAGATTGTGACGACTGAGAATTTTGCAACGTAATTAAGTCAACAAAGTATGATGTATGTGAAGTGATTATAAAATATGTGATTAAGTGATGATTAATTGTCTTTATTGTATATTAGTATCTAGGAGCATAAATAGAAGCGTTCCAATTTAAAGAGTCAGCTTAGGAGTTAAGCTGTGTTGTCGGGCCGTCAGGTAGAACGGAACCCATCCTAAAAAGGGATTAAAGTATTTAAAATATGAAATATGTGTTATTATATGAAATGAATGTTTAAGTGAAGTATTGCGTTCTAGTGACGTGTCAGTCGGTAATGATATTGTGAAGCGTAAATTGAAATGCTGAGCGTCGGGCCATCAGGCTGAACGTGACCCGGTACGCGTAAAAAGGAATAATATTAAAGAGGGAATTTTTTTATGATCGGACATGAGTTGTGATGTGTCAGTATATGTGCTTGCTTGTCTGTATGCATGATTACGTGATTTGTTAATATTTTAAGGATTTAAGGGAATTATTTGATTTAAATAAGGTTTATTTAACCTTCGCACATTTTTATAAAATTATCTGAGTAAGGTAAATGCATGAGACTTGTTTTGTTATCTTCGAAATAGTCCTAGAGACTTTCTAAAAATGATAGACGGATTTATTTTGGTGATCGTTGCATTTTAAATTATTTTGATGTGATAAAATGCTATTATTAGCACAAACTTGTAAAAATCGTATAAAATCAACCGTACGCTCAAAAGTTTATTATGAGTAATGGTTGGAAAGCTAATTTCGAGATCTACGTCTTAAAATTGTCATTCATAATAATTTTCGACTTTCCAAGAGGGATATATTCAATATTCAATTTCAATCTTATTTGAGTAAAAAGAAAAGGTAAATCAAAAATAAAGGGGAATTAGTGAATTACTAAATTACCCCTGCCCTGTTATCATATATAAACTCATTCTCTTCATCTTTCTTTCTTTTTCACCCGGCCACTTCCTTCTTTTTCCATTTTCTCATTCTTCTCTCTCTTTTTCTCTCTCACTCTCGAAGTCTCTCTCTCTCTCTCTCTCTTTTCCTCTCGGTACATCTCTCTTCTTCACTTGATTTTTATGGATTCTTCCATAGAACTTATCCTTATTCCATATATAAGCTTTGATCCACTTGCATGTGTGGTATGGTACTTGCATGCGGATGTGTGTGTGCGTGTGTGTAGGTTCGGTTTTGCCGAGTTCTTGTTTTATAAAATCAAGATGATGTGAATTTGTATTGATCATGTCTTGCATGTGTTTGTTGTTGTGATTTTTAGTAGTAATTGGAGGTTTCTTGGTTGGACACCCTCGAATGGGGGCACCACCGTGAAGCCACCGCCACCGGTGATGAACTCAGGTGAACCGGTGGTGAGTGATGATGTAATCACTGAGCTCTACCACAACAAAAACTCATTTTTGATTGTTCCATGTGTTATTCTTGAAAAACCCGAATGAGTCCTTGATTTTTAGAAAAATAAATGTGATTATTCTTGATGAAATGACTTGTTCATGCATGTTCTTAGTGGTAAATAAAAGATTTGACTAATTGAGGATTTAGAGAATTAAAATAGAAGTTGCATGTGTTGTTTTGCTTGAAAACTGAATGGTTCTTGATTATTAAGTTGGTTTTATGATGAAAATAAGTTGTTGATTGATAAAAGGATTTTTATGATTGTTTTAAATGTATTTGGACTTGTGTAATTGATTTGGATGCTAAAGAAATCAAATTTGAGGGTTGCATATTGAGGTTTTGGTTCGGCCTTTGTACTAATAAAAAGGGAATTGGATTTTTTGACTTGATCTTGGTGTAAACTATGTTTAAATGAGATTGCATGTTGGTTTAAAAGAAGAGTTAGTGATGCATGTCATTGTTTGGTTCTTGAGTTGTGATTTATGGTTATAACCGAATGAAAAATGAGTTTAAAAGAGATTGGTTTGATGCTAAGTGAATGCATGCATGATTAATTAGGAAAATTTGATTAGGGTTTAAATCATTAAGTGATGTTTTGATGTGTAATTCGGAAATTGTGGTTAAAATGAGTGTCTGATTTAAGAGATGAACTTGAATTGCATGTAAGCATATATGTATAGTTATGGTTCGAATTTTGTTGATTAGAGGAAAATGATTCTTTAAAGGTTTTTGAATGAGTTATGTGTTTATGTGAACTAAGTGAGTATTTGGTTGATTTTGTGGTTGGTATTTGCAATAAGGCCGAATAGGACCTAAGAGTTAAAAGTTAAAACTTGGTTTTTAATAATCGAAAGAATGATTGGGTATGTATATGTAAATGTTTATGGATTTGATTGTTTGATTATAGTATGTGGTTCGAATTAAGGAAAAAAAGAAAAGGGAACTAAGTTGATTGATTTTAAAAGCTATAAGTGATAGTTATGGTCGTAAAGATTTAGCTGTGAATGAATCGTGAACTCGTATGAGTTGTAATTGTATGATTTGAAGAATAGTCGAGATTAAAGTAAGTATAAGTTGATTATTGAGTATATAAAGATATAAAGGCTATGAGATAAGAATGTGTTATATGCCATGTGCATGAGTGTATAAACTATACTCGTATAGTTCGAGTCAAGAGTATAGTCGAGCTATCGTATTGAGTGAACATTCTGGAAACGAGAGATGAGAATCTAATAAGTTTTTGGTTTTGATTTTCGATTCGAAGTGTGAGGACATTCAGGATAGGAAAGGGAAAGATTTACTAGGTGGCAGTAGTTCTGTTGGATTTTAAACGCAGCGGGGCATGGAAAAATACTTTTACACATACAAAATCCACATAAAAGCATATAAATCGTGGTAAAAACGTAGGGATCGAATCTAACCTTTAAAATAATTCGGAGACAACGATCAGAGATCCTTAGCAGTTGCTCCTCAAGTGTGAAGCACTCCACCGGTATCCACCAAGAAAACAATGTTAAGGAGGAGGAAGGAGGTGGAGAGAATTGGGTTTTCCAAACTTTTTGGGTTTTTGGGGTTCTGGGGTTTGAATAAAATATAGGGTCTATAATAGTATATTTATAGGCAAAATTTTCAGCTGAAATTTTCCCATAAATATTATTATTATTATTATCCCATTTATTATTCTCATTAATAATTAAAACACCTTTTAATTATTAATCCTTTTTCTAAACACTTTAGAAATAATTCTCTCTCTTGATTTAATTTCTAAAAATTAAATCCTTAATTAATAATATTAAGAACTTTTCTTAATTAATTTATAATCAATTAAATCTCATTTAATCAATTATTAAATTTTCCAATTAATTATTTATTTCACAAATAAATAATTATTAGCCATTATTAATTAATTCCTCCACCATTAAATCATTCTCTTTTTATGGTGTGACCCTGTAGGTTCAATATTAAGCCGGTAGTAGAAATAAATAATAATAATAAAACTATTTTATCATTATTTATATAAATTCTCTAATTTATTAAATATGATTAATTAATTAATCATATTTATTCTACATCGTGAGAGATACTTCTCAGCATATCGCGACTATCCGGATAATATGAATTCACTGCTTAGAATACCAAGAACCTATTCAGTGAATAGTTACCGTACAATAAACTCCTTCTACCCTACAATGTCCCGATTAAATACAAGGCATGGATCTCGTGTCAAGCCTATCTAATTTAATCACTTGCTTACCATTTACTATGCGTAGTTCTATGCAAATTAGAAACTCCTTTCTAATTTCATTCACTCTGGCCAGAGATTCCTGAACTAGCATAAGTGGATCAGCCTTGAACATTCGCTTCCTTCACTGGAAGGGGTAGATCCTTTATTGATCATACACTATCTTCGTGTACAAATTCCTATACCCAGTAGAACCCTAATAATTGTCCCTGGAGACTAAGAACTAAACCAAAGCATAGTTCAGTGTACACAAGATGACTATGATGACCTCAAGTCTAAGGATACTTGTACAACTATCACTATGTGAACAACTGCTGATACGTGAGTGAACTCCATCAGTTGTTCAGCTGGGCGAGTCATGTTCAGTGAACTTATTCCATAATAAGCACCTACATACTAGCTATAGTGTCACCACACAAATGTCTATGATAACAGACATCCTTCATAATGAAGCAAGCATAGTATGTACCGATCTTTGCGGATTATTAATTACCAGTTAGTAATCCGATGACCAGGAACTATTTAAGTTTAGAGTTATCATCTTTTTAGGTCTCACTATTATGATCTCATCATAATCCATAAAAAGCTTTACTCTAAACTATGGTATATCTTATTTAAACACTTAAATAGATAGAGCCCGTAATAAAAACAAAACAAGTCTTTTATTAAAATCAATGAAATCAAAACAGATTACATAAAGAGTTATTCCTAAATCCTAACACATGATTGGACTTAGGATATATTCCTTTCAATCTCCCACTTGTACTAAAGCCAATCACTCTGGTATCTAATACCCATCTTGTCTTTATGACGATCAAAGTGACTTTCATAAAGTAGCTTTGTGAGTGGGTCTGCTATTTTGTTATGTGTGTCAACTCTAATTCAATACAATATAAGAAATGTTACCGCGCTCCCATTAACCCTTTTGTAGACGCATGGTTCATCTACGTTTTTGATAAAATCAAAATCTTTGATTGTCTCATCAAAATGAATGTTCCATCTTTCGAGTAGCTTGCTTTAAACCACATATGGTTCGCAGTAGCTTACACACTAGGTTTTCATTTCCCTCGGATAGAAAACCATCTGGCTATATGCCAGATCTCATAGTCGTAGTAAGCAGCAATCGCAAGCAAAATCCGAACTGATTTTAACAGGGCTACAGGTAAAAGGTTTCATCAAAGTCAATCCATTGCCTTTGTTTGAATCCTTTTGACACAAGCCTGGCCTTATAGGTCTCCACCTGGCCATCTGCTCTAATCATTCTTTTATATACCGTATACATAGATTCCTTTTCGGATTTCATGGCACTATGCCATTTCTCTGAGTCAACACTACTCATTGCCTCATTATAGGTTACAGGGTCGTCATCATCAATGATCGACAACTCATTGTCATTCTCAATGACAAGGCCATAATACCTCTCAGGTTGGCGAGACACTCTCCCTGATCTATGAATGGGTTATTCCACAAAAGGTTGTTCAGTCAGAACAGGTGTTTCCACTCGATCTGTAGTAGTTTGTGCTTCTTGAACTTCATCAAGTTCAATTTTGCTCCCACTGTTTCCTTCAAGGATAAACTCCTTTTCCAAGAAGGTAGCATGTCTGGAGACAAACACCCGATGATCGGTGTAAAAGTAATACCCTAAAGTCTCTTTAGGATATCCCACAAAACTACATTTTACGGATCGATATTCCAGCTTATCTGGGTCAACTTTCTTGACATAAGCTGGACATCCCCAAATCTTAACGTGTTTAAGACTCGGTTTCCTTTCTTTCCATATCTCATACGAAGTTTGAGGAACAGATTTTGGAAGGCACCTTATTCAGTAAATATGCTGAGGTTTCCAATGCATAACCCCATAGGAATACTGGAAGATTTGCATAGCTCATCATGGACCGAACTATGTCTAACAAAGTTCGATTTCTCCTTTCATATACCAATCTGGAGGAGTCCACTGGGAGACTATACCATTTACTTTGAGATAATCTAGAAACACTCCATTAAAGTATTCACCACCTCGATCTAATCGAAGAATTATAATACTATGTTTGGTTTGTTTCTCCACTTCATACTTATATTCTTTGAACTTTTCAAAGGCCTCAGACTTGTGTTTCATCAAACACATATCCGAATCTAGATCTATCATCTATGAAAGTAATGAAGTATGAAAATCCACCCATGGCTTGCTTAGACATTGGTCCACATACATCTGTGTGTACCATTCCTAGCAAATTTGCAGTCCTCTCTCCATGTCTACTAAATGGAGACTACAGTGCCACTATGAAGTGAGATTTTCATCATCCCTTTTCTTTTATTAGTTTGTTCAATCTGAAGTAAATTATGTCACATTTATACAGACCATTATTTAAAGTACCACGTCCATAAAGAATATTATCTCTAAGAATAGAAGATTCATTATTCTCAATAATAAATGAAAATCCAGCCAAGTCTAACATGGTAATAATATTCCTCACAATCGAGGGAACAAAATAACAATTATTTCAAATAATAGTCTTGCCCGTAGGCATATGTAAATGAAATGATTCTACATCTTCAGCAGCAACTCTTGCTTCATTTCCCATCAGTAGAATCACCTCCTCTTCCTCAAGAGTCCTACTTCTCCTTGGTCCCTGCAACAAATTGCAGATGTCAGAACCATAGGCGGTATCTAATACCCAAGTAGAAATTTGGCTTAATGACATATTCACTTCTATCATGAACATACCTGAATCAGAAGCGGCAGTCTCACTACCCTTCTTCTTCTTCAATTCTGCAAGGTAAACCTTGCAGTTCCTCTTCCAGTGCCCCACCTTGTTACAGTGAAAGCAAACAACTTTGCTCTTGGGGTCTTCAGCTTTTGGTGTAACCGACTTTTCTTCACCTACTTTCTTCTTCTTGGAAGAGTTCCTCTTCCTTTTCTTAGGATTGGAACCTTCACCAATTAGAAGAACAGAACTCTTCTTAGGGGGAAAATTCGATTCCGCAGTCTTCAACATGTTGTGGAGTTCAGGCAGGCTGACATCCAACTTATTCATGTGAAAGTTCACAACAAACTGCGAGAACGAACTCGGAAGCGATTGCAAGACCAAGTCTTGGCTCAGCTCCCCATCCATGGCAAAACCAAGTTGTCCAAGACGTTCAATCAAATTGATCATCTTAAGTACATGGTCATTCACAGATGATCCCTCAGACATCCTACAACCGAACAGCTCCTTCGATATCTCATATCGAGCTGTCCTCCCCGCCACATCATACAACTCTTGTAGATGCATGAGGATAGTGTGAGCATCCATATGCTCATGTTGCTTCTGTAGCTCAATGTTCATGGAAGCTAGCATGATGCATTAAGAAACATTTGCATCATCTATCCACTTACGATACACAACATGTTCATCGTCATGTGCATCACTAGCAGGTTCAGTAGGCTTAGGTGAGTCAATCACGTATTCCAGCTTCTAAATCCTGAGAACAATTCTCAAGTTTCGAAGCCAGTCAGCATAATTAGGACCAGTCAATTTGTGAGCATCCAGTATGCTCCTGAGTGATAGTGCAGAAGACATAATGTATATTGTAAATCTGTAAATGATAAAAACATAACAACACTTAGCAAATATTCGATTTCTTTTTAAAACACTATATGAATCAGGTCTTTATTCATAAGTGGCTCCCACTAGTTTACCTAATTTATTCAACCCCCTACGTGAAAAATTAAGCATTCATAATGCTAGTGGGAATAGGGATCCTACATTCCATTACACAACCCTGGCTGTGGCACGAAACGCCATGTAATGTTCAATAGGCAGACAACTCTTGTCAATTACATCTAATGTTATTCCCTAATCAAACTTTAGCCTCTTGAATAATTGAGTCACGATTGTGGCACAACAAACTCAATATTCTAAGTCAAGTCTAACCCAACATTCCGTACAATTGAATCAGTCCCCAAAGGCCCACGGCTGTGGCACGTAACGACCTTTAGATTCTTATTCAATGTACACATCTCTATGTAATAGACAAGTATTTCTTATTTCGAAATCAAAGCCCTCGGTTGTGGCATGAAACGACAATGATTCAAAAATAAGAACTACTTTTCTATCATGTTGGAAGGCTATGACCGACACAAGCCCGTTGTGTCATTGGCCAATTACTACTTGATATTATTTAATTTTAGAGGGATTATATTACGTTACAATCATAATCATATTATAAAGAGATTCTTCCTCTTAAATTAAATATTTCAAAACAATAATCAATAATCAGATGATTCCCAGATCCGGTGGAGCATTGTCACGAAGCATCACTTAATAACCCTTTCTTACAGATAGAAATCTGTTGTTGACAGAATCAACCTTTCTCTCATATCGAAAATTCATATTCAATTACGTGTTTCACAAACACAAGAATCTCATGATTGTATTCATAATATTATTATTAAGGTTATGAAATAATTTCACTATGCTAGGTTGTCTAACAAACGCCTTATGTTCATTTAAGTTCACCTAAATCTATCATCGCATGATAAACTAAGCATATATCACATATATCAACATTAATAAACATCAAGGTAGGCATGTTATATCATCTAGCACATTAGTCTAAGCATTATACATCTCTATGTATCACATGAAGCATTTAAAACAGTTAAAAAAAACAGTCAAAAATGGTTTTAAAACACTTCATGGAAATATAAACAGTTCAAAACTTTTATATAAACTAAAATTGATCACTCCATTAGATCCTTCTCGGAAAAACGAATCCAACAGTATATTGCACGCCTAAAACGGAGTTACGAAACTCCCAGAAAATCAATTTTAAAAATAATAGACGGGTTGTAACGCATTACAGGAACGCGTTACAAGCCCTGTAACGCATTCCGGTGATGCATTACAAGCCTTTTAAGCAATTAAAAGGTGTAACGCATTTCGTGAATGCGTCACAGGGGTGTAACGCATTCTCGGAATGCGCGACACCCTTTTTTTTCTTTTAATTCTGCAGCAGCCGACAACAGTTTCTTCTCGAACTGCGCGCAGCCGTCCCTGACTTTTTCTTCCATGCAACACAGCAGACAGCCACAGAGATGCAGACAACAGAGTATACAAACATATATATATATATATATATACTATATACACATATATTTATTTATTTATTTACGAATTTAATTGCTAGAACTTCAAAAATTCATAATAAAAAATCTATACATCATAAAATTATGAAAAAAATACCCAGACGATCTACAACACTTGTAGAACCCAGATCAACATTCAAAATTATTCTGAGAAACGATTTCTCATCAGACAAAATTAATCCATAATATAACTTGTAAAAATCATAACTAATTCATACAATCACATAAAATTCTGAAATTTTTACCACAGATCTATATGCATACAACCTATGCTCTGATACCATTGTTGGATTTTAAACGCAGCGGGGCATGGCAAAACCCTTTTACACATACAAAATCCACATAAAAGCATATAAATCGTGGTAAAAACGTAGGGATCGAATCTAACCTTTAAAATAATTCGGAGACAACGATCAGAGATCCTTAGCAGTTGCTCCTCAAGTGTGAAGCACTCCACCGGTATCCACCAAGAAAACGATGTTAAGGAGGAGGAAGGAGGTGGAGAGAATTTGGTTTTCCAAACTTTTTGGGTTTTTGGGGTTCTGGGGTTTGAATAAAATATAGGGTCTATAATAGTATATTTATAGGCAAAATTTTCAGCTGAAATTTTCCCATAAATATTATTATTATTATCCCATTTATTATTCTCATTAATAATTAAAACACCTTTTAATTATTAATCCTTTTTCTAAACACTTTAGAAATAATTCTCTCTCTTGATTTAATTTTTAAAAATTAAATCCTTAATTAATAGTATTAAGAACTTTTCCTAATTAATTTATAATCAATTAAATCTCATTTAATCAATTATTAAATTTGCCAATTAATTATTTATTTCACAAATAAATAATTATTAGCCATTATTAATTAATTCCTCCACCATTAAATCATTCTCTTTTTATGGTGTGACCCTGTAGGTTCAATATTAAGCCGGTAGTACAAATAAATAATAATAAAACCATTTTATCATTATTTATATAAATTATCTAATTTATTAAATATGATTAATTAATTAATCACATTTATTCTACATCGTGAGGGATACTTCTCAGCATATCGCGACTATCCGGATAATATGAATTCACTGCTTAGAATACCAAGAACCTATTCAGTGAATAGTTACCGTACAATAAACTCCTTCTACCCTACAATGTCCCGATTAAATACAAGGCATGGATCTCGTGTCAAGCCTATCTAATTCAATCACTTGCTTACCATTTACTATGCGTAGTTCTATGCAAATTAGAAACTCCTTTCTAATTTCATTCACTCTGGCCAGAGATTCCTGAACTAGCATAAGTGGAACAGCCTTGAACATTCGCTTCCTTCACTAGAAGGGGTAGATCCTTTATTGATCATACACTATCTTCGTGTACAAATTCCTATACCCAGTAGAGCCCTAATAATTGTCCCTGGAGACTAAGAACTAAACCAAAGCATAGTTCAGTGTACACAAGATGACTATGATGACCTCAAGTCTAAGGATACTTGTACAACTATCACTATGTGAACAACTGCTGACACGTGAGTGAACTCTATCAGTTGTTCAGCTGGGCGAGTCATGTTCAGTGAACTTATTCCATAATAAGCACCTACATACTAGCTATAGTGTCACCACACAAATGTCTATGAGAACAGACATCCTTCATAATGAAGCAAGCATAGTATGTACCGATCTTTGCGGATTATTAATTACCAGTTAGTAATCCTATGACCAGGAACTATTTAAGTTTAGAGTTATCATCTTTTTAGGTCTCACTATTATGATCTTATCATAATCCATAAAAAGCTTTACTCTAAACTATGGTATATCTTATTTAAACACTTAAATAGATAGAGCCCGTAATAAAAACAAAACAAGTCTTTTATTAAAATCAATAAAATCAAAACAGATTACATAAAGAGTTATTCCTAAATCCTAACACATGATTGGACTTAGGACATATTCCTTTCAAGTTCAACCTTCAGGAAAGCGAATTCATGCCATGTAGAGTATTGAACTGTTAAAGTAATAAACCCCTGTTATTGATTTTAGATACCCTGTCTTTGATCTTGTGTAGTTGTTATTGATAAGCTTATTGATCCAACCCCTTTGGTAACTCTTTTTCTAGTTCTACTTTTTTGATATACCATGAACTGTTATAAACCCTATAAGTACCTTTACGAACCCCTTGTAATGATGCTTCATTCCTTGTTTACCCTATTCCTTATTGATCCTTGAAATTGTTTTGGTTTCCCTAACTTGAGTACCATATTACCATTGATCAAGATCCCTATAATTGAACCTTGTTCATCCTTGATTCATTCCCTAAACTTTGAATTCTTTAAATTGAATTTAAGAAAGAGTTTCGACTCGAAAGAGTCTGAATGATTTAATATTCTTGGTAATGATAAAATAAATTTAGAAAACCTATCTTTTTCCAACTCAAGGTTTTCCAAATGAATTCTTGATGGATTGGATTGGGATGTAAGAGGCTAGTGGGACTAGTCCAGTCATAGTATGAGGCTAGCGAGGCTAGTCCAGTTTAAGGCTGAAATTATGCCATTAGTACCTTAAAGACCGGATGGAGGTCGGTACGGGATGATCACCCGTATTATTATTATGAAATGAAAGATAAAGTGGTCCAATCAATGGTTCTATATTGATTTTAAAAAGGAGTTGAAATTTCCTACTCAGTAATTGATTCTTTGAAAATGAGAATGGTTTATATTGCTTTGAAAAGAGTTGATTGTGATATTGTGAAGCTTATAGTTCATGAATCCTGATTTTAATTCTGTTGATCATACAATTAATTCCATATAAAGAAAAGATTGTCGCTTTCCATTTGAAAGATCTGTTTTGATCCTTCAATAATTTATGATGAATGTCGGCTTTCCCCCTGCTTTGAGCCTTGTTCCTTGAAAGCCCAAAAATATCTTTCATAACCCGAAAGATATAAATCTGCCACCTAGATCTGATAAAGTAGAATGCCCTGAGATTGATAAAGTATATTGTGGGTTTTATATCATAGAACTGCTTTATAGTTACTTGCTGAGTTTTATACTCATATGTTTTGTTTTAATCTAACCATGGCAGTTAAGCAAGAAGATGGCCAGGTTCCGAGCGGAACCTAGAGCATCCTCCACCTCGAGATACCCAGGCAAGTTTACAAACCCAACTCCATTTTTACGGTTGTGTTGTGAAAGGATTGTTTTACTATCATCGCTTAAATACCATGTTTGCCATAATACATAGTTGTTAAATTTCGCATAATATAGCGATGTTGTACGATAAGTATATATCGTGAAATGTTTATTTTGCTTTAAGCATGACGTATTATATAAGACCGAGAATCGGTCATGATTTAAGATAAAACCCGGAAATCATTCCGGAGATATTATAGGACGGGTATAAGTCCATAGTAGTATGTTTTAAAGGGACTCATCGTCCATTTACGAAACATTAAAACACCTCGAACTTTTATTAAAAGGATTTTCCAACGATCATATTCCCTCAACTATATTTTATTGTTTGGATAATAAATATTATATAGATATTCCTTTATTATGGGAATAGTATACTCCAACATTTTTTTATTTCAAACCCGATTACTCATTATAGATTATTAATTATGTAGACACAAACTAGTTGAGGAATATTATTTTAAATAAATCTTTTAGAGAGTAAACTCATTCGAGGTATGATTAATATCAATTATCATTTAATTATTTATAGACTATTATCTAATTAGTTATTATTTATTAAAGGGTTTATTATTGATTTAAAAATCATAGATCCTGATATAAAACATACTTTCTGATTTAGAAGTATCATTCGAATAATTTCAGATCGTCGGTGAATATTATCCCGACTTATTAATATTTTGAATATAGTTTCAAGGAGAAACTTTTCCCCCTTATTGATTATCTGTTGACAACGGTCAACTCACATCCTTAGTACTTCCTCCGAAACTTTCGGAAGTACATATATACATATATATATACAGTAAAGCTATGCCTATCAACAAGCAAAACGCTTGGAGGAACTTCGATGTGGTTCGAGTTCTCGAGACATGATAGGATTTCCTAAAGGACAAGGGAGGGGTAGAATCCAAGTACTTCGCGTATTGGATAGGCTACTGGTAACGTAGGAGACTGTACAATATGTACCTATGGACCTGCGAAGTGTGTGTATACCCGAAATGAGGACACGTAGCTCGTATGCGGCAAGGGTGATACCCGAGAGATGATGGTTTCGTCCTTCTACTAGTAGAAAAGGTTACTATTTCCGTAGTACGACTGATCATCGTATACGGTGGCTCTAGTGAATGTCCTATTTCTTCCAATTGGAATTGAGATGCAATACCGTAACCCAAGCCTAGGTGTTGGGATTACTATTAAGGTATTCGCAGGTTATTAACACCCCCTTAATGAATTGTTTTCATAAACAGGTGTGTATCACCAAGGAAAACTATTTTCAAATAAAACATAAATATCATATATGATGTTATCATATAGTCATTTCCATAATGTACATTATTATGCTGGGCATTATAGCTCACACTTGTTTTCTTAAATTGACACAACACAACAGTGAATCAAGATGCCTTCCATGAGAACCACAGCCAGGAAACGGGTAGGAAATGGCCAGCTGTTCCGTAGATTGTTTGGTGTCGTACCACAGGTAGTCAGAATAAGTTGGATTAGTTTTCAGTTGTTTATAGGTATGATTTATGTAAGGTAAGAAACAAGAAACGTATATTTAGCCGGCGGACTAACCTTACCTAAAGGTCACTCCCCGGTAAGACTAATGATATTTGGGTTGTAATAAAATTACTCTAGTTATGATGGTTCGTTTCCAAGACAATAACCTGTAAGTGTGTGTGATAAGTGTGGGGTCGTGAAGTGTGAGTATTTATATATTGTAGTGTGAGTTGTGTGAGTTTAGATGGCATGGCTTCCGAGACTCCTGACCCCGGGTTTTGGGGTGCCAAAGAAATGGTATCAGAGCCTTAGGTTATCAAATCTTGGAAATGATAGGATATAAAATACGTAGACATAAGAATAATAAAATAATCAATTAGAGCTCAAGTTGAGTTCGTCGTCGGGCTACACGGGTAGTCTTGACTGTTTTACCCTCAAGGGAATTCCAACTCTAAGTTAGTACCACCTTGCCTATTGTGTCAGGTACCAGTGGAGCCTAGGAGGGAGGTTGATCCTGTTGATGATGTCATGATTCCTAAGCGTGACCCTATTCCCGAGCCAGAGAGCCCACCCATTGATGATTCAGACAATGACCCTACTGAGGATGTCCTAGAGGAGGAGACTGAGCTTCCTGTCCCTGTAGCTAATGGCGTAGTATGGAGAGATGTAAAGATGTACCCTCACCAGGCTATTCGCTCTCCTACACCACCCCCAGGGATCCAGAGCCCTATGTCCTATACTGATGACGATGATGAGGAGGTGATATGCGCACAGTTCCATAAGGTCCATAACATATCCTCTAGTGACCTAGATTCACCTCTACCACTACCGGCGACCATGCATGTAGCCGTACACGACTGGATAGTGGGTCAGCTTAATGCTGAGATCACTGCGGCATCT
Source organism: Apium graveolens (assembly GCF_009905375.1). NCBI lineage: Eukaryota > Viridiplantae > Streptophyta > Magnoliopsida > Apiales > Apiaceae > Apium > Apium graveolens. Next base: position 45,669,290 of record NC_133654.1, read on the forward strand.
GCTCGCATTGCGGAGTTACGCCAGGCACTGATAGCTGAGAGAGCCACCTGACTAGGATACCCAGGAGATTTCAGAGCTACTTCCCCAGCCATAGCCCGCAGGGAGATCAATGGGATCGAGCTCCGTACTAGAGTTCAGATGAGGATGACATCAGTGAGAGGATACATCCCGGTAGTTGATGCAGAGCTGATGATTGCAGGAGCGATGAGGAGGGTGCATGACCTCACTCGCAGTGATAGTGACTGAGAGAATAGTGACTCGATGTATACCTTGAAGAAGGTTGGGTGACTTGTCACCAATTTTGATAGGATAGCTAGTAGTAGATAGCGTTCCTAGCCCTTCAGGGTACACGGCTTATGTATTTTCATTTCAGTATTCAGAACTAGTAGTGATAGATTGTAATCAGGCATGTATGAACTCGGCTAGTTGTTTCATCCCCAAGATATAAATGGGAGATCTTATTAATCTAAGCAGTTTTTAAGAAATGATGTCTATATTATTGCACTTTATAAAACCTGTTAAATAATAAATGACATGCTTACTGTTATAATTACGATTATGTTGACCATTTTTCATTATCAGAACAATGCCACCCCGTAGAAGAGGAACCAGGGCACAGCCCGCTGAATCTGTTAACCAACAACGGGGTGACCCAGTAGTAAATGAGGAAAGTGAAGAAGACCTAGACTATAATGAATATGATGAGGAAGAATATGTAGAAGAAGAGGCTGAGGATACCCATCAGGGAGGAAACCCCATGAATGAATTTATGGAACTGCTAAGAGCAAATCTGAACCAACAGCCTATTCCACCACAGCCCCATGCTGCCCATCAGACTGCAGCTATTGCCTTTAGAGCCTTCAAATCTCTCAAACCCTCAGAGTTTCTAGGATCTGCCGACCCCGTTGAAGCAAGGGCCTGGCTCAAAGAAATAGAAAAATCCTTCGAGATACTAGGTGTTGAGGAACGACATAAGATCATTTTCGCTTCTTACATGCTGAAAGGAGAAGCTAACTAATGGTGGGAGTCCAAACGAAACCTAGAAACTGATGCTGTGATTCTATTGGATAGATTTACCCGACTGTTCTTAGACAAGTACTTCCCTAGGTTTATGGAAACCCAGATGGAGATTAGGTTTCTGGAGTTGAAACAGGATAAGATGACTGTGGCAGAATATGAGGCCAAATTCACTGAGTTGTCGAGATTTGTGCCTGAGTTTGTGAATACCGAAGAAAAGAAAGCACGAAGGTTTCAGCTTGGTCTGAAATAGTGGATACAGAACCGAGTAGCAGTGTTAGAGCTAACAGACTATGCCACCTTAGTACAGAAAGCCTCGATTGTTGAAGCTGGCAGTGAGCAGATTGTGAAAGAAAAGGAAAATAGGAAGAGGAAGATAGGAAGTCAAGGGATAGGAACCGGGAACAGGAGCCTTCCGAGCAGGTTCGTCAGGGGAGCGGTGTCCCAACCTGCACGAGGCCCCGGATTCAGAAAGGCCCCGAGTGAGAGCGTTGGCCAAGGCGGCGGACAATCTAGGGCAACATTTCATAGCCAACCACGTGCCCCAATCCCAGAGTGTCAAACCTGTAAGAAGAGACACCTTGGAGTGTGTACCCAGACAAGAGCCCCTCTCAGATGTTACCGGTGTGACCAAATCGGACACCTTGCCAACAGCTGCACCCGGTCTATTATAACGTGTTTCCAATATGGAAAGGTAGGACAAATGAAGAAGGATTTCCCAATGTTAAAGCCCCCAGCCTCAGGGATGAGAAAAGATGCATCCAACCGACCCCCAGCTGGTAGGACCTTCAACATGACTATTCAGGATGCTGTCCGAAAGACTGACGTGATAGCAGGTACCCTTTTGTTAAATTCCGAACATGCAAATGTCCTATTTGATTCTGGAGCAAACAAGCCTTTTATATCTCAAGATTTTGCTAAAAAGTTAAAACTTAATGCCATACCCTTATGTGAGGTATTACGAGTGGAAATAGCAAACAGAGAAATAATCCCTGTAAATCAAGTACACCCTAAGTGCAAGTTGAAATTAGAAGGGAAGATCTTCGAGGTCGACCTAATCCCATTCGCGTTAGGAGAATTTGATGTAATCTTAGGAATGGATTGGTTATCCAGTCACGGAGTGCAAATAGATTGTGAACGGAAGAAAGTAAAGATAAGAGTGCATAATGAAAAAGAAGTAGTGTTTAAACGTCAACGACAGAACCAAAAATTTCTGACCATGCTTCAGGAAAAAAGATTTTAAAGGAAAGGTAGCGAGGCCTATTTGGCTTATGTGATAGATACCAAGAAGGAAGTGAAAGGAATATGTCCTAAGTCCAATCATGTATTAGGATTTAGGAATAACTTTTATGTAATCTGTTTTGATTTCATTGATATTAATAAAGACTTGTTTTGTTTTTATTACGGGCTTTATCTATTTAAGTGTTTAAATAAGATATACCATAGTTTAGAGTAAAGCTTTTTATGAATTATGATGAGATCATAATAGTGAGACCTAAAAAGATGATAACTCTAAACTTAAATAGTTCCTGGTCATAGGATTACTAACTGGTAATTAATAATCCGCAAAGATCGGTACATACTATGCTTGCTTCATTATGAAGGATGTCTGTTCTCATAGACATTTGTGTGGTGACACTATAGCTAGTATGTAGGTGATTATTATGGAATAAGTTCACTAAACATGACTCGCCCAGCTGAACAACTGATGGAGTTCACTCACGTGTCAGCAGTTGTTCGCTTAGTGATAGTTGTACGAGTATCCTTAGACTTGAGGTCATCATAGTCATCTTGTGTACACTGAACTATGCTTTGGTTTAGTTCTTAGTCTCTAGGGACAATTATTAGGGCTCTTCTGGGTATAGGAATTTGTACACGAAGATAGTGTATGATCAATAAAGGATCTACCCCTTCCAGTGAAGGAAGCGAATGTTCAAGGCTGATCCACTTATGCTAGTTCAGGAATCTCTGGCCAGAGTAAATGAAATTAGAAAGGAGTTTCTGATTTGCATAGAACTACGCATAGTAAATGGTAAGCAAGTGATTGAATTAGATAGGCTTGACACGAGATCCATGCCTTGTATTTAATCGGGACATTATAGGGTAGAAGGAGTTTATTGTACGGTAACAATTCACTGACAGGTTCTTGGTATTCTAAGCAGTGAATTCATATTATCCGGATAGTCGCGATATGTTGAGAAGCATCACTCACGATGTAGAATAAATGTGATTAATTAATTAATCATATTTAATAAATTAGAGAATTTATATAAATAATGATAAAATAGTTTTATTATTATTTATTTCTACTACCGGCTTAATATTGAACCTACAGGGTCACACCATAAAAAGAGAATGATTTTATGGTGGAGGAATTAATTAATAATGGCTAATAATTATTTATTTGTGAAATAAATAATTAATTGGCAAATTTAATAATTGATTAAATGAGATTTAATTGATTATAAATTAATTAAGAAAAGTTCTTAATATTATTAATTAAGGATTTAATTTTTGGAAATTAAATCAAGAGAGAGAATTATTTCTAAAGTGTTTAGAAAAATGATTAATAATTAAAAGGTGTTTTAATTATTAATGAGAATAATAAATGGGATAATAATAATAATATTTATGGGAAAATTTTAGCTGAAAATTTTGCCTATAAATACACTATTATAGACCCTATTTTTATTCGAACCCCAGAAACCCAAAAGTTTCAGAAAACCAAATTCTCTCCACCTCCTCTTCCTCCTAAAAGTCGTTTTCTTGGTGGATACCGGTGGAGTGCTTCACACTTGAGGAGCAACTGCTAAGGATCTCTGATCGTTGTCTCCGAATTATTTTTAAAAGGTTAGATTCGATCCCTCGAATTTTTATTCACGATTTATATGCTTTTATTTGGATTTTATATGTGTAAAAGTGTTTTTCCACGCCCCGTTGCGTTTAAAAATCCAACAGGAAGTCCCCAATATACTGGACATACCCATAGTAAACGAATTCGAGGATGTATTTCCGGAAAACTCACCAGGATTACCACCTGACCGAGAAATAGGATTCGCTATAGAGTTAGCACCAGGAACGGCACCAGTATCCAAGGCCCCATATAGGTTAGCCCCAGTTGAGATGAAAGAACTAGCTTCTCAACTGCAAGAATTATTAGATAATGGAATGATAAGGTCCAGTGTGTCACCATAGGGAGCGCCAGTACTGTTCGTAAAGAAAAAGGATGGCAGCATGAGATTATGCATAGACTATCGAGAGCTGAATAAGCTGACTATTAAGAATAGGTACCCTCTTCCCAGAATTGATGACCTATTCGACCAACTCAAAGGAGCTGTACATTTTTCCAAAATAGATTTAAGAACAGAATATCACCAGTTGAAAATCAAACCGGAAGATATACCGAATGTGGCGTCCTCCAAACCCGGGTCAGAAGTTTGGGGTCCACAACATAAACACAATATATCAACCTGTATAAGAAATATTATTTATAATGACCCTGCTTCACAAAACCACGGATTGCAACAGGTTAAAATATGAAAACAAGCTATAACCTTAATTATTACATCGTACCAAATCCCAACTAATTTAACTTACAATTGATAATAAAATCATTCTTACAATTTGACTATCTCTTTACTGCATAAAAATTCTTACAATTGATAACATGTGATGTGCTGTGGCACAGAAGAAGAGAAAGACGGTGGCACAGGGATCGACAAATCAGAAAAGGCGGTGAATCACAGCAAAGGCAAGGACCGTGCGACTAGCGCGCGCGCGTGGGGCACACGCGCTCGTGTGTCACGCGCGGCGCGTGTCAGACACGCGCTGGTCAAAGGTCAGACGCATGCTGACGTCATCAGATGACGTTATGCTGACGTCAGTATAGGGGGTTAGGGCGCGTGAGACGCGTGAAGCGCGTGGGTGCGCGTGGCGGAGTTCAGACACGCGCCTGACAGCGCGTGTACGCGTGTCGGCGCGTGGGGAAACTTCTTTCGGCGCGTGATAGCGCGTGGAAGCTCAGAATAGGGTGATTTTGGTGCCGTTGGATTCGTCTTTTCGAGACGCTTCTAATGGTATATTATATGATATTTTATGAAATTGTTTCGAACTGTTTATAGCTGACAGAAGTGTTTTAAAGCTGTTTTTGATCGTTTGAATTGCTTTTAAATGCTTCATGTGATACATAGAGATGTATAATGCTTAGACTAATGTGCTAGATGATGTAACATGCCTACCTTGATGTTTATTCATGTTGATATATGTGATATATGCTTAGTTTATCATGCGATAATAGAATTAGGTGAACTTAAATAAATATAAGGCGTTTGTTAGACAACCTAGTATAGTGAAATTGTTTCATAACCTTAAGAATAATATTATGAATACAATCATGAGATTCTTGTGTTTATGAAACACGTAATTGAATATGAATTTTCGATATGAGAGAAAGGATGATTCTATCAACAACAGATTTCCATCTGTAAGAAAGGGTTATTAAGTGACGCCTCTTGACAATGCTCCACCCGATCTGGGAATCGTCTGATTATTGATTATTGATTTGAAATATTTAATTTAAAAGGAAGAATCTCTTTATAATATGATTATGATTGTAACGTAATATAATCCCTCTAAAATTAAATAATATCAAGTAGTAATTGGCCAATGACACAACGGGCTTGTGTCTGTCATAGCCTTCCAACATGATAGAAAGTAGTTCTTATTTTTGAATCATTGTCGTTTCGTGCCACAGCCGAGGGCTTTGATTTCGAAATAAGAAATACTTGTCTATTACATAGAGATGTGTACATTGAATAAGAATCTAAAGGTCGTTACGTGCCACAGCCGTGGGCCTTTGGGGACTGATTCAATTGTACGGAATGTTGGGTTAGACTTGACTTAGAATATTGAGTTTGTCGTGCCACAGCCGTGACTCAATTATTCAAGAGGCTAAAGTTTGATTAGGATATTAACATTAGATGTAATTGACAAGAGTTGTCTGCCTATTAAACATTACATGGCGTTTCGTGCCACAGCCGGGGTTGTGTAATGGAATGTAGGATCCCTATTCCCACTAGCATTATGAATGCTTAATTTTTCACGTAGGGGGTTGAATAAATTAGGAAAACTAGTGGGAGCCACTTATGAATAAAGACCCGATTCATATAGTGTTTTGAAATGAAATCGAATATTTGCTAAGTGTTGTTATGTGTTTATCATTTACAGATTTACTTTGTACGTTATGTCTTCTGCACTATCACTCAGGAGCATACTAGATGCTCACAAATTGACTGGTCCTAATTATGCTGACTGGCTTCGAAACTTGAGAATTGTTCTCAGGATTGAGAAGCTGGAATACGTAATTGACTCACCTAAGCCTACTGGACCTGCTAGTGATGCACATAATGATGAACATGTTATGTATCGTAAGTGGATAGATGATGCAAATGTTGCTCAATGCATCATGCTAGCTTCCATGAACATTGAGCTACAGAAGCAACATGAGCATATGGATGCTCACACTATCCTCATGCATCTACAAGAGTTGTATGATGTGGCGGGGAGGACAGGTCGATATGAGATATCGAAGGAGCTGTTCGGTTGTAGGATGTCTGAGGGATCATCTGTGAATGACCATGTACTTAAGATGATCAATTTGATTGAACGTCTTGGACAACTTGGTTTTGTCATGGATGGGGAGCTGATCCAAGACCTGGTCTTGCAATCGCTTCTGAGTTCGTTCTCGCAGTTTGTTGTGAACTTTCACATGAATAAGTTGGATGTCAGCCTGCCTGAACTCCACAACATGTTGAAGACTGTGGAATCGAATTTTTCCCCTAAGAAGAGTTCTGTTCTTCTAATTGGTGAAGGTTCCAATCCTAAGAAAAGGAAGAGGAACCCTTCCAAGAAGAAGAAAGTAGGTGAGAAAATGCCGGTTCCACCAAAAGCTGAAGACCCCAAGAGCAAAGTTGTTTGCTTTCACTGTAACAAGGTGGCCACTGGAAGAGGAACTGCAAGGTTTACCTTGCAGAATTAAAGAAGAAGGGTAGTGAGACTACCGCTTCTGATTCAGGTATGTTCCTGATAGAAGTGAATATGTCATTTCTACTTGGGTATTAGATACCGCCTGTGGTTCTCAAATCTGCAATTTGTTGCAGGGACCAAGGAGAAGTAGGACTCTTGAGGAAGAGGAGGTGATTCTACTGACGGGAAATGGAGCAAGAGTTGCTGCTGAAGATGTAGAATCATTTCATTTACATATGCCTACGGGCAAGACTATTGTTTTAAATAATTGTTATTTTGTTCCCTCGATTGTGAGGAATATTATTCCCATGTTTGACTTGGGTGGATTTTTCATTTATTATTGAGAATAATAAATGTTCTATTCTTAGAGATAATATTCTTTATGGACGTGGTACTTTAAATAATGGTCTGAATATATGTGACATAATTTACTTCAGATTGAACAAACTAATAAAAGAAAAGGGATGATGAAAATCTCACTTTATAGTGGCATTACAGTCTCCATTTAGTAGACATGGAGAGAGGGCTGCAAATTTGCTAGGAATGGTACACACAGATGTATGTGGACCAATGTCTAAGCAAGCCATGGGTGGATTTTCATACTTCATTACTTTCATAGATGATAGATCTAGATTCGGATATGTGTTTGATGAAACACAAGTCTGAGGCCTTTGAAAAGTTCAAAGAATATAAGTATGAAGTGGAGAAACAACCAAACATAGTACTATAACTCTTCGATCAGATCGAGGTGGTGAATACTTTAATGGAGTGTTTCTAGATTATCTCAAAGTAAATGGTATAGTCTCCCAGTGGACTCCTCCAGATTAGTATCTGAAAGGAGAAATTGAACTTTGTTAGACATAGTTCGGTCCATGATGAGCTATGCAAATCTTCCAGTATTCCTATGGGGTTATGCATTGGAAACCTCAGCATATTTACTGAATATGGTGCCTTCCAAAATCTATTCCTCAAACTTCGTATGAGATATGGAAAGTAAGGAAACTGAATCTTAAACACGTTAAGATTTGGGGATGTCCAGCTTATGTCAAGTAAGTTGACCCGAATAAGCTGGAATATCGATCCGAAAATGTAGTATTGTGGGATATCCTAAAGAGACTTTAGGGTATTACTTTTGCACCGATCATCGGGTGTTTGTCTCCAGACATGCTACCTTCTTGGAAAAGGAGTTTATCCTTGAAGGAAACAGTGGGAGCAAAATTGGACTTGATGAAGTTCAAGAAGCACAAACTACTACGGATCAAGTGGAAACACCTGTTCTGACTGAACAACCTTTTGTGGAACAGCCCATCATAGGTCAGGGAGAGTGTCTCGCCAACCAGAGAGGTAATATGGCCTTGTCATTGAGAATGACAATGAGTTGTCGATCATTGATGATGACGACCCTGTGACCTATAATGAGGCTATGAGTAGTGTTGACTCAGAGAAATGGCAAAGTGCCATGAAATCCAGAATGGAATCTATGTATACGGTATACAAAAGATAGATTATAGCAGATGGCCAGGTGGAGACCTATAAGGCCAGGCTTTTGGTAAAAGGATTCAAACAAAGGCAATGGATTGACTTTGATGAAACTTTTTACATGTAGCCCTGTTAAAATCAGTTCGGATTTTGCTTGCGATTAATGTGGTTTAAAGCAAGCTTCTCGTAGATGGAACATCCGTTTTGATGAGACAATCAAAGAGTTTGATTTTATCAAAAACGTGGATGAACCATGCGTCTACAAAAGGGTTAGTGGGAGCGCGGTAACATTTCTTGTATTGTATTGAATTAGAGTTGACACACATAACAACATAGCAGACCCACTCACAAAGCTACTTTTTGAAAGTCACTTTGATCGTTATAAAGATGAGATGGGTATTAGATACCAGAGTGATTGGCTTTAGTACAAGTGGGAGATTGAAAGGAATATGTCCTAAGTCCAATCATGTATTAGGATTTAGGAATAACTTTTATGTAATCTGTTTTGATTTCATTGATATTAATAAAGACTTGTTTTGTTTTTATTACGGGCTTTATCTATTTAAGTGTTTAAATAAGATATACCATAGTTTAGAGTAAAGCTTTTTATGGATTATGATGAGATCATAATAGTGAGACCTAAAAAGATGATAACTCTAAACTTAAATAGTTCCTGGTCATAGGATTACTAACTGGTAATTAATAATCCGCAAAGATCGGTACATACTATACTTGCTTCATTATGAAGGATGTCTGTTCTCATAGACATTTGTGTGGTGACACTATAACTAGTATGTAGGTGCTTATTATTGAATAAGTTCACTGAACATGACTCGCCCAGCTGAACAACTGATGGAGTTCAGTCACCTGTCAGCAGTTGTTCGCTTAGTGATAGTTGTACGAGTATCCTTAGACTTGAGGTCATCATAGTCATCTTGTGTACACTGAACTATGCTTTGGTTTAGTTCTTAGTCTCCAGGGACAATTATTAGGGCTCTTCTGGGTATAGGAATTTGTACACGAAGATAGTGTATGATCAATAAAGGATCTACCCCTTCCAGTGAAGGAAGCGAATGTTCAAGGCTGATCCACTTATGCTAGTTCAGGAATCTCTGGCCAGAGTAAATGAAATTAGAAAGGAGTTTCTGATTTGCATAGAACTACGCATAGTAAATGGTAAGCAAGTGATTGAATTAGATAGGCTTGACACGAGATCCATGTCTTGTATTTAATCGGGACATTATAGGGTAGAAGGAGTTTATTGTACGGTAATCATTCACTGACAGGTTCTTGGTATTCTAAGCAGTGAATTCATATTATCCGGATAGTCGCGATATGTTGAGAAGCATCACTCACGATGTAGAATAAATGTGATTAATTAATTAATCATATTTAATAAAATAGAGAATTTATATAAATAATGATAAAATAGTTTTATTATTATTTATTTCTACTACCGGCTTAATATTGAACCTACAGGGTCACACCATAAAAAGAGAATGATTTTATGGTGGAGGAATTAATTAATAATGGCTAATAATTATTTATTTGTGAAATAAATAATTAATTGGAAAATTTAATAATTGATTAAATGAGATTTAATTGATTATAAATTAATTAAGAAAAGTTCTTAATATTATTAATTAAGGATTTAATTTTTGGAAATTAAATCAAGAGAGAGAATTATTTCTAAAGTGTTTAGAAAAAGGATTAATAATTAAAAGGTGCTTTAATTATTAATGAGAATAATAAATGGGATAATAATAATAATAATATTTATGGGAAAATTTCAGCTAAAAATTTTGCCTATAAATACACTATTATAGACCCTATTTTTATTCGAACCCCAGAAACCCAAAAGTTTCAGAAAACCAAATTCTCTCCACCTCCTCCTCCTCCTAAAAGTCGTTTTCTTGGTGGATACCGGTGGAGTGCTTCACACTTGAGGAGCAACTGCTAAGGATCTCTGATCATTGTCTCCGAATTATTTTTAAAAGGTTAGATTCGATCCCTCGAATTTTTATTCACGATTTATATGCTTTTATTTGGATTTTATATGTGTAAAAGTGTTTTTCCACGCCCCGCTGCATTTAAAAATCCAACAGGAAGTCCCCAATATACAGGACATACCCATAGTAAACGAATTCGAGGATGTATTTCCAGAAAACTCACCAGGATTACCACCTGACCGAGAAATAGGATTCGCTATAGAGTTAGCACCAGGAACGGCACCAGTATCCAAGGCCCCATATAGGTTAGCCCCAGTTGAGATGGAAGAACTAGCTTCTCAACTGCAAGAATTATTAGATAATGGAATGATAAGGCCCAGTGTATCGCCATAGGGAGCGCCAGTACTGTTCGTAAAGAAAAAGGACGGCAGCATGAGATTATGCATAGACTATCGAGAGCTGAATAAGCTGACTATTAAGAATAGGTACCCTCTTCCAAAATAGATTTAAGAACAGAATATCACCAGTTGAAAATCAAACCGGAAGATATACCGAATGTGGCGTCCTCCAAACCCGGGTCAGAAGTTTAGGGTCCACAACATAAACACAATATATCAACCTGTATAAGAAATATTATTTATAATGACCCTGCTTCACAAAACCACGGATTGCAACAGGTTAAAGTATGAAAATAAGCTATAACCTTAATTATTACATCGTACCAAATCCCAACTAATTTAACTTATAATTGATAATAAAATCATTCTTACAATTTGACTATCTCTTTACTGTATAAAAATTCTGCTAGCTCGATCCAACTCGACTGGAACCTTAGCCCGCACTTTAGACTGAGGAAATTCACTATCATCCATATTCTTTTCAACTGTAAAATATATAAAAGAATCGTAAGGGTGAGCTAACTAGCTCAGCAAGTCATGATAACGATAACTGAGGTTAAACAATGATCAAATGAGATGATTCAAAGGAATCAAGTTTCTTTTTAACTAATCATTAGAATTGGATATTCATTTTAAGTTTTAAAACCAAGGTTAGGCTGCTGATCAGTCACGCACTAACCCCGAGCAAGCATACAGCACTACTCTAATTACTGGATCCAAGGCACTCATTGGCCTAACTTGACCATTGGTATAGTCTGACCACGAAACTGGTCCACATATATAAAAACTATCCAATCCTAAAGCAGTTCAATATGATAAACAATATAATTCGATAACACAAGATCATAATCAATAATGATTAAACATTTGAATAAAATGTAGGGAAACTCATGGATATCACAAGGGTATATCAGGGTATGTAAAAGAAACGGTTTTCAATCTGTAAAAGAATCAGGTATTAGACAAATAGTGATTTTTCGAGGTATAGTTCTTTGATGTTATAAAGAATGGTTGGAGTATAAAAGTTTCTGTGTTTTCAAACAATTTTCTTCCAGTATTTGGTAGTTAAACATTTGGGGAGTAGTATCATATCTGTGTGGGTTGGTGTCTGAGGATCAACAAAAGATGATTTACAAAATGTAAGGCTTATGGCTCAAAATCAAGAAAATCAGGGTACAAGGTTAAACAGTTTAAAGCACTTGTATTATAAAACAGGAGTTATGTTTGATAATAGCCACATGTTATGAAACAGTTCGAAAACATTGGTAATATATCTTGAAGAAAAGTTCAGAAATACTTGCCTCACAAGGCTTTACAACTATTACTGATCAATTCTGAGCCGACTTTGCTGCTCAGGCTCTAACGTCCAACCACTAGATCCCATTGGATTTGATTTTCGACACTCAGGTCTTCCTGTTGGAACTCTACGGAGCTCGTCGACTGACCACTAGGTTATCTTTAGTCCATCGTCCACTTTCAGGTTCCCGACTATAACCTACAGGGTCGAAATACCCTACGTTAGACGTCTAGGTATGCTTGACATATCCTCGATACTAATTCTTACCCAACAATATTCAAACCCGACTCGTAATTATTCATATTAGAATAACACAGACAACAATTAAGGTTTACATTCTTGAAATCGATCTAGTGTTCGTTTTTAGAAAATACGTATACTCGTCATTTTACGAAATTAGGGTTACTGTGTTTTGGACAAAACATACAACACAACGTACAATCAGGTTCTGTATAAAACATACATATATGTATTTACTTATACTCGCTCGACGTCCCGATAATCTTCGGATACGCTCCCGTATTTCCGTAGTTCGATTTTCCGAAAATCGGGCAGCGTCCCCTTTGTTTATCGGACTACCCGTCGAAACATCAATCGACGTCAAATCCCAAACACAATAATCGTAACAATTATCCAATCACATTCCAATTCCACAAATCCCAACCACTGATTTAAACCAACTATTTATTATTATTCGCGTTTTTACATTTATTTCTTTTAAAATATTAGGACTCAGATATATATCATCATCGTCCACCGTGGGCTCGCCGAGGCTCATCGCCGACGGCGGTAAATTTATTGGTGCCCGATACTCGTCGGGTTTCCAAATAAATTCTACCGATCAATCAATAATTTCGTCCACAAAACAATTATTTAATTTCACGAATATTATTCAAATAGTTTCCTGCAGCAAAATTAATAAAATATTAGTAAAATATTACTAACAGTCCCGAATCACACAGTAACACACGCTCACGCGCATGCAACCAGAAAAGAACACAACAACAGCCGTAAAGTCAGAAAATATCCGGCAACAACAGCAAGCAGGATGGTATCGAGAACAACAGGGTGTGTAACACACCCGAATCCACACACACAATGCACAGACATACACATATATATATACACATATATATATATGTAAACATAGAAACAACTGAAGTATTCACCGGAGAACGGAACAGAAGGAAAGAGGGCGGCGGCCGGAAAGCTAATCGGCGGCAGGAATAGGAAGAAGTCGGAAGAAACAGGGGAATCGCAGGGAAAACCCGGCAAGAAAAGGAGAGGGATGGCTCGATAATTACAGAGAGGAAAGAGCGAGAGATTGAGAGATTTTAGAGAGAGAGAGACAATAGATTGTAGAGAGAAAGAGACGGGGTGAAGAACAGGGGTTACATCCCTTATTTATTTTTTTTTCTGAATAATGTTGCTACTGCCACGTATCAATCGAATTAACGAGAAACCAACACGTGTCCTGCTGCAATGCTTTGCCCCGAAAATTTTAAAATTAACGAATCAAGGTGCGAATAAAACAGCCCCCGAAAATTATGAAAATAGTTTTAAAATATCATAACTATCCCAGAGTTTATAAAAACATAAGTTTCATAATTTAAAAATAATTTCTGAAACGTAGTATATACCCGTATTTCGCATTTAACGAACTGAGGTGTACTTAAAACAGATTCAGAAAATCATGAAAATAGTCTTAAAATATTACAAATATCCCGAAGTTAATAAAAACATGAATTTTAAAATTTTAAAACGATTTTTAAAATGCACTTTATATTCGCTTTTGTCAATGAAGCGAAATAACGAGCGCGTGAAATTAATCCCGAAAATTTCCAAAATAGTTTTAAAATTCTCGAAATATTCCAAACTTAAATAACTATGAGTTTCATAATTTTTGAAGAATTCTTGAATAAAATATAGATTTTACAATTAAAAGCATTCAGAAAATTATTTAAAGATAAATAATTAATAAAATATTAATTTCTCAATTTTATAAAATCCTAACAATAATTATTGAAATTATAAAATCATAAAAACAATTTTAGAGACACTTCAAATATTTATACAAATAAAGTTGCATTAAATCCACTTTAAAAGTGGAACAATTCAATACAATTCCTTAATTAATCACGCGAACAACCCGGTACAACATAAATCACACCTAGATAATAATCAAACAACACATAGCAGTCAAAACCAATACATATATTTTAGATAATAATTTCCATAATAATCACATATTTAAATAATTTGAAAATACACGGGTCGTTATATCCTTCCCCCTTAAAAAGATTCTGTCCTCAGAATCTGGTCTAGTCACACAAGTGAGGATATGTGTCAAGCATATCTGACTTTAGTTTCCAAGTAGACTCTCCTATTCAAGGATTTCAAACATACTTACTATAGATATACACTCATTTTCAATGACTTGCCTTGAACGATCAAGAATTTAGATCGATCACTATATACAAAACAAACTTGGACAAGAGCCCATTGGTTCTTAATCACTCACTTAATTCAAATCAGATACTTAACGCTTTAACATTAACAGGTTAAACACACTATATGTGCACATTGTTGTGACGGTAACGTCAACTCATGAATAACTTTATCTATATTTATCAATACTTCGAATGGTTTACTAATTTTAGGACTTGACATGTCCCTTCTACTTAGACTTATCCAATCTCTTTCAAGATGATACTTTTACTAACACTACTAGTCCTATTTCTATACTCATACTTTCTCTCAATACCATTTCGTCTTCTTTCTTTCTCTACTCCGAGCTGCTTTAACCAATAGCACTACGCTCTTGATGTGTAGAATTAACTTAGAATTTAACAACTTCCTTTCTCTCACTTTATCTTAATAAAAATGAGAACTTACACTCGCGTTCGCATGAAGCTTGGTAAGGTAGCATTCCAAAGCTGACATTGATGATAAATAATCATTCCAGTGTTTTCTTAAAACTCAATCTCTCAATATATCTTCTAGTTCCTGAATCACTTTCGTACTTTGACTCTCCGTTTAAGGATGATAGGCGGTGCCCATTTTCAACTTGGTTTCTAAACATTTGAACATCTCTTACTCTTTTCCATCAGTTAAGGCTGAAAAGTAATCTCATATTTTCATGTACTGTTATTTTTAAATATTTGAACTTCAGATTTCACTCTGTCCAATTCGTTTATTAACTCCTTGGTGGTCTTAATTACATCCAATCCTTTCTGTCGGCCTAAAAACATATGTTACCATATGGTTTTGCTTAGGTGGTTGTTAATGGATTAATTCAGAATCTTTTCTTAACCTTAGTCAAAATTTCATTCTTGAAGACTCAGCGTATAGTTACTTTCCTTCTGATCTTTGGAGAAAAATCCTTGGGCATCCCACGCAGACTTTCTTATTCCTTGGGTAGCTGAGGATGTTATCAATAAATACATTTTGCTTATCCAAGTACTCCTTATACACCACGTTCCTTAATTCCTTATAGCCACCTGATACACTCGTCATTTCACATAATATTACCAGAGCTTGCAATGCTCTTAACTCACTTTAATCGTAATCTCTGATATTTTCTCAGGTTGGATCTTAAGTTAATCCTCGAGATATAATATATTGCTTAAATTAGGTCTCGTAGGAAATTAATTCTTTATAGGGGTCACTTATTCTTATTCGTTGTTTTGCTAAACTCCCACTTCACGATTTGCCTCTTGTAAAGTCACTTTTTGGGTCTGCCTTATCCACTAGGCTTTCCAATACTTCGTCTTAACTCTTTGACATGTCCAACACCTCCTGATCTATCTTAAAATTTCCTTCTTATACTTAGTTATCACTATTTTTCTTTAAATTTCCATATATCTTGGCGTCTCTTCACTAATTAAATACTTAATATTGTGAATTCCATGTGGGATCTTATTTCTTAATTCTTCTACTTGTAGCATCCAAGTGCTGGAAGAAAATCTGGAGATATCATGATCGTTCTCCTAGGCGCATAAATTTCTTTTTTCTAACTACTAACATCGTGATCCATTATCTTCTCTTGACATTTTATCTTTCCCTTCACAACTTCAACTGAAAGGTCACACTATCTATCTTCCTTCCTTTTGGATTATGAACTTTAGCTTCCAATTCCAACTTTGAGAATCCTATAGTTAATCCTTCTAGTATAGTCTCTATGTTCGTTCTCTCCTTTTTGTTTATCGCTTGCCACTACATTTGTTTTTCTCGTGAATACTTACTTCAAACTCTTATGGTCCGTAACTCTTACACCTTTCTCCATACATATCATGTCTCCCCATTTTTCAAAACAAATATCATTACTGTTAGTCCTAATGATGAGTAGGATACTTCTGCTCATAAGATTTCGGTTGTCTGGGAGCATATACAATAACTTTATTATACCGCATCAACACACATCCTACTCCCTGATGAGAAGCATCACTATAAACTACCAAATCTCCTTGATATCTTCAAAGTTATATAGCAGGTACTATAACTATTCTTTCATTTAACTCTACAAAACTTTCTTCACCCTTCTCTATTTCATACTTACTTATTGCTTTTCCTAATTAGCTTCATCAAAGGCATTGCAACTTTCAAGAAACCTTGTACAAATTTTCATATAGCCGGTCCATGGTAAAACTTCTTACTTTTGTTGGTGCTTTTGACCTTTCTTTATTCATGGTGACTTTAATTTCTACTGGATCTCCTCTAATCTCCTCCTCACTAATTATTTACACTTTCTATCATCAAAACTTTCACCTTGCAACTTTACATACAACTTCCTTCTTCTCCGACTCCTCCGTTGTCATTAAATACTTCGCATGGTCCTCCATTGACTTTAAGTAACACAAATACAACTTATCCAGATATTCCTTAAAGATTATGTCCATAGGTTCAATCTCCAATTGGTAACACCCCAAATCTTAAATCAATTTTAGAAAATACTTTGCTCCTTCTGTTTGATCAACAAATCAGTAGTTCGAGGTAACAGATACTTACTCTTGATAGTAAATTTGTTGAGCTGGCTTTAGTTGACGCATAATCTCATACTTCCATTTTCTTATGAACAAATAGTACTGGTACACTTCATGGGATATACTGGGTTTAATTGCTTCTTCTTCTAGCATTTCTTGCATCCGCTTTGCTAACTTCCTCGTTATAACTGGTGCCATTTTGTGTAAGGCCCTAGTCAATGGCTTCGTTTCAGGTGCTAAGTCAATCGTGAACTTCACTTCTCTATTTAGAGAAAATATTGATAACCCATTTGAAAACATATCTTGAAACTCTTTAATCGTTATAAAATCTTCAAATTTTGTTTGCTTATGACTTTTATTTATCTCATGACTACCATAATGCTCACATCTTGATCACCGTAATCATCGTTAACAAATTCTTTACTCTCCTTCTTCCTTTTTATCTCATCATATTCTCACTTAACGTCTTTAGGACTATTTCTTCATCACGACGGTTTGTCTGGGCATCATGCTTCCATAGTTAATCTATTTCTTAGAATAATATCAAAACCTCTTATCTTCCATGATATCAATTCTTCACAACTTATTTCCAGAAACCGCAATTCCACCATTAGTACTTATTTAAAAACTACACGTTCTTGACTTGCTAATCCTTTTAACCATAATCTTATCAATTCAACAGGGTAATTCATCTTATTAATAAAACCTTGAGAGATAAACAATTAAGTTTCTCTCGCATCTTTTAATACTATAACGCATAAGGTACTTACTATCGTCATCCATGTTGTCACGTCCATAATCTGAACAACATATTTCACAGGAAAGTCGCATATTCTCGTTCTCGAAGACGTATCCTACTTAGAGTAGATTCCCTTGATTCTTAATGCATCCCTAACTGGGTTAGTGATTTGCAATTCTCGCCATATGCCCTTGTTTGTTGTCCATGCGTGAGAAGTAGATGGAACTTTGCCCGCTCGGTCCATAATTCGTTGATTTCTATTTGAAAAACTTTTACAGAGAACGACAGTACAACGAAGCAACTAGAAGAATTCACAATTCAACAAAATTAGAGTTGAAAAGAAGAAGAAACAAGGATTTGAATATGAAATGAGACAACCACATCGGTACTTAAGATGGCCAGTCTTTCATACCATTTGGCATACAGCACATGATTAGGTGGCGTCCCACCCGACTCTTCGTCATTCTGACAAAGTGTCTCACCATAACACTGTTTGTCCCCATCAGAAAACAAAACTTGAGGGAAGCAAATAAATTTGAAAAGAATGCAATATCCTCTTTTCGATATCATAGCAAAGAGTTTATTTAAGAAAAGAAGTTCATACGTTTTTAGGAATTGAGTAGGAATATATGCTGTAATATTGAAGGCAAGAACGATACCATTGGTTACCATCCAGATTTCATTGGTATTAATTTCTCGAGCTCGTTCAATCATATCCCAATGGTGTCATATAACAACTTTAGAAAGTATGCTGAAATGCCTTTGCAAATTAAGCATTATGGTAGATTCTTACTTGTTAAGTCTTGCGTTTGTAACGTCGCACCTACACGTATAATACATTAACAATTCGATCATAATGGCGTTCTTATCAGATAACCTTGAGTTTCCTCTTTTTAATTTGGAATAACCATGAATCATTCAACATAGCGATCTTTTTACTAGTAATATTCTTCTTTTAAAAAAAGTCTGGAAATCTTCCCAATCTTCTTCGATCATGCTCAGGCTTCTGTTAAATCAATGAATTCTTCAAACTCTGATAATCCCAGTAATTGGATGAATAGTTACTCCATACGCGGGTTCTGTTGTTAATCTTATCAGGTAATACTTACACCTTGCTGTTAGGAATAATTAACTTCTTCATAATCACAGGTTATCTCGTTCTCCGAATTAAAAATACTGAGTCTGAAACAACATCCTTCCTGGTAATCCGGGTCTTTTAACAAACAAGAAACTCAAGTAGTAACTTGATAACCAAGGTTTAAAACTTATTTTATTCAAAAAGACTTTTAAAAATTTTTGTAAGGAAAAATCTTTTTCGAAAACTTGTTTAAAAAGTTTGGAAAATCACAAACCTAGTTGTCCTTACTATATAAGTTGGTTGTTGTCCTTCCGACCTATAACAAAGTACCAAATAAAAAAAACAAAAAAAAACAATCACATAAAGGTCCGTTCACTTCAATCTACCTTATCTCCTTTATCGTGTCCACTTACCTTCCTTAATCGACGAAAACTTCAATTGTCGTTGCATACTATCTTATTCGTAGCTTCACATCAAAGCTTCCATACTGGTAATACTCCCGACTTTACCGTTGCAGTAATTAAGTAAAATAGGCTATCCAATAGTCAATAAGTCTATTTCATAGAACAAAGTTTGCTCATATCACATCTCATTACTGCTTTACATATCGCATTTATCATATCCTCATCATTTAATTTCACAAAAAAAAATTCAGGTTTATACTTTTCTCTCTTACTCTTTCAAAATTCATCAAATTCATCCCATAATTATTTACGGGTGGCTTAGTCACTAATGGCTTCTTTTAACCCGATAACGGTTATCCTCCGAAACACTTAAATTTCCTCTCTAAACTTCATCTCACCTTTATTTATATCTCAAGCACTCACCATTTACTGTAGCTCTCGAATCCATCCTCGTAGGTACAATCGCGTCATAGGACAAGTTCTCAACTGGGGGTATAGAACAGGATGTAGGGTATACTAAACCCACGGCCGAATATCTAGTAAGGCAAGAATAAACAGATGGAAATTCTTGAATAGGTAATCTTACATCAAGAGGTGGAAAAGTAGCGTAGAATAGCTTGAAGAAGTGCACCCGTTACAACAGAAGGTAGTGCCATTAATGCTGGTGGAGGAACAAGGTGCAATCTAATCTGAGAGAAGATGACGATCCTCGAATGGAAAGCTCCAAATGATCAAATGACATCGGGAAATCAGGATTTGCCATTGCCGTTGTTTGGAAATCACATTGCAAGCTGAGAATTCTCGAATCACAACACGAACCGTGCCGGAGACCTACTATATAGTCAAACTCATCCTTACGACGTTTAGCTTTCTATATCCTAATCCTAACCCTCTACCCAATCCCGACAATCTAGGCTTGTTTCAGTGACTTATAACCTGTAGCTCTGATACCAACCTGTGGCGTCCTCCAAACCCGGGTCAGAAGTTTGGGGTCCATAACACAAACATAATATATCAACTTGTATAAGAAATATTATTTCTAATGACCCTGCTTCACAAAACCACGGATCGCAACAGGTTAAAGTATGAAAACAAGCTACAACCTTAATTATTACATCGTACCAAATCCCAACTAATTTAACTTACAATTGATAATAAAATCATTCTTACAATTTGACTATCTCTTTACCGCATGAAACTTCTGCTAGCTCGATCCAACTCGACTGGAACCTTAGCCCGCACTTTGGACTGAAGAACTTCACTATCATCCATATTCTTTTCAATTGTAAAATATATAAAAGAATCGCAAGGGTGAGCTAACTAGCTCAGCAAGTCATGATAACGATAACTGAGGTTAAACAATGATCAAATGAGATGATTCAAAGGAATCAAGTTTCTTTTTAACTAATCATTAGAATTGGATATTCATTTTAAGTTTTAAAACCAAGGTTAGGCTGCTGATCAGTCACGCACTAACCCCGAGCAAGCACACAGCACTACTCTAATTACTGGATCCAAGGCACTCATTGGCCTAACTTGACCATTGGTATGGTCTAACCACGAATCTGGTCCACATATATAAAAACAATCCAATCCTAAAGCAGTTCAATATGATAAACAATATAATTCGATAACACAAGATCATAATCAATAATGATTAAACATTTGAATAAAACGTAAGGAAACTCATGGATATCAAAAGGGTATATCAGGGTATGTAAAAGAAACGGTTTTCAATTTGTAAAAGAATCAGGTATTAGACAAATAGTGATTTTTCGAGGTATAGTTCTTTGATGTTATAAAGAATGGTTGGAGTATAAAAGTTTCTGTGTTTTCAAACAATTTTCTTCCAGTATTTGGTAGTTAAACATTTGGGGAGTAGTATCATATCTGTGTGGGTTGGTGTCTGAGGATCAACAAAAGATGATTTACAAAAAGTAAGGCTTATGGCTCAAAATCAAGAAAATCAGGGTACAAGGTTAAACAGTTTAAAGCCCTTGTATTATAAAACAGGAGTTATGTTTGATAATAGCCACATGTTATGAAACAGTTCGAAAACATTGGTAATATATCTTGAAGAAAAGTTCAGAAATACTTGCCTTACAAGGCTTTACAACTATTACTGATCAATTATGAGCCGACTTTGCTGCTCAGGCTCTAGCGTCCAACCACTAGATCCCATTGGATTCGATTTTCGACACTCAGGTCTTCCTGTTGGAACTCTACGGAGCTCGTCGACTGACCACTAGGTTATCTTTAGTCCATGGTCCACTTTCAGATTCCCGACTATAACCTACAGGGTCGAAATACCCTACGTTGGACGTCTAGGTATGCTTGACATATCCTCGATACTAATTCTTACCCAACAATATTCAAACCCGACTCATAATTATTCATATTAGAATAACACAAACAACAATTAAGGTTTACATTCTTGAAATCGATCTAGTGTTCGTTTTTAGAAAATACGTATACTCGTCATTTTACGAAATTAGGGTTACTGTGTTTTGGACAAAACATACAACACAACGTACAATCAGGTTCTGTATAAAACATACATATATGTATTTACTTATAATCGCTCGACGTCCCGATAATCTTCGGATACGCTCCCGTATTTCCGTAGTTCGATTTTCCGAAAATTGGGCAGCGTCCCCCTTGTTTATCGGACTACCCGTCGAAACATCAATCGACGTCAAATCCCAAACACAATAATCGTAACAATTATCCAATCACATTCCAATTCCACAAATCCCAACCACTGATTTAAACCAACTATTTATTATTATTCTTGTTTTTACATTTATTTCTTTTAAAATATTTGGACTCAGATATATATCATCATCGTCCACCGTCGGCTCGCCGAGGCTCATCGCCGACGGCGGTAAAATTTATTGGTGCCCAATACTCGTCGGGTTTCTAAATAAATTCTACCGATTAATCAATAATTTCGTCCACAAAACAAATATTTAATTTCACGAATATTATTCAAATAGTTTCCTGCAGCAAAATTAATAAAATATTAGTAAAATATTACTAACAGTCCCGAATCACACAGTAACATGCGCCCACGCGCATGCAACCAGAAAAGAACACAACAACAGCCGTAAAGTCAGAAAAAATTCGGCAACAACAGCAAGCATGATGGTATCGAGAACAACAGGGTGTGTAACACACCCGAATCCACACACACAACGCACAGACATACACATATACATATATATATATATATGTAAACACAGAAACAACTGAAGTATTCACCGGAGAACGGAACAGAAGGAAAGAGGGCGGTGGCCGGAAAGCTAATCGGCGGCAGAAATAGGAAGAAGTCGGAAGAAACAGGGGAATCGCAGGGAAAACCCGGCAAGAAAAAGAGAGGGATGGCTCTATAATTACAGAGAGGAAAGAGCGAGAGATTGAGAGATTTTAGAGAGAGAGAGAGACAATAGATTGTAGAGAGAAAGAGACGGGGTGAAGAACAAGGGTTACATCCCCTGATTATTATTTTTTTCCGAATAATGCTGCTACTGCCACGTATCAATCGAATTAATGAGAAACCAACACGTGTCCTGCTGCAACGCTTTGCCCCGAAAATTTTAAAATTAACGAATCAAGGTGCGAATAAAACAGCCCCCGAAAATTACGAAAATAGTTTTAAAATATCATAAGTATCCCGGAGTTTATAAAAACATAAGTTTCATAATTTAAAAATAATTTCTGAAACGCAGTATATACCCGTATTTCACATTTAAGGAACTGAGGTGTACTTAAAACAGATTCAGAAAATAATGAAAATAGTCTTAAAATATTACAAATATTCCGAAGTTAAAAAAACATGAATTTTGAAATTTTAAAACGATTTTTAAAATGCACTTTATATCCGCTTTTATCAATGAAGCGAAACAACGAGCGCGTGAAATTAATCCCGAAAATTTCCAAAATAGTTTTAAAATTCTCGAAATATTCTAAACTTAAATAACTATGAGTTTCATAATTTTTGAAGAATTCTGGAATTAAATACAGATTTTATAATTAAAAGCATTCAGAAAATCATTTAAAGATAAATAATTAATAAAATATTAATTTCTCAATTTTATAAAATCCTAAAAATAATTATTGAAATTATAAAATCATTAAAACAATTTTGGAGACACTTCAAATATTTATACAAATAAAGTTGCATTAAATCCACTTTAAAAGTGGAACAATTCATTACAATTCCTTAATTAATCACGCGAACAACCCGGTACAACATAAATCACACCTAGATAATAATCAAACAACACATGGCGGTCAAAACCAATACATATATTTTAGATAATAATTTCCATAATAATCACATATTTAAATAATTCGAAAATACATGGGTCGTTATACCGAAGACTGCTTTTCGCACTAGGTATGGACATTATGAGGTCTTAGTTATGTCATTTGGACTAACCAATGTACCCGCAGCCTTTATGGATTTGATGAACAAAGTATTCAAAAAGTACCTGGATATATGTGTGATAGTTTTTATAGATGATATTCTGATCTACTCAAAGACAGAGCAAGAACACACAGAATATTTGAGGATAGTCTTAGAAATCTTGAGGAATGAGAAATTGTATGCCAAGTTCTCGAAGTGCAAATTTTGGTTGAGAGAAGTTCAGTTTTTAGGACATGTGGTGAGTAGCAAAGGAGTTTTAGTTGACCCTTCCAAGATAGAGGCGGTATCCAATTGGGAAAGACCAACTACCCCAACAGAGGTTAGGAGTTTTGTGGGTTTAGCAGGATATTACCGAAGATTCGTGCAAGTCTTGACTAAGATAGTCGGTCCACTGACTAGACTTACCCGGAAGATAGAAAAGTTTGTATGGACAGAGAAATGTGAGGAAAGTTTTCAAGAACTAAAAAGGAGACTGGTGTCAGCACCAGTGCTCCCTTTCCCCGATGGAAAGGGAGAGTTTGTGATATACAGCGACGCATCGCTTAAAGGATTAGGATGTGTACTAATGCAACACGGCAAAGTTATAGCGTATGCCTCTCGACAATTGAAGGAATATGAGAGCAGATACCCTACGCATGATCTAGAATTAGCAGCCATAGTGTTTGCCCTAAAAATTTGGAGACACTACCTATACTGTGAGAAATGCGAGATCTACACTGACCATAAAAGCCTCAAATATATTTTTACTCAAAAGGAACTGAACATGAGACAAAGGAGATGGTTAGAGTTGATAAAAGACTACGACTGTGAAATTTTTTATCACCCGGGTAAAGCCAATGTGGTGGCTGACGCCCTTAGTAGAAAGGAAAGACTCAAGATGATAATGACATCGGAGGAGTTGATTAAGGAATTTGAGAAAATAGAAATTGACGTGAGAGTGACCGGTAAGGGAACAGAAGGATTATTTGAGATTAAGCTAGTACCAGAACTGACTGAAAAGATACGAGTATGTCAGGAAAAGCAGATGAGTGAGGAAAAAGGGACATTGACCGGTGAAGAAGTGAGATGCGAGAAGGATGAGAAAGGGATCATGAGGTATGCGTCCCGGATTTGGATTCCGAATGTACAGGAATTAAAGGATGAGCTGCTGCACGAAGGGCACAACTCTTAGTATTCAATCCACCCAGGAAGTACAAAAATGTACCGTGACCTTAAGGAATATTATTGGTGGCCTAACATGAAGAGAGAAGTAGCAGAGTGGGTCAGCAAGTGCTTGACATGCCAGAGAGTGAAGGCGGAACATCAGCGACCTAGTGGACTATTACGACCCCTAGAGATTCCGGAATGGAAATGGGAGCATATAGCCATGGATTTTGTGACAGGCTTACCAAGGACAAAGACTAATCACGATGCCATATGGGTTATCACTGATAGACTGACCAAGTCCGCACACTTCCTACCAATCTGCGAAAGATACACCGTAGACAAGTTGGTAGATATTTACTTGAAGGAAATTGTAGTGAGACATGGCGTTCCTATACCTATAGTGTCAGATAGAGACCCGAGGTTTATTTCCTGATTTTGGAGAAGCTTTCAGGAATGTGTAGGCACCAGACTAAACATGAGTACCGCTTACCACCCCCAGACTGATGGACAAAGCGAAAGGACTATTCAGACCCTAGAAGATATGCTACGAGTGTGTGCCATTGATTTCAAAGGAAGTTGGGATGACCATTTACCCCTGATCGAATTTGCTTACAATAATAGCTATCACGCTAGCATAGGAATGCCCCCGTATGAAGCCCTCTACGGGAGGAGATGTCGCTCTCCCCTATGTTGGTACGAAGTCAGAGAACACAAGATATTAGGACCAGAGTTAGTCCAGCAGACCACAGAAATGGTAGGACTCATCAGGAAAACACTGGTAGCAACCCAGGAGAGACAAAAGAAGTACGCCGACCAGACCAGGAAGGATAGGGAATATGAAGTAGGAGATTCTGTGATATTAAAGGTATCCCCGTGGAAAGGAGTGATGAGATTTGGAAAGAAAGGGAAGCTGAGTCCCAGATTCATAGGACCCTTTGAAATTTTGAGGAGAATAGGACCTCTAGCTTACGAGCTCGCCTTGCCTCCTAATTTGCAACAAGTACATAACGTGTTCCACGTGTCCATGTTGAGATAGTACCATGCCGATGCACGACATATAATAGAGTACGAGTAGGTAGACTTACAACCAGACCTGACCTACATCGAGCTGCCAGTAAGGATAATGGACCAGAAAGAACAAGTGCTGAGGAACAAAATGGTGAAGCTAGTTAGGATCTTGTGGAGAAAGCAAAATGTTGAGGAATCAACTTGGGAACTTGAAGACGTAATGAGGAATATATATCCCCACCTTATTTTTTGATTGATTCCGGGACGGAATCCTTGTTAGAGGGGAAAACTGTAATAACTCGAATTTTTGAGACCTTGTAAAACATTTAATGAATAGTGACCCTGACACACGGGAAAAACTTTTGAGCCCACACTATGTAGTGCATGAGAAAATGAGTTTTGGAATTGATATTACGATTATACGTACCAAATGAGTGTATGTAAACGCTATTAGTTTTCGAAAAAAATGAACTTTGAAAAACGACCGTATTTACGACTTATCGAGGATTACGGGTGTCAAAATATAATTACGAGATTAAAATCCTACGGATTTATATTCAAGTAGGACAAATAAAAATATAAGGAATAAATACGAAAGGAATTACATCACGAACCAATTACGAGTAAGTATTACGGAGAACGTTTAAGTAAACGAGCGAACGCGTAAACGATTAAATAAACGTAACGCACTAACTAAACCATGGTAAGAAAGTAACCATGGTTACTTCATCAAATAGTGAGCTAACCATAGGATGACCAAGCTAGCTAGAAAATAGTGTGCTAAGGAAGCTAACCTTGTAGATAGCTTGTAAGCTAGCAAGCTACAAAGATATGTCCATGGATTTTGCAACAAAGAATAAACCTAGAATGCTATACTAGGAAGAATAAAATCAAGTTGCAAGATATCAAGTCACCTTCCAAGAAGCAACCTATCCAAAGCATCCAAGAGAAGCAACCAAGTAGTATAAATACCCCCCCATTCCCAAGCTTCCATTCGGCCCTATAAAAGAAAATGAGGAATTTAAATTCCAAACTCCAAGTTCAAGCTCCTGTAAAATCAGCCAATTAATTCCCAAGCCTCCTAGCAACTACACTAAGGTAAGAAAATTATTTCATCTCTTTTTATCAAGGTTTCATGGGTGGAATAAATTCAAGAAACTCACTAGTGAATAGTGTGAATAGTAACCTCTCTTTGGTTTCTTGATTTCAATGGTGGTTTTAGGTTCTAAAAATCATACCAAGCACTTCCAAGCCTCCACCACCCTCAAGAACATATCTCAAGCTTTCAAGAAAGGTAAAAATCTTTGGCCTAACTTTATTTAAGGTTCATTTTAAGATCCATTTAGTATGTGGTATTAAACCTAGCTTACTAAGTAGTATTGATAAAATCTTGGTGTTTAAGTTAAGTAGATTAAAGTTGGTTGTTGTTGCCTCAAGAACATGATGTTCTTGAGAGGATTTTGTGTGTTGATGATGATATGATGATTGTTGGTGGTTGTGTTGATAGTTAGGGCGTAAACAAAACCCCGATCGTAAACGTAACTTCGTTAAAACCAACAAATCGTAACTTTAAGTTTCTGCAGAAAGTCCCGAAGTTGTAAACTATCGATTATTGAAGAATAACCTTTTTTAGGATATACAATGTTATAAGGATTGTTTAGGCGCTTGAATCGCTTGATCCTGATTTACGGATCAAAAGTTATGGCCGTTTTAGTAAAAGTGATTTACGCAACAAAAACTGCTACGAATTACGAACTTTGAAAATATAAAGGATAGACTTAAAAGTGTTCATAAATCATGAAATTTTTACAGAGAGTAACATATTAAGTTTCCTAACTTTCATAAAAATTTCAAGTAAAAATAATGATTTCTCAATTTTATAAAAATGTCGGAGCCGAGACCGCGCGAGTAGAAACCGTAAGAATCCTTAAGCGGAGCCGACGACGATAATGAGAATGAACCCAAGATACTTAGGAAAATGAAGTGACCTTAATTTGAATATGAACTAAAGGAATGTTAAGGGTAGTATGAGTTGAGAAGGTTCATAATAAGTAGCGCATGAGTGCGAGTTGCCGTAAATTAGAACGGAACCTAACGAAATGAAATGTGTTTATGGTTATAGATTTCCGAGCGGAACCTAGAGCATCCTCAACCTCGAGATACCCAGGCAAGTTTACAAACCCAACTCCATTTTTACTGTTGTGTTGTGAAAGGATTGTTTTATTATCATCGCTTAAATACCATGTTTACCATGATACATAGTTGTTGAATTTTGCATAATATAGCGATGTTGTACGATAAGTATATATCGTGAAATGTTTATTTTGCTTTAAGCATGACGTATTATATAAGACCGAGAATCAGTCGGGATTTAAGATAAAACCCGAGAATCATTCCGGAGATATTATAGAACGGGTATAAGTCCATAGTAGTACATTTTAAAGGGACTCATCGTCCATTTACGAAACATTAAAATACCTCGAACTTTTATTAAAATGATTTTCCAACGATCATATTCCCTCAACTATATTTTATTGTCCGGATAATAAATATTATATATATATTCCTTTATTATGGGAATAGTATACTCCAGCGTTTATTTATTTCAAACCCGATTAATCATTATAGATTATTAATTATGTAGACACAAACTAGTTGAGGAATATTATTTTAAATAAATCTTTTAGAGAGTAAACTCATTCGAGGTATGATTAATATCAATTATCATTTAATTATTTATAGACTATTATCTAATTAATTATTATTTATAAAAGGGTTTATTATTGATTTAAAAATCATAGATCCTGATATAAAACATACTTTCTGATTTAGAAGTATCATTCGAATAATTTCAGATCGTCGGTGAATATTATCCTGACTTATTAATATTTTGAATATAGTTTCAAGGAGAAACGTTTCCCCCTTATTGATTATCTGTTGACAACGGTCAACTCACATCCTTAGTACTTCCTCCGAAACTTTCGGAAGTACATATATACATATATATACAGTAAAGCTATGTCTATCAACAAGCAAAACGCTTAGAGGAACTTCGATGTGGTTCGAGTTCTCGAGACATGATAGGATTTCCTAAAGGACAAGGGAGGGTAGAATCCAAGTACTTCGTGTATTGGATAGGCTACTGGTATCATAGGAGACGGTACAATATATACCTATAGACCTGCGAAGTGTGTGTATACCCGAAATGAGGATACATAGCCCGTATGCGGCAAGGGTGATACCCGAGAGATGACGGTTTCATCCTTCTACTAGTAGAAAAGGTTACTATTTCCGTAGTACGACTGATCATCATATGCGGTGGCTCCAGTGAATGTCCTATTTCTTCCAATTAGAATTGAGATGCAATACCGTAACCCAAGCCTAGGTGCTGGGATTACTAATAAGGTATTCGCAGGTTATTACCACCCCCTTAATAAATTGTTTTCATAAACAAGTATGTATCACCAAGGAAAACTATTTTCAAATAAAACATAAATATCATATATGATGTTATCATACAATCATTTCCATACTGTACATTATTATGTTGGGCATTATAGCTCACACTTGTTTTCTTAAATTGACACAAAACAACAGTGAATCAAGATGCCTACCATGAGAACCACAGCCAGGAAACGGGTAGGAAATGGCCAACTGTTCCGTAGATTGTTTGGTGTCGTACAACAGGTAGTCAGAATAAGTTGGATTAGTTTTCAGTTGTTTATAGGTATGATTAATGTAAGGTAAGAAACAAGAAACGTATATTTGGCCGGAGGACTAACCTTACCTAAAGGTCACTCCCCGGTAAGACTAATGATATTTGGGTTGTAATAAAGTTACTCTAGTTATGATGGTTCATTTCCAAGACAATAACCTGTAAGTATGTGTGATAAGTGTGTGTGATAAGTGTGGGGTTGTAAAGTGTGAGTTGTGTGAGTTTGGATGGCGTGACTTCCGAGAAACCTGACCCCGGGTTTTGGGGCGCCACAAGAAGTATGTTGATTTGACACGAAAGGACAAAGAATAGGAAGTAGGGGACCTAGTGTTGTTATAGGTAATCCCTTGGAAAGGATGGATGAGGTTCGAAAAGAAAGGAAAGCTAAGCCCACGAATTGTTAGACCCTTGGATATATTAAAACATATTGTGAAGTTAGCATATGAGCTAGCCCTACCCCCGAACCTGTAGCAAGTTCATAACATGTTCCACGTATCAATGTTAAGGAAGTGTAATCTGGATGCCCGACATATAGGGGTATATGAGCGCATAGACATGCAACCAGACGTAGCCTATATGGAGCAACCAGGAAGGGTTATAGATCAAAAAGGAACAAGTGCTTAGGAGAAGGGTTATCAAACTAGTCAGAGTTTGATGGTAGAACTACAATGTGGGAAAATTTATTTGAGAGTTGGAAAGTGTAATGCTAAGAGAGTATCCCTATTCATTTTCTATCTGATTCTGGGACGGAATCCTTTTAAGGTGGGGAGACTGTAATAACCCCAATTTTTGGAATTTTTGAAACCCTGATGAATAGTAACTTTTGCTGATGATGCTGATTAAGGAAAATTATCAGACCACACTATATAGGAGTACTGTTATGGAAATTCTAAGATCGTATTAGTATTCCATAAAGTAAATAAGTGTATGTAAAGATCGTCAGAATACAAATTCGAACACTTTGATTTTTCCCGAAAATCCACCAGATACCGAAAGAATTGAGTATAAGGTAACATGATTAAAAGGATTTAAATTCAAGGATTATAAGAGAGGATCGTAAAAGGAATATAAAATATTGAGAAAGGTTTAGGGGAACCCAAGTAATAAGATCCCGGATATGATCCCTCGAACGATAAACGCAAACGAAACGTAAGCGAACCGTATAACAGATAAGCGGTCATTAGCCAAGTAATTAAGGGTTAATCAAAGAGGTTAGTGGATGATGATGTCATCACACCAACAAGAAGAAGACAAGTGTAACAAGATGACCTAAGCTTGATGACATAAGCATGGCAAGTGGGAAGGATTGGTTGGTTGATTATGAGACACACATTTTTCACCATGGTAAATTCCATGTAACCAAGCTAAACACCACACAAATCATCAAAACACAAATCAAGAAGCTATTTCTTCTTCTTCTCCTTCATTGCCTCGACTTTTCTTCTTTAAACAAGAAGGAAAATTTCAAAACTCAGGCTTCACTCCTTCATAAATCAAGAGGTTAGTCTCTATAGCTCCTATATTTCATAACTAAGAAGAGCAAGTAGTTTGAGTGCTTGAATCCAAGGTTTGCTAGCTCAAATAAATCATTTTAGTTTAGGGTGAATAGTAACTTTCAAGAACAAACTTTTGATTCTTGATTTTATTTGTAAGGTCAAGGTAGCTTAAGCATAGATCAAGGCTTCCATGGGCATTCCAAGGATCTTTCATTATTTAAAAGCTTCAAGAAGGTATAAAAAACTTCAAACCCTAAGCTTTACTTTGAATGTTTAGGAGTGGTTTTGATTGTTATAGTATATGAGAAGCATGATGCTTGTGTGTTTCAAGTTTGGTTGAGTTTGTAGTGATTTGGATGATTGAATCTTGTTTATAGTTAATAAAACTTAAGTATAGTTAGTAGTTCATGTTTAGGGTTAAATGAATTGGAAAATCTTGAGATGTTGGGACTGATGTGGTAAGGTTTGGATGAGGGTTGGTTGTATTGTTGACTGTGAGTTGGATTGTGGTTGTTTGGAATGGTTTAAAACTTTGGTAATCGCGTAAACATAGCCGTCGTAATGCCCAATTTACCTTAGACTGTTTTATTTCTTAACTTCAGGACCCGTGAACTCACTGTAAGATTCGACCATTGCCATATTTAGATAGTTCATGATACGAGCTTCGTTTTGATATGTGGTTCGCTTGAATCCAATGTACGGTTTAGGAGAAACGACCGTTTTAAGTAACGGCATTTCGCGAACGAACCATTACCCCTCGCCTTATTTTGAAACCTTGGTTAAGGCCATTAAATGACTAATTGGAGTATGAAACAATTATGTAAAGTGGATTAGGCAGTTGGTAGGGTACTCGCGAAAGAATCGCCTTAAAATTCTTAATGGTTAATTTATTAAAAATGGTGGAGCCGAGGGTACTCGAACGACTTATGTGATTCGTTAAGCGTAGAAGTGACCATAAGCGAACGTTAGGGTTCAATTGGTTAAAGTCTAGTTTCTTAAGCGACCGGGGTTTAATTCCGACTTATGTTATTGTTCATAGGTTATCGGACCCACTCTAAGCTTAAGTCTATCCGGGAACACTCAGGCAAGTTTTCTACCCGTTATACTGTTGTTGTGATGTAAATATATGTATATGCATTATCTTGTGATAAGTGCATGATTGTTATTAGCAAATTTTGTGATATATTGGAGCATGCTGATATGGTATATATGCATGTCTGTTTCGTAATCTTGATATCTAATTGTTGATTCAAATTCTTATAAGTTGCATAATACCTATGCTAGAGATAAGCAGTAGTTGTGTATACGCTTAGTATAGGGGACCCAAAGGTGAATATTTTCTAAACCGGGAGTCGATGTTCCCGAGTATAATACATATATTTATATATATATATATAGTTTTCAAAACTATTAATCGAATAAGGTTTATTCGATAACTTTATTTTATTTAATGAATATTATTTTGAATATTCATTCGAGGACTTATGACTCCGCTTACTTTATTTAATGAATATTATTTTGAATATTCATTCGAGGACTTATGACTCCGCTTATTTTATTAAATAATATTCTTTATTTTATTAAAGAATAATGTTTCGATAATCAAACTTATTTTCGATTATTCAAATAAAGATCGTGCTTTCGTATAAGTATATCTTTGGTTATTTATTATTCATTTCAAGTATGAGTTGTAAAACATCTACTTCAATTATTTTTATAAAGATTATTCTTTATGGGAATATTATTTAAGTAATAATATTCAGATACTTTCTCCAACATATCGGGACTGATTTATTTTATTAAATCAGCGTTACTCTAAACATTCTTTAAAATATTTTCGAGTCTTCAAAATGATTTTTAAAAGTTAGAGCGGATCCCAAAACTCATTTTTAGATTTAAGATCTTCCTTTTGAAGGGGATTTAAATACTCGCTCAAAACCTGAGGGATCCGGCTCTGTGGTGTATTTTATATTCGCAACGAGGTTGCTATTTTGAGAAAACATTTTGATTACTTTCCCAACGTTCGGGAAGTAAGTCCATCTATTTGAGTCGGCATAAGCAACATGGGCTCAGTGGGCATCCATGAAAGTGTAAGTGGCTCAGTGGGAGTTCATCAATGCGTAAGTGGCTGAGTGGAAGTCCAGCATAGGTCCTAATGCGGCCAGGGTGATGACCAGTGGGGAATTCGTCCATCTACTAGTAGAAAATGTTACTTATTGGTATCTTTGCCTGATCAGCAAGATATCAGGTTTATTCCAAGGTTTTCTCCATTCCAAATTCATTGGATATTGCAACTCTGTTTATAATTTTCATAACAGAGGTTTTCAAGGAGTGTATGAAATGTATATATATAGGTGTATATATATCGGGACTTAATGAAGTATCTCGTAACTTCATTTCTTTCAAATGATATTTCAAAGATTGAATCTATTCAAGTCTTATTTTGTAGTCTCATCGGTGTGATGAACTTTTGAAACTGATTATAACTTGAACGGTGGTAGTTCAAGTAGTATTTGGAAAAGATATAAGTATACTGGAGTATCTTGTAAATTCATCTTTTCAACTTATATCTGGTTAATGATTATCTTATGCATGACAAAGATTTTCACAAAAATGTTGAGACAAGATTAGATATATGAGATCACCTTGTAACGATATTTTTATACAGTTATAAAATGGAACTCTGTGTATATTATGCATGGAAGAGGACTTCCAAGATTTTGAAAAGTATATATACATATATACTGAATATTTTACGACTTGGTCGCGTTAAGATATCAAACTTGGTTCATTTTTACTTGACCAAGACTTTCATGAGTACTATGAGGATGCTCACATATTGTAAATCATTATACATATTATTTTGGTAGGCTTGTTGCTCACCCTTGCTTTCTTCTTTCATCACATAACAACAGATAGACAAGATGAACAGGACCAAGCTCCCAATTCGTGAGCGGATAGGAAACGTTCCGCAGTTTCCTGTAGGCGTTGATGCCGTTGTAGCTGAGGTAGGAACTACCAATAGGCTAGGCTTTCAAATTTTGATGTACCAGACTTATGTATACTTATGAATCGTAATAATGGCAAAGAATATGTAAATTTATTCAGAAACCCTTTTGAGGTGTAATGGCTTATAATTTTGGAATAAAATGACTTGTGTTATTTTTGGATATTCATCTCTGAGACTATAACTTGTGGTGTGTGTGTATTGTGGGGTCACAATACGCAGTAGTGGGTTGATTATTAAGATTAAGTATTATTAAGGGAAATGGAACTCGTGACAACCCGGATCCCCAACCCCGGATTTGGGGGTGTTACAGGCAAGGCTCTTGTCACAAAGAAGAAAAGCTGGTCAGATGCTTCAGATTCTGAGGATGAGGAAAACTATGCCTTGATGGCAAATGCTGATAGAAGTTCTGATACTGCTGACTTAAAGGCACCTCAAACTACTTATGCCTTTCATACTAATGATATTACTCAATTAAGAAGATATTTTAAGACCATGTTCATTAGTTATAAAGATCAAACTTTAACATGTGAAAGATTAATTTCTGAAAATCTTGCTTATAAAAAGAGGAATGATTATTTAGAAAAGGAGTTAGTCATGTTCCATCAAACTCAGAAAGATAGAGATGATGCCTTTTATGTTAGGGATGAAGTGTTAAAAATGAATAAATCTCTAAAAACTGAGTTAGAAAAGGAAAGAGAGATTATCAGGACTTGGACTAACTCTGGTAAAACAACTCAGGATATTCTTAGTAGTGGAAACTGGAAAGAGGGCTTAGGTTAGGGAGATGACAAGAACAGTAAGGGAACTGTAGAAACTGAGCCTAAAATTATTAAACAAAAACCAAAGGTAAATCCTGTTAAGTTTGTAACTGCAAAGTCTGATATTGTTAAATCAGAAGTTAAGGAGAAATTAACTTCTAACAAACCCAAACAGGATAAGCCAACTGAAGTTAACATAGGCTTAATGACTAAGAAGCAGCTTAAGCATAAGCTGAAAGATGTTAAGAATGTAAATAAGGTAAAGCCACCTAGGAAAAATAAGAATGGAAAGGAAGGTGTGAACAAAAGTAAGAATTATAAGCCTGCTCTTAATGTTCCTAGAAAAACATGTCATAACTGTGAAAATTCTAACCTTCTGGCTTCTTTCTGCAGGAAGAATAAGAATATAAACTCCTTACCTTCAAAATCAGGAGTTAAGAGTCAGTCTGCTAGATATAAGTCACAAAATTCTTGTTTTCATTGTGGTAGTTTATGGCATTCTATTTATACTTGTAAGGAATATCATAGTTTGTACTATGATTATTATCAAATAAAACCTTCTCTAAAGAAAGTTAGCATTATTCCTTCTAGTGTAAGTTCTGATGCAAAGTCTGATATTGCAAATTCTGATAATAAAACTGTTAACATAAACTCTGATGCTAAATCCGATGCAAATGTTAACAAACTTAAAAAGGCCAAAGGATCCAAGCAAGTCCGGGTCCTTAAAACTAATCATTAGTGGTCTTTGTGATTGCAGGGCAATAGGAAGAACATCCTAGTTCTGGACAGTGGATGTTCAGGACATATGACTGGAAATAAAGCCCTGCTATCAGACTTTGTGGAGAAAGCTGGCTCAGGTGTTTCTTATGGAGATGGCAAAATTGGAAAAACTCTAGGATATGGTAATATCAATCTTGGGAATGTTATCATTGAAAAAGTAGCTCTGGTCTCAGGACTTAAACACAATCTGCTGAGTGTGACTAAAATCTGTGACAGATGTTGTCATGTGGATTTCTTTGAAGAACACTGTGAAGTTGTAAGCAAATCTACAGGCAAAGTTGTTCTGAAAGGATACAGGCATGGTAATATTTATGAAGCCAAGCTTTCAACAAGTACTGATGGTTCTGCAATCTGTCTGTTGAGTAGAGCATCAATTGAAGAAAGTTGGGGTTGGCACAAAAAACTCTCTCATTTAAATTTTAATAATATAAATGAACTAGTCAAGAAAGATCTAGTGAGAGGACTGCCAAAATCAGTATTTGCTCCTGATGGCCTTTGTGATTCATGTCAGAAGGCAAAATAAAGAAAATCTTCATTCAAGAGCAAGACTGAATCTTCAATTCTTGAGCCTTATCACCTACTACATGTTGATCTATTTGGTCCAGTGAATGTCATGTCTATTACAAAGAAGAAATATGTTATGGTTATAGTGGATGAGTTCACCAGATACACATGGGTGTATTTCTTGCACACAAAAAGTGAAACTGCATCTATCTTGATTGATCATGTCAAGCAACTAGATAAATTGGTCAAAGATTCTGTATAGATCATAAGGAGTGATAATGGCACTGAGTTCAAGAATTTGATTATGGAAGAGTTCTGCAAAGACCATGGAATAAAGCAGGAATTTTCTGCTCCTGGAACTCCACAACAAAATGGAGTTGTTGAAAGAAAGAATAGAACTCTTATTGAAGCTGCACGAACTATGCTTGATGAAGAAAAGTTTCCACTAAAAAATTATCAGATACGCCCCCCAGGCTCTTTTTCTTGTGGCTGAAAAGAATAATGAGTTGCTACTGAAAAATTATCAGATACGCCCCCCAGGCTCTACCCAGTTACCTGAAGTACATAACACGTCATTCCTGAAGAATGAACGTGGAAAAGGGCATAGAGGAGGACAGGGTTATGGATGAAACCGTGGACGTGGAAATTTCCGTGGTTAATATCATTCTGGCCACCTGAAGTTGAAATCAATATAAGAATTACAATTAAAAACATGTAAAATAATACATATAATATTATAAGTCATATAGAAATTAAAGAAGAATACCCGGGTGATACTTAGAAATCAATAAGTATGATAAAAATAGAATTCTACTAATTATACTAAATCAAAATAGCTAAAAACAATATATTTTCAAATAGAAGTCTGTTAGAGTATCTATATTTGTTAGATATATTTGATAATGTCATGACTAATATGATTTATGTTTAGTTTTCAGATCTTACTTAAACAGGATAAATCAGTACTTAACTGAAATCAGTACTTATACTGAAGTCAGAACTTAAGTCATCACTACTTAAGGTTCCGAAGATATTTATCAGAAGATAATATCAGGACTTAAAGGAAACGTTCAGATAAGGAAGGAGGCTGATTGATTGAAGAGAAGATCAAGACAAACGTAAGAAGAGATATGCATGAAGAAGGAATTCTGTAAAGAATGGAATACTTGGAAGAAAAGATATCTGATTGATTTATTTTAGGAAGCAGAATTATATTCCATATCAATTAACGATTATCTTGTAACTGTGTAGTATATAAACACAGACATAGGGTTTACACTATAAGTGTTATCATCATCGAGTATATTATTTATTGTAACCCTAGCAGCTCTCGTGATATTTGTTCATCACTGAGAGAGAACAGTTCCGTATTGTAACAGAGTTTATTGCTTTGAATAAAGTCTGTTTTCTATTACTTGTGTTATTAGAATTCGATTTGATTGTGCTATACACTGTATTCACCCCCCTCTACATTGTGTGTGACCTAACAAGTGGTATCAGAGCCTATCTGTTAACACACAAACAGTTTAAGATCCAAATCATGTCTAAAGTAGAAACTCCAACTAAGCCCACCAAAACTGAAGAACCTCCAAAGACACAAATCCATAGCCGATATGAGGCTATTAGAGTTCCCATATTAAAACCATCTGAATATCCCATATGGAAGGTGAGGATGACTATGTTTCTGGAAGCTACAGATCCAGAATATCTTGATAGAATCAAGGAAGGACCTCACAATCCAACAAAAATCGATGTTGCAGTTGCAGGTGAAGCAGCAAAGTCTGTACCAAAGGAGAAGAGTGACTGCACTGCTGAAGATATCGCATCAATTGCTAAGGATGCTAAGGTATGACACTTACTGCATAGTGCCATTGATAATGTAATGTCAAACAGGGTAATTAACTGCAAGACTGCAAAGGAGATATGGGATGCATTGGAAATAAGGTGTCAGGGAACTGATATGATCAAGAAGAACAGGAAGACAATACTCACTCAAGAGTATGAACACTGTAACACCCCCAGATCCGGGGTCGGGGATCCGAGTCGTCACGGTCTTTCATTCCACAATACCACTTCACTTACTTAATAAAAATAACCTTATGATGTGACCCCACACTAACACACACCACAACCCGTTATAGTCTCAGAGATGAACATCAAAAAAATATAACCACAAGTAATTATATTCCACAATTATCTGCCAATACACCTTAAAAGGTTTTCTGAATAGATTTACATTTTATTTGCCATTATTACAATTCATATTATACATAAGTCTGGTACATCAAAAGTTGAAAGCCTAGCCTATTGGTAGTTCCTACCTCAGCTACAGCAGCATCAACGCTTCCAGAAGACTGCCGAACGTTTTCTAACCTCTTGCGAATCGGGAGCTTGGTCCGGTTCATCTTGTCTATCTGATGTTGTGTGATGAAAGAAGAAAGCAAGGGTGAGCAGCAAGCCCACCAAAATAATATGCATAATTATTTACAGTATATGAGTCTACTCATAATACTCATGAAAGTCTTGGTCAAAAGAAATGAACCAAGTTGATAACTTAATGCGATGAAGTCGCAAAATATTCAGTATATATATATACATATATACTTTTCAAAATATTGGAAGTCCTCTTCCATGCATAATATACACAAAGTCCCAGTGTATAACTGTATATAAAAAAATATCGTTGCAAGGTGATCTCATATATCTAACCTTGTCTCAACGTTTTTCTGAAAATCTTTGTCATTCATAAGACAATTATTAATTAGATATAAGTTTAAAAGATGAAGTTACCAAATACTTCACTACACTTATATCATTCCCAAATACTACTTGAACTACCACCGTTCAAGTTATAATCAATTTCAAAAGTTCATCCCACTGATGAGACCACAAGATAAGACTTGAATAGATTCAATCTTTGAAATATTATTGAATGAAAAAGTTATGAGATACTTTATTTAGTCCCGATATATATATATCCACATATATATATCCCTTTAAACATTTCCTGGAACCTCTGTTATGCAAAGTATGAACAGAGTTTGAAACATCCAATGAATTTTGGAAAGGAAAAGAATTTTGGCATAAACCCGATATCTTGCTGATCAGGCAAAGATACCAATAAGTAACCTTTTCTACTGTAGATGGATGAATTCCTCACCGGTCATCACCCTGGCCGCATTAGGACCTCGCGCTCGACCGTACCCCGGCCCCTCACGCGTTGATGGACTGCCACCCAGCCACTTACACAATAATAGACCGTACCCCGGCCTGTCGCTTATGCCGACTCAATCAAATGGACTTACTTCCCGAACATTGGGCAAGTAATCAAATCATTTACCAAATCTGCAACCTCGTTGCGAATATAAAATACACCACAGAGCCGGATTCCCCAGGTTTTGAGCGAGTATTTAAATCCCCTTTAAAAAGGAAGATCTTAAATATAAAAATGAGTTTTGAGATCCGCTCTGACTTTTAAAAATCATTTTGAAGACTCGAAAACACTTTAAAGAGTGTTTGGAGTAAGGCTGATTTAATGAAGTAAATCAGTCCCCAGAATATTAGAAAATATCTGAATATTATTAATTAAATAATATTCCCATAAAGAATAACCTTTTATAA
This sequence comes from Apium graveolens, assembly GCF_009905375.1. NCBI lineage: Eukaryota > Viridiplantae > Streptophyta > Magnoliopsida > Apiales > Apiaceae > Apium > Apium graveolens. The sequence goes on from NC_133654.1 coordinate 45,709,124, forward strand.
AAATAATTGAAGTAGAAGTTTTAAAACTTACACTTGAAACGAGTATTAAATAACCAAAGATATACTTATATGAAAGTATTATCTTTATTTGAATAATCGAAAATAAGTTTGATTATTAACAGTTTATTCTCTAATGAAATAAAGAATATATTTCAGCAAATAATCGGAGTCATAGATCCTCAAATGAATATTCAAATAATATTCAATAAATAAAATAAGCTGAGTCATAATACCTCGAATGAATATTATAAATAATATTCAATAAATAATATAAAAGAGTCATAAGCCCTCGAATGAATATTCAAATAATATTCAATAAATAATATAAAAGGAGTCATAAGTCCTCGAATAATATTCGAAATAATATTCAATAATAAAATAAAGTTTAAAGTTATCGAATAAACCTTATTCGATTAATAGTTTGGAAAACTATAACCATATATATATATATAAATATATATATATATATATATCCATATCCATATATACAAGATTACTCGGGATCCTCGACTCCCGGTTTTAGAAAATATTTTCACCTTTGGGTCCCTATACTAAGGGTATATGCAAGATACCGCTATCCTCTAGCATAGGTATTATCAACTGAACCAACAGATATATATTTCAAGAATATGAAACAGGCATGCATATATACCATACCACATGCTACAATATATCGCAAGAATTTGCTAAATAACCAACATGCATCTATCGCAAGATAATGCATATACAAGTGTATACATCACAACAACAGTATAACGGATAGAATACTTGCCTGAGCGACTGGGGGTTACGAATGGCTCGGGACGAGTCTGGTAACCTATAAACAACAAGTAAGTTGGAATTAAACCAAAGTCACTTGTGAATCTATACTTTAACTAACTTAGACTCTAACGCTTGTTTTGCGCTCACTGATTCGCTTAAGTCACTCGGGTACCCTCGGCTCCACCATTTTTAATAATTTAACCTTTACGAGTTTTAAAGCGATTCCTTCGCGAGTGACTTACCAACTGCCTAAAACACTTACCATAAATGTTTCATGCATTAATTAACCCTTTTTGGTCTTTAACCTACATTTCAAAGTAAGGCGAGGGAAAAAGTTTCGTTCGCGAAACGCCGTTACTTGAAACGGTCGTTTCTCCTAAACCGTAAATCGGAATCGAACGAACTACATATCAAAACGAAGCTCGTAACATGAGCTATCTAAACATGGCAGTGGTCACAATCTAGCAGGGGGTTCTCGGGTCCTAATGCTATGCACAAAAACAGTCCAAAGAAAATCGGACATTACGACGGCTATGTTTACGCGATTACCAATATTTATACCACTCCAATTCTTTACCAATTCACTATAAACCACCCAACCATCATCAATACATCAAACACAACTTATATCAAGGCAAAGTCAGTCCATAATCTCAAGGTTTTCCAACTTATTCAACCACAAACATGATCTACTAATCCATAACTTAAGATTCATTAACCATTAACCAAGATTCATATCCAAAATCACCACAAATCCAACCCAACTATCTAACATACATGGATCTTGCTATACATACATGGATATTTCTATATAGACATTAATCCATCCATAAACTCATCAAAACTCAAAGTTCAAACTATAAGTTAAAGGTGAAAGTTGTTTATACCTCCTTGAAGCTTCCTAACACAACCCAAGAGCTTTGAATGCCTAAAAGAACCTTGATCCTTGCTTGTATAACCTTAATCTTTCATAAAAATCCAAGAAAACTAAAGTTATTTCTTGAAGGTTACTATTCACCATCTTCTTCCTTGATTTATAGAAAAAGATTGGCTTGGAATTAGAAGCTTAAACTTATAGGAAGTATGTAACTTAACTAGGAGAAGCTAGGATAATTACCTTGCTAAATAATAAGTGGTGGAGCTTGGATCTTCAAATTTTAAGAAATGGGCCGAGAGCTAGCTTGGGAAGAATGATATTTTTGTGTTTTGTTTGATGAAAATGAAATGATTTGCTTGGTTGGTTGATTTTTGTGTTGTTTTTGGTTAATGACTTAATTAACCTTTTATTTGTGTGGTTATAAACCAACCACACCTCCTCCTTCCCTATGTCATGCTTGTGTCACCTTGCACATGTCATTATGCTCCCACTTGTCCACACCTTGTGGTTTGATGATGTCACAATCCCTGGCTTCTTGTACAAGCTTGTCTCTTGGTCACTTATTTGTTTTACGGTTCGCTTATCTTTCGTTCTCGTTTATCGTTTGAGGGATCATACCCGGGATCTTATTACTTAGGTTCCCTTAACCTTTCTCAATATATTATATTCCTTTTATGATCCTCTCTTATAATCCTTTAATTTAAATCCTTTTTATCCTGTTACCTTATACTCAATTCTCTCCGTATATTGTGGATTTCCGGGAAAAATCAAAGTGTTCGGAATTGGATTCTGACGATCTTTACATACACTTATATACCACATAGAGTACTAATAATATCCCATAAGATCAATAACAGAACCCCTACATAGCGTGGCATGAAAAGTTTTCTCATTCAGCAAAAACACTATTCATAAGGGTTTCAAAAATTCCCAAAAATTGGGGTTATTACAGTCTCCCCTCCTTAAAAGGATTCCGTCCCGGAATCAGATAGAAAATGAATAGGGATACCTTCCTAGCATTGCACCTTCTAACTCTTAAGTAAATTTTCCCACATTGTGGTCCTACCACCAAACTCTGCCTAGTTTAATAATCCTTCTCCTAAGCACTTGTTCTTTTTCACTCTATAACCCTTCCTGGTTGCTCCATATAGGTTACGTCGGGTTGCATATCTATGCGCTCATATGCCTCTATTTATCTGGCATCTAAATTACACTTCCTTAACATTGATACGTGAAACACGTTACGACCTGCTACATGTTCGGGGTTAGGGCTAGCTCATATGCTAACTTCCCAAACGTCTTAACATATCCAAGGGTCCAATAAATTGTAGACTTTACAAACACTTTGACTCAAAGGCTAATGAGTCATTGACTGATTTATATGATAGATTTGTCAAACTCTTGAATGATTTGTCATTGGTTGATAAGGAGTATGATCTTGAAGATTCAAACCTTAAATTCCTGTTAGCTCTTCCTAAAAGCTTGGATTTGAAGGCAACAACTATAAGAGACAACTATAATCTTGATGAAACAACTCTTCATGAAATCTATGGAATGCTCAAGACTCATGAACTTGAGATGGAACAAAAAAGCAAGAGGAAAGGAGGAAAGACAAGAACAGTTGCTCTTAAGGCTGAAGAAGAATCTCCCAAGGCAGCCACCTCAAGAAAGGCAAGGGTAAAGCGCTCTTCAAAAAGTCTGATACTGAGTCATCAAATTCTGATAGTGATAATGACTCAAAATCTGAAAGCTTGCCTGAGACGGATGCTGATGAAGAGATGATGAAGTTGTGTGCTCTTATGGTGAGGAATCACAAAGATTGCATACAGGAAGTTCAGGAAGGGAAAGAAGTTTTCCAGGAAAGGTGCAAGTTCTGATAAGAAGAATTTCAGAAAATCTGAAGGCAAAGGAGGAAAGTCTGACAGAGGAGATTACACAAATGTCAAATGCTACAACTGTGGTGAGAAATGCCACATATCTCCTGATTGCAAGAAAATGAAGAGTGACAAAGGTAAGGCTCTTGTCACAAAGAAGAAAAGCTGGACAGACACCTCAGATTCTGAAAGTGAGGAGAACTATGCCTTGATGGCAAATGCTGATATGGCAAATGCTGATATGGCAAATGCTGAAAGCAGTACTGAATCTGCTGAGTTAAAGGTACCTCAAACTACTTATGCCTTTCATACTTATGATATTAATGAGTTGAGAAGATATCTTAAGACCATGTTCATTAGCTATAGAGATCAAACTTTAACATGTGAAAGATTAACTTCTGAAAATCTTGCTTGTAAAAAGAGGAATGATTATTTAGAAAAAGAGTTAGTCATGTTCCATCAAACTCAGAAAGATAGAGATGACGCTTTCTATGTTAGGGATGAAGTACTTAAAGTGAATGAATCTCTAAAAACTGAGTTAGACAAGGAAAGAGAGATTATCAGGACTTGGACTAACTCTGGCAGAAAAACTCAGAATTTGTTAAGTAGTGGAAACTGGAAAGAGGGCTTAGGCTATGGAGATGATAAGAATGATAAAGGAACTGTAGAAATTAAGCCTATAGTTATTAAACAAAAATCAAAGTTAAAACATGTTAAGTTTGTAGCTGTAAAGTCTGATACTGAGAAATCAGAAGTTAAAAAGGAATTAACTTCTGACAAACTAAAACAGGAAAAGACAATTGAAGTAAACGTAGGCTTATTGACAAAGAAGCAGCTTAAGCATAAGCTGAAAGAAGTTAAGAATGCAAACAAGGAAAAATCACCTAGGAAAAATAGGAATGGAAAGGAAGGTGTGAATAAAAGCAATGATTATAAGCCTGTTCCTGATGCTCCTAGAAAAACATGTCATAACTGTGGAAGTTCTAACCATCTGGCTTCTTTTTGCAGGAAGAATAAGAACATAAACTCCTTACCTTCAAAGTCAGGAGTTAAGAGTCAGTCTGTTAGTTATAAGCCACAAAATCCTTGTTTTCATTGTGGTAGTTTATGGCATTCCATTTATACTTGTAAGGAATATCATAGTCTGTACTATGATTATTATCAAATAAAACCTTCTTTAGAGAAAGTTAGCATTGTTCCTTCTATTGTAAGTACTGATTCAAAGTTTGATAGTGTAAATTCTGATAAGAAAAATGTTAACATAAACTCTGATGCTAAATCCGCTGCAAATGTTAACAAACTTAATAAGGCCAAAGGATCCAAGCAAGTCTGGGTCCTTAAAACTAATCATTAGTGGTCTTTGTGATTGCAGGGCAACAGGAAAAACATCATAGTTTAGGACAGTGGATGTTCAGGACATATGACTGGAAATAAAGCCCTGCTATCAGACTTTGTGGAGAAGGCTGGTCCAAGTGTTTCTTATAGAGATGGCAACATTGGAAAAACATTGGGATATGGCAATATCAATCTTGGGAATGTCATCATTAAAGAAGTAGCTCTTGTCTCAGGACTTAAACATAATCTGCTGAGTGTTAGTCAAATCTGTGACAGAGGTTATCATGTGGATTTCTTTGAAGAACACTGTGAAGTTGTAAGTAAATCTACAGGCAAAGTTGTTCTGAAAGGATACAGGCATGGAAACATTTATGAAGCCAAGCTTTCAACAAGTACCGATGGCTCTGCAATCTGTCTGATGAGTAGAGCATCAATTGAAGAAAGCTAGAACTGGCACAAGAAACTCTCTCAATTAAATTTTAACAATATAAATGAACTAGTCAAGAAAGATCTTGTGAGAGGACTGCCAAAGTCAGTATTTGCTCCTGATGGCCTTTGTGATTCTTGTCAAAAGGCTAAACAAAGGAAATCTTTATTCAAGAGCAAGAGTGAATCATCAATTCTTGAGCCTTATCACCTACTACATGTTGATCTATTTGGTCCAGTGAATGGCATGTCTATTGCAAAGAAGAAATATGTTATGGTCTTAGTGGATGAGTTCACGAGATACACATGGGTGTATTTCTTGCACACAAAAAGTGAAACTGCATCTATCTTGATTGATCATGTCAAGCAACTGGATAAATTGAACAAAGATTCTGTGAAGAAAATAAGAAGTGATAATGGCACATAGTTCAAGAATTTAATAATTGAAGAGTTCTTCAAAAACCATGGAATCAAGCAGGAATTTTCTGCTCCTGGAACTCCACAGAAAAATGGAGTTGTTGAAAGAAAGAATAGAACTCTCATTGAAGTTGCACGAACTATGCTTGATGAAGCAAAGCTACCAACCTATTTCTGGGCTGAAGCTGTGCAGACTGCTTATTTTACTCAAAATCCAACACTCATTAACAAGCATGGAAAGACACCATATGAGATGGTGAAGAAAAAGAAGCCAAATCTGAAGTATTTTCACGTATTTGGATGCAAGTGTTTTGTTCTTAAGACTCATCCGGAACAGCTATCCAAATATGACTTAAAAGCTGATGAAGGAATTTTTGTTGGATATCCACTTTCCACAAAAGCCTTCAGAGTCTACAATTTAAGAACAAGGGTTGTCATGGAATCTATCAATGTCTCCTTTGATGATAAGAATATTACTGGACTTGAAGATTTCAATGATCATGATCAGCTGAGATTCGAAAATGAAGACTTAAATTCTGATACTGAAAATCCTGACAGTCTAAATCCAGATACTGCAAACTCTGATGGATTAAACTCTGATGTTATTGAAACTATGGTGACTACGCCGAAGGAAGATGCACCTGTGCAGGGGGGGCATACTGAAGATACAACCACATCTCAAGAAGCTTCAGAACATATAATTGGCTCTTCAAGTTCTGATTCGTCAAGTTCTGATAAGTCAAGTACTGATAGTTCTGAAAACTTAAATTTTGAAGAATCCAACTCAGAGAGCATAGTTTCAGGGGGAGCATCAGAAAATGTTGATGAAGATAGCATGGATCATGGGGGAGCATCCAGTTCTAGAGAAAACCTTCCATCTGCAAGGAAGCGGACTAAATCACATACACTTGACTTAATAATTGGAAATCCTGATGCATGTGTCAGAAATAGAACAGCTACTTCAAGTGAATGTCTTTTCAATTCTTTTCTTTCTCAGACTGAACCAAAGAAAGTGGAAGAAGCTCTTCAAGATGCTGATTGGGTGCAAGCAATGCAGGAAGAGTTAAATGAATTTGAAAGAAACAAAGTCTGAACCCTAGTGCCAAGACCAAAGAATAGATCTGTTATTGGTACAAAGTGGGTATTCAGAAACAAAACTGATAGTGATGGCATAATTACAAGGAATAAGGCAAGGTTGGTTGCAAAAGGATATTCTCAACATGAGGGAATTGATTATGATGAAACATTTGCACTAGTTGCTAGATTGGAAGCCATAAGGATATTTTTGGCTTATGCTGCTCACAAAAAGTTTACTGTCTTCCAAATGGACGTGAAAAGTGCTTTTCTGAATGGAGAATTGGAAGAGGAAGTATATGTTGAACAACCTCCAGGCTTTGTAGATCCCAAATATCCAAATCATGTCTATAGGCTTGATAAAGCACTTTATGGCCTTAAGCAAGCTCCAAGAGTATGGTATGAGACTTTAGCTCAGTTTCTTCTGGAAAGTGGATTTAACAGAGGAACTATAAACAAAATACTGTTCTACCTCAACCATGGAAAGGACTTACTTCTGGTTCAGATATATGTTGATGATATCGTCTTTGGTTCTACAAATAATAGACTTTGCAAGAAGTTTGCCAAACTGATGCAGTCAAGATATCAAATGAGCATGATGGGGGAACTTAGCTATTTTCTGGGCCTTCAAGTCAAGCAGAATGAAGAAGGCACTTTTATTTGTCAAACCAAGTACACCAGAAATTTGCTGAAGAAATTTGGAATGCAAGATTGTTCAAGTGCATCCACTCCCATGGCCTCTACAACAAAATAGGATAAGGATACTGGTAAATCAGTAGATATTACTGATTACAGAGGTATGATTGGCTCTCTACTCTATCTAACTTCTAGTAGACCTGATATCATGTATTCTACCTGTCTTTGTGCAAGATTTCAAGCAGATCCAAGAGAACCTCACTTAACAGTTGTGAAAAGAATCTTCAAGTATCTTAAGGGGACAACTAATCTGGGATTGTGGTATCCTAGAGAATCAGATTTTAAACTAATAGGTTACTCAGATGCAGATTTTGCAGGTTGCAAATTTGACAGGAAAAGCACAACTGGAAGCTGCCAATTTCTTGGAGGCGGACTGGTTTCTTGGTTTAGAAAGAAACAAAAGTCAATTTCCACATCAACTGCAGAAGCAGAATACATTGCTGCAGGAAGTTATTGTGCACAAATTCTTTGGATGAAGAATCAGTTACTGGATTATGGGTTAGAATTTTCTAAAATCCCTATTTACTGTGATAATCAAAGTGCTATTGCTATGACAGGTAATCCAGTTCAGCACTCAATGACAAAGCACATCAGCATAAGATGCCATTTTATAAGGGAACATATGGATGAAGGTACAGAGGAATTGCATTTTGTTCCCACAGATCAACAACTATCAGATATCTTCACAAAACCACTGTGTGAAGCTACTTTTACAAGATTGGTAAATGAACTTGGAATGGTTTCAAGTTCTTTCTCTAAATTTGCTTAGTTTATGTTCTGATACATTAGATTTTATGATTAGTATTTACAAATATTACTACCTTTGTGTATTCTGTGCTTACATTGAAAATTGCTTAAGTGTTGATTGTTGTCAGATGTGAATTTCTAAACTCTGATAGTGATATAAATGTTTCTATGACTATTCAATCCAATGAGGATAACTGTGCTAGATGCTGACCTAGTAGTCTTTAATATACTAAGGATCCCATATTTGAAGTAATTGTTTATGTGGAAATCTTTTAACACAAGAAAATTCTGATATTGAGCTTAGTTGAAGTTTACTTTGTGTATCTTATTACTAAGTCAAAAAAACTAGAATAGTGCTTCTTATCTGTTAAGTTCTGATGTTAGTAAATCTGGTGGATGTACTAAGTGCTAATAAGCCTCACTTATCAAAAGAAAAAGAAAAAAAAATAAAAAACAGGTATTCCTTTGAGATCTAGAGTAAAAATATGGAAGCGAAGACCCAAGTGCATTGCTGGTATTAAGTAATATGCATTAGAAAAGCAAAATAAATTTTCTTGGTGACTTTTCACAGTCTATGATTATTGGAAAAATACTCTGATGACAACATAAATTCTAATAAGCAGTCGTGACTCACTTACACTGAGAAGCCACTATAAAATAGAATTTCAAAAGATGCATAAAATGAGCACAAAACAGTTGAGGTGGACTCATGCATGAACTCATTCTAAAGTAGACTTCAGAATAATGACAGATTTTGAGCAAAGTTCTTAGTTATGCCTTATTTCTAAGATGTACTGAAGTGAATCAGACTTTAATCTTTGTCTAATATTTAGCTTAATGCACACACTTACACTCCATATGAATGATGAAAATTACTGTGGTGATCAACATTATTTTAGATGAACAGTCTATGTGTCAGTTTTCATAAATTCTGAGGACAAGTTCTGATGGAAGTTCTGATAATTAAGTTCTGATGAAACCATATCAGTATTTGTGTGAAGAATTACAGGAATACACATTCACTTTTCGAGTTAAGGAGCCATATTCTGATGACTTTTAAATCCTGATAATAATCAAGTTTTGATGCTTACGTGACAGTATTTATGTACTTGGTTTATTTATTGGTCATTACTTGAACGATAATATTTTTACAGAATATTGGTTAATGTGAGATATAACAGTCATAATCATTATGGGTTAGTGGTTAACGTGTATGTCTTGAAAAAAAAACTGCATGCGCACATTAATAATTATCATATCTCGTGCCCATTAACTCTGGCTTTAGATCTTTTACTGACTGTTATTATTTCACATCAGTCTAGGGAGTCGAGGGGTCATTATTTTTACTTGTAATGTTTAACAAGTCCTCGTGTCCCTTAGTATTCCATTGCCTATTTAAATGACTGAACATTCATCAGTAAAACCACATCTGGTCATTTCTCTCAAATAATGGCTCATTTTAGTTGGTGTTACAGCTATGGCACAGAAACTGTGTTCATTTTTCAAAATGGAATTCCGACTTCATATCCTATCAACAACATTCCATTTGTCCTTTAGATTCAACTTTCAGAGAACATTAAAAATGATTTGTTGTCTTTCCAAAGAGAAGCTCATCTTCGTATTCTTAGACAGCAGGAGCAAATCATTCGTCTTGTTGTTCTCTTTGTTGAAAGTAGGAAGAAGAATTAATTGTTATCCATCTGTTTCTCTTCACCGTCAGCTTTGTCAGGCTTCTTAGACTAGGACTAAGGTTGTTGATGTTAGGAATCGTAGAATAGGACTATCTTGTAATTTTTGCATGTAATTGATAAATTTCATCGAATGTAATCATCTAATATATTAATGAAATTTTCTTTAAATTGCAAGATTTGTTCTTTGTTTCTCAAATTATGTGACTGTGCATGTTGAATTGCAATTTATTAATCTTTACTTCATCGACTTTTAACTTTATTTTGTGATGAATGTTTTGATTAAATTCTGTTGATTTGAGAAAACAACTGAGGAACAGGTTCCAATATCAGAACTTGTTATTATAGAAGCTGAGAAGGTTTCTTCTTAGAAAGATACTGTAACTGGGAGTTCTAGGCCCCTCAAAAGGCTTAGAAAATTAAATTCTGATGATAAAACTCCTACAGTGTCTCCACCTTTGAGGAAATTAAAGAAACAGAGAGCTCATAGGGATATAGTTGAGTCAGATTCAGATGTAATGGAAGCAGCTAAGGAAGGGGATCAGGAATCTCTGATCTCAACAGAACCAGTTGTTATTGAATTACTTCCTTCTGCACAAACAGAAAATTCATAACCAGAAACTGCTCAAGCTAAAATACCTACACCTTCTATGTCACCTATAGTTGATCCAGTACATACTGAAGAACCAGGTACAAGTGCTGAAATTGATATTCATAACCTGATTGTACCTGAGGTTTTGTACTTGGAAGCTCCACCAATTCACCTCACTCCATCACCAACATCAATTTTGAATGTTGATCAGAACCTGGCTGCAGATCAGAATTTAGAGGAAAATGTTGAAGCCTCTATAGCCTCACATACTGCTATTTTATCAGAGGATGCTGATACTGCAGGATCTATAAGTTTTGATGCTGCTAATGACGAAATTACTGGTATAGATGCTGAAAATTTAGATGATGATGCAGCTGGTCCATCAGGACATGCACCTCAACAAACTGTTCATAAAACTGAGTTAGTCAAGAAGTTTGTTATGAGGGAAGCACTAGTACCTTGGAGTGAAACTCCTAGAGGAAAGGAGTGGACTAAAGAATGGAACTCAGTTAGTTTTGTTCCTTCTGAAAAGATTCTTGCTGAGCATCTTGCAAAAGCTGATGAAATGCTGATAAATGATGATTTCAAGGCACAGCTGAGAGTTACTGCATTGAGTACAAGGCACCTTCAAGGTCAACACTCAATAACTCATGACAAGGTGAATAAAATTCAAGAAAACTTGATCCAGCAAGATATGAATCTGAAACTTGAAAAGAACATATTTTTTCCAGCCAGCCTTTGACAGAATTGCCTACATTGAGAAAATTCAGGAGAAGCAACAAACTCAAATTGAAGAAATTCTGAAGAATCAATCTTCTCACCGAAGTCAACTCAATGAGATCCAATCCTCAGTGGAATTGCTTGTCTCTCTTCTATTACCTGCTGATGCCAAAAAGGGGGAGAAAGTGATTAAGTCTAAATGCAAATCTATTCAGACACTGAAAGGAAAGGATGATGGAAATAATGACCAGAGAAACTCTGATAAGGGTAGAGGTAAAGGTCAAGGAAAAGGAATTTCGTCAAGTAAAGCTAGAATTACAAGTCCAGGAACAAGTTATGATACTGGGAGAAGAATAAGTTCTGATACTGGTAAAAGGATAAGTTCTGGTGAATATCTAGAACTTGATGAAGAAATTTCAAAGCAGTTATTTCTTAAAGAAAATCCAGGAATGGACTTTGTTAGTCCCTTGACAATATAGCAAGTATTACAGAAGGGGGGTTGAATGGAATTCTTGAACCTTTTTCTCGAAATAAAAATGTTCAACTCGAATATAGATATAATGTTTTGATTAGCACAATGTGGAGTAGAAACTTAATTGAATCAAAACATAAGTAATTAAAAACAAGAGTCTTTAAAAACTTTCTGGTGGATTTAAACAATTCCACCAGAGATATATATAATATATCCAGAGGACTCTGTGTGCAGGAATGCTCACAGCTGCTTACAAATGGAACTACTAAGAATACAGGAAATGATAATGATTCTGCTTACAAAGATTTCTCTGTTTTTGTGTTTCTCAGCTATCTCAGTCATTTTTCTATTTGCTACACTCTTGGTTTATATAATACCCAGATTACAAAGTCAAAAAGACTGAACAAATATAAAAACTATCAGTCTTAAGCTTTGCTGCTTTTCGTCCTCTATTACCCAGTTAATGGGCTTCCACAGTGTGTTTGTATACATCTCGACGGCTGTGTGTCAGCTTTCACTGTTCAACTGTTGTTTGAATTCTTCATATGATCATCCGTCGACTTTCAGAACATCCGTTGATGGCTTAATTGATTATCAGTCGACTGGTATATTAACCATCCGTTGATAGTCATTTGATCATCCGTCGATGGCTTTGTTAATCATCCGTCGGTAGCTATTTTGGCACTTGACTCTATTTCACTTATGCAGAATTACAAGACATCATTTATGTACAATTAATCAACATATTCTGCATATCTAGTTAAAGTCAACATGAGTTATATGCTACTACAGATTCTATACAAAGGTGCATACATAACTGTGCTACAAACTTATTATTACATAAGCTACTCACTCGATGGATAATAAGTTAATCATCCACCGGGACTATAATGAGTTATCCGTCGGGACTATAATTCTTATCCGTCGAGTGCTACATAATTTCACTAAGTAAAATCTACTTAGATGTTTTGTTTATGAAATCATCAAGTACACAACATATGCACAACAATCTCCCCCAATTTATGTCTACTGGAATTGTAGCCATAAATTAAGAGATACTTGATGATAACAAAACATCCTGAACATACATCTTTAAAGATGAGTAGATAAACTGAAAGTGCTTCAATTAAACAAAATGTACAAGGTTTGGCTCACAGTCAATTCAAGATGCTCCTCTGGCCTGAGCAGATTTTTCTAGTTCCTTGAAGGTCTGGATCTTCTTCCAAGCTTTCTGTTATTTTCCTCAATCTGATTTTGGAGCTGCCTGTGGAATTCTAGTTCATCAGATTCTGAGAGATCTAGCTTTTCTTGCATTTCCAAGAGAGTCTCATTGCTAGAGATACTCAGTTGGTCTTCTAATCTGAAGAATCTTCTCACACCCTTGTCATCCATGAACTCCATCAGCCAGTAGGGCCTTAGATGCACTCTTCTCCCTGTGTATGGAATGATTAGAGTCTTAGGGAGTGCATCTTTAGCTCTAACACTCCTCAGCTCTTCAATCTTCTTCAATACTAGTCTTCTTGCAGTTACATTGAACCCAAAGTTTTTCTTGAAGGATGAATAGACTTTAATCAGCACAGCTTGGCTTTCTTGAAGAATCCTGTGAAGTGGCCACTGAATCTCCCTTCCTCCTTTGTACTTGAACACCAATCTTTCAGGTAGAATTCAGTATGCATCAATTGCCCTTACTTCATCCAGTTCATCCAGATAAAGATTTAGATCTGAAAATTCTTTGATGTCATACAAGTACAAGTAGTCTCCCCTGTTGACCTTGGGTTGAGCTTTAACTACTGACTTGGATTTGAGAGGTGACAGCTTCACTTTCTTGACTGCCCTTGACTTTGTCCTTTTTGGCTTGCTAAGGATTGGTAAGCTGAAGTCAGGAATTGGTATGTTATCCCACTCTATTGGCTCATCCTTTGGCACAATAGGTTCACCATGTATGTTCCCGTAGGGATCCACCACCCTTATATCTTCAAATACCACAGAGGGCTTTGATGCTTGAGTTGTAGCTGGTGTGGATTCCTTAGGAAATTGATCTTCCAATTCCTTGTCAACAACATCCAGTTTCCTTTTTGTTCTTCTAGCCAATTCTTTCTTCCTTGGGGATTTCTTCTGTTCTTCAATTTTCTTCTTTGATTCAGCAGCTTCAGATGGTTGAGAGGGAATTTGTTGAGAAGAGTTTACAGCCTGTAGCTTGGCCAAGATAGCAATTTGTTCTTTCTTTTGTTTAGACTTCTTTGCATCTAGAGCAGCTTGCCTCTTTTCCTGCTTTAATCTGGCTTTTTCTTCTTTCTTTGCTTGAGCAAATTGTAGATGTCCAGCTACCACACAAATTTCCTTTCCATTTCTGAATATCTTAGCAATTCTCCTTTTTGAAGCTGAATCAGCTGGATCTTTATAGAAGACAATAGATCTTGACAGAAGCTTCTTTTCATCAGGCTTGGGTGTCTCATACACAGTGTCCATAGGGTTCTTCCAAGATGATTTTGGATAATTTGCCCTTGGTTTAAGAATTGTTTCAGCCTTTGGAGACTTGATACAGGAAGATTGTCCTCTTTCCAGATAGTTCATGCTCATCTCATGCACACTGATTGGCTTGACATGAGAGTGATGGATGGCTGACTTAACTGGCTCCTTGACTAGTTCAAACTTTTTCTGTATCTCCTCATCAATCTTATCCCATTTGATCAAACTCAACTTTCCTTTTTCAGCAACTTTCAAATTTGCTGCTGCTGCTTTAATTAGATCTATACCATCTGCAACTGTTGGCTTGGAGACAGTAATTGAAGGTACAATTACTTTGCTGATTTGTACTTGAAGTTTCTCCCTCTCAGTTGGTCTTTTCTCCCCCTTACTTAATTCTCTCTCCCCCTTTTTGTTATCATCAAGTTGAGGAGTTAGGCCTTGTGCTTTAGCCAGTTGCATGAGAAGATTTGTCTGAGTCTGTTGATTTTGAAGAAGGATAGCCACTGAATTCTCAATAACTTGAACTCTGTCTTCCAGCTTGGCCAGCTTCTTTTCAGAATCTGATTCTCTCCTCAATCTTAGTAATAGATCTTGCATGGTACCATATGGCATTACTGAATCCAGCTTCTCAGAATTTTAGGTCTTCAAGTCAGCTATATCTCTTTTTAGTTCATCCACACTCAGATTCTGTCTTAATTGCTGGATCTTCATGAGATGTAGAGAGTCTAGGTGAGATTGAAGAATAGCCTTGGTACCAGCATCTGAAGTTTCCTGAAGGGCCTTTTGAATAGCCATCACTTGCTTGACCAAAGATACACCAAATTGTCCTGGTGTAGATTCCTTTGTCCATGCCCATCCAGGTAAATTTGAAACAGAACTTGGGCCTTCATCTCCCCCTAAGTTCATGCTTCCATCTAAAGAAACAGAGTCATCATCATTAGAATTTACTCCAAATTCTTCAGATGGCTCACCAGCTTGAGAAGGCATCCTATTGACAACAGCTTTATCTCTTTGAAGAGATTCTGAGGTGTGTACTAAATTCAAAGTCTGTTCTGCCTCCACATTGCCCTGAGCAGCCAACAATTGATAGGCTGACACAGGATGAGTAAAAGTGTCAGCATCCAAGGAAATGTTATCAATTTCAGCTTTGTAATGTTGCTGAAATTGTCTTCCCTTTTCAGCATCATCCACAGTTATTAACTCACTAGCAACGGCTGGATCCACCCTTATTTCTCCTGTACCTGCCTTTCTCTCATAATCTCTCTTTTGTTGCATCAGGGTCTCACCCTGGCTCCCCACCCTCACACCCTCACCTTCACCTACTAAGGTGGGACTCCTCTCACTCACTTTTTCCAATCCTGAATAAATGGATTGTTGAGTTTCACTCTTTTCCTCTCCTTTTGCCTGGGAGCAACCCAGCCTCACACTCAATGTACTCTCCTCTCTCAGTCCTAAGAGTGACTGTATTACCACTAAATCTTTTGCACTAAAAATAATTGATGTTTGAAGTTGTGCAGAGACACTCGACGGATAAGTGATATCCATCGGGTGAGTGGTAAAGCTATCCGACGGATAACTGCTGTTAAGCTTATCCGTCGGGATACAATCACTACTCGACGGATGAGCAATATCCATCGAGAGAGTAGAAATGAATGAGGTGGGAAGAGAAACTATTGTTGACTCTGTGTTTATTGAAGCTATTTGAGGCACAGATGTCACAATAGTATCTGAAAGAATTGGCAAATGAGCCAATAAATCATCTAAAAGATGATGCTCACTTGTACTAGATTTTGGCTTCCCCAACAGAGTTAAAGAAGGGGAATCAGGAATTGAAGTGTTTATCATATCCACTTCCAGAGAGTTTGTTGGTGAGTATTATGTTTCAGAGGCTTCTATTATAAGAGATTTTGGCTGTGACTCCACATTTATTGGAGCCACATCAAACTGAATTTGAGAAAGTACAAGGACTGTGTCTTTACCACCAGTTTGCACAGTGTGTGTGCCCTGTGCATCCCCAATGGTTTTGGATTTCTTCTTTCTTGTGTAAGTTTGGGGTGAGCTTGTGTCCCTAACCCTTTTGGCCTGTGCTCTTGGCTGAGAGCTTTGTTCAATAGCCACATCCATTTGGGAGAATGTAGCTAGAAGTGAGCTTTTGTCCTTTTTAAGCACTGCAGTTAGTGCAGTGTGGCTAGGCTGGGATTCACTCAACTCTCCAACCTTATCCTTGGGGTTTCTTTGATGTTCACCCCTTCCCTCACCTAACTGACCCTCCTTCACACTCCCCTCTTAGGCTTTGGTGGATTTTTCAACTGGTACCTTTTGAGAGATACCAGAGGGGGTTTTCTTTGACTTGGATTTAGAACTTACAGTTATTTTGGCAGCTTTGGTAGGCAACTGTTTGGTCATTGTCACAGTTGTCATAGCTACTCCAGAACTCAAAGAAATTGAAGAGATTGGAATAGTTGAGGGTATGGATGAACTTACCTCACTTACCTGAGGTGTCTGCATTACAGGAAAGTAGAACATTGGCACATCCCTATGATGGTTGGCTCTGTTCAAATCTGCAATGATTCTTCTCTCTTGAACCCAACAGGCCAATTTGTTGTTTGGGTTCTCAAGTATAATCTCTTGACAAAGATGGTTAGCCAATAGCATGAAAAATCTAGCATAATATACATTCTTTCCCCTTTTGGCTAACTCACCTAGTTTAAAACCTAGCTCATACAAGACAAGGTCACTGAAATTGTAAAATTTATCTGTAACTAGCATGTATAGCATATTAAGCATGGAAATGTTCACAGAATCAAAATTACTGATTTTTCCAGAGAAAACTTTAGTCACAACATCACACATGAAACTCCATTCCTTCCTAAGACCTAATCTTCTAATATCACTTAGCTTAGTAGTAGGAAGTGCATAATGTATGGAATTAAGCATATTGATAATATCAGTGTCATTGTGTGGTGAAGTTATATTATCATTAGGAATTTTGAAACATGCTTTTATCACATCACTATCGATACAGAACTCATTACCTTTGATAGTTAGAGTGATGGTTTTGTCAGTAGAGTTGTAGATTGCAGTGGTCCACATCTCTTCAACAACTTCACAGAAAATTATGGGTGATTTAAGCATGGCATAACTTAACTTGCAGTTCTTCACAAAGTCCATCATCTTGTGATAGTCTTCTGATTGCTGAATACCCTTATTGACCAAAGCAGTGAAGTTGTTCTTCTCATAAATGAACCCAGTTTGAGACATAATCTTTACTACAGGTGCCATTGTTAGAGAATGAAAGCTTGAAGAGAAAGAGAATATTTGTTTGAGAGAGAATGAAATAAAAGCAGTTGAATTTGAGAATGATAAAAGAAAATAATTAGAATAAAATAAGCTTTTATACTATCTCAAAAACAACGGATGAAAATAATAAAGAAAAGTAAATTACCCAATAGAAATTGCCTAAAATAGCCGTTTAAAAAATGAACTGTAAAAATTCCACCCATTATCCGTCGTGTAATGCTTACAAACTGTAGGTATACTCGATGGATAATGTTCAGGGAATTAACAGTTAAGATTTAGACAATTCGACGGATGAGGATAAACTGTTATCCGTCGAGTTTTAAAAGATTCCAGAAAAGTAATTGATTTTTATTTGCAAATAGTGTATCGACGGATGACTCAACTCGATGGATAATGATCATCCGTCGAGATGCAAATTTTAACTTAGCCAAAATTTCATCCAAGACTAAAAATCAGCTAAATTTCTGGCTACATTTCAACTTGCAAAATAACTCAGATAAATTCAAGAGTAATTAAGCATACCTAACTCACTTACCAACCTTGAAAAGGTTGATTCATCCAGTGGCTTGGTAAAGATATCTGCAAGTTGCTTCTCACTTGGAACAAAATGTAACCCTACAGTACCATTCATTACATGTTCCCTTATGAAATGGTACTTGATGTCTATGTGCTTTGTTCTTGAATGTTGCACTGGATTTTCAGTGATGGCAATTGCACTTGTGTTATCACAGAAAATAGGAATCCTCTCAACTTGCAAACCATAGTCTAGCAATTGATTTTTCATCCATAAAATATGTGCACAGCAACTGCCAGCAGCAATATATTCAGCTTCAGCTGTAGAAGTAGAAACTGAATTTTGCTTTTTACTGAACCATGACACAAGCTTGTTTCCTAGAAATTAACAGGTTCCTGTTGTGCTCTTTCTGTCAATTCTGCAACCTGCATAATCTGCATCTGAATAACCAGTTAGATCAAAACCAGAATCTCTAGGGTACCAAATGCCAAGTTTTGGTGTTCCCTTGAGATATCTGAAAATTCTCTTAATAGCTATCAAGTGAGATTCTCTAGGATCAGCCTGAAATCTAGCACATAAACATGTAGCAAACATTATATCTGGCCTACTAGCTGTTAAGTACAGAAGTGAGCCAACCATGCCTCTATAGCTTGAAATATCCACAGACTTTTTAGTAGTGTTTAATTCAAGCTTAGCTGCAGTGGCCATGGGAGTTTTTGCAGATGTGCAATCCATTAGATCAAACTTCTTTAAAAGATCAAAAATATATTTAGTTTGACTAATGAATATTCCATCACTAACTTGTTTAACTTGTAAACCAAGAAAATAAGTTAGTTCTCCCATCATACTCATTTCATACTTACTTTGCATCAATTTGGCAAACTTTTTACAAAGTTTCTCATCTATAGAGCCAAAAATAATATTATCTACATAAATTTGGACAAGTATGCTAGAGCCATTAACATTTCTGAAAAATAAAGTTTTATCTACAGTACCTCTTGTGAAGTGATGTTCTAAAAGGAACTTTGATAAACTGTCATACCAGGCTCTAGGTGCTTGCTTCAGTCCATAAAGTGCTTTCAGGAGATAATAGACATATTCTGGAAAATTTGGATCTTCAAAGCCAGGAGGTTGACTAACATACACTTCTTCCTCCAAATCTCCATTCCGAAAGGCACTTTTGACATCCATTTGATAGACTTTGAAATTGGCATGGGCTGCATAGGCTAAGAAGATTCTGATGGCTTCAAGTCTTGCAACGGGAGCAAAAGTTTCATCAAAATCTATTCCTTCTTGCTGACAATAACCCTTAGCAACCAATCTAGCTTTATTCCTGATTACTATGCTATTTTCATCCATCTTGTTTCTGAATACCCACTTGGTGTCTATTGGATTCTTTCCTTTAGGCTTGGGTACCAGCTTCCATACTTTATTCCTTTCAAATTGGTTTAGCTCCTCCTGCATAGCTAAAATCCAATCAGGATCTAACAAAGCTTCTTCTACCTTCTTTGGTTCTTCCTTTGACAGAAAGCTGCTGTATAGACATTCTTCCTGAGTTGCTTTCCTTGTTTGAACTCTAGAAGAAACATCACCAATAATCAGTTCAAAGGGGTTATCTTTTGTCCATTTCCTTGGTTGAGGTAGATTAGCTCTAGATGAAGAGACCTCAATGTTGTCTTGATGTGTGATTGAGTTTTGATTGCTAGAAACTCCCTCTGAGTTTGTGGATCTTTGATTTGAGAAAGGGGTACTTTCTATGGGTGATCTACCTTGACTTCCTGCTCCTTTTGATAACCCGACGGATGGTGAATTTTGAGTACCGACGGATGAGGCAGGTTGTCTTCCGACGGATAACACAGATTGCCTTCCGACGGATGAAGCATTATGGAACTCGACGGATGTTGAGTTTTGTGCTTCATTGGTGGTAGATTTGTCTGCATTATCCTTAGACACTGTTTCTTGATCACTCTCATCATCACTTTCATCACCGACCATCTCAACATTGTCGAATTTGAGGCTCTCATGGTAATCTCCATCTTTCAGTCCTTCAATCTTTTTATCATCAAACAGAACATGTATAGATTCCACAACAATGTTGGTTCTTAGATTGTAGACTCTATATGCTTTACCAACAGCATATCCAACAAAAATTCCTTCATCTTCTTTAGCATCAAACTTCCCATTTTGATCAGTTTGATTTCTCAGAATATAGCATTTACAGCCAAAGACATGAAGAAGTTTAGAGTTGGCTTCTTGTTCTTGAACAATTGATAAGGAGTCATGCATCTTGCTTGATTAATCAGAGAGATGTTCTGAGTGTAGCATGCAGTGTTTACAGCTTCAGCCCAGAAATATGTTGGTAATTTTGATTCTTCAAGCATTGTCCTTGTAGCTTCAATAAGTGATATGTTCTTCCTTTCCACTACTCCATTCTGTTGTGGAGTCCTTGCTGCTGAGAACTCATGTAAGATTCCATTTTCCTCACAAAATGCTCTCATGACAGAGTTCTTGAACTCAGTTCCATTATCACTCCTGATTCTTCTAACTTTGAAATCAGGATGATTGTTGTAACACCCCCAGATCCGGGGTCGGGGATCCGGGTCGTCACGGTCTTTCTTTCCACAATATCACTTCACTTAATTAATAACAACTAACCTTATGCTGTGACCCCACACTAACACACACCACAACCCGTTATAGTCTCAGAGATGAAATTTAAATAAGTACAAGTCTTTGAATCCACAATTTAAAAGTTATTACAACCCAGAATGATTACTTGATAAATTTACAGTTAATTGCCATTATCTGCCACAAGTTATAATTATACATAATTGATTCTCAAAAGTAGATGGTCTGATCTACAATAGATCTACCTCTGCAGCTATAGCAGCTACAACATCAACGGGAAGACGCGAGACGCTTCCCACACGCTTGCGCTGGGTCTGCTGGAGTCTGGCCATCTTTCCTAACTGTTGTTGTGTGATGAAGAAATAAAGCAAGGGTGAGCAGCAAGCCCACCAAAATAATATGTATAAAGATTAACAATATATGAGCCTTCTCATAGCACTCATGAAAGTCTTGGTCAAAAGAAATGAACCAAGTTGATATCTTAATGCGATGAAGTCGCAAAATATTCAGTATATATATATATATACTTTTCAAAATATGGGAAGTCCTCTTCCATGCATAATATACACAGAGTTCCAGTGTATAACTGTATAAAAATATCGTTGCAAGGTGATCTCATATATCTAACCTTGTCTCAACGTTTTTCTGAAAATCTTTGTCATGCATAAGATAATCATTTACTAGATATAAGTTTAAAAGATGAAGTTACAAGATACCCCAAAATACTTATATCTTTCCCAAATACTACTTGAACTACCCCCGTTCAAGTTATAATCAGTTTCAAAGGTTCATCACATAGATGAGACTACAAGACAAGATTTGAGTAGATTCAATCTTTGAATATCATTATAAATAATGAAGTTACGAGATACTTCATTAAGTCCCGATATATAAATATATTCATATATATCTCCCATACATTTCCTGAAAACCTCTGTCATGTAAAGTATGAACAGAGTTGCAATATCCAATGAATTTGGAAGGAAAAGAATTTTGGCATAAACCAGATATCTTGCTGATCAGGCAAAGATACCAATAAGTAACCTTTTCTACTGTAGATGGATGAATTCCTCACCGGTCATCACCCTGGCCGCATTAGGACCTCGCGCTAGACCGTTACCCGGCCACTCACGCGTTGATGGACTGCCACCCAGCCACTTACACTTTATAGACCGTACCCCGGCCTGTCGCTTATGCCGACTCAATCAGATGGACTTACTTCCCGAACATTGGGCAAGTAATCAAATTGTTTTCTCAAAACAGCAACCATGTTGCGAATATAAAATACACCACAGAGCCGGATCCCCAAGATTTTTGAGCGAATATTCAAGTCTCCTTCGAAAGGAAGATCTTAAATCGGAAAACGAGTTTTAGGATCCGCTCTAACTTTTAAAATCATTTTGAAGACTCGAAAACATTTTTAAGAATGTTTGGAGTAAAGCTGATTTAATGAAATAAATCAGTCCCGATATATTAGAAAATATCTGAATATTATTATTTAAATAATATTCCCATAAAGAATAATCTTTATAAAAATAATTGAAGTAGAAGTTGTAAGACTTATACTTGAAATGAGTATTAAATAACCAAAGATACACTTATATGAAAGTATTATCTTTATTTGAATAATCGAAAATAAGTTTGATTATTAACACCTTATTCTTTAATAAAATAAAGAATATATTTCAGTAATAAGCGGAGTCATAATACCTCGAATGAATATTATAAATAATATTCATTAAATAAAATAAAGGAGTCATACATCCTCAAATGAATATCCAAGTAATATTCAATAAATAATATAAAGGAGTCATAAGTCCTCGAATGAATATTCAAGATAATATTCATTAATAAAATAAAGTTATCGAATAAACCTTATTCGATTAATAGTTTTGAAAACTATAACCATATATATATATAAATATATATATATATAAAATCTACTCGGGATCCTCGACTCCCGGTTTTAGAAAATGTTTTCACCTTTGGGTCCCTATACTAAGGGTATATGCAAGTTACCGCTATTCTCTAGCATAGGTATTATCAACTGAACCAACAGATATATATGGCAAGAATACGAAACAGGCATGCATATATACTATATCAGCATGCTTCAATATATCGCAACATTTGCTAATTAACCAACATGCATCTATCGCAAGATAATGCATATACAGATATTCATCACAACAACAATATAACGGGTAGAAAACTTGCCTGAGCGACTGGGGGTTACGAATGGCTCGGGACGAGTCTGGTAACCTATAAGCAACAAGTAAGTTGGAATTAAACCAAAGTCACTTGTAAATCTATACTCTAACCAACTCAGACTCTAACGCTCGTTTTGCGCTTACTGATTCGCTTAAGTCACTCGGGTACCCTCGGCTCCACCATTTTTAATAATTTAACCTTTACGAGTTTTAAGGAGATTCCTTCGCGAGTGTCTTACCAACTGCCTAACACACTTACCATAAATGTTTCATACATTAATTAACCCTTTTTGGTCTTTAACCTATGTTTCAAAGTAAGGCGAGGGGAAAAGTTTTGTTCGCGAAACGCCATTACTTGAAACGGTCGTTTCTCCTAAACCGTGCATCGGAATCGAACGAACTACATATCAAAACGAAGCTCGTAACATGAGCTATCTAGAAATGGCAATGGTCATAATCTAGCAGGGGGTTCTCGGGTCCTAATGCTATGCACAAAAACAGTCCAAAGAAAATCGGACGTTACGACGGCTATGTTTACGCGATTTCCAATATTTTAAACCATTCAAAACCATCCCAAATCAACCTCAAATCCAACATACAACCAACATCCATCCTTATCACATCATAACAACCCCAACCAATTCAATTTAATCATTCATACTTATGCCTAAGCTTAACTTTAATCATACTTAAGTTCTTTTAATCAAAACAACAACATTTACCAATCCAACAACATCCCAAAACTCACTAATCTCTACATACACAACCATCAAGCCTCTCATGAACTACAATACTCATATTATGCTCTTAACATTCAATAACAAATCTTGGTTAAGAGATTATACCTTCCTTGAAGCTTTTTAACACAACACAAGAACTTTGAATGCCTAAAGAACCTTGATCCTTGCTTGTATAACCTTAATCTTTCATAAAAATTCAAGAAAACTAAAGTTATTTCTTGAAGGTTACTATTCACCATCTTCTTCCTTGATTTATTGGAAGAGATTGTGAAGGAATTAGGAGCTTAAACTTATAGCATATCCATATCTATGTACAAGGAAGCTTAGATAATTACCTTGTGATTTAACAATGCTTGGAACTTGATTTTTGATTTTTCTTCCTTTGAAAAAGATGAAAAGCCGAGAGCAATGCTTGAAGAATGAAAAATTTTGTGTTTGCTTTGATTTTTTTTGGCTAGCTAGGTTGTTTTGGTTTTGTTTTTGGTTAATTACCCTTCTAACCTTGAACTTTGTGTGGTTTACAATCATCCAACAATTCCTTCCTTTTTTGTCATGCCTATGTCACCTTGCACATGTCATAATGCTCCCACTTGTCCACACCTTGTGGTTTGATGATGTCACAATCCCTGGCTTCTTGTACAAGCTTGTCTCTTGGTCACTTATTTGTTTTACGGTTCGCTTATCTTTCGTTCTCGT
The DNA here is from genome assembly GCF_009905375.1 of Apium graveolens. NCBI lineage: Eukaryota > Viridiplantae > Streptophyta > Magnoliopsida > Apiales > Apiaceae > Apium > Apium graveolens. The sequence continues at coordinate 45,733,361 of NC_133654.1, forward strand.
TTATCGTTTGAGGGATCATACCCGGGATCTTATTACTTAGGTTCCCTTAACCTTTCTCAATATATTATATTCCTTTTATGATCCTCTCCTATAATCCTTTAATTTAAATCCTTTTTTATCTTGTTACCTTTTTCTCAATTCTTTCCGTATCTAGTGGATTTCCGGGAAAAATCAAAGTGTTCGGAATTGGATTCTGACGATCTTTACATACACTTATATACCATATAGAGTACTAATAAAATCTCAGAATATCCATAACAGAACCCCTACATAGTGTGGCATGAAAAGTTTTCTCGTTCAGCAAAAACACTATTCATAAGGGTTTCAAAATTTCTAAAAAATTGGGGTTATTACAGTCTCCCCTCCTTAAAAGGATTCCGTCCCGGAATCAGATAGAAATGAATAGGGATACCTTCTTAATATTGCACTTTCTAACTCTCAAGTCAATTTTCCCACATTGTGGTCCTGCCACCAAACTCTGCCTAGTTTGATAATCCTTCCCCTAAGCACTTGTTCCTTTTCACTCTATAACTCCTGGTTGCTCCATATAGGTTACGTCGGGTTGCATGTCTATGCGCTCATATGCCCCTATTTATCTGGCATCCGAATTACCCTTTCTTAACATTGATACGTGAAACGCGTTATGACTCGCTACATGTTCTGGGGTAAGGCTAGCTCATATGCTAACTTCCCAATACTCCTTAATATCCAAGGGTCCAACAATTGGTGGACTTAGCTTTCCTTTCTTTCTGAATCTCATTAATTCTTTTCAAGGGAATACTTTTAACAAGCCTCCTTCCTATTCTTTGTCCTTTCGGGTCAAATCGAAATACTTCTTATGTCCTTCCTGGCTACTACCAGTCGTCCTCTGATTAGATCTATTATATCCTTGGTCCTTTGGACTACTGCGGGTCCGAGCATCTTGCGCTCTACAACTTCATCCTAACGTAAGGGAGATCAACATTGTCTTCCCTCAAGGATCTCATAAGGCGATACCTTAATACTGACATATGATCTATTATCGTAAGATAACTTAATCCGCGTTAAGTGATCATTCCAAATTCTTTCAAGTCTATTGCACAGACTCTCATTATAGCTTTTATCATTAGAACTTTTGCTTCTCAATACCCATTCTTTTCCAGTTCGTAATCGCTACTACCTTCCGTTCCTAATATTATACGGGTTATACTTTTGCTCGTTAGCGTTCTATAACCTTTTAATAACCACGTCAACCTTAGTATCATGAATGTGTTTCCATTCCGCATACTACCACCACTTTATTACTCCTTTTTCAGTTGTTTCTATTTTCCAAAATTTGATCAATCAAATAGAAGTAAAGGAATTTGTTGAGAGATCACTATGATCATGAACACTTGTTATATCGCATAGTTAGTACAGAAGGTGGCCAGCCTTTAGTACTTGACAAGCAATTAAACAACATGTGGTATCCTACTAGGCTTCTATCACAAAGATAGATAGTCATTCGGCAATACCTCCCCTTCTGGAAGGGTTGTTCTTCTCAGCTTACATGAAATGAAAAGAAGAGAAAAGAACGAACTGAAGAGAATTGTATATATGAAAAAAATATACTGCCACAAAATATCTGGCTTGGAACCTACCTCTGAACTATAGAGGTTTGTCATAGGAGAACAAATCATATACGTATATAAATCAACATTAAACATTATAGCCTCGTATTTCCCATGCCTAAATATTTTCGCTATCCCGTCCATCATTCTATGGACCCACACTCTTCCTCGAGCTTATACATAATCACCTTTGAAACTCCCTCGACATCGAAAATCGAATCTGGGATCTCATTCTATACATCATCGTTACTAGAATTCTATGCTTGCACCGCAACCTTCCTCGTATAATAATACGACTCTCTATTGATAAGAAAGAATAATTATTCACCAGGTAGATACTCTACTTAATTAGTCTATCAATGATAACTTATACACTACCACGACCCGATTAGTGGTACTCAATCTCAACACCCATTCCAATACAACTCTCATGGTTGTAATCAGCTCACTACTCGCAGAATCATTGCTGCCTTACTATGGTCCACCACTGACCCACTGTAGTCATTCATTTTCCCTGAAGTCTTAATAGCTAACCATACAGAGTCCATACATCTCGTATCAAATCCTTCTAAGGAGGTAACATAATCACCATTCCTGATTCATGAAGAACACTCCTGATCCTGATATACATACATGACATGAAGCAGATAAAAGTGCAGAAGAGTTTCAATCAAAGCAACGATAGCAGCTTAATACCATTCTTAATCATACGCCCTAAATAGAAGAATTAACTCAAGGGTTCATCTAGTCCTTTTTGAAACATGGTCCTGGCTTATCTCAAGATAGGACCTTCTAAGATAGATAGCCCGTTCATGGTGATTACACGAATTAAACCTTTACCAACTACTATTACGGTTGGGTATTGCACAGTCATCAGAAGGAATGTCAATCTTCCAAACCATAATTCAACCTTCACATTTTTAACCATCATCACTGTATTCTTTTGGCACACGCGCCTATAATTATCCACTTACCTTTAAAGTGTCGGCCACCTCTTTGGCCTTTCCTGATAGTAAAATTTCCTTACAGTCAATGTCATTTTAACCACCTCCAAATAAATTTTCTACCTTATTTCCGATCACTGCTTGAGTGAAGATGTTTTCCTTAAAATCAGATGGGAAAAAAATATCACCATTTTTCCATAAGTTATTGCCTCATTCTTTAGAGGCTAATCACTGTCAAGACTGACTCTCAATCATACTTAGAACATTTTTTTATCTTAAGTCCTAATTGCCCTGAACAATTTCGACCATTACTGGTTCGATCCATACTTTCTCGTGGTTTAACACGTGCCCCACTTGGCATCATTATAATTATGTCATATTTCCTTTATCCACATTTCTATTCTTGAGAATTTTGAATATTACCTTTTTCCTTATAAAACCTCTAATGTTATCCTTCAATCGTTCCTCCTGTATTCCCTAGATACAGGGCATATCACAATACCATTTATTAATAGTAGAACCATTGTCTATATACTTCTGCAAAATTTCTCCACTGATTCTTAAAGGTTGTTGTTACCTTAACCCTTTCCCAATCATACTGTCAAAACTCATACTGTCCCTATTAAGGGTGACATGCCAACCTTTATGCAGTCCCCTAGGATTCATTTTAAGTTACCAATGTTCTATCCTTAATTCCACCTTAAAAAGGTACCTGCATCCTTCCACGAATAAATCAAGTCATATATCCTTGATAGATTATCATATTCATCATTCCCACCTCGATAGTCTATACCTAACTTCATAATAGCATCCTTATTCAAATTGAGGTCAATCCATATGGCCTCCAAAAGATAACAACGGTTATCCGCTTGTCTTGCCTAATTTGGTAACGATAACAAGGATGTTCTGGAAGATATTGGTCGTGTTCAACGTGAACTTCTTCTTAATAATTCCTTATTTACTTTTGTTGTTTATCTCAACAATCACCTCAATGTTGGGATATCTTTCATACCTGGCGTCTCCCTTTCTGGGTATCAAGCCACCGGTCTTACATTTCACCTTCTTGAAGGTCACTTCCTTCATCCAATTTTTCCTAATTTCTTACTTCCTTATCCCCTTAGTCTATCCGCGTCTCATTATTTATCCTTCGAATTATCTCAAGGTTTCCTCGAATCCTCCCAACTTACAGGGGATAACTATATGTATCTCTTATGCCCTCAACCATCAATTTTAACTTATGGTGAATCACCCTCATCCTGACGAATGCATACTTTTCTATTTCTATTGCTACGAGTCGTTAGGGTTTCCTCATACCCAACTCCCTTATCATACCTCAAACTCTATTGCCGTTATATTCCTTTCCACTTCAATTTTTTTTTTCCTTTCTCTTATCATTATTTCATGAACCAACACAACATAAGCATTGATTTCAACATCCCGTCATTCTGGATTCGTGCCCTTAGAACGAATCTTGACCACTTTTACAACTTAAATTCACAATTCATCATACTCGTCTGCCTTTGTTCTGGCTCTAAAGCTTTTACACTCTCTCCATAACCTTGGGAATTACTTTCCCGAAAACAATTGGCTGAACTTTAATCAGTTTATCATAACCTCTGGCTCCGTGCCTTTCTTGGTCTTTCACCAGTGGGTGGTCTCTCTCTTAGGAGGGTAAGTGACAAAAACAGTCTTTTGTGATTCGTCAATCATTTAGAATCTCAAATAATTCCTATATTTCCTTTAGCCAGGCTCTTGCCTCGGCTGGGTCAGCTTGTTCCATGGAACTCTGAGAGCTTAGCGACTTAAAGGTCCTGAAAGAATTTCTCACCGCACTGTCTCCTCAGGGTGGTGGTTGGGGATAATAGTCTAAGTTCTTTTTAGACAGGTCCATGAATTGTCGTATAGGAGTACCGTCTTGGGTCTCCTTATCTCGCTCGACTTTTGCTTTCTTAGTCTAAATATTTCTTCCTACTCCCCATAATTGGAGTCATCTTTTAATTTAAAATCCTTATTTTCCACTCCATTATGTCATGGGTTCCTTCTATCTTGATGGCGACCTCCCTGACTATCACGTTCAGGGTTTACTCTAAATCTTATTCCTCAAACTATGGCTCTCATCTAAGTTCTCATCCTTACGCTCTTGAACTTTCGGAACCCAAATTCTATAGGAATACCTCATTATTCCCTTATCATCTTTCTCGATATTAATCTTTTATCTAATTGTTGGCTCCCTGCCTTCATTCATAACTTTTTCTGGCACAATATGATCTTTTCCAATAATTCGGGCTGTATTGCAATCTCAAACAGCTTTTCGGTACCGGCTCCGGTTACTTTCACTTCTATTTCCATTTTCTCAAAATCTCTTATAAACTCTCCAAAAGACATTATCATCTTGAGTCTCTCCTTTTTACTAAGGGCATCAGCCACCATATTGGCTTTCCCCGAATGATAAAGAATCTCCCAATCATTATTCTTGATTAGCTCTAACTGCCTCCTCTGGCATATGTTGAGCTCTTTCTACGTGAAAATGTACTAGAGCACTTATGGCTTAGGTAATTCTCGCACTTCTCTCCATACAAGTAGTGCCTCCAATCCTTAGGGTAAAACTATTGCCACGAGCCTAAGCTCATGAGCGGGGATATCGAATTTCATATTACCTTAATTGTCTTGACATGTACGCGATTACCTTACCGTGCTGCATAAGCACGCACCCTAAGCCCTTGTGCGAAGCGTCACTATACTTCACAAAATCTCTTTTTCCATCCGGCAACGCCAGCATAAGGGCCATCACCAACCTCTGCTTCAGTTCTTGAAAGTTGTTCTCGCATTTCTCTGTCCATTCGAACTTCTCAGTCTTACGAGTAAGCCGCGTTAAAGGGGCTACTATCTTTACAACTTGAACGAACCTCCGGTAGTGACCGGCCAATCCTACCTCTGGTAGTCGACCAAACCATGGTCATCAATTCATCAGTGGTCCTTTATCCAATCCTGTCAGGATCCTCCATGGGATCCTCCTCAACAACTATCCCTTCTAGGACAACATCCTCAACCGCTAAATCCTCAATATCAACATCATCCGGTCCTGCATTAGGACACTCTATCGGATCCACAATCCGATCTCCAATTAGTAATAAAATATCATCGCGATGTTGCTCCTCAACCTCAGGGTTCGGAGTCCCGCTACCATATACGATAACGAACTACGCTCCTATCACGATATTTATAAGGGTTCCCATAAGGGTTTTAACTGTCAGTACTACGTTAGGTAGCCCGACTATGAACTTGGCAAGAGTTCTTATTATCTTAGTGAACTTATTATCTTAACGTCCCATCATCTCTGAGGTTTATAACGCTTAGCTCTGATACCATTTCTGTAACACCCCCAGATCCGGGGTCGGGGATCCGGGTCGTCACGGTCTTTCTTTCCACAATATCACTTCACTTAATTAATAACAACTAACCTTATGCTGTGACCCCACACTAACACACACCACAACCCGTTATAGTCTCAGAGATGAAATTTAAATAAGTACAAGTCTTTGAATCCACAATTTAAAAGTTATTACAACCCAAAATGATTACTTGATAAATTTACAGTTAATTGCCATTATCTGCCACAAGTTATAATTATACATAATTGATTCTCAAAAGTAGATGGTCTGATCTACAATAGATCTACCTCTGCAGCTATAGCAGCTACAACATCAACGGGAAGACGCGAGACGCTTCCCACGCGCTTGCGCTGGGTCTGCTGGAGTCTGGCCATCTTTCCTAACTGTTGTTGTGTGATGAAGAAATAAAGCAAGGGTGAGCAGCAAGCCCACCAAAATAATATGTATAAAAATTAACAATATATGAGCCTTCTCATAGCACTCATGAAAGTCTTGGTCAAAAGAAATGAACCAAGTTGATATCTTAATGCGATGAAGTCGCAAAATATTCAGTATATATATATATATATATATATATATATATATATACTTTTCAAAATATGGGAAGTCCTCTTCCATGCATAATATACACAGAGTTCCAGTGTATAACTGTATAAAAATATCGTTGCAAGGTGATCTCATATATCTAACCTTGTCTCAACGTTTTTCTGAAAATCTTTGTCATGCATAAGATAATCATTTACTAGATATAAGTTTAAAAGATGAAGTTACAAGATACCCCAAAATACTTATATCTTTCCCAAATACTACTTGAACTACCCCCGTTCAAGTTATAATCAGTTTCAAAGGTTCATCACATAGATGAGACTACAAGACAAGATTTGAGTAGATTCAATCTTTGAATATCATTATAAATAATGAAGTTACGAGATACTTCATTAAGTCCCGATATATAAATATATTCATATATATCTCCCATACATTTCCTGAAAACCTCTGTCATGTAAAGTATGAACAGAGTTGCAATATCCAATGAATTTGGAAGGAAAAGAATTTTGGCATAAACCAGATATCTTGCTGATCAGGCAAAGATACCAATAAGTAACCTTTTCTACTGTAGATGAATGAATTCCTCACCGGTCATCACCCTGGCCGCATTAGGACCTCGCGCTAGACCGTTACCCGGCCACTCACGCGTTGATGGACTGCCACCCAGCCACTTACACTTTATAGACCGTACCCCGGCCTGTCGCTTATGCCGACTCAATCAGATGGACTTACTTCCCGAACATTGGGCAAGTAATCAAATTGTTTTCTCAAAACAACAACCATGTTGCGAATATAAAATACACCACAGAGCCGGATCCCCAAGATTTTTGAGCGAATATTCAAGTCTCCTTCGAAAGGAATATCTTAAATCGGAAAACGAGTCTTGGGATCCGCTCTAACTTTTAAAATCATTTTGAAGACTCGAAAACATTTTTAAGAATGTTTGGAGTAAAGCTGATTTAATGAAATAAATCAGTCCCGATATATTAGAAAATATCTGAATATTATTATTTAAATAATATTCCCATAAAGAATAATCTTTATAAAAATAATTGAAGTAGAAGTTGTAAGACTTATACTTGAAATGAGTATTAAATAACCAAAGATACACTTATATGAAAGTATTATCTTTATTTGAATAATCGAAAATAAGTTTGATTATTAACACCTTATTCTTTAATAAAATAAAGAATATATTTCAGTAATAAGCGGAGTCATAATACCTCGAATGAATATTATAAATAATATTCATTAAATAAAATAAAGAAGTCATACATCCTCAAATGAATATCCAAGTAATATTCAATAAATAATATAAAGGAGTCATAAGTCCTCGAATGAATATTCAAGATAATATTCATTAATAAAATAAAGTTATCGAATAAACCTTATTCGATTAATAGTTTTGAAAACTATAACCATATATATATATAAATATATATATATATATAATCTACTCGGGATCCTCGACTCCCGGTTTTAGAAAATGTTTTCACCTTTGGGTCCCTATACTAAGGGTATATGCAAGTTACCGCTATTCTCTAGCATAGGTATTATCAACTGAACCAACAGATATATATGGCAAGAATACGAAACAGGCATGCATATATATACTATATCAGCATGCTTCAATATATCGCAACATTTGCTAATTAACCAACATGCATCTATCGCAAGATAATGCATATACATATATTCATCACAACAACAATATAACGGGTAGAAAACTTGCCTGAGCGACTGGGGGTTACGAATGGCTCGGGACGAGTCTGGTAACCTATAAGCAACAAGTAAGTTGGAATTAAACCAAAGTCACTTGTAAATCTATACTCTAACCAACTCAGACTCTAACGCTCGTTTTGCGCTTACTGATTCGCTTAAGTCACTCGGGTACCCTCGGCTCCACCATTTTTAATAATTTAACCTTTACGAGTTTTAAGGAGATTCCTTCGCGAGTGTCTTACCAACTGCCTAACACACTTACCATAAATGTTTCATACATTAATTAACCCTTTTTGGTCTTTAACCTATGTTTCAAAGTAAGGCGAGGGGAAAAGTTTCGTTCGCGAAACGCCGTTACTTGAAACGGTCGTTTCTCCTAAACCGTGCATCGGAATCGAACGAACTACATATCAAAACGAAGCTCGTAACATGAGCTATCTAGAAATGGCAATGGTCATAATCTAGCAGGGGGTTCTCGGGTCCTAATGCTATGCACAAAAACAGTCCAAAGAAAATCGGACGTTACGACGGCTATGTTTACGCGATTTCCAATATTTTAAACCATTCAAAACCATCCCAAATCAACCTCAAATCCAACATACAACCAACATCCATCCTTATCACATCATAACAACCCCAACCAATTCAATTTAATCATTCATACTTATGCCTAAGCTTAACTTTAATCATACTTAAGTTCTTTTAATCAAAACAACAACATTTACCAATCCAACAACATCCCAAAACTCACTAATCTCTACATACACAACCATCAAGCCTCTCATGAACTACAATACTCATATTATGCTCTTAACATTCAATAACAAAGCTTGGTTAAGAGATTATACCTTCCTTGAAGCTTTTTAACACAACACAAGAACTTTGAATGCCTAAAGAACCTTGATCCTTGCTTGTATAACCTTAATCTTTCATAAAAATTCAAGAAAACTAAAGTTATTTCTTGAAGGTTACTATTCACCATCTTCTTCCTTGATTTATTGGAAGAGATTATGAAGGAATTAGGAGCTTAAACTTATAGCATATCCATATCTATGTACAAGGAAGCTTAGATAATTACCTTGTGATTTAACAATGCTTGGAACTTGATTTTTGATTTTTCTTCCTTTGAAAAAGATGAAAAGCCGAGAGCAATGCTTGAAGAATGAAAAATTTTGTGTTTGCTTTGATTTGTTTTGGCTAGCTAGGTTGTTTTGGTTTTGGTTTTGTTTTTGGTTAATTACCCTTCTAACCTTGAACTTTGTGTGGTTTACAATCATCCAACAATTCCTTCCTTTTTTGTCATGCCTATGTCACCTTGCACATGTCATAATGCTCCCACTTGTCCACACCTTGTGGTTTGATGATGTCACAATCCCTGGCTTCTTGTACAAGCTTGTCTCTTGGTCACTTATTTGTTTTACGGTTCGCTTATCTTTCGTTCTCGTTTATCGTTTGAGGGATCATACCCGGGATCTTATTACTTAGGTTCCCTTAACCTTTCTCAATATATTATATTCCTTTTATGATCCTCTCCTATAATCCTTTAATTTAAATCCTTTTTTATCCTGTTACCTTTTTCTCAATTCTTTCCGTATCTAGTGGATTTCCGGGAAAAATCAAAGTGTTCGGAATTGGATTCTGACGATCTTTACATACACTTATATACCATATAGAGTACTAATAAAATCTCAGAATATCCATAACAGAACCCCTACATAGTGTGGCATGAAAAGTTTTCTCGTTCAGCAAAAACACTATTCATAAGGGTTTCAAAATTTCTAAAAAATTGGGGTTATTACAATTGTTAACTTGCCTTATGTGATTGATGATGATTTCACTAGCCTCATCTTTAGACTTTAGGAAATATGTCCAAGAGAACTTTGAAAAATCATCTACAATTACTAGGCAAAATCTTTTCTTTGAAATTGACAATACATTGACTGGTCCAAACATATCCATGTGAAGCAATTGCAGAATCGAGTTTCTTCCTGAATGATGCTTTGATCTGCTTCCCTTTTTGGCAGGCATCACACAGTCCATCCTTTGTAAACTCCACTAGAGGAATGCCTCTTACTAGTTCTTTCTTTACCAGCTCATTCATGGTCTTGAAGTTTAAATGGGATAGCTTCTTGTGCCATAGCCAACTTTCATCTTGACTTGCTTTACTGAGAAGACAAGTTACAGATTCTACTTTAGTTGAGTTGAAGTCAGCTAGATACACATTTCCTCTTCTCACACCAGTGAGAACCACTTTGTTGTTTTAATTATTAGTCACAACACAGACTTCTTTATTGAAGGTTACTGAGTTGCCTTTATCACAAAGCTGGATGATACTCAACAGATTGTGTTTGAGACCATCCACTAAGGCAATCTCTTCAATGATGACATTGTCCTTTGAAATCAAGCCATATCCCACAGTATAACCCTTGTTGTCATCTCCAAAAGTAATACTTGGGCCAACTCTCTCCTTAAACTCTGTGAGCATGGTAGAATCACCAGTCATGTGTCTTGAACAACCACTATCCAAGTACTAAAGATTCCTTCTATTTCCCTGCACACATCAAAATCAAATCAAGTTAATTTTGGTACCCAAGTTTCCTTAGGTCCTGCCTTGTTAGCTTTCTTCTTCTGTTTCTTAGGTCTTAACTCATTTGACTTAGGAATTTCAGATTCTTCCTTAGTCATTTGGGTTGGGCCTTTGAAACCATTTAATGCAACAGAATTATCATGCATATTATGGCTAACAGGAAATGACATGCTTGGTGCAAACATGTTATTCTAGTAAGGCATGCTAAATGGCATTTGAGGCATATTGTATGCAGCATAATATGGATTAGGTGCAAATGGCATATTAGCAAACTGTGCATTCATATTCTGTGTAGGCATAGCATTAACAGGCATGGGAGGCATGGCATTTATGTTGGGAAATTGAGACTGAACAGACATGGGAGTAGGCATGGCAGATTTGCAATTAACAGACAAATGATTTACACTACCACACTTGACACAGATTTTTCTAGGAGCATATTTATCAGGTGTGTAGTTATTGTGTTTGTTAATCCCTACTTTACCATTCCTATTGTTTTTCCTTTTAGTCTCTATTTTTACCTCAATTTTCTCAAGTCTGTCACTTAACTGTTTGACAGTCATGTGACCAACATTAGCCTTTTCCCTTTCTTAGCTTGACTTGACTCTCCTGAAACAAAGTTCTTGGAAACAGACCCATACTTTTCATTTAGCTTGATTACTTTGGCTTTGCTAATGGGTTTGCTTACAGCCGACGGATGAGGATTTTCATCATTCGACGGATAACACTTTTTTGTTATCTGACGGATAGTCCTCATCACCGTCGAGTCTACATCTGTCAACAACCTATCTACCAAAATAGGTTCTAGTTTTTCTTTATTCTTCTTCCAGGCTTCATCACAAAAAGACTCAATTCCTTGAACTTTGGTGATTTGAGCATGAACATCCCTGGATGTTTTCCATGCTTTAATCACCTCTTGTTCACGCTCGAGCTGCTTCTTCAAAATTTCTTCCTTTTTCAAGGACTCAGTTAATTCCTCCTTGGCAATCTTACACTCAATTTTTAGTTTCTCAAACTCAACAAACTGAGACTCAAGCACATTATTCCTCTCACTTAAAAACAAGTTGTTTTCTTTTATTTTAGCATTTTTTTAGTGAGAGACTTAAGTGTAACACGCAAATGATACAATTCTGTAGACATGTCATTTATGGCATCATTACACTCAGCTTTAGATAAATGTGCAAGGTTTATAGTGATTACCTGATTGCTTGAGGAACTTGTCTCTGTTTCATCAGACTTGGCCATTAGGGCTAGATTGACATAGCTGACATCTTCATCTTCATCCAAACCATCTGCTGCCCAGTCATTCTCTTGTGTAATAAAATCCCTTTCCTTTTGTTTGAGTAGATCAAAGTATTTTTGCTTATAATCCACAGACTCAAACCTTTTCTTACTGGAATCTGACTTTCTACACTCATTTGCAAAATGCCCTGCCAAGCCACATTTGAAACATTTGAATTTTGACTTATCCACCATGTTTCTATTTGGCTTGGCTGCTCCAAAGTTCTTTTTGAACTTGAGCTTGGCAAATCTTCTGGAAAGAAATGCTAGGTGCTCATCAATGTCCTCCATGTCATCTTAGCTCAATGAATCTTCACTTTCTGCAGCTAGCCCCTTACCCTTATTCTCACAGACCTTTGAAGTTGATTCTACAGCTTCCATCTTCACTTCCTTCTCCTTTTCCAGATCAGCAACTAGTGTAATGGATCCTCCTTTCTTCTTTCCTCTCTCCATTCTTTCATCATGCTCTATCTCAAGCTCATAGGTCTTCAAAATGCCATACAGTCTCTCCAAAATAAACTCCTTATAATCTTGTGAGTTTCTCAATGAGACTGTCATTGGTTTCCATTCCTTTGGAAGAGATCTGAGAAATTTCAGATTTGAGTCTTTAGTCTGATAGACTCTTCCATGCAACTTAAGAGCATTTAGTAATTTTTGGAATCTACTAAAAATATCAGTGAGTGACTCACTTTCTTCATCGTGAAAATGCTCATATTGCTGAATCAGGAGCTGCATTTTATTTTCTCTTACTTGCTCAGTGCCATCACAAATTATCTGTATTGTGTCCCAAACTTCCTTGGCAGTTTTGCAGTTGATAATATTATCAAACATGTCTGCATCAACTCTATTGAACAGAATGTTCATGGCCTTTTTATCCTTCCTGACTTGTTCAATATCAGGGTCAGACCATTCGTGTCTTGGATTTGGAACAGATGGCTCGTTTTCTGTTGCAGCTCTCATTGGAACATGAGGGCCTCTTTCTATGCAGTCCACATAGGCCTCATCTTGAGAAAGCATATGAAGATGCATCTTTACCTTCCAATGATGGTAATTATCTTTATCAAGAAAAGGAATCTTGACTCCAACATCTTTCTTGTTCATCTTGCTGAATTGTTTTGATCTTTAAACTCTTTGTAGATTAAGAGCTTGCTCTGATACCAATTGTTAATCCCTTGACAATATATCAAGTGTTATGGATTAAAAACTAATATTTATGATTGTTGTATTTAGTATTAAGGAACGTGAGCTTCAAGGCTCGATTTGGCTGCTCTCGTGTTTCGTAGCTTAACTCTGCCTTTACGAAATGCCTACGTATCTCTGTGAATTAGAGAATCAAGCCAAAAAACGTAGTTCTTATATGTGGGGTGAGGCCCCTTATATAGATGTTGGGAGTCCTTGAATTGGACTTGGTATAGGAGACTTGGTGGGCAAGTCTCATAATTATAACGGACTTTGGAGTCCTAGATGGTAGGAAACTGATTCCTTATCCTTTTAGGTCCCCTTGAGGCTAATCTGCAAGGATTTATATCCTTATCGGGACTCTTCTCAATAGCTGATTTTTCCCTTATTAATTAATTACGAAATTAATTAATATACAGGGTTTTTGGACCTTCTTTGTTCCATCTGGCCTGATCTGGTCCATCAGGCCTGATCAACATGCTAACCTTTCTGGTCTGATTATCATACATCTTCTTATTGGGCCTTGCCGCCCTAAACTGTAATATTTAATTATATAATCAGCATTTATTTATCCCTATCATTTGCCCCCCAACTTTTGGGAAACCGTATAAGATTTCGCGAAAGTTAAGTTCATTTATTCCCTCACAGGGTATCGTTTTGCGTAAAGTGTGGAGCGACCTACATGTTTACAGCGATTTACTTCTATTCCTTTTATTCAGGAATTATCTTAATTTCCAGGAATTTTTCCTTGACTCCGGGATTTTTCCCTAATTTTCTGGATTTTTCCCTTAATTTCTGGGATTTATCCTTATTTTTCTGGATTTTTCCCTTAATTTCCGGGATTTATCCTTAATTTTCTGGGATTTTCAGATTTCCATCCCTTTTTCGACCAGGATCCTAGTCGAAATTTCGACATGGATCCTAGTCGAGATATGGGTCAGCCTTGCAATCCTGGTCGAAGGAGTTCGACTAGGATCCACGACCTGGAATTCGACCAGGATCCTAGTCGAACTTTCGACCTGGATCTAGGTCGAAAACTTACCCTTTTTTCAATTCCTGGTCTTGAGCTTATCGACTAGGATTTCGACCAGAATCCTAGTCGACATTTCGACCTGAATCCTGTTCGAAAATTCCCTGTTTCTCATGCTTCCTGGTCGAAGGATTTCGACTAGGATCCATGACCTGGTTTTCGACCAGGATCCTAGTCGATTTTTGACCTGGGTTTTAGTCTAGGTTTTTTAAACCCCATTCTTGAAAAATGCTTGGTTCATTCGACCTCATTCCTGGTCGAAGTTTCGACCTCAATCCAGTCCTGTTATTCCCGTTATTTTCGGGTGTCTGCTCGAAAAATTTCGGGCAAGATTCACGACCTGGATTTCGACCTGAATTCTGGTCTTTTTTACCCGTTATTTTTGGGTGTCTGCTCGAAAGATTTTGGGCAGGATTCACGACCTGGTTTTCGACCTGAATCCAGGTCTTGAGCCTTTCATCTTTTAGGGCTACAATTTAGGGTATTGTATTTTCCAAATCCTAATTGGATTTGGGCCTAGCCTTCTTTATTGGGCCTTATTAAATCTTATTGGGCCTCCCTAACTCTTATTGGGCCTCTTATTGATCTGGGCTTTTTTCTTTGGGCCTCTATCCTTAATGGATTGGATTTGGGCCTAGCCGTCTTTATTGGGCCTTATTAAATCTTACTGGGCCTCCCTAACTCTTATTGGGCCTCTTATTGATCTGGGCTTAATACCCTGTTTAGGATTCTCTAGAATTCCTTGGAATATTCTGGAATATTCCTTTTTCTGGGCTTTTTTCTTTGGGCCTCTATCCTTAATGGGCTTTTGTCCCTTCAACTTCCCTTTTCCTCTTATATAAAGGAGTGAGGAGAGGCTACTACTCCTCACTTTTTCATTTCTAAGTTTTTCTTCATTCTCCTCCTGCTAAGATTCTTAGAGCAATAACAGCAAGTCGGAGTATCAAAGCCTTTTTTAGGAGCACTTCTTCAGGTAAGATTCCTCCCTTTACTTCTTGTGCTTACTTTTACATTGTATGCACTTCTTCAGGTAAAATTTCTCCCTTTTTTTAGATGGCTGATAAGAAAATGACTCGTTTGGCCAAGATGAACATGGCTAGAAAGTCCAATGAATTCCCTATTCGATCAAGGTACACTTCCTTGATCGACATGATCAACACCCGCTGGGACGAGTACCCGTCTGATGTACATCTGGACACGCATGACCATATTAGTGCTTTGCGGGATCCCAAAGAGCTGGAAAAGTTGAGCAGCTGTTTCAAAATCAAGGAACCTTTCAAGCTGGTTCTTGCAGGTCCGGCCGACAGGGCCTTCCAGTGGAAGAAGGATGCATTATGCATCTATAGGGATACTCTAAGGGCAGGTATCAGACTCCCTTTTCATCCGTTCATTCCTCTTTTGCTAGCTGATGTGGGCATCAGCCCTTTCCAACTCCCCCCTAATTCTTGGAGGCTTCTTCTGTGCTATCTGTCACAATGTGCCAAGCATAAAATCCCTACTTCTGTTGCTGTCTTCAGAAAGATTTTTCAGTTCAAGAACAGCCCTGATAAGAATCCGGGTTGGGTTTCTATAAACCAGCGCCCTACTATTCCTCATATTGTGAACGGGAAGTCCATCCCTGACAACAACTTGGGGTGGAAGAAAGATTTTTTGTTTGTCATATGGGAGGGTGGCGATTGGGGCACCCTATTTCGATCGTCTTTTAGGCTTGCCGTTGATGGGAGCCCAAACGACATAACCTTGTCTGAGGAGGAGGCTAGAGCTTTCAACCTCCTGACGCAAGATAATGGGACTTCCCATTCTTGGGATCTTATAAGGGAGACCGTTCTTGTAGAACGCGGCCTCTCTCCCATCCCTAAGAAAAGTAAGTTTCCTCCCTTATATCTCTTTTTTATTTCCTTCATTTTTTACTTTGCCGATTCCTCAACTTACTTACCTCACTTGTTGCAGTGGCCGAGAAGATTGAGTAGGCTACCAAGCCTAAGGACCTGGAGACAACCAGGATGAAGCGTGCTGGAAAGGTCTTTAAAGACCCGCGCCTTGGTGATCGCTTCCCGGAGTTCCTACTCCAAGCAATGGAACCAGGCGAGGAAGGCCCCAGCCAAGTTTTACGCACCAAGCAGAGGCTAGGGGCCTATTTTCAACCTGCTTGGGGAATCTGGGGCAAGGATTCAATCGTTGGCAGCACGGCGCTTGCCAAGGAATGGTCTAAGCATTCCATCTCCCCGGTGGACTATCAAGAATTTGTCCTTCAACAGGACTTAGAGGGGAACGAGCTTTTCGGAGCTCAGGCTTTGGCGACGGTACGTCCTTTTCCTTTGCCCTTCATAGTTGCCCTTTTTGATTTTCTTATCTCATACTTTTGCTGCTTCTCTTGTAGGCGAATGCCCATTTTCAAGGGGTGATCCACCAAGCCAAGGCTTGGATGGTTGGCCTGGAGGATGCTAACAAGAAGTTGGAGGAGTCCAACCAGAAAATAGAGGCCCTTGAAGCTCAACTTGCCTCTTCCACTTCTAACCTGGAAACGGGCCGGGCTGAAAATGTTATCCTGAAGGCCCAGAAGGATAAAGCCTTTGACGGGTGGATGGATACCAAGGAGTTCAAGGACTTAATGGTGGAGCACGATGCCCTCCTACACCCGGTTAGCTATAAAGAAGGCTGGGATGCTGCTGTGGAGGCCATTCAAGATGAGTTTCCAGAAGTCCTTGAGCAGTCCTCCTTTCCTTGCCCCGTTCGAGTTCCAGAAATTGGGGGTGTTACTGATAAGCTTGTTGGCCTAATCAAGGACGGCCCGTCGGGGAGCCAAGGCCAAAAGAGGAAAGAGCTTGAGTCCAGCTCCGGAGAGGAGAAAGCTTCTTCTGAAGTGGAGTCTGAGCCTGTCACTAAGAAGGTCAGGGTGGAAGAGCCTCCAAGAGCAGCGCCTCATCAACCAGCATCTCCCGCAGCATCCAAAGCGCCCGAAGGCA
The DNA here is from genome assembly GCF_009905375.1 of Apium graveolens. Taxonomy (NCBI): domain Eukaryota; kingdom Viridiplantae; phylum Streptophyta; class Magnoliopsida; order Apiales; family Apiaceae; genus Apium; species Apium graveolens. The sequence continues at coordinate 45,750,600 of NC_133654.1, forward strand.
ATTCTGATGGAACCTCTACGGGGATTTCTGAGGGGACGACTGAGACGTCCGAAGGGATGACTGAGACATCCGAGGAGACTTCGGATAGTGGTTCCGAGGAATCCCAGCCTTCCAAGGCCTAAGTTTTTTTATGTATATCTTCTCTTTAGACAATATGTGAACTTTGTTCATATCAGAACTTGTTACCCTTCGGGGTTATTTCATATGCTGCTTTTCTTACTCGCCTCTTTCTCCTTTATCTTTTCCAATACTTGATACGCATTTAAACTTGAACTAATTGGCCAATGATCAAAGCATGATTTTTTGTTAAATCCACACAAGGTATTATCACAACTTAAACATCCATAGGTTGAAATAATTTCGAACTCTTTAATATGAAGTCTGGCTTTTGAAAACCTTACATAGTATGGGTTCGATCCTTAACAATAATAACTAGATAATGTAAATTCTACTGGAATATAAAACCCTACGCAAGCAAAGCTTCAAGGTGCTTTTAAACCTACTTGTCATACTGACAAGTGAGAATCATACTTCAACTATCTTACACATAGTAAACCTTCAAGTTTTGTGCATTCCAGGTTCTCGGGACTTCAAAACCATCCATAGTCTCCAGCTTGCTTGACTTTGTACGGCCCTTCCCAATTCGGGGCAAGCTTTCCTTTATGTCCTACACCAGAAGCTTCTACCTTTCTCAAGACTAGGTCACCTTGTTTGAAAAACCTTTCTTTAACCCTTAGGTTGTAGTAGAATGAAGCCTTTTTTTGATATTCTACTATCTTTGCATGTGCCTCATCTCGCACTTCATCGATTAGATCCAGGGCTAACCTTTGTCCTTCTTCATTTTCCTCTGCATTGAAAGCCTGAATCCTTGGAGAGGAATATGATATCTCCACGGGAACTACTGCTTCTGCCCCATATGCCAACATGAAGGAAGTTGCTCCGGTCGTGACTCTACAGGTAGTCCTATAGGCCCATAATATCGGAAGTATCTCATCCACCCAATTATTTTTTGACCTTTCGATCCTCTATTTTAGTCCATCCAGGATTATTCGATTTGCTACCTCAGCTTGCCCATTGGCTTGCGAGTGGGCCACAGAAGTGAACCGTAACTCAATCTCATTTTCTTCACAGTACTTCTTGAATTCCTCGTTGTTGAATTGCGTTCCGTTGTCGGTGACTAGGATACGGGGAATTCCATAACGGCACATAATATTTTCCCACAGGAATTGTGCAACCTGCTTAGTTGTGATTTTGGCCAAAGGTTTGGCTTCGATCCACTTGGTGAAATAATCAATGGCTACAATCAGAAACTTTCTTTGTGCCGTGGCCATGGGGGAAGGCCCCAGAATATCCATTCCCCACATAGCAAAGGGGATTGGCGAGTTGATAGAGGTCAGCATCTCGGGGTGTTGTCTAACAACAGGTGCATGCTTCTGACAACGATCAAACTTCTTCACATATTTTTTGGCATCAGCCATCATTTCTGGCCAATAGAAGCCTAGACGGGTTATCTTATGAGCCAGGGCCCTGCCCCCCAAGTGTTGTCCACAAATACCTTCATGCACTTCTTCAAGAGCCAAGCGTGCCTCATCGGGCCTGAGACACCTTAAGTAAGGAACCACAAAAGATCTTTTGTACTGAATCCCATCTATCAAAGAGTACCTTAGTGCCCGAATAGTTAACTTCCGTGCTTCAGTTGCATCGCTTGGCAACCAACCGATTTGAATGTGAGCCTTAATGGGATCAATCCATGACCTCCCCATACCTATAGGTGCCACAAGCTTAACATCTATGCTTCGTGTCTTCAAAACACGGAAGTACACACTTCCTGAACTTTCTTCTATCTCGGATGAAGCAAACTTTGATAATGCATCTACCTTAGCATTTTCCTCCCTTGGAATGTGCTCAACATGGCATTCATTAAATTGGGTCATCACAGCTCTTACTAGGCGGACGTACTTAGCCATCGTATCATCCCTTGCCTCAAATTCTCCCTTTACCTGGGATATGATCAGCTTCGAGTCTCCACAAACCTTTAAGTTTTTGACTCTAAGTGTTTCAGCTAGGCCGTCTAGCTTCATGGCATACTCAATCAAGAACCCGTCAGGGCTTTACAAAACCAATCTTGCTCCACTGGAATTTGTTTTTGATGTTCCATCAAAATAGAGAACCCGATATTCTTTCTACTTATCATCCTTCTCTTTGTCCCCATTATCGACTCCCTTGTCTTGTGGTATGGTATCTTCCTGCCCCCCGACTTCTTGGTTGGGTATGGTACACTCCACCACGAAGTCAGCTAGCTCCTGGGCTTTTATTGCCGTTCGCGGCTTATACTTAAGATCGAACTCTCCCAGCTCTATTGCCCACTTAATCAATCTCCCACTTGCCTTGGGACTGTGAATGATATTTCTTAGTGGCTGATTTGTTAGCACCTCAATCTAATGAGCCTGAAAGTAAGGACGCAGCTTTCTCGAAGCCATTACCAAGGCTAGAGCAAATTTCTCAATAGTTGAATAATTCAATTCAGCACCATGCAGAATTTTGCTGACATAGTATACGGGTTTCTGGACTTTCAGTTCCTCCTTAACCAACACCGCGCTCAAGGCACTCTCTGAAACAGCCAAGTACAAGAATAAAACTTCACTCAAAACTGGCTTGGCCAACAACGGGGCATGCGCCATATATTGCTTTAGTTCTTCAAAAGCCTTCTGGTTTTCTTCGCTCCATACAAAGTCCTTAATATTTTTTAGTGACTTAAAGAATGATAGGCACTTGTCTCTTGACTTGGAGATGAATCGTCCCAGCGCAGCAACCCTTCCTGTGAGCTTCTGAACGTCCTTGATAGTTTTTGGTGGTTCCATGTCCAGGATTGCCTTTATTTTATCGGGGTTAGCCTCGATTCCTCTCTTTGAGACCATCAATCCCAAGAATTTTCCAGATCCTACTCCGAAAGCACATTTTGTAGGATTTAACATCATCTTGTGGTACCTCAGGACCTCAAAATCTTCCCTCAAATGGGTTATATGATCAGTCTTTGCTAGACTCTTGACTAACATGTCATCAACATAGACTTCCATAGTCTTACCAATAAGGTCCTTAAAAATTTTATTTACCAACCTTTGATAGGTGGCTCCTGCATTCTTAAGACCAAATGCCATAACAAGATAACAATAAACACCAAAGTCAGTGATGAATGATACCTTTGGAATGTCATCTTTGTGCATCTTAATCTGATTATATCCGCTAAATCCATCCATGAAACTCAGCATCTCATGCCCAGCAGTGGCATCAATCAAAGTATCAATCCTTGGCAACGGAAAATAGTTTAGGGCATGCATCATTCAGATCAGTGAAGTCTATACACATCCTCCACTTTCCATTAGCCTTCTTCACCATTACAGGGTTTGCTAACCATTCCGGAAATTGAATCTCCTCAATGAAACCAGCCTCTAAGAGCTTTTCAACTTCCTGTTTTATAGCCTCTTGTCTTTCCGGGGCAAAGTTTCTTTTCTTTTGTTTCACTGTCTTCCTGCTTGGATCCACGTTTAACTTGTGAGTAATGAGCTCCGGGTCTATGCCTGGCATATCAGTTGCTGACCATGCGAACACATCACTATTTTCTTGCAAAAATTTCACCAACTTCCCTCTAAGGGGCTCTTCTAATGTGGATCCAACGAAAGTCATCCTCTCAGGATTCTTGGGGTCTAAAGGAATCGAAACCAAGTCTTCTGCTGGCTTTCCTCTCTTCTCATCATTTTCTCGGACATCCATATCTTCAATAGGAAGAACCTGCCCCCCGACTCCATCTGCCCTCAAAGAGGCCACATAACAGCTTCTTGCCATTTTTTAATCTCCTCTTTCTTCTCCAATCCCATCTCGAGTCGGAAATTTCATAACTGAATGATAAGAAGAAGGGACTGCCTTAAAGGCATGTATCCCTGTTCTTCTCATGATAGCGTTGTAGGTCGAACTAGCCTTCACCACCACGAAGTCCAACATCTGAGTTGCTTGCCTTGGTTCCTGTCCTATGGTTGTTGGCAACTTGATTATTCCTTCTACGAGGCATTCCACTCCTGCGAATCCATATATCGGCATGTCGGTTGGGGTCAACTGGGAGTCATTATATCCCATCCTTAGAAAAGTATCATGGAGCAAAATATCCACTGAAGCTCCATTATCCACATGGACCCTTCTTACTGGGTTGTTCCCTATTATCGGGGTTATGACCAACGGGTCGTCATGGGGAAATTTCAAACCCTCCAGATCAGAATCATCAAAAGACATTGTTACTCCTGTCCTAGCCCTCTTCGGGGCTTCCCCAACTATATGCATAACTTCTCGAGCATACGTTTTCCTGGAGTTCTTGGATAACCCTGCAGCAGTTGGTCCTCCAAAAATTGTGTTGATCACAGGCCCTTGTGGACGTGGTCCTCTGAAAATTGAATTTATCACTAGTCCCCTAGGTTGGGGATTTCGCCCCTGATCTTCTTGATCTCTCCTTCGGTCATCAAAGTTCCTTCTCACGTTGTTGTTTCTATCCCCTCCTTCTCCAGTATACTTGTTCAATCTTCCTTTTCGAATTAGAAACTCAATTTCGTCTTTCAATTGCCTCCACTCATCGGTGTCATGGCCAACATCTTTGTGAAATCTGCAATACTTGCTCTTGTCTAGCTTGGCGAGATCAGCCTTCAAGGGCTTAGGCCAACGAATATCTCTATCTTTCTCGATCTCCATCAAAATCTGGCTTCTAGGAGCATTCAGCTTAGCGTATTCAGTGAACTTTTGCCCAGGTCCTCCCTTCTTGGGGGTTGAATCAGAATTTTGTTCGGTTCTAGGATACTTGTCCTTATCAAAATACTCCAAATCAGTTTTCCGCTTCTTGCCTCCAGTGGGCTCATTACTTACTACGGTCTTCCTCATGCTTTCTTCAACCTTAATATACTTCCCTGCCCTCTCCTGGAGCTGCAACATGCTTTCAGGGGGACGTTTGGCCAAGGACATCTTGAAAAACTCATCCCTAGTTCCTTGTTGCAGTGTTATCATGGCTACCTTATCATCAAGATCTGGGACTTTTAAAGCCTCCTTTGTGAAATGATTCAGGTAATCTCTTAAGGATTCCTTTGCTCCCTGCACAATACTCATAAGAGATGCTGAACTTTTCTCATGGACTCTCCCACTGATGAACTGCTTAATAAAAGCCTGACTTAACTCTCTGAACGACCCAATGGAGTTTGGGGGCAAGCGACTATACCACCTCTGACCCATACCCGACAGGGTTTGGGGGAAGGCCCGACACTTAATAGCGTCATTCACGGGTTGCAGCAGCAGTGCATTAGAGAACGTTCTAACATGATTAGCGGGATCTCCTGTGCCATCATAGGCTTTGATAGTTGGCATCTTGAACTTCCTTAAGATGTGGGCATTCATTATCTCTTCAGTAAAGGGCGGAGTAGGATCATCAGGATCTCCAAGGGGAAGAAGATTGCTTGGATCAGTCCTTGGGACAACAACCCTTCTCCGTACCGGACCATCTAGGTCTATGACAGGAGGAGGGTTTCTCCCCCTAGGGGGCATCTGGGGTCTGGTGGTCTGGTGCGCTTCCAAGTCGCGCCTCAGCCTTTGAATCTCAGCCTCATGAGCCCTGATTCTTTCCTGCACTTCTTGGGGATTCGCCCCTTGGGTGCTTTGAGGGCGTTGTCTTCCATCGGCCATCGGCTCTTTGCCAGGACGCCTCCTTCTTGGGGCCACTTCATCATCCGAAGATTCGGAGTCTCTCTCAGTATAAGGACCAGAAAATTCCCGATCCTCGGGGATAGGAGCCAAACCTCGTATATAGGGGGGCGATTGCCCTCGTGCTTCACTTCGCCCAGCATGTCCACTTCCTCCAACCTCGAGGTAAAGGGACATCCCATAAGGGGGGTTAGTAGTAACAACAGTTGAATATTCATACCCGACAGGTCGAGAATTCACAGGTACATGTACTTGTTGAACTTGAGGATTCGTACCTTGAATAGTCGGGGCAGTCGTCCCTTGTGGTTGAGGTTGAGTTGCCCCTATCTGGGCTTCCCCTTGAGTAGATGCATAAGTTGAATGGGGAGGAATCTCCACGGCTGACGAAATCACCTGGGTTGTCCCCGATGGTGTTCCTTCCTCCAGAGCTCTAATTGTTCTCCGTGTTCTCGCCATGGTTGTTGTTGTGCTTTCCCACAGACGGCGCCAAATGTTATGGATTAAAAACTAATATATATGATTGTTGTATTTAGTATCAAGGAACGTGAGCTTCAAGGCTCGATTTGGCTGCTCTCGTGTTTCGTAGCTTAACTCTGCCTTTACGAAATGCCTACGTATCTCTGTGAATTAGAGAATCAAGCCAAAAAATGTAGTTCTTATCTGTGGGGTGAGGCCCCTTATATAGATGTTGGGAGTCCTTGAATTGGACTTGTTATAGGAGTCTTGGTGGGCAAGTCCCATAATTAGAATGGACTTTAGAGTCCTAGATGGTAGGAAACTGATTCCTTATCCTTTTAGGTCCCCTTGAGGCTAATCTGCAAGGATTTATATCCTTATCGGGACTCTTCTCAATAGCTGATTTTTCCCTTATTAATTAATTAAGAAATTAATTAATATACAGGGTTTTTGGGCCTTCTTTGTTCCATCTAGCCTGATCTGGTCCATCAGGCCTGATATGGTCCATCAGGCCTGATCAACATGCTAACCTTTCTGGTCTGATTATCATACATCTTCTTATTGGGCCTTGCCGCCCCAAACTGTAATATTTAATTATGTAATCACGATTTATTTATCCCTGTCAGCAAGAATAACAGAAGGGGGTTGAATGGAATTCTTGAACCTTTTTCTCGAAATAAAAATGTTCAACTCGAATATAGATATAATGTTTTGATTAGCACAATGCGGAATAGAAACTTAATTGAATCAAAATATAAGTAATTAAAAACAAGAGTCTTTAAAAACTTTCTGGTGGATTTAAACAATTCCACCAGAGATATATATAATATATCGAGAGGACTCTGTGTGCAGGAATGCTCACAGCTTCTTACAAATGGAACTATTGAGAATACATGAAATGCTAATGATTTTGCTTACAAAGATTTCTCTGTTTTTGTGTTTCTCAGCTATCTCAGTTATTTTTCTATTTGCTACACTCTTGGTTTATATAATACCCAGATTACAAAGTTAAAAAGACTGAACAAATATAAAAACTATCAGTCTTAAGCTTTGCTGCTTTTTGTCCTCTATTACCCAATTAATGGGCTTCCACAGTGTGTTTGTATATATCTCGACGGCTGTGTGTCAGCTTTCACTATTCAACTGCTGTTTGAATTCTTCATATGATCATCCGTCGACTTTCAGAACATCCGTTGATGGCTTAATTGATTATTCATCGACTGCTATATTAACCATCCGTTGATAGTCATTTGATCATTCGTTGATGGCTTTGTTAATCATCCATCGGTAGTTATTTTGGCACTTGACTCTATTTCACTTATGCAGAATTACAAGACATCATTTATGTACAATTAATCAACCTATTCTGCATATCTAGTTAAAGTCAACATGACTTATATGCTACTACAGATTCTATACAAAGGTGCATACATAACTGTGCTACAAACTTATTATTACATAAGCTACTCACTCGATGGATAATAAGTTAATCATCCATCGGGACTATAATGAGTTATCCGTCGGGACTATAATTCTTATCCGTCGAGTGCTACATAATTTCACTAAGTAAAATCTACTTAGATGTTTTGTTTATGAAATCATCAAGTACACAACATATGCACAACAGACTTTGAGAGTCTAAAGGAAGAAGAAGCTAGACTCAAAGCAGAAGGTGTCAAGACAACATCTAAAGCTTCTGTTGTTGAAAAGAAATTTCCAAAACCTAAGGGTATTGTGATAAAGGAAAGAACTAGTTCTGAGGCAATCGAGGCCAAATCACAAATGTAAATTGATCCAAGGTCCAAGGGCAAAGAAAAAGTTGATGAAACTATAAAGGTTTATATGCCAGTTATGGATGAAGAAATAATTGATGAAGAAGCAGATGCTAATCTTACTCTGATGCATAAGAAGATTTTTCAAACAACCTCTGACATGGCTCATGTTGTTCAGAGTCAAGATATAGTAAGTTCTGATATGACAGTGAAGCAAGCAACCTCTGACATAGCTCAAGTTGGCTTAATATCAGAAGATAAGGAAAAGAAAACCTTTGATATTTCTCATGTTAAACCTTCAAAGATACTCCTACCAGGATTCACCAAAGCTAAACAGGCTCAACCTTTGAAGACTGTAACAAGTGGTTTTGAAGCAAGAGTTGTTACAGGAAAGGAAGCAAGAGATAAATCTGGGTTGGGTAGTTCTGATGAAAGAAGAGTACATAACACTACCAATGATCTAACTTCCTAAAGTGAACCAGGTGTTGGAGCAACTCCTGAAAGATTGAATCGACTTGAATCTGTACAAAAGGTTTACCATACCTTCTTGAAAGAACATATCTTGTTATATTTTATGACAGATGGAAGCGTATACCAGATTAAGAAAAATGCTATACCACTAAAGTATTTTGAGGAACTGGAACACGTTCTATACCTACTTCAAGTGAAAGATAGATTAACAGATAGTGTTGCAGGGTATTTAAAGTCTCAAATTCAAAGATAGAAGAAGCTTTATTCTGTAAAATCTGACAACACATACTATCCCAAGTACAGAGATCACAAAGGTGATATTGTCGATATGAAGCCTAACTCTGCTAGGATTATAACTACTTTTCTGGGTTATAAGGCTGTGGAATTCAATCTAGAGTCTGACAAGGCATATTTGATAAGACTAGATCAGGAGATAAGAAAAGCTAAGATAAATGATCTCAGAGCAGCTATTTTTCAAACTGGAGAAGATACAGCTGAATTGATAAATGCTAAAATGAGGATGGTCAATGAACTTGAATATGCAGAGAGATGTTTGTTGAAGAACTATCTCAGGACAACTCCTGATATCAAAGAGATCAGAAGAAATTGAAAATTGAAGCCAAGTCAAAGATCTACAACTGCTTAAATTTTGAAGTGTATACAGACTGAAGCTGTTATCAGACCTTGAAGATAGTAAGCTATAAGGACTGTAAGTTGTAGTTATCTAGTCAAATTCTCAAGCATGTGTACTTAATGTTTTTGATATCATCAAATATATGTTGAACTTGTATATTATGCTAATTTACAAGTTGGGGGAGATTGTTAGATATATTTGATAATGTCATGTGTAATATGATTTGTGTTTAGTTTTCAGATCTTACCTTATAGGACAAATCAATACTTAACTGGAAATCAGCACTTATACTGAAGACAGAACTTAAAATATCAGAACTTAAGTTATCAGAACTTAAGATTCAGAATATATTTATCAGGAGATAATATCAGGACTTAAGATGACTTTCAGATAAGGCAGGCGGCTGATTGAAAGGAAAGAAGATCGAGACTAAGACAGAAAGAATTGTGCATGAAAAAGGAATTCTATGAAGAATAGAATACTTCGAAGAAAAGATAACTGGTTGATATAATATAGGAAACAGAATTATATTCCATATCAATTAGAAGATTATCTTGTAACTGTGTAGTATATAAACACAGGCATAGAGTTTACACTATAAGTGTTACGATTATCGAAGTTATTATTCTTTGTAACTCTAACAGCTCTCGTGATAATTTGTTCATCACTCAGAGAGGACAGTTCCATATTGTAACAGAGTTTATTGTGTTGAATAAAATCTGTTTTATGTTACTTGAGTTCTTATATTCGATTTGATTGTGCTAAACACTGTATTCAACCCCCTTCTACAGTGTGTGTGACCTAACACTGATAATTAGGATTAGTTGTAATTAATTGCCGAATCAAGACTAAGAACATGTATTTATCCTTCATCAAACTTTTCTTGGAGGACTGATACGATAAGCGACGTTCTTCATCGCTTTATTCGTTATTATATCATTTTCTCTTAGTTCTTGATCGTTTTCCTGCCATTTTTCGGTTTTTTCAAGCGATACCTGCTAGCACGAACCAGACAGAGTTGTGACCTGCTGTAGCAGGGATCCCTTTTCCTATAAAAGAAGATGAGAAGTGCTCAATTTTATTTACACCTTCATTTCTCAACTCCTTCCCATGTGTTTTAGGATGTCTCAAGGTTCTTACATCATACCCTCCATCTTGGCTAAGGAAGCTATGCACAAGCGAGCCACGATTCGGTCACAGAAAGTTATAGCTTCTATTTCTGTTAGGTCCCGAATTATCGTAGAAGGGGGGGTTGAATACGATAATCACTAAATTTAAAAAAATTATTTCGAATCTTTTGCGACTATAAAATTTAGTGCTCGGTTAATGGTTTCGTGTTCTTGAGGTGAATAGTGTTTGGAACAATAAAACGAGGAACGCAAGATATTCGGGGAAATGTATATCCGTATATAAACCGTATATAATAGTGTTCCTCTAATTCAACTATCTGTAACTCTTACATTCTGTCCAGAGGTTCCAACTATACTGCTTGTAACTGAGATGTTTGTATGTCCCCACTATTATCTCTGACCTCCACAATTCCTGCCTATATGATCTCATTGATTCCCGGATAAATGTAGCATTGGTACAAACCACTGTGTGACTATACAATCTATATTCATTAGAGTAGTCTATGAAATCTTCGAGAAAAATTGTACTTGTAGAAATTCTATTCCTTTCCTGCATCTGAAAATCCAGTGGTATCCTATGTAGTAAGCCTTTGAGAAAATTCCACAATTTTCTTCTGTAGGCCTTCAAATCAATAAGAGTTTTCTTCGAAAGATTAAAATCAATTTTAAAGCACGGAGGAATCTCGAGTCTACCAATACCTTGAGAACCCTTAATTTAATATTTAAGAAAAAAATTAAATTTCTATTTTTTTAATTTTCTTAGAAAATAAATTAATTAAAAATAAATATTTGCGAGAAAATTAATTTTCAAGAATTTTGAATTTTCTTAAAAAATAAAATAAAACGTAAATTATTATTTAAGAAAAAATTAAATTTAAGAATTTTAAATTTTCTGAAAAAATAAATAAATTAGAAATAAAAATTATTGATTACAAAATTAAACTCTTGAAAATCAGATGTGCTAACTTGCAACGGGAACAAAAGATACTTGCGACCCTTGCATGTCCAGGTAATTGCCTTGATTTAATTTTTTTTTAATGGTTATTGGTGACTCCTAGGAGAATATCCTTACTTGCGGACAGAAGGCACGGTACTTAGTTTTTTTTCTTTGAACCTCTTATTTGATGTTGTACCATCGCAAGGAAATCAGAAAAAATGATAAAAATAACCAATTTTTTAAAAATTTTAACAAAATTAGCTATTCTAAAAAAGTGGTCAATTTTAATCAATTGAATACTCCACTGTCACTGGTAGTTGGGTATTTCATATATGTGATACTCCAGTGGCAGTTTTCATATAAAGTGAATACTCAACTCACAATTGAATATCCTGTCAGGCAAAGTTGACCAATATTTTAAAAATTGGTTATTTCTGTAAATTTTGTATAAAACAAGGCTAAATTTGTCAACAACCGCTAAATCACATAGTCTGCCTTGCCACTGAGGAAAAGATTTAGTTGCGACTGGCTACCTTCGGGTTGGCGCGTGTCGAACAGAATCAACCAATCCAGACTCGTGCACAGGCGTGCTGCAAGGGATAGTTTCTGCGCGTGCTGATCCCGCTGTGCTGCACCTTTTGGCTAGGTGAATGGCAACTAATAACCAATTATCATGCTTCCATTTCTACGCGTGGCTTACTGGTTGCAAACAGAGGTGCCAAAAGCAATTGTTTTGTTTTGTTCACTTGTTCAATACAAATACAAGTTACTACAGCACCTAATACCCCCTGTAATGCCGAAGTGAATCAAGTAACTGGCACCTATTAAATCTGAAAATGTACCCCAAATTAATTTAAATTAAAAAAATTTATTTACTATAATTTAAATGATAAATTAATTTAAATCAAATTTATAAAATAAATTTATTTAAATTAAGTTTATAAAATATACTTATTCAAGTTTAAATTATAAACTCATTTAAATTAAATTTATAAAATAAATTTATGTAAATTCAAATTAATAAAATAAATTAATTTCAGGATCCTGATTTGTGTATCAATCAGTCAACTCTGATACCAATTATTAGGTCCCTAATTATCGTAGAAGGGGGGTTGAATACGATAATCACTAAATTAAAAAATAAATTCGAATCTTTTGCGAATATAAAATTTAGTGTTCGGTTAGTGGTTTCGTGTTCTTGAGGTGAATAGTATTTGGAACAATAAAACGAGGAATACAAGATATTCGGGGAAATATATATTCGTATATAAATTCACGAGGGGTGTTGCTACACTCCGATAAATAAATTAACCGGTTACAATCTAAGAATAACAAAATTCCTAACTTCTACAAACATTTACAAATCAAATCCTATATAATGATCTAGCTTTTGTTTGTTTAAGGATTTAATTACCGGGTAATGTTTATAATGCCCCAAAGAATATACAAGAGTTAAACCGGACATTATAACGTTACCCCGTTAAGAAGTTAAACGAATATACAAAAAGTTTGAGCTTCTCTGAAAATCTTTGTTTCTATTTTATCAACCCTTTTGTTGGAGAAAAAGATAAACATAACAACTTGATTGTTTGATCTGCTGCTGTGTAGACTTTATATGCTAGAAATAAAACACACCACTAATTAATTATTTAATAAAGTAGTGGCTGAGGAGTTACTTGTAAGAGGGCTTATATCACTTACTTGCGCACACAGAGGGGGTAAAGCTTTGCCTTAGTTTTTTTTAATCAAGATCCACTGTACTTGCGACCCAGAATAGGTCGTATAAGAATTGTACTTGGTTTATTTTGTGAACAAAATAAACTTACTTGCGACTACGGTAATAGTAGTATGTACTTTGAGTTTTACTTGAACAAAATAAGCATCATGTGGTTTCTTTTGCACACAAAACAAATGGCCACTTTTATTTTTTATTTTCTTTTTTTATTTTTCTTTTTCTTGTTTTCTTTTTATTTTCTTTTTCTCTTTTTCCTTTCCTTTTTTCTTTTCTTTTTTTTTATTTCTCTTTTCTTTTTTTTCTCTTTTTTTCTTTTCTTTTTCTTTTTGTTTAAGTTTAAATTGTAACTAAATTAATTTATAAACTAAATTTAAATATAACTTATATAAAATAAACTTATTTAGATTTATCAAATAAACTTATTTAAAATTTATAAAATAAATCATTTTAAGTTTATTAAATAAATTATATTAAAGTCCATTAAATAAATTTATTTAATTTATTTAATTTAACAATTAAATTTTGGACTAGGCCGATCCCTCGAGCCGTTCAGTTGTATACCCTGCACACCTGTTCTCGTACTTTAACAGATAAACGTTCAATGCAAGTGCGTTCCTCAAATTAACAATTCTTCTAAAAATAATACCCATATTCCTTTCACGAGCTGTTGACGCCTAGTACAACTGGTTTGGTTCACAGACGACCAACCCCGATTCAGGTCTTTGTATTATAGCCTTGATTACATTGTTAAGCTTACAACAACTTTATCGTTTCGGACACTGACTGTCAATAAACAATTGTAGTTTCACTGGAATCCTTTCTGATACTTTAGACAACGTCTTCATTACTACTACAATCTTGAATACTTCATTCACTATTCTTCACCGACGCTTGAACATATAAATGAACTCATGTCAGTGAGTATAACTTCAAGACTATAGTTATCTTCTTTAACCTTTGTCTATGCCATGTCTTCAATTCTTCAGATTCCTATGCTTTGAACACTGTCTATCTTAAATCAATACCAATACACTGAAATCTTCTGGTAGCATTTATACACTTAATCTTCATCATTTCTGAAACTCTGAAAGTTTTTAACCCTTATTCTTCACTGAAACATGAACATATTAATGAACTTTTTTCAGTGACATGTAAACAGACTTCAAGCTTTCTTTTAATCTTTTGATTCTTTGTATTTGCCTAGTCTTAATTTATTTTGATTTCTTGTGTAAATGTAATATTATTAACCTGTCCTATTTTAGTGTTGTTCTCATGTTGAGTTATCACGTAACTGTTACAGCTACACAGTCTCGCCAACAGTTTCTCCTTACTCTCTTAATCATTATTCCAATAGCCTGAAGAGCATGCTAGATGAGCTGATCGACGAGTATCAGAGCACCGTGCACTTTGATGCATGCAAGCATAAAAGCGTAAATAATATATATTTATTGTGAAAATAATTGAAATAAATATCATATATATTAATGTAGAAGCATAATAATCATATAAATTAAATATAATATTTCTGCCGAGTATTCAATTTAAGTACTCATTTTGACCCGCTAGTTGGACCCAAGTAAATACAAATACACATGTATGTATGTATGTATGTATGTATGTATGTATGTATGTATGTATGTATGTATATATGTATATATGTATATTAATCATGCAAATTTAATAGATTTTAATAAATAAATGATTGAGTTAAATAAATAATATATGTATAATTAAAGTATATATTTTTTATTAAATACACAATTGTGATAATAAAACATATTAATGATGCATCATTTAATATATAATAATCAGGAGAATAAGTATGAAACTAATATTATATATAAATATTAATGTACAAATATAATAGTTATATGAATTAAATTGTTCCACAAATATATAATAGATGACTATAGTTACAGATCCAAAAATACATTTAGGACCTAATTAATTTAAAAATCTTGGTTGACACTGATTCAGGTTCTAGATTAACCTTTTTCTTTTTCTTCTTCTTCATTGCAAATCTCCACATTTATTTTTTCACCTCCTCCGATCTGTATCTTTTTTTGGGTCTTCACTTGGAGATGGGATTCTTATCTATTCACTATATCCTCACACAGGGAACCGGCTATTCGTTCTTGAAATATATTTGTAATGCGTAAAGGATAAGATGCCCCAGGATGAATCCACTACCTTAACATTTATATATTTCAAGTCCAAGACATATAGAAGTCTTAGTTTCATACAACTTCATACTAAATCTGCAATTATTTGGGTACTTCAAGAACATTAACTTTTCAAAATAAAAACAGTTTCTACCAGCACCTCGATATTCTATGAAATGTGAAGTACAACATACTGAGGATTCATGTCACTGGACATTCATTGATTTAAGATTCCAGTTAAAATGAATTTCTGGTCATCTACAAAGATTTTCTAAAATTCTTACAGTATATCATCTCCTAAGTCGTTCGAATCACATAAGTCGTTCGAGTACCCTCGGCTCCACCATTTTTAATAAATTAACCATTAAGAATTTTAAGGAGATATTTCGTGAGTACCCTACCAACTGCCTAATCCACTTTACATAATTGTTTCATACTCCAATTAGTCATTTAAGGGCCTTAACCAAGGTTTCAAAGTAAGGCGAGGGGTAATGGTATGTTCGCGAAATGCCGTTACTTAAAACAGTCGTTTCTCCTAAAACTACATCGGATTCAAGCGAACCACATATCAAAACGAAGCTCGTAACATGAACTATCTAAACATGGCAATGGTCGAATCTTACAGTGAGTTCACGGGTCCTGAAGTTAAGAACTAAACAGTCTAAGGTAAATCGGGCATTACGACGGCTATGTTTACGCGATTACCAAAGTTTTAAACCATTCCAAACAACCACAATCCAACTCACAATCAACAATACAACCAACCCTCATCCAAACCTTACCACATTAGTCCCAACATCTCAAGATTTTCCAATTCATTCAGCCCTAAACATGAACTACTAACTATACTTAAGTTTCATTAACTATAAATAAGATTCAATCATCCAAATCACTACAAACACAACCAAACTTGAAACACACAAGCATCATGCTTCTCATATACTATAACAATCAAAACCACTCCTAAACATTCAAAGTAAAGCTTAGGGTTTGAAGTTTTTAT
This sequence comes from Apium graveolens, assembly GCF_009905375.1. Classification (NCBI taxonomy): domain Eukaryota; kingdom Viridiplantae; phylum Streptophyta; class Magnoliopsida; order Apiales; family Apiaceae; genus Apium; species Apium graveolens. Next base: position 45,766,630 of record NC_133654.1, read on the forward strand.
ACCTTCTTGAAGCTTTTAATTAATGAAAGATCCTTGGAATGTCCATGGAAGCCTTGATCTATGCTTAAGCTACCTTGACCTTACATATAAAATCAAGAATCAAAAGTTTGTTCTTGAAAGTTACTATTCACCCTAAACTAAAATGATTTATTTGAGCTAGCAAACCTTGGATTCAAGCACTCAAACTACTTGCTCTTCTTAGTTATGAAATATAGGAGCTATAGAGACTAACCTCTTGATTTATGACGGAGTGAAGCTTGAGTTTTGAAATTTTCCTTCTTGTTTAAAGAAGAAAAGCCGAGGCAATGAAGGAGAAGAAGAAGAAATAGCTTCTTGATTTGTGTTTTGATAATTTGTGTGGTGTTTAGCTTGGTTACATGGAATTTACCATGATGAAAAATGTGTGGCTCACAATCAACCAACCAATCCTTCCCACTTGCCATGCTTATGTCATCAAGCTTAGGTCATCTTATTACACTTGTCTTCTTCTTGTTGGTGTGATGACATCATCATCCACTAACCTCTTTGATTAACCCTTAATTACTTGGCTAATGACCGCTTATCTGTTATACGGTTTGCTTAACTTTCGTTTGCGTTTATCGTTCGAGGGATCATATCCGGGATCTTATTACTTGGGTTCCCCTAAAACTTTCTCAATAATTTATATTCCTTTTATGATCCTCTGTTATAATTCTTGAATTTAAATCCTTTTAATCATGTTACCTTATACTCAATTCTTTCGGTATCTGGTGGATTTTCGGGAAAAATCAAAGTGTTCGAATTTGGATTCTGACGATCTTTACATAAACTTATTTACTTTATGGAATACTAATACGATCTTAGAATTTCCATAACAGTACTCCTATATAGTGTGGTCTGATAATTTTCCTTAATCAGCATCATCCGTAAAAGTTACTATTCATCAAGGTTTCAAAAATTCCAAAAATTGGGGTTATTACATTGCCTTTGTCACTCTTCCCTTTTCTACAATCTGGAGATATGTGGCATTTCTCACCACAGTTGTAGCATTTAACATTTGAGTAATCTCCTCTGTCAGACTTTCCTCCTTTGCCTTCAGATTTTCTGAAACCTTTCTTTTCAGAACTTGCACCTTTCCTGGAAAACTTATTTCCTCTCCTGAATTTTCTGTACGCAATCTTTGTGATCCCTTTCACCATAAGAGCACACAGCTTCATCATCTCCTCATCAAGGTCCATCTCAGGTATACTTTCAGTTTCTGAGTCATCATCACTATCAGAATTTGATGACTCAGTATCAGACTTTGTGATGAGAGCCTTTCCCTTGCCTTTCCTTGGGGCAGCTTCTTTGGGACTTTCCTCCTCAGCCACAAAGGCAACTGTTCTTGACTTTCTTCCATTCCTCTTGCTTCTTTGTTCCATCTCAAGTTCATGAGTCTTGAGCATCCCATAAATTTCATCAAGAGTTGTTTCATCAAGATTATAGTTGTCTCTTATTATTGTGGCCTTCAAATCCCATCTTTCAGGAATAGCTAACATGAATTTAAGATTTGAATCTTCAATATCATACTCTTTGTCAACTAGTGACAAATCATTCAAGAGTTTGACAAATCTGTCATATAAATCAGTTAATGACTCATCAGGCTTTGAGTCAAAGTGCTCATACTCTTGAGTGAGTACCGTCTTCCTGTTCTTCTTGATTGAATCAGTTCCCTAACACCTTGTTTCCAAAGCATCCCATATCTCTTTTGCAGTCTTATAGTTAATTACCCTGTTTGACATGACATTATCTATGGCACTATGCAGCAAGTGTCTTACCTTTGCATCCTTTGCAATTGATGAGATATCTTCAGCAGTGTAATCACTTTTCTCCTTTGGTACAGACTTTGCTGGCTGACCTGCAACTTCCACAGAGAGTTTGGTTGGCATATGCGGTCCTTCATAAATCCTGTCGAGATATTCTGGATCTGTAGCTTCCAGAAACATAGCCATCTTCACTTTCCATATGAAATACTCAGAAGGTTTCAACATGGGAACTCTTATAGTCTCATATCGACTATGAGTTATGGTTTTTGGAGGTTCTTCAGTTTTGGTGGGCTTGGTTGGAGTTTTTTCTTCAGACATGATTGATTTTGGATCTTAAACTGTTTGTGTGTTAACAGAAGGCTCTGATACCACTTGTTAGGTCACACACACTGTAGAAGGGGGTTGAATACAGTGTTTAGCACAATCAAATCGAATATGAGAACTCAAGTAACAGAAAATAGATTTTATTCAACACAATAAACTCTGTTACAATATGGAACTGTCCTCTCTCAGTGATGAACAAATTATCACGAGAGCTGCTAGAGTTACAAAGAATAATAACTTTGATAATCGTAACACTTATAGTGTAAACTCTATGCCTGTGTTTATATACTACACAGTTACAAGATAATCTTCTAATTGATATGGAATATAATTCTGCTTCCTAAAATATATGAACCAGTTATCTTTTCTTCCAAGTATTCTATTCTTCATAGAATTTCTTCTTCATGCACAATTCTTTCTGTCTTAGTCTCGATCTTCTTTCCTTTCAATCAGCCGCCTGCCTTATCTGAAAGTCATCTTAAGTCCTGATATTATCTCTGATAAATATCTTCTAAACCTTAAGTTCTGATAACTTAAGTTCTGATACCTTAAGTTCTGTCTTCAGTATAAGTGATGATTTCCAGTTAAGTATTGATTTGTCCTATAAGGTAAGATCTGAAAACTAAACACAAATCATATTACACATGATATTATCAAATATATCTAACAATCAGTGGAAACTAGAGCTGCAAATGAACAGAGCAGTTCGTGAACAAAACTCGGGATCGGCTCGTTTAAGTGAGCTCGACTCGTTTTCTTAAACGAGCCGATCGCGAAATAAAAAAAAACAAGTTTGGATATTTAAATGAGCAGAGCCGAGTTTTTTATATGTTCGGCTCGACTCGGCTCGTTTAGCTCGGACTCGGCTCAAACTCGTTAACTCTGTGGGAACGAATTTGATCTAAATCTTATACTACTTGCGAACGCGTATACTTTCGTGTATTATTAGTGCGTGTTAACGTCCTAACAAACAACACACTATCAAAACCACAGTTCCAACTGTGAGTTCAACTGTGACTCCAGTCACAGGTACCACCCTATAAACCATTTCATCCACCTCAAACTCAACCTAAATAGACACAAACCACCCTCTACACCTGCAAAACCCTCTCACCTCCTATCTCAATGGCTTCAAGATACACAGCCTCAACCCTAAACTGTAGATGAAATGCTCATAGATCAAGTAAAAGGGTTTTCTAACGTTGCTCGGTAACTACTCACCTCTGATATGTCAAACCAGGACTATAAAGAAATCCTTCTCACCTACAGGGAGGAAGTTGAAAAAGAACAGGACAAGATCATACATGAAGCTGAGAGAGATAGCAATGCGGATGCTTGGCTATCTAAATATTTTAAATTGACATGGATGAAGCTCTTTCTAGATTCAGGGAAGACTATATCACCACTCTTGGCAGCAATGCAAGAGAGCTTACACCTCAAGAGGTCTATAATGGTGTCAAAGAGATTCACAAAGCTCAACTCAAGGCATTTAACTTCATTGGTAAGGCCTTAGAAAAGACACTGGACATACATCAAGACCAAGTCAATCACATGGTGACTGCTAAAATAAATGAGCTTCTGCCCAGTCAAAGGGAGATCAAAAACAACTTCAGCAATTTCACTGATAAGATAGCCAAGCTAGATCTCAAATCTATGGAAGCTAGTTTAAAGCAGCTCAGGGAATCTTTTGTGACTCTTCACATAATTATTTGGGGTCAAATCTCTCAAAAAAATGACACTAAGGTCAAGCTAGATCAACTACATAAGACCAGATATGAGCCCTCATCTTTGCTGATGGAGGAGATCAAGAGAGTGGTGCAGGAAATATTTGGTTCATCTATCTCTACCACATCAACACCTGGTCCTTCCATACCTGCATCCAATCAAGTTCAAGCACTTCAAAGTCAAATAACTGAACTTAAAGCTTCAAGTGAATCTCTCACATTCCAAGTCTCTCAATTCACCTCCTTGGCTTAAAGTCAACAACAAGATATCAAGTCCCTGATTGACTCCTAGAAATATTTTCAAATGCAGACAAATGTGTCCCTAGAAGCTATCATGGGTGCTTTTAAGGTCCCTCCACAGGAAACTCCACCGATGGTAAGAGCTCAGATCCCTCAATAAGTCACCTTGCCTGCTACCAAGCCTATGGGGGAGATGATGGAGCCCAAGCTAAAGTTAGCCAAATGAAGATGTTATTGGGATTGCAAAACTCAAGATGGAAGCTGAAGGCCCTTGTCTTGAAAAGGAGTTTGTTGAGTTTCTTGAAGGCCCGAGAGTCTCCCATAACTTCAGTCACTTCACCTAAAAGAAGCCTATGAAAAATCATATCAATACCCTGAGAACGGTGTTGGTAACAAGACACAGTGTTGAAGAGAAAATAATTGTTGTGAATGTAAATGAATCTGGTGTTGAAAGAAAGGAGATGGAAAGGGAGGAAAAGACTCCAAGAGAAAATCAGTAACCCAAATATCCAAAACTTTTCCAACCTCAACCCAAACACCTAACTGATCATAAACTCATAATGTCCAAACCTTAAAGCCAAAGTATCTGTACAAACCTACTTCTAACTCTCTACTCAAAATTCCTATCGCATCCAACCAAACCTCCTTAAAAAAACTCTCCAAACCTCCTTCATTCAAACCTCCAACTAAAACTCATTTCAAGTCGAATGGGAGAAAACTCAAGCAAATTAGAGTTGAGGATGGTAGCGCTTGGAATTGTTTTAATCAGAGTGATTTTCTACCTATCTCAGAAAATATAACAGATGATGGTTACCAAAATCAGTTAGCTGAAGAAATAGTCAAAGTCTGTGTTGAATCTTTGGGGGAAGTGAGAATTTAGTTCAAGGATGGGACTTTCAACTTGCTAAATAAAGAAGTTACTGAGAACTACTCCACTATAGAGCTTGAAAGAGTAATCAGTTTGATGAATGCAAATGATGCTTTTACCGGGATGAGAAAGGCTGAGTTCGCTGAAAGGTTGAGAGAGAGAGAAATGAAAGATATACAAGAGAAAGGCTGAGAGGGAAGAAAATGAAATGAAATATGCCAGGGAAATTGAGATGTTTGAGCAAAGGTCTGATGAGCTAAAGGAAAAAGTGTTAAGCAGAGTTTCTCCAAATGGTGCGTTTCTATATATCAAGACTCATAAATTATCAAGGTACATAATACAGTATCTTCACAGTTACACCCTAATTGAAGGTCTCAAACTGGTAGAAGCTCTAAGAGGAACTAAAATTATTGAAGAACTTGGGTGTCTTGTCAGACTCAAAGATTTAATTAGAGAACAACCAGGTTAAAATAAATTCAGATGATCATGTAAACTCAACTCTGTATGTGACTGCAAGATTGTATACAATCTGTACTTTGTAAATTTGTTAATTTTATTTTTAATTTTAGCTTGGGGTTAGTCTTGTTATCAGGAATGAACTAATGACAAGTGATCTTTTCACAAATTGGTGGAGTTTGTTATGCAAGACATGCATGTACATAACAAGACTAAGTCACTTTGACAATCCTAAGGATAAGTTGGACGATAATCCTATTGTATTCTGTAAATGTATTTCTTGAGTCTGTAAAAATGCTAGTAGATTAGACTGGAGGATTTTTCTATGAACACCCATCAAGCTAAGTAATAAACTTTGAAAGAAGATCAATCATTATCATGCCTCAAAAAGAAGTGTAGAAGCTTGGAGTTGAATAATATTGTTCTAGGAAAAATGTTCTAAGCTAGATATCGACAAGTCACAGATCAAGGAATATAGAGAAGTATGCCGAGAAGTCTAAAATGGCTTGTAGAGAAGTCCTAAGAGATATCGACAAGTCAATCTGCATGTAGAGAACTGGAGATATCGATAAGTCAAAAGTCCATGTAGAGAATTGGAGATATCGACAAGCCAAAAGCTCATATAGAGAACTGGAGATATCGACAAGTCAAAAGCTCACATAGAGAACTGGAGATATCGACAAGTCAAAATCTCATGTAGAGAACTGGAGATATCGACAAGTCAAAAGCTTATGTAGAGAACTGGAGATATCGACAAGTCAATTAACTTATAGAGAACTGGAGACCTCGACAAGTCAAAAGCCTACGTAGAGAACTGGAAATATCGATAAGTTATTTTACTTATCGATATGTCACATCTCTACACAGCAAAAGAGATCTCGACAAACAACTTAAGAATGCAGAATACTGACAACTTGAACATCCAAAATTATCAGCCAACAAACAATTCTATCACTGAATTGGAAAGTCTACAAATATAGCTTGAAGAATATAAGATCAAGGGACAAGATGAACTGGACAAAGGAGGGTCATAAACGTAGAAGATTATGCACAAATATGCTACACTTGAAATAAAAATAGACAACGAAGCTTTAGAAAATATGTTAGTCTATTTTAGTGCAAGTTCTGTAAACCGTGCATGTTGATCTATAATACATGTCACGGGTCCTTTGTTTAGAAGTACCAAACAGATCTAGAAATCTTGTAATTCTCTCAAGAGAAGTAGCTGTGTTCTTATTTTCAAGAACATGAAATTATAGCAAGATAAATTTGATTTAATACAAATAAAGTGAGTTTTTGATAAATTGCTTGTGTGTTTACATTAGTCTTTTATCACTACAATTTCATCTAGTTGTTTAGTTCCACAAGCCATAAACATTCACAGTTGAATCAAGAAAACACATTCACTCCCGCCCCTCAGTGTTGCATTTCATACCTAACACAACGCTTATTAGAAGTTCCAGTATGCAATCTATGGCGTAGTGTTTCCCCGCACTCTTTCAAACTTGCTAGGGAGGGTTAATTATTGGCATGCTTCGGCCCAAACCCATGAACGGTAGGCCACTTCTTCGGGAGGGTACAACTTTGAGCCTTCTTCCTCCACTTCGGGAGGTGCTTCGTACATCCGCATGATTTCGGTGCATTCAAGATCGGCTTTCTCCAAGTCGCTAAAGGTTGGTGACATATAATCCTCTACGCTCGAGTCCCAGAATGAGTTGCTAAAGTGAGACACCAACTCCGCTTCCGAAGCATCGTCCATTTCACACATGAAAAGAAGTTAAAGTTAGTAAAATGGGGTAGACCTACTAATACAAACATAAGTGTAAAACACGACAAAAGAAATATGTAAGGGAATGCTATATAAAATTTCAATTACAATTGGCCACTTTGGCTTTTTCTTAATTCTTTATAAAAACCCGAATTTTTGACATCGTTAAAAAAAATTTATGAATAGTAATCTGGCAGTTTAATAAAAACTTTTGCGACCACACTATATATGAGTATTTAATTTAAATTTTTGAGTTGATAGTATGATTTTACGTAACAAATGAGTGTATGTAAAATTCGTTAGTTCTTGAAGAAATTCGATATTTCAAATGACCATATTTTACGAACTATAAAGGAATCGAGAATTACACTACAACCAAGAGAATCGTGAAAAATTGGATTTCTAATATTTATAATCAAATACGAGTACTAGAAACGGTAAGGATTTTTTATAAAAGAATTTACACCGCAAATAACTTACAGAGATTGAACAAGATTACGAGGGAATGATTAAATATTTATGTAAGTAAAATAATAACCAAATGAAACCCTTGCAACTTCCATGAAAACCAATAAAGTACGAGCAAGGACCAAGTAAGTTGATCAATTAGAACATTGTTATGAACATAGTTCCTTGGGTTAAGAATCCAAGTACATGATGATGATGAATCTTGTACTAACTAGCTCTAGGTGTGAAAATTTATTACAAGTTGATTTATAAAATATATATACATATCAATACAGTCCATAAAGTAGCCAACTCCAATAAGAAACCAAGCAAAATCTCTCCCTCTCTCTTCAAAACTTCAATTCAGATATTTAAGAACAAGGAAGAAAGAAAAATTCAAAACTTAGGTTCTGGAGCTTCAAAAATTACCAAATTTTAACCATAGCTACTCCATATCATATATAAGGTACATATAAAATTTTAATCTCATCAATTGAATTTTGAATTTATGAAAAATGTTTGAAGATGAGGGTGAATAGTAACTTCAAGAATTTCTAACTAGTTTCTTGATTTCTTTTGCAAGTTTAAGAAGAATAAGCATAGTTCAAGACTCTCCTAAGTCTTAAAATATCTTATTAGTATGTTTAAGGATTCAATAAAGGTATAAAGCTCCTCCACACTTTGTATTTCTTTGATATTTAATCATAGTTACAAGATGTGTTCAAGTATAACATGATTCTTGGATAATGGAGTTTGGATTGTTAAATCTTGATGGTTAATTGTTATGGATTGATTTTGGTGAGGTTTTAATAAATTTAATAAACTGACTTTGTAATTAATATTTTGGATTTAAGGATCAGGTTGTTGTTAAATAGACTTAACGTAGTTAAAACCTGAACCATTACGCGTATAATCATTATAATGTTTGCTCGCATTTAGGAAAGTTTTGAGGCTTATTTTAAACTATAAAACTTATATTTTCGACCACTACTGGACATGAATGTAGAGATCTTGTTCTCTAGTTTTTAACCATATAAAAATCATGTCGAGATGATTTACGATTTAGGAGAAAAGTCCATTTTAGCGAACGTTGTCGAGAAAACGAAACTGCTATAATGTTTTGACTTTGAGAATATAAAAGAGGTCCTTAAACAATTTTTAAAATTATGAATCTTAGTCTGCATCTTAATTATGAAGTGACTAAGCCCTCTGATAGGGAATAAAATAAACCCTGATTGCATAGTTAATATCGCATTAATTGTATTGACATTGGGCTGACAGTTAAGCCCATTAGAAGAGGCCCAAGACCTTTGAATAAGGGCCCAAAAATAGCCCAGGAATATAATTGGTATTAAAGTTAACTAAACCAGATAAGGTCCAACAATGAAGCCCAGTTAGAAAGGGCCCAAAACCCTAATTATTAATTAATTTCATAATTTAATTAATAAGGGGAAAATCAGCTATTAAGAAGAGTCCCAATAAGGACATAAATCCTAGTAGATTAGCCTCCAAGGGACCTAAAAGGATAAGGAATCAGTTTCCTACCACATAGGACTTCAAAGTCCATTCGAATTCTGAGACTTGCTCACCAAGTCTCCTAATACAAGTCCAATTCAAGGACTCCCAACATCTATATAAGGGGTCTCACCCTACAAACCAGAAAGACGTTTTAGACTTAGTCCTCGGAGGACATGAAAGTCACTACATCCTTGGTGAGCCCTCGCCGCCATAGCCCCGAGGGCAAGTATCACCAAGAACTACATTTTTTGACTTGATCCTTGGCAATCAGCAAGGTACGTAGACATCTTGTTAAGACAGATTGAGCCACGAAACACAAGAGCAGTCAAATCGAGCCTCGAAGCTCACGTTCCTTAGTAATAAATACAACAATCATATATCCTAGTTTTTGATCCATAACATTTGGCACCGTCTGTGGGAAGAACAACAATAACCATGGCGAGAACACGGAGAACCGTTAGAGCCCTTGGAGGAGGGACACCAACGGGGACAACCCAAGTGATTTCTTCAACTGTGGAGGTACCTCCTCATTCAACTTATGCAACCACGCAAGGAGAAGCCCAGATAGGGGCAACTGAACCTCAGCCACAAGGGATGATTCCCTCGGCTATTCAAGGTATGAATCCCCAAGTTCAACAACTACATGTACCTGTGAATTCTCGACCCATTGGGTATGAGTATTCAACTATTGTGACTACTAATCCCCCATATGGGATGCCCCTTTACCCCGAGGTTGGAGGAAGCGGACATGCTGGGCGGAGTGAAGCACGAGGGCGATCACCCCCCTATATACAAGATGATGGAGTGGCCCAAGAAGGAGGCGTGCTGACAAAGAGCCGATGGCTGATGGTCGTCAACGTCCTAGGAGCACCCAAGGGACGAATTCCCAAGAAGTGCAGGAAAGGATCAGGGCTCATGAGGCTGAGATTCAAAAGCTGAAGCGCGACTTGGAGTCACACCAGAACACCAGACCCCCATTACCCCCAAGGGGGAGGAATTCTCCTCCTATCATAGACCTGGATGGTCCAATACAGAGAAGGGCTGTTGTCCCAAGGGCTGATCCAAGCAATCTTCTTCCTCTTGGAGATCCTGATGATCCTACTCTGCCATTCACTGAAGAGATAATGAATGCCCATATCTCAAGGAAGTTCAAGATGCCCACTATCAAAGCTTATGATGGCACGGGAGATCCCGCTAATCATGTCAGGACATTCTCTAATGCACTGTTGTTGCAGCCCGTGAATGACGCTATTAAGTGTCGGGCCTTTCCTCAAACCCTGTCGGGTATGGCTCAAAGATGGTATAGTCGTTTGTCCCCAAACTCTATTGGGTCCTTCAGAGAATTAAGTCAGGCTTTTATTAAGCAATTCATCAGTGGGAGAGTGCATGAGAAAAGTTCGACATCCCTCATGAACATTGTGCAGGGGCGAAGGAATCCTTAAGAGACTACCTGAATGTTTTCACGAAAGAAGCTTTAAAAGTCTTAGACCTTGATGACAAGGTAGCCATGATAGCACTGCAACAGGGAACTAGGGATGAGATTTTCAAGATGTCCTTGTCCAAACGCCCCCCTGAAAGCATGTTGCAGCTCCAGGATAGGGCAGGGAAGTATATCAAGGTGGAAGAGAGTATGAGGAAGACAGTCGTAAGCAACGAGCCCATAGGAGGCAAGAAGCGGAAAACTGATCTGGAATATATTGCTAAGGACAAGTATCCTAGAACTGAGGAAAATCCTGACTCAACTCCCAAGAGAGGAGGACCTGGACAAAAATTTACTGAGTATGCTAAGCTGAATGCTCCAAGGAGCCAAATTTTAATGGAAATCGAGATAGATCGAGATATTCGCTGGCCTAAGCCCTTGAAGGCTGACCCTGCCAAGTTAGATAAGAGCAAATATTGTAGATTTCACAAGGATATTGGTCATGACACCGATGAGTGTACGCAACTGAAAGATGAAATTGAGTTCCTTATTAGAAAGGAGAGGTTGAACAAGTACACTGGAGATGGAGGGGATAGGAATAACAATGGAAGAAAGAACTTTGAAGATCGCAGGATGGACCAAGACGATCAGGGGCGGAATCCCCAGCCTAGAGGACCGGTTATAAACATAATTTATGGAGGGCCACGACCTCGAGGGCCTGTGATAAACACAATCTTTGGAGGACCAACTGCTGCTGGATTGTCCAAAAACTCCAGAAAAGCATATACTAGAGAGGTTATGCATATTGTCGGAGAAGCCCCGAAGAGGGCCAGGACAGAAGTAACATTGCCTTTTGATGATTCTGATCTGGAGGGTGTGAAATTTCCCCATGACGACCCGTTGGTCATAACCCCGATAATAGGGAACAACCCGGTAAGAAGGGTCCTTGTGGATAATGGTACTTTAATGGATATTTTGCTCCATGACACCTTTTTAAGGATGGGATATAATAACTCCCAATTGACCCAAACCGACATGCCGATATATGAATTCGCAGGAGTGGAATGCCCCGTAGAAGGAATAATCAAGTTGCCAACAACCATAGGACAGGAACCAAGGAAAGCAACTCAGATGTTGGACTTTGTGGTGGTGAAGGCTAGTTCGACCTACAACGCTATCGTGGGAAGAACAGGGATACATGCCTTCAAGGCAGTCCCTTCTTCTTATCATTCAGTTATGAAGTTTCCGACTCGAGATGGGATTGGAGAAGAAAGAGGAGATCAAAAAATGGCTAGAAGCTGTTATGTGGCCTCTTTGAGGGCAGATGGAGTTGGGGGGCAGGTTCTTTCTATTGAAGATCTGGATATCCGAGAGAATGATGAGAAAAGGGGGAAGCCAGCAAAAGACTTGGTTTCAATTCCTTTGGCCCCCGGAGATCCTGGGAAGGTGACTTTTATTGGAGCAACGCTCGAGGAGCCCCTTAGAGGGAGGTTGGTGAAATGTTTGCAAGAAAATAGTGATGTTTTTGCATGGTCAGCAGCTGATATGCCAGGCATAGACCCGGAATTGATTACTCACACGCTGAATGTGGACCCAAATCGAAAGACGGTAAAACAAAAGAAAAGAATTTTTGCTCCAGAATGGCAAGAAGCTATAAAACAGGAAGTGGAGAAGCTCTTGGAGGCTGGTTTCATTGAGGAGATTCAATCTCTAGAGTGGTTAGCAAACCCTGTAATGGTGAAGAAGGCTAATGAAAAATGGAGGATGTGTGTGGACTTCACTGATCTAAATGATGCCTGTCCTAAGGACTGTTTTCCGTTACCAACGATCGATACTTTGATAGATGCCACTGCTGGGCATGAAATGCTGAGCTTCATGGATGAATTTAGTGGATACAATCAGATCAAGATGCACAAGGACGACATTCCAAAGGTATCATTCATCACTGACTTTGGTGTTTATTGTTATCTTGTTATGGCGTTTGGTCTCAAGAATGCAAGAGCCACCTATAAAAGGTTGGTAAATAAAATTTTTAAGGATCTTATTGGCAAGACTATGGAAGTTTATGTTGATGACATGTTAGTCAAGAGTCTAGTAAAGACTGATCATATAGCCCATTTAAGGGAAGCTTTTGAGGTCCTGAGGTACCACAAAATGATGTTAAATCCTACAAAGTGTGCATTCGGAGTAGGATCTGGAGAATTTTTGGGATTGATGGTTTCCAAGAGAGGGATCGAGGCTAACCCCGATAAAATAAAGGCAATCCTGGACATGGAACCACCAAAAACTATCAAGAATGTTCAGAAGCTCACAGGAAGGGTTGCTGCACTGGGACGATTCATCTCCAAGTCAGGAGACAAGTGCCTATCATTCTTCAAGTCACTAAAAAACATCAAGGACTTTATATGGAGTGAGGAAAACCAGAAGGCTTTTGAAGAATTGAAGAAATATATGGCGCAGGCCCCTTTGTTGGCCAAGCCAGTTTTGAATGAAGTTTTATTCTTTTACTTAGCTGTTTCAGAGAGTGCCTTGAGCGCTGTATTGGTTAAGGAGGAACTGAAAGTCCAGAAACCCGTATACTATGTCAGCAAAATTCTGCATGGTGCTGAGTTGAATTATTCAACTATTGAGAAATTTGCTCTAGCCTTGGTAATGGCTTCGAGAAAGCTGCATCCTTACTTTCAGGCTCATCAGATTGAGGTGCTAACGAATCAGCCCCTGAGAAATATCATTCACAGTCCCAAGGCAAGTGGGAGATTGATCAAGTGGGCAATGGAGCTGGGAGAGTTCGATCTCAAGTATAAGCCACGAACGGCAATAAAAGCCCAGGCACTAGCTGACTTTGTGGTGGAATGTACCATACCCAACCCAGAAGTCGGGGGGCAGGAAGATAACATACCTCAAGATAAGGACGTTTATAAGGAGGATAAAGAGAAGGTTAATAAGGAAAAAGAATACTAGGTTCTCTATTTTGATGGAGCATCAAAAATGAATTCAAGTGGAGCAGGTTTGGTTTTACAAAGCCCTGATGGGTTCTTAATTGAGTATGCCATGAAGCTAGACTTCCCAACCACAAACAATGAGGCAGAATATGAAGCGCTGATAGCTGGTCTTGGCTTAGCAGGGACACTTAGAGTCAACAACTTAAAAGTCTGTGGAGACTCGAAGTTGGTCATATCCCAGGTGAAGGGAGAGTTTGAGGCAAGGGATGAGACGATGGCTAAGTATGTCCGCCTAGTAAGGGCCGTGATGATCCAATTCAATAAATGCCATGTTGAGCACATTCCAAGAGAGGAAAATGCTAAGGCAGATGCGTGGTCAAAATTTTCTTCATCTGAGATGGAAGAAAGTTCTGGAAATATATACTATCGCGTTTTGAAAACACGGAGCATTGATGTTAAGCTTGTGGCTCCTATAGGCCTGGGGACGTCATGGATTGATCCCATTAAGGCTCACATTCAAACCGGCTGGTTACCAAACGATGATACTGAAGCACGAAAATTGATTTTTCAAGCACTAAGATACTCATTGATAGATGGAATTCTGTATAAAAGATCTTTCATGGTTCCCTACTTAAGATGTCTCAGGCCTGATGAGGCTCGCTTGGCTCTTGAAGAAGTACATGAAGGCATATGCGGGCAACACTTGGGGGGCAGGGCCTTGGCTCATAAGATAACCCGTTTAGGCTTCTATTGGCCAGAAATGATGGCTGATGCCAAAGAATATGTGAAAAAATATGACCGTTGTCAGAAGCACGCATGGATTGTTAGACAACCCCCCGAGATGCTGACCTCTATCAACTCGCCCATCCCCTTTGCTATGTGGGGAATGGATATATTAGGGCATTTCCCCATGGCCACGACACAAAGGAAGTTTCTGATTGTGGCCATTGATTATTTCACCAAGTGGATTGAAGCCTAACCCTTGGCCAAGATCATAACTAAACAGGTTGCGCAATTCTTGTGGAAAAATATCATGTGCCAATATGGAATCCCACGCATCCTTGTCACGGATAATGGGAAACAATTTGATAATGCAGAGCATCAACGAAGAGCCTCCCTCTATTTTAATAAAAGGGTTAAAGAAAGGTTCTTTTACCAAGGAGGCTTGATCTTAAGAAAGATTGAGGCTTCAGGAGTTGAAGAGAAAGAAATGCTAATCCCTAACTGGGAAAGACCGTATAAGGTCAAGAAAACATGAGGATGAGGATCCTACAAGTCGAAAACCCTGAGCAGTGACAAAGTGCCTCATACCTGGCGCGTTTCGAAGCCGAAGGTTTAATATGTTCAGGACATGAAAGACATGTTCCTGGTACTTAGTAGTAAATGGAGGAATAAGGTCGACCAGTGTACGAGCATCCAATGAATAAAATTCCCGAAGGACCAAAGTACCAAAAATAAAAGACGAATATGAAATCAAACTACAAATGCAGGAGATCCTGAAGGATCAGAAATCAAGTCATGATGAACAATTAGGTTATATACTGAAGATGTTCAAGTCCATGAAGGACCGCAAATAGATAAAAGCCACACACGATAAACAAAGCCATGCAAGGCCTAAACACTGAAGGACAATCTATAGTCCAAAATCAGATGATTGGCCAATAATGGCCACCTCAGAAACAACCCAAAGGCTAGGAAAGCCCCGCAAATTTACCATATCCGGATAAGAGCTATGAACAGAGCCAATGGACATATTAACGTATCATCATGGGTGTCCATCATCTTGAATAAGTCTTCCGACCGTCGATAAACGCTAAGAGAGCTCTAGAATCCCAGTCCTGAAACTTTCTCTCAAGTTTCTTCATCAATGCCTCCAAGGCCATGTGCTCACTCCTTCATTTTACACTCCTAGTGAAAGAAGCTGCGAAGTAGGTGTTGGCCTAATAAGAAAAAGATATTAGAAAGCTAACTTCACGAAATGTATATGGTCAATTGGAGTCCACATTACAAACTCCAGCCTACCAAAGAAGGTTGATCAGCCTCAAGAGAAAGCCTTTGACCAACTGGAGATCCCTTAGAAAGGGCACTGGCAGACCGGCCTCCAAGGGATGCCTTAAGCCAGCCAGGCTCCTCCTTTAATTTGTGAAGTACTGAAAGTTCTAAAAAGAATAGATGTACCAAATACAAGGCATGAGCCCCGCACATCCCCGCCTCAGGAAGTTGTTCGCCTAATTGGAACAAACTTAACCAAAGGAAAGATAAGAGGGGTTAGGCCAACTTTAACAAGGTTCCTTTGAATTATGAGGACCCATCAAGAACATGAACGTGATAGTTTATGTTCGAGGTCCATCAAGATATGTTATCCACGAAAGCAAAAATGTTTCCCTTTGACCAACCAGAGGAGGCCGAGTAGCCATCCACAAAGATCTTTGACCGTCTAAAGGGTCCTTGGATGAGATCGCCACCCGGCAAGGCACTCCCTCGAATAAAAAAAAGAGAAGTCAAATCCACGAATTGATATTGAGAATATTGAAGTTCAAGAACTTCCATGAAATAGGATCCCGAAGGGCCAAAAAGCTCTAGACATTAAGGTTACGGCCGACCAGGACCTCAAGGGCTTGGTCTCTATGGCCGACCAAGAGTCCTAGAAGCTGACTCCTCTACATGGAGGGTTAGGCCGACTAGGATGTCCTCAAAAGAACGTCTACAGATGTCCGGAACTAATAGGGATACCTAAGAGAAGGTTCCAATAAAACCATGAACTAGAGCAAAGGGATGCTCCTAATGAAGACAAGAACTTCCACGGAAACAAGTTTCGTAAAGACTAGAACTCTTACGGAGGGAAATAAGTTTCACGAAGAGTAAGACGCTCACGGCTACCAAGAGTCAGTGACGCCTAGTCCTCCACAAGGAAGGATTAGGCCGACTAGAACCTTCACAGAGGAAAATAAGTTTCATGAAGAGTAGAACATTCACGAGAACAAGTACATAACGCTCACTAGAAAAAGGGCCAAACATCCAAAAAGAGCAGAATTGGCCGACCAGGCCACATGAAGGCCTCATAGCCGACGGGAACCCATGTAGGGTTGATCCAGACCCTCCTAAAGGTTTTCTGATGGAACCCCTATGAAATTCCTTAAGAATTCTTGACAAATTAGGCGCCCGATGAGAACAAGTTCCACAAAGACTAAAGAGTCCATGAGAACAAGTTCCGCAAAGACTAAAGAGTCCATAAGAACAAATTTCGTGAAGACTAGGACATCCACAAAAACAAGTTTCATGAAGAATAGAACGTTTACTAGAAAATGATCAGAAAAGCCTGGCTGAGGCTAAACACAAATCAATGGTCTTAAGGGACAAAAAGCCTAGTAAGTTTAAAAGCCCAAAGAAGAAAGCCCCGAAGTGGAACGTTCCAGAATACTCCAAGAAATTCTAAAGGAAATAAATGAACAGGGAAGAAAAATTCAAGAATATTCCCAAGAATTCTAGAGAATTCTAAAGGAGGTATTTAAATATATTAAAGTCCAATTATAATTAGGAAGAGGCCCGATAAAAGGCCCAAATCCAATTAGGGTTTGGAAAAATTAAGGCCCAAGTCCAATTAAGATTTGGAAGGATACAAGCCCAAATCAAAGCCCAAATACAATTAGGATTTGGAGAAGGCCCAAACAAGGCCCATTCCAAGTTGAATAAAGAAGAAGCCCAATAAAGACCAGGATTGAGGTCGAATTTGAGGTCGTGAATTCTATTCGAATTCTTTCGAACAGACACCCGAAAATTACAGGTAAAAAAGACCAGGATTGAGGTCGAAATCCAGGCAAATAAGACCAGGATTGAGGTCGAATTCCCAAATCAGGCACGATATTTTTCGAGGAAAAGGACAGAATTTTCGACCTAGATCCAGGTCGAAGGTTCGACTAGGATCCTGGTCGAAATCCAGGTCGTGATACCTAGTTGAAACCTTACGACCAGGAATTAAAACGATGACAAATTTTTGACCTAGATCCAGGTCGAAGGTTCGACTATGATCCTGGTCGAAATCCAGGTCGTGAATCCTAGTCGAAACCTTACGACCAGGAATCAAAACCAGGATAAATTTTCGACCTAGATCCAGGTCGAAGGTTCGACTAGGATCCTGGTCGAAATCCAGGTCGTGGATCCTAGTCGAAATCCTTCGACCAGGATTGAGTGGTTGGCCCAAAATTCGACTAGGATCCTGGTCGAAAAAGGGCTGAAAATAAAAAAAAAGTTTGTGAAAAATTGGAGAAAATTTGGAAAAATCCCAGAATTAAGGGGAAAAATTTAGAAAATTAAGGAAAAAATCCCAGAATTAAGGGAAAATTCCAGAAAATAAGGGAAAATTCTTGAAGATCAAGGAAAAATCCCAGAATTAAGGGAAAATTCCTGAAAATTAAGGAAAAATCTCAGAATTCAGGAAAAATTCCAGAAAATTAAGGGACAATTCAAGAAATTAAGGGAAAATTCCTGAAAGTTAAGGAAAAATCCCAGAATTTAGGGAAAATTCCTGAAAATTAAGGAAAAATCTCAGAATTCAGGGAAAATTCTAGAAATTAAGGGAAAATTCCAGAAATTAAGGGAAAATTCCTGAAAAATACCAGAAAATTCCTAAAAAAAAGGAAAAAGGTAAGAAAATGATAGGGAAGTTCTAAAAAACAACCCTGAAGCCGTGTACAAGGCAAATTGTTGTAAATATGTAGGTCGCTCCATACTTTACGCCAAAACGATACCCTATAAGGGAACGAATGAACTTAACTTCTGCGAAATCTTTTACGATTTCCCAGAAGTTGGGGGGCAAATGATAGGGAATAAATAAACCCTGATTGCATAGTTAATATCGCATTAATTGTATTGACATTGGGCTGACAGTTAAGCCCATTAGAGGAGGCCCAAGACCTTTGAATAAGGGCCCAAAAATAGCCCAGGAATATAATTGGTATTAAAGTTAACTAAACCAGATAAGGTCCAACAATGAAGCCCAGTTAGAAAGGGCCCAAAACCCTAATTATTAATTAATTTCGTAAGTTAATTAATAAGGGAAAAATCAGCTATTAAGAAGAGTCCCAATAAGGACATAAATCCTAGTAGATTAGCCTCCAAGGGACCTAAAAGGATAAGGAATCAGTTTCCTACCACTTAGGACTTCAAAGTCCATTCGAATTCTGAGACTTGCCCACCAAGTCTCCTAACCCAAGTCTAATTTAAGGACTCCCAACATCTATATAAGGGGTCTCACCCTACAAACAAGAAGGACATTTTAGACTTAGTCCTCGAAGGACATGAAAGTCACTACATCCTTGGTGAGCCCTCGCCGCCATAGCCCCGAGGGCAAGTATCACCAAGAACTACGTTTTTGACTTGATCCTTGGCAATCAGCAAGGTACGTAGGCATCTTGTTAAGGTAGATTGAGCCACAAAACACAAGAGCAGTCAAATCGAGCCTCGAAGCTCACGTTCCTTAGTAATAAATACAACAATCATATACCCTAGTTTTTGATCCATAACACCCTCTTTAAAATTTGACCTTAAGATATGAATAATAAGATTTTATAAAAATATTGGAGCCCAAGTCGTGCAAAGTGAAAATACCGAAACTGCCTACCGCATAAAACCTGTTGCTTCGAGATTTTCACCTCTTTGCCCAGAAAACTATTTTCAAGTAAATATTATCTAGATTTTGCACATGAAAATGGTGCGTCGATTGAGTTAACGGTTTGAGAAAAAAGTTCTAGTGAAAGCGGTATGAATAATAAAACTTCATAGTTGATCGAACTTTTAAAATAATTTCCACATATTTAAATTTATGTTTTGAAGCTAACCTTTTGTGAATATTAAAAATACTCAAGAATATACTTGAGGTAGTTTCGCATTTAAATATTAATTTTTCGAGTTATTAAAAAGTTAGAGTGTGAGTCGTCTAATAGTAACTTTCGGGAAAGTCAACTCTAGGAGACCGCTTTGACCGTCATTTACAACCAATGATTAATAGTTATTTCGAGTTGGTTGAATGTTGAAATTATAAAGTATTACACTTACTAGTAATATAAGTTGTTGATAAGATCAGGAATATTGATTAAGATTATGATATTTATTGATTAGAGAACCTGGAGCGAGTGAAAGTTGGAGAACGTATCTTGGACTCCAGGAAAGTTTACAAACCCAACTTTGTAAGAACTATTGTGTTGTGAATTTTTTTAAACACTGGGATATATGCATGTTGATTATACATTGGTTTACAAAATTGTGATATATGCATGGGATTGATTTAAACTATTTTACGAAGTTGAAATATACTGTCTTACTCAATTGTTGATAATTTTTGGTATATGTAATATACCGAATTTAACATAATAGCGCTAAGAGAATCGCGTCTTATGATATATTTAGATCGAGAGTCAGTCGATAAAGGTTATCAAAAACCTAGAAGTATTTCGTATGCGATTATATTTCATATATACGTATTTTAAATAATAGTATAAATATTTTTAAGGACTTGGTGTCTCTTTACGAGATGATAAATATAAAAAGTTATTTTATTGAACATTTTCCCAAAAATATAATTTTGAGTAACAAAACTTTATTTAATATTGAATATTATTGGAGCAATAAATATTATTTTGAATATTCATCAAAAAGGAATTTATTCTAGAATTTATTATTTAATAATTATAACTAATTATTAAATACTTATTAAGGTTTTATATGATTTAAAAACCATAACTCTTATTTTAAGATATTTTCTAACTTTCAGAAAATCATTCGAATATTTCCAAAGCTTCGAAAAATAACATTTCGCCATATTTCAACTAGTTTGACTATAATGTCAAAACACCCCACCCCCTTAAATATATATGTTTTCACGACGGTCTACTCACATTTATTATAGTACTTCCCAAAAATTCTTGAAAGTACATATATACTTTTATAAGATGAGACGTGCTTATCAACAAGCAAAACGCTTGGGGAACTCCAATATAGTTCGAGTTCCAAGTATATGATAGGATTCTTTAAAAGGACTGAGAGGGATAGACTCTAGTACTACGGGTACTAAGAAGACTATCAAAGGTACCGCAGGAGAAGGTACTATGTGTACTCAAGAACCTGTGAAGTGTGTGTATACCCAAAATGGGACACATAATGTGGCCACGGTGATAATCAGGATACGAAGATGTCATCTTTCTACTAGTAGAAAAGGTTACAGATTTTCCAATATAAGACTGATCATCATATAGCGGTGGCTCCGGTGAATGTTCTATACTTCCATTTTGAAATTGTTATGCAATACTGTAATTAAAACCAAAGTGCTTAGTTACCGAAAGTATTAGCAAGATATTTGATATAAATAAATTCTGATGTGAATTAAAATGAGAAGGTGTATATCACCAAAAAAGCTATTCTCTTAAGTATATAATGCTATAGAGAGAATTGGCAAGGTATTTTGATATTCATAAAATATATGATTTTATTTAAAGAGAAAAAGGTGTATACCACCTAAATTTTAATATTCCTATTATACGATAAAGTATGGAAGTACTATTTTAACAGTCATTTTCAAACTGTTTTATTTTATTGCTGAGCGTTGAAGCTTACTCTTACTTTCTTTAAATGTCACAACACAACAAATAACAAATATTCCAGTGAGGAAGTTAATGATAAGTGGCACTTTATACCACTTAAAGCGTCTCATAACAGCTTGAATTGGTGTTTTGAACTCGAGTATTTTGTGTATTTGACGCGTTTTCGAGTTTTTTTTGCATTTCAGGGTATAACTTGCTTAGATAGGTGGATTTCATCAAAATAAGCTTAAGGAAGTGCTTGGAGTCAATCCCGAGTTGATGTGCAAAAAATTCAGCAAAAACAGAAGCAAAATAATATTTTTTTCCAGAAGGGTTGCAGGCGCCCTCCTGATGAGAGCAGACGACCGCCTGGTAGCAGGCGCCCTCCTAGAAGGAGGAGGCGGCTGCCTGGGTGCGGATTTTCAGAATCTGATTCTTAGAATTCGAGTTCTATTGAGCTTTTGTTAGCGCTGGTTCTTTTGGGCTATTATATAAATAATCTTGGAAGACGTTTTCGACAACAAGTAACAAGGAGCGAAGGCAAGAAGATCAAGAAGACCGTTTTAGCATGCAACAATGGAGAAGAGGAAGCATACGTTTATCTTGTGATTCTTTTAATTCATTGTAACAGTGGATGCTAGTTTTCTTTATGCTTTGAACCTTAATACTCTTGTGACGTACTTCATTATTTATTAAGTATTTTTATTAGTTTATATCATTGTATTATTATCATGCTTTCATATGAACCCATGGCGATGATGAGTTATATTATGAGCTAATCGTAATCATGGGATCATAGTGGATTTACTATGGATTTATTTAGTTAATTGTTTAATACCTTGGTATGTGGTGATTGTATGATATCTAGCATAGGTTGTGCTTATTCGTCTTATGTGCGTCGCGAACATGTAAGATAGCCTGTTAATCTCTTGTGAAGTGACAGTGAATCTTGAGATTTAAAACTTGCCATGCTAGCATAGGTTCGTGTATGGTATGCATGATTAGTGGGTAACTCTAACAGTTTTACTTACCCTGTGTAATCATAATGAATAACTTGCGCTTAAATCGTTATGTTGTCAAATTCTTTAAACATATAGGGTCTTAACATAATTGATGCCTATTTAACTTCTATCTTAATTGTGGATGCTTGGTAGAATGGTATTCGTACAACAAAAGTTAGCGTCTATCAGTTTCGTGTTATTCGATTAATATCATCACCATTACATGCTAAGGATAATAACAATAACTACTGAATGAAGTAGTAATGAAGTTATGATCTCATGTGTGTTTAATACTGTTAATTTAAGTGTTTAATTCTCGTAGTTAATATTAGTTAATCAACCTTAATTGTTATTGTCTTGACATTGAAGAGTAATCATACACTGGTGAGTAAATGTTAATTAGATATAATTACTCAGAGTCTCTGTGGGAACGAACCAGAAATCATTCTATATTACTTGTGAACGCGTATACTTGTGTTAATTATTTAGCGCATGCTTTGTGCCTTACTAGTTTTTGGCGCCGCTGCCGGGGACTCGGTGTTAACTTGTTTAGTTTATGTACTTGCCATCAGTGGTTATTAAGACTTATTGATTAAGACTTGTTACTTACTGCTTCCGGTTGTGTTTCAGGTACTCTAGCGAGCGTTTATGTAAACACGTTCTCGCACTCGCAAGAGGAATCTGGATAAAGCTGAGGAGACAGATACAACTCTTGACTTTTCGGAGAAGATAATTTTTGAAGATTTGGATAAAGAGAGTGAAAAGAAAGAACCTGAAACAGTGAGTGATCGTATAGTTCAAGTTGATCCAGCTCTTATGGACTTTTCTCGGCCTAAAATTGATGACATTCAGTCAAGCATCATTCATCCGGCTATTCAGGCCAATACTTTTGAAATCAAGCCGGGCACTATTCAGATGGTGCAGAATTCTATTTCTTTCAGAGGTGTTGCAACTGAAGATCCCAACATGTATATCAGGAATTTTGTCCAGATCTATAGTACTTTCAAATATAATGGTGTTACTGATGAGGCTATCAAGCTGAGGCTCTTCCCATTCTCTCTGAGGGACAAGGATAAGGACTGGTTACATTCTTTACCAGTTGGGTCCATCACTACTTGGGAAGAGCTTGCGCAAAAGTTTCTGGTAAAGTTCTATCCAATGGCCAAGACTGCAGCTATGAGGAGTGCTCTTACTCAGTTTGCGCAGTAATAAGGAGAATCTATGTGCGAAGCTTGGGAGTGCTACAAGGAGATATTGAGAAAGTTTCCACATCATGGTATGCCTGACTGGATAGTGATCACTGGTTTCTACACTGGTTTGGGGGCCCAATCTAGGCCCATGCTCGATGCAGCTTCTGGAGGCGTCTTATGGGCCAAAAGCTATACTGAGGCCTATAATCTCATTGAAATTATGGCTGCAAACGAGTATCAAAACCCGACTCAAAGGATGATGCCTGGGAAGGTAGCAGGTATTCTGGAAGTTGATGCAGCTACAGTTATTGCAGCGCAGCTTCAGACGCTGTCTATGAAGGTCCATTCTTTAACCAACTATGGAGTAAATCAAATAGCTAGTGTCTATGAGCTTTGTGCAGGCTCTCATGCTACGGATCAGTGTTCTCTTGTTAATGAATCTGTTCAGTATGTGAACAATTTTCACCGACCGCAGCAGCCTGTGCCCGTTACTTATCATCCTAATAACAGAAATCATCCCAATTTCAGCTGGAGCAATAATTAGAATGTTGTTCAGCAACCATATCAGCAAGCTGCAAGTAAACAGTTTAATCCACTTAGATTCCAGCAACCTCAGCAATTTGCTCAAAGGAAATCATATTCTCAACAAGGAGGTGCTGCTCCACCTTCTAGTGCAAATTTTGAGGAGTTAAAATTCAACTTGTCTATGGTAAGGAATGTCATTTACCTGCGAAGCTTGAGCATAAGGCTTATTGGGCATTGAAGAAGTTAAACCTTGATCTAGATGCAGCTGGGAAGAAGCGAATGCTTCAGTTAAATGAACTTGATGAATTTCAACTTCAAGCGTACGAAAATAATAAAATGTACAAGGGAAAGGTAAAAAGGTGGCATGACAGGAAGCTATCACCTAAGTCATTCGTGCCAGGGCAACAAGTTCTTCTATTCAACTCTCGTCTCCGACTTTTTCCTGGAAAGTTGAAATCAAGGTGGTCTGGACCATTTATCGTCAAAACTGTGTTTCCACATGGAGCGGTGGAGATTTTTGAGAATGATCTGGGCCAAGCATTCAAAGTAAATGGTCAGAGATTGAAGCACTATTATGGGGATACGGCAAATCGTGAAGTGGTTAGTGCCGTTTTATTGACAACTTGATCGCATTACTCTATATCAAGCTAATGACGTAAAAGAAGCGCTTCTTGGGAGGCAACCCAAGATATGAGACCATAGGAACCCTTAGAATTTAGTACTTTATCCAAAAACCCAAAAAAATCAGAAAAAATATTGGCAGAAAAAAAAAGTTCCAGAGACCTTGTAGGCGCCCACCTGCTAGGACCAGACGGCCGCGTGCTAGAAGGCGCCCGCCTGCTGGTGCCAAGCGACCGCCTGCGGACCTGATTTTTGAAAAAAAACAGTTTTCAACCTATAAAAAAAATAAAAAAACAAAAACCACAACCCACAATCCCCATTAACCCACAATTTCTTCCCCAATATTAGCCACAATACCCGCTCCTAATCAAATTCAACCCCTAATCTTATTATATATATACATACAACCTCTCCATACACATCCCATCTACTTTCAACTTTATAAAATCTCTCCTACACACCAAACACAACTCTCTAACCCTTATTTTCAGTTTTCATGGCCCCAAAGAGATCACGAACTGTAGGGAGCAGTAGCACCATTCCGACTGCTGATTCTTCGAGGAACACTGCTGCGAGGCCCCGATTGTTGGATGGGGCTGCTGAAGAAGAGTACACCAAGCTTCTGACTAAGCCTATTATGAGGGAGAGGGGGTTCTTGCCATCAGGGAGGGATGGTGATTTGTTACCGATGATTGCTGAAAAGGGATGGATTACATTCTGTGAGTCACCTGAGGCGGTTCCGATGAGTATCGTTCGCGAGTTCTATGCGAATGCCAAGGCCGACAAGAATGGGTTTTCTGTTGTTCGTGGGCTTACTGTTGATTATCAGTCTGAGGCGATTCGCCGTGTTATTGGGCAGCGACAGAGGAAACCACAGGAGGAGAATTGGAATGAAAAGTCCCCTGAGGACTTTGATATGGACTTGATTATTGCTACTCTCTGTCGGTCGGGCACAATGTGGAAGTTCAAAAGGGGAACCAACGAGTATCGTAATTTCCATGTTATCGTGATGAACAGATATGCTCGTGCTTGGAAGGCATTTATGTGTGCTAATATTCTTCCTTCTGTGCATGCACATGAGGTTATAGTGGAAAGGGCTAGGTTGTTATGGGGAATTATGAATGAGGAATATTATGTGGACCTTGGTGAGTACATCTACCAAGGAATTTTTAAGTTTTTGAGGGGGAAGTCGCAGTACTCTATCCCGTATGTCTCTATTATCACGAAGCTTTGCAAGGCATGTGGAGTCCAGTGGTCGTCTTATGAGCAGCTACAGATGCCAGCCGCTGCTATTGATTCATCGATGTTGAATGCAATACAGGAGTGGATGGGTGGAGAGCCCGAGTCACATGGTTTGGGATATCACCTCCCGGGAGGAGTTCCAGCAGCTGGTGCTACCATGGCTAGGCCCAGTCAGGCTCGGAGAGAGGTAGGTCCTTCGAGAGCCCAGGGAGGAGATGGTTCAGGATTGGCTGATGTCCAGTACAGGAGGCTTTCCAGGAGGATGGATGCGATGTATGAGTCGCAGAGTAGGTTTGCGCAGGAGCTCACCCAAGCACTTGGGACTGCATTTAGAGGCCTTTGAGCTGACATCCAGTGGCCTATTTATGGTGAGGATTCTGCTTATCCACCTCCTGACACTCCACCCTCTGAGGATGATGATGATGATGATTCTTCTGAGTAGGTATACCCTGTGTTCCTTTCTATTACCTTCACTGGGGACAGTAAAGATTTTAAGTTTGGGGGTGGTAGTTAAGGAACATATTTGTGTGTGTGTCATGTAGTTGCATTTTCATGTTAGTTTAGTTCATATAGTTGCATATTTTTGCCATGTAGTTTTTTTATATAGTTTTTTTTATAGCTTTAATTATCATGTCATATAGCTCATGCATATACCATGATCCCTTTGTGTTGCTTTACCGATTAATATGTGATATTGATGCGAGTGTAGTGATAGCATTAGAGTGATGTTGAATCTTGTTAGGTTGGCATGCATGCTAGAAACACTTGTAATTTCACTAAGTCTTAGAGTATGCTTAAGGATTAGATTGTTGTCATGGTTTGATGGTTTTTGAGGTTAATCTATTGCTTATGCTTAGAATGTATGATAGGCTCTTAATGATATAAGACATGAAAAGATAAAAATTGGAAAAAAATTGGAATTCATTACTAGTTGTGGCTAGGCGTCAAATGGCTAGTAGTCGGCTCGTATTTTATACGAGTAGTCTAGGGTTGAGCAAGATGGAGCGAAACGCACTTGCTCAGAAATTGAAAAAATATATAGAAAAAAATAGAAAAAAAAAGAAAAAAAAAAGAAAAAAAAGAAGAAAATATGGTTTAATGCACAATTGATCACGAGTGGGCTCTTTGGTATTCGAGTTATTAAGTTCTTAGGGGACTTTGTGCCTAGTGACCTAAGGCTTTTATAGTCTGGGATCCGCTAACCTAACGCTCACTAAATGGGTATCATTGCATAAGTCTTTTGTGGACCTCACTCATTGCACGGTCGAATAAGCATTTATTTTATGTGTTGAATAAAAGAATGATTCTGTAATAAACTCCAATAATCTTGAAGTGTTATAAGTCATTTTGTGTCTAGAATATATTCTTCGTATAAGCTTGTGATTGCCTTGAGGATAATTAAGTTATGGTGATTGATCTAGCTTCGAAGCATATATGTTAAGCATTCGCACACACCATATTTCTAGTTATATGATAGCTTGCGTGATTTGATTGATCTCTAGTCGCCTAATTGCATTTATTGATATTTCATGTGTTGGTTGGTTTAGTCATCGCGATGGGGATCGTTGCATTCATATAATTTGCATTCATGCATGTTTTATTCTGAGTTTGAGTCTATGCTGCTTGAGGACAAGCATCGATTCAAGTTTGGGGGTGTGATAAGTGGCATTTTATACCACTTAAAGCGTTTCATAAAAGCTTGAATTGGTGTCTTGAACTCGAGTATTTTGTGTATTTGACGCGTTTTCGAGTGTTTTTGCATTTCAGGGTATAACTTGCTTAGATAGGTGGATTTCATCAAAATAAGCTTAAGGAAGTGCTTGGAGTCAGTCCCGGGTTGATGTGCGAAGAATTCAGCAAAAACAGAAGAAAAATAATATTTTTTTTCCAGAAGGGTTGCAGGCGCCCGCCTGATGAGAGCAGGCGACCGCCTGGAAGGAGGAGGCGGCCGCCTGGGTGCGGATTTTCAGAATCTGATTTTTAGAATTTGAAACCTATTGGGCTTCTGTTAGAGCTGGTTCTTTTGGGCTATTATATAAACAATCTTGGAAGACATTTTTGACAACAAGTAACAAGGAGCGAAGGCAAGAAGATCAAGAAGACCGTTTTAGCACGCAACAATGAAGAAGAGGAAGCATACGTTTATCTTGTGATTCTTTTAATTCGTTGTAACATTGGATGCTAGTTTTCTTTATGCTTTGAACCTTAATACTCTTGTGACATACTTCATTATTTATTAAGTATTTTTATTAGTTTATATCGTTGTGTTATTATCATGCTTTCATATGAACCCATGGTGACGATGAGTTCTATTATAGGCTAATCGTAATCATGGGATCATAGTGGATTTATTATGGATTTCTTTAGTTAATTGTTTAATACCTTGGTAAGCGGTGATTGTATGATATCTAGCATAGGTTGTGCTTATTCATCTTATGTGCATCGCGAACATATAAGATAGCCTGTTAATCTCTTGTGAAGCGACAGTGAATCTTGAGATTTAGAACTTGCCATGCTAGTATAGGTTCGTGTATGGTATGCATGATTAGTGGGTAACTCTAACCGTTTTACTTGCCCTGTGTAATTATAATGAATAACTTGCGCTTATATCGTTATATTGTCAAATTCTGTAGACATATAGGGTCTCAACATAATTGATGCCTATTCAACTTCTATCTTAATTGTGGATGCTTGGTAGAATGGTATTCGTACAACGAAAGTTGGCGTCTATCAGTTTCGTGTTGTTCGATTAATATCATCAACATTACATGCTAAGGGTAATAACAATAACTATTGAATGAAGTAGTAATGAAGTTATAATCTCACGTGTGTTTAATACTGTTAATTTAAGTGGTTAATTCTCGTAGTTAATATTAGTTAATCAACCTTAATTGTTATTGTCTTGACATTGAAGAGTAATCATACACTGGTGAGTAAGTGTTAATTAGATATAATTAATCAGAGTCTCTGTGGGAACGAACTAGAAATCATTCTATATTACTTGCGAACGCGTATACTTGCGTGAATTATTTAGCGTATGCTTTGTGCTTAACAGTTAACCAACTGCAACACGTGGAAAGCACATAGGCTTTCTGTAAACTCCTTGCAGCCTTGCCTCAGGTGAGCCAAAGTATTTAAATAGGTTCCAGAAATTATTAGAAACTACTACAACTTCATGTAGAGGTTGTGAGTAGTTGTGTAAGGTCTTGGAATGTACACTTGGTTTGTAATAACAGATGTTACATATTGTATATCATTTCTAAGGCTATAACTTGTGTGTGTGAGAGTTTGGGGTCTATGATGTGGTTTATAAGATTATTGAGTTAATACAGGTTACAGATAATAGGATGATCGCGTGCCGAACCATATTCCTAGACCAAGATTTGGGGGCGTTACATTCTTCCATTTTCACTAACATTTCTTAGCATCATGTCCATCATTGTTGTAATGTCTATATTTTATTTTATTTTCTTGCAAGTTCCTCAACGGGACTTTTAAGTTGGTGTTCTTTTTTTCACCCTTTGGTTTTCGATACGACGAGGTCAAGAATAGTTTCAAGCAACTTCTCTCCACTTTCTTGAGTTATTTTCAGGTACAATTCACTTCCAACACGTTCCACCCCATCTTTTCAATAACTTCAATTTCTCGATAAATAACCCTGATGGCATACTCATAATGCTCCTTTGATTCCATACAACGATGAATGAACCCCATCTTGAGCAAAATCATGTGTTAAATCCTTCGGTCAAAGTCAAATTATGGGACGGGGCATCATCTTCGGCCATGTGATATGGCAACACACCACCAACCCTATTTGCATCCCTAGTCCACCTCTGTTTCACAAAATGTTCTGGTAATTCGGCCACACGCCTCTTTGTCAACACGAAAATAATGTGGCGACACGGCATGCCCGAATTCTCAAATATTCTACATATGCACGAACCCTTTAATGATAACTTGTTGAAGGTAACAAGATAATTGATTCTCTTAGACTCGAGCATCAATGGTCTATAACATTTATAGTACGTATCATCTACACCTTCCAAGGAGCGATCTATATCCTTCTCCACAAAGTCCTTTGCGGCCTCACCAATTGGTCTTGAAATATTTTAAACATCTTTTTGGTATAAATGGAAGCGGAATGGTACTCCAAGGCGGTATTCATTTGCATGTAACAAACTAATAAAGTATATTATAATCCTCTTTTTTTTCACGCATGAATTGTCTTTACAAAACTTTTTGTGCACCCTCTACAAATTCTTTCAACCTCGTTCATGACCCTACTTAAGCATCAAAAAGGCATTCATTCATTCGCTTCTCGATGTTGTCTTTTGACCCGCGGAGAAAATGTTTCGTGTATAAGCCACTTATACTTTAAATTATGCAACCATATATTATCTTACGACCTATATTTCAAGACCAATGTTTTCCACCTATCCTCAAAAACTTCTTCGGTCAACGAGCAATAAATGTTATTGTTGAAATCACCTTTAAATTCATCCTTTCAAAATAGGTTGAGAGATTCTTTGGAAATTTGTTACTAATGTGCCATGAAGACAACAAATGTGTGGTGTTCGGTAGTTGAGATTGAATTACCCCCGCCATGGATTGATCTTGATCGGTGATAATAGTCAAGTGTTTTTTTCCTTCAACGGCCTCTAACCAAGTACCCAAAACTTACTCAAATGTAGTCTTTAATTCATCCCGCATTAGTGAAAATCCAAAAAGAACCGATTGGTAGTGATGGTTCACCCCGGTGAAAGGCACAAATGGCATAGCATACTTATTTATTCGATATGTTATATCGAACGCAACCCCATCTCCAAAATTGTTGTAGGCCAAAAACGACGGAGGCTCAGCGTGTAGAAGATACTTCAATCTTCCTTCTTCATCAATTAGAGTCCTAATAAAAAAAATTCTCCACTTTCCTCTTCTAACAAGATGTAATAAATCCAATCCCGCTTGAGCATCATTCCCACCCAAGTTGTCCTTCCTAAAATTACGCACCACATTTCTTAAATGTTGGGCATGAAAACCTACTTGCTCCGCTCCTCCGTGCAATTTTCCAAATATATTCATTTGTTGTCCCGGGTGGATGCCCGAAATATGAAAGCTCTTGATTAAATTCCGTTGGGCGGCGGTTACATGCCGCTCCCTTCTAATCAAACTCATCTTAGATGGTGACACAACATCGTGATTGTATTTTAACTCCAAAGACGTTATCTCCCAATGGCTTGTATTTCCTCTATTAATCACATAAATTTTAAATTTACATGCACTTTAGAGAGTTTATCTCTATGTCTTCTCTTCTTTGTACTACCAACACTTCCGATCAAAATTTTATCATCATCAACGGGTTCTTTATCATAATTTTCTCCCGCTAAATTACAAACATATATACGAGCATATATTGAGTTTTTCGGGAGCCTTTGTGTATTTTGAATCTTATATTGCAAAGTCTTTTTTTAAAGTGTAAGCCCTAATTACATTTTGCGCGGCTATCATATTAGGGAAAATTTGACTCAAGAAAGGAGTTACAATATTTTCTTCTTCAACAACATTCTTATTCCTTTTCTCAATACTTTCATGCATAAAATCACTACATACTCTCATACAAAATTTCATTTTCAAACACATCTTCACTAACAAAAACATCGTTATCACAATCATCAACAGGATTCACATAATCTACATTATCATTACGAAAACAACTACCAATACTGTTATCAACATCATTATTTACTATATTATGAACATCTTTATCACTTTTTTTTAAACTTTTCTACCTTCAAATCTAACAAACATCTTGTAAATAATGAAAATAATAAATAAATAAAAATTTTAGCTTACCAATGCAAATAGTGAACAATGATGAAAAATTGCACAAAATTCCCCAATTTGACTCTCCAATTTGGTTCAAATGTCACAAATAGTAAAGTGTAATCGTCTAGGGTTTTGTTGGCTAAAAGTATAGTCTTTCGGGCGCATTATATCCGCGGAATCATCTTGCCTTTTAGCGGAAAATATTCGCGGAAACACTCCTTTCCGAGGATATTATGCGCGGATCGGCCAAGAGTCAATGTGTTTGTTAAAAGTTCTGTGACACATGATTATTGGAACAGACCATTAGATAGATTAGTACTACCTTAACTAATGATATTAAAATATGTTACATCCTTAATTATAGTACTATTCATAAATGAATTATTTAGGAGTTATTCATCTATTACTATTATATAAAAGACGAAACATTGAAAGTTTTGGTACGGTACCTATTTTTTGGTATACGTTGAATTTACTGAATTACCCTTATTTTACTTAAAAAAATTATTAGCCTTAGTAATCGAATTATAATAGAAAAAGAAATAAAAATCGTTTTCAACTATAACACGTTACCTTTTTTATTTCTCTCAACTAAAACAACTTCTTTTAGTAATCGAATTATAATAAAAAAAAATTGTTTTCAATTATAACACGTAACCTTTTTTATTCCTCTCAATTAAAACAACTTTTTTTAAATATCACGGACATGTTTATTTAATGAAATAAAATAATAATATTATAACCACTAATGACTAATAAATTACATTTTTCAGCTACTTAATTGTTTATTTTATTTAAATATTGTTTTGCTTATGACTTTGTTAAGTTCATTGATTTTATCAATCCATAAATTCTTAACTGATTTACAAGAACAACTTAACATCATCATCCTACAACAACAATCTCATATCATCATTTTAGACAATGCAAAACCCTCCGTTCTTAAAATAATGCAAAAATCAAAACCATTTGCACCTCTAACCAGTAGTTGTCGCATATATATTTTGTACGGGTCCACAGTAAAAAAATATTATTTTATATAATTTTTACTATAAATGTAAAGACAAATATACTTAAAATGAGCATTATCTTACAATATAATTACATAAACAAAATAAAAAAAATATTTGATTTTTGAAGTCGAATTACTTATCTATCTCTATTATTATATTAAATACGAAACTTTACGGGTTTTCCTTTAATTACATAATTGCCCTTTCTTAAAAAAAATTAATATCTTACTCAATTACTCTTATTTAATTAATATCTAACCAATTATCTTTATAAGTAAAATACGTTGCCATTTTTTTTTCACCAACTAAAACAACTCTTTTTCTACAAATATTTTAGACAATTTCTCATTGATTCGGGTTTAAACAAATTAAACCAAAATAAATTTCAGTATAATTAGTTAGATTTGTTCAGTATATCAAAGTAAAGGTAATTCGTTTACTATTGATTTGAGCTAAAATTTATCTTTTAATTAAAACATAATTATCTTTTGTAAACGCACCTTTGAATTTCAACAAAATTAAACCTTCCAATTAGTGATATTTCTTTGAAAACTAAAATTTTATTAAATTATACACATTCATATTTAAAATAATTATCAAATCATATTATCAAAATTTTCTAATAAATAAATTTCAGAGTTTAAATTTTTTACTTAAAATTAAATTCAAAAGAATATAATATTAAAAATAATTCGTGCATCGCACGGTTTTTAAGGCTAGTAAGTGTTAATGAGCATACCGGTGAAACATGTTCTTGATTCCAATTTTTTACTTAACCAACCAAACTCAAAAGAAATAGTTTTGACTTTGATTAATTCTTGTCACAAGGACCTGCAAAGTACATAAATCTTGTCATAATCTGAAATTTCTCAAACAGCCCGAACAATCATGCGTTAAAAAATAGCAAGTATGAAAATGTAAGCCTGTAGTAGAATAATACATTGTTACAGATGGACTATGAGAACTTAGGTGTGGACAAGCTGAATAGCAGACAAGTTGTGCAGTTTTTAATTTCTTAATAATCTGAAAATCAGGCCAACCATTTTTTTATTGATCATAAGATCCGCATGGAATATATACAAGCATTACATAAGAATTTATATTATTAACCAAATTATGAACCATTGACTTTGTGATGCTTGCATATCCATACACTAGCTGGACGTTTCATTTATATTGCATGCCACCTCCATCTTCATCCTGACCAAGCCCTTTTTTACAATCTGCAGATGTCAATACATGATTAAGTAGCTATGAGAGGTATATTTCGTAGGGGCGAAACCATTATCTTCTTTTCTAGTATTTTATTATCGATTTTCGTAGCAACCTCCTCTGCAGTAGACACCATATCAGCAAACCAAACAGTTAGAGATGATAGGAATATTACTATTGTATCAGCTGGTGGAATGTTTGAAATGGGATTTTTCAGCTTAGGTCATTCTACGAATCGATACATTGGAATATGGTACAAAAATATAGCGAATAGGACGATAGTGTGGGTAGCTAATAGAGGGACTCCAGTTCGAGATAATTCAGGAGAGTTAAGAATCAATGCCAATGGGAGTTTGGTGTTGACGGATGGTACTGATCGCACAATTTGGTCATCGAATTCATCTAGCTCTACGGTCAATCCAGTGGCACAGTTACTGGATTCGGGAAATCTTGTCATGAAGTATAGTAAAGATGCTGACCCTGTAATTTTTTTGTGGCAAAGTTTTGATCATCCTACAGATAATCTTTTGCCAGGCATGAAGCTTGGATGGAATTTAGTTACTGGACTAAACAAGTACCTAACATCGTGGAAGAGTGCCAATGATCCTTCTCCAGGTAATTATACAACAGGGGTTAATCGCATTGGATTTCCACAGTTACTTGTATCGAGAGGAACAGATGTGCAATTCAGATTTGGACCCTGGGATGGTGTACAATTTAGTGGCTTGTCACTTTCTGTAATTGATTTAAGTTTTAATGCAATGCCTCTCATTAATCAGAAAGAAATTACTTTCTCGTATAATCTTATAAATAGTTCTGTTGCTATGAGGGCAGTGGTGAAGCCGAGTGGAGAAACACAATTCGTTAGATGGTCCGATGCTACTCAAACTTGGGAAGCATATATGATAGCACAGAGGGATGCCTGTGATTGCTATGCATTATGTGGGGCATATGGTAACTGTAATAGTGCACAATCCCAGTTAGGTAAGAGCATCTGTGGTTGTTTAAGAGGATATCAGCCAAAATTCCCAGAAAAATGGAAAGTAGCAGATTGGTCGGATGGATGTGTCCTAAAAACTCCATTTGGTTGTGATACCGGAGATACGTTTGTGAAGTACTCTGGCCTGAAATTGCCAGACACAAGTCGGACATGGATTGATCCAAACATGAACCTGGAGGATTGTGGAAGCTTTTGCATTAAGAATTGCTCATGTAAAGCTTACTCTAATATAGATATCAGAGAAGGTGGGATTGGATGCATGATGTGGATTGGCGATTTGATTGATATTAGAAATTATAGGGAAAACGGGCTGGATCTTTATGTAAGAGTCAGTGCTTCAGAAGCAGGTAATTTTCCAAAATATACTGGTTTATAATCTTCTAACAATAAGTAGTTATTTAGACCTGAGACCTCTACAAATGTAACATCAAATGTATTAGGTTTTGATTTCAAGTTTAATTGTTCACCGGTAAGTAAACTTTGTTTTATTTGCAGAGGCAGCGGGGAGCTTAGGAGGTAAAATGCGAGTCAGGATCATAACCATAACTCTGCTAGTAGTACTAATAATGCTACTATGTCCATTAATGATTCATGTATTCAGGAAGAGAATGCAAAGGAGAAAAGGTAAATTGTTGGTATAAAGATTTCACTTCTCACTTCACAATCAATCAATATTATGTGGAAGTCTGATAGTTTTTCTCAAACTCTACTTAGACCCTTATTTTTATCCTGTGGGATTCATAGTTTCCACCTTAAATCGCAAGAAGCCACTTGAACCACCAAAGAAACAAATAAGGAGAAAAGATTCATATTGCTCATTTAAATAAGTTCGGTTCAAAAAAGTATGTTTTGTGATTCTCAATCTATATATTTGATTCTCTTAAAATTATTTGTGTTACATATCTCGCTTTACAGGGATAGTATTACTCCATCAAGAACGAGTTCGTACCACAGAAAATGAGTGGAACGATTTTGATTTACCTATATTTGACGTCCTGCTAATTGCCAATGCTACCAACTTCTTCTCACCAAAGAATAAGCTTGGTGAAGGCGGATTTGGCTCTGTCTACAAGGTAATTATCATGTTTTACCTCTGAGACCTTATATTTAATCATGTTGTGGTAAAGCATCTCCCAGCAGCCTATGCAAGTTGTGCTGTTGGTAGTTCTGGTTTCACAATATTAGGTAACAAAATGTAGCAAGCACCACCGATAAACTCACTTCACTGAGCAATATGTTGAACTGTCACATATATTTCTCACAGGGCATCCTAGATAATGGACAGGAAGTAGCAGTTAAGAGGCTTTCAAAGGATTCAAAACAAGGATTGAATGAGTTCAAGAATGAAGTTTCATACATAGCTAAACTTCAGCATCGAAATCTTGTGAGGCTTCTTGGATGTTCTATCGAGGAAGGGGAAATGCTGTTGATTTACGAATACATGCCCAACAGAAGTTTAGACTCCCTGATATTTGGTACGGCTCATCTTAATTTCCATGCTACTTCTTAATCTTGATGATACTCTTAGATGCTGCTTCGCTAATTAAATTATTATACTGAGTACTCTATTTAATAATGCAATCGTTTAACAGCTAATATATGAACAGATAAAGAACTAAGCAAGTCGTTGGATTGGCCAAAACGCTACAACATTATAAATGGCATAGCTAGAGGAATTCTGTATTTACATCAGGACTCTGTATTGAGGATCATTCACAGAGATCTAAAAGCCAGCAATATTTTGCTCGATCGTGATATGAATCCGAAAATTTCAGATTTTGGGATGGCTAGAATTTTAGGAGGAAGTGGAAGAATAACAAATACAACCAAAGTAGTTGGGACATTGTAAGAATCTTTACAACAGCTCCAAGTTTTAAATTTAAAAATTTTCAAGACCTGATCCTGGCTAAATTTTCTTGCAGCGGTTATATGTCTCCAGAGTATGCCCTTGATGGAATATACTCACTAAAATCCGATGTCTATAGCTTTGGTGTATTATTACTAGAAATAGTAAGCGGGAGAAAGATGAAAGGATTTTATGATCCAGACCCCAACCTCAACCTTCTGGGCCATGTAAGTGTTAACATTTTTCGCAGGGATTAAAATTTAAGATGTAAAACCTACAACTCTCTTCATACACAAATTTTGACAGGCCTGGAGGCTCTATAAAGAGGGAAATTTGGTGAACTTGATATCGAGTGCGATTGTGGAGTCATACGATGAGTCAGAAGTGTTGCGAACAATACAAATAGGTTTACTTTGTGTGCAACCATATCCAGAAGATAGGCCTACCATGTCATTTGTGGTTCTGATGCTGAGTAGTAATATTGAGCTGCCTAAGCCTACACAACCTGGTTTTTTCACTGAGAGAAAAAATCGACACTCAGATTCTTCATCTAGCCAGTACTCCGAATTGTCTTTATCCAAAACTATGCCATTACAATATATAGCTCCACATAGTTGATCAAGTTAATAATTTTTTTCGCGTGCATTTAATACTGTAAATAATGACAGTGCTGGTACATACTGCAGTACAGAAGAAATACTGGGAAGAACTGACAACAGTAGCAGAGCAACTTGCGATATTTAATACTATTAGTCACATATATAATTTTCGGTATCTTTGCTGGGAACTCGATCATAGAGTAAAATACATGCGCAAAATCTTTGAATACTCTGAAAAAGAGAACATAGAGCCGCATCAGATAGTTGAAAATCGATTTCTGAATTTTCCTCTTCTTCTGTCCGCTATCAGATAATCATCTACTAATAACCACATACCAAATTTATTAAGTTTATAGCCTCTGTTTTACATAAATAACCTTGTGTTTTTATTAGAAATAGATTTCCATACGTACACTTTTAAATATAGAGAACTTTGGTAGAATGCACAAAAAGTCCCTATTTTCGAAATTCGGCCGGGCCGGTTTGAGGAAAAATCCGAAAAAAATTCATGTCCAAAAAATTTCTTCCTGGATTTAGGGACTTGAACGATTCCTATATACTTAGGGCCCATTTGTTTACCCCTTATTACAACTGAATGGGCCTATCTGATTGATTCATACTCAAACTCCTCCCTAAACCCATTCATATAACGTGATACACCTGGATTGTAGTTAAGTTTTTTTCCGGGAAAACAACCGCTGCATCAAGAACAAGTATTTACAGAGGTAAAATCATATACATCTTTGATACCCATAGTTTTAATTGTATGATTTTTATCAAGTGCTTGCTTGTTTGATTGTGTTCTTTTTAGCCACATGCTTATCATATTTTTTGATTATATTCAGAATTCTAGATATCATAATTGCAAGTGGTTGTCTATATGTAGAACTAGATTACAATATTTTAGAGTTCACTGTATTTTTGGCCATCAATATCCGCTTGAAGAAGCTAAGTAATAAGATTCGGATCGCTGTGTTTTGGCAATCCCAGTGACAGATCGGGGTCAGGGCATGGTGGGTATTAATTGATTGACGTCAATACTTATGATTGGAAAACAATATGTAGTGTATAGTATATGAAAATGGGTCAGTTAATCATGCCCTTAAGCACGTTCATCCCTCCCCTTTTATTGAGTTTTGTCTTAGCTAGTTGTGCAAGTCTACCCCTGGCCTGGAATACTGATTGGAGAAATATAAGCAGTACTAGCTGATGCTCCAGGCTCCAGCTAAGAACAAACCAATCTTGCCCTTTATCTCCAGCTAAGATCAAACCAATTTTGTTATTTTGTATGACCAGTAACATGTTTAAAAAGTATCCACTAGAAGTCTAGTGTCTAGAAACACAATACTGAATTCCATATTTAGAGGCTAGAGCTACTAAAAACAATGTCCCGGTTTGATAAAAATGTAATTTTAGTGGAGAAAATTTACATTTTGCTTAAATCTACTAAATATTATGCTAGTATTATGCTTCTGTTTATAAGGTTGTGTCAGTATTTACATTATTAGTTCTATGTGTTCTTTTGACTTGGAATATCTCCCCCTCTATATATGAATACTTTTATTTTGACATCAGTAGTACAATTCAATGGATGCTTACACTAAGTCTTCAGAAGTGCCATTTGCTAATCATTTACCTTTACCCAACTGATAACAGTCTTGAGATTTTCACTGTATTAATGTATTTAGCAATCTTTTGGCAACATTCTAAAGTAATTTTGTCTCAATTAAGTTCGCCAATTATAACAGTGAGGTTATATCAAGGATGTGATTGCGTTTGTGATGTAGTTTTTCCTTTGAACCTGGATCAAAATTGAATTCTGTTGTCATAGTCACATATTGTTACAGAAAATGTTAATGCTTGCTAATTGCTATAGTAATCTCCAGCGCACCACTTTTGCAAAAAAAATTGTTGAAATTTTTTTGTTCAAATTACATGTAATGTTTTTTTGAAAAAAATGGCACTCAGATAAGAATTTTTTTTTACCAAACAATATTATTCATTCAGAATTCAGATTTTTGATTCTTTCAGATTATTATTCAAAATTAAAATATTCAGATCTGACAAATAACCCCTTAAAATTGGATCCATTAAACAAGCTATACATATTTTCCAAAGACTATGTTGGTTTTACTTGTAAACAAACAAACATACGACAATTTGAAAAAAATGAAAAGCACTACTCTTCTATCATCAAAACATGGAATAACCTACTCTTAGTAGAAGGTATTATGTGATTACATTTAATAACTAATTTCATAATCTTTAAATTAATTTTAGGGAATTTAGCAAGAATATCAAGTTTGGGGTATCTATTTGTAATTTTACCATTTTTTCTAAAATATTGAAAAAATACGTTAATTTGAAATTGCACAACATTTATTTTGCAAATATATGTTATTACTTTGTTTAACTACCCAGCCTCAACCCACCATTTTCGCCCTCTCTCACTTTGCTCTCTTTCTCTTTACTGATCTTCTCTAACTTTCAATCTAGTTCTCGTGTTTTGTTATCTGCGTAACTCCCTCTCTTTATCTTTTTCGCTCTCTCTTTCTCTCTCCCTTTCTCTGTCCCTTTATCTCTATATTGCTCTCTCTCTCTCTCTTCCTGTCTGTATCTTTTTGTTTCTCTCTGTCTGTTTTTCTCTGTCTCTCTCTATCTCACTCTCGCTCTTACTCTGTCTCTCTCTCTTCCTTTATTCTTATTAATGTATCTTTCTGTTCATATGACCTTTATATTTTTTCCCTTATTTGTTTGCAGGTCTTGTTTGAAGGTTACCGAAGGTTTAATTTAGCAAAAAATAATTGAATTACAAACATATTTGTGTTTTCATTCCTTGAAGCATGCAACATCTAATTATAATTCTCGTCGATTCATGCAACTAAATATTTCCTTTTATAAGACTATTCTTTGAAATCAAAAATTAGTCTTGATTGCATAGTGGCTCAGAACAAGGTTGAATGCTTCCTTGTCCTTTTAAACTTAAAACTTGACAAATTCTGATGGTATTTGTCGATGATCACCTCATATTTGTTGCACTGTATAATTTCTTGTTCAACTATTGTTTTAGTTAGTATTTTTACCATTTGTTCAGAAATGAGTTCAG
This sequence comes from Apium graveolens, assembly GCF_009905375.1. Classification (NCBI taxonomy): domain Eukaryota; kingdom Viridiplantae; phylum Streptophyta; class Magnoliopsida; order Apiales; family Apiaceae; genus Apium; species Apium graveolens. The sequence goes on from NC_133654.1 coordinate 45,806,873, forward strand.
CATATTCGATGTAATCTGCAATTGTGCTTGCATTTACAATTTTTGATGATGCATCCTCTGGATCTGAACCCCAACACATCCATCTTGAACCGTTGTTTCACTATTATTTATTGCAGCTAATAGTTGTATAACTGAGCTTTTAGTTGTTATACACAGAGGGTATTTGTTAAAATTGGGTTCCCTTTTGTTGAGTCCTTTGTAGAATAGCAATTATTTGTTAAAATTCAACATAATTCACGCAACCTCAACATCGTTAATAAAAGGATTTTTCAATGATTTTTTCGCCATCTTAAATTATTGAACTAGTTTGATTTATTTTTTCCAAAACACTGCAACCTAGCAAGTAAACACATAAAGAATTTGACTCAACTCACGAAAGCTCAACTTGCTTAAGTGAAAGGAAGTTTTGATGAATTTTTTACAATCGTAAATTAATGAACTAGTTTAATTTATTTTAAAAAAAATCTGCAACCTAGCAAGCAAGTAAATACTTGAATGATTCAACTCAATTGACGAAACACGAACTTGCTTAAATGAAAGGTAATTTTGATGAGCTATTCGCAACCTTAATGAATCGAACAAGATTGTTTTTTTTAATGTTGTCTCCTAGCAAGTACATACACCAATGATTTGCCACAATTAACTCCACATCGTTAAATAAAAAGAGCTTTCAATGATACTTTTGCAACCTTATATTATTGAACGGTTTTAAATTTTTTTTCCCCAAAACTCTGCAACCTACCAAATAAATACACAAATAATTCGACTCAATTCATAAAATCTCAACTTGCTTAAATGAAAGGAAGTTTTGATGATACTTTTGCAATTGTAAAATACTGAATTAGTTATGCAACCTAATAATTCAATAACATGAAAATTAAAAACCAGTTATACAACTGAAACGAAAAATTGCTCAAACTCAATCATAAACTTGATAACAAAATAGATCTATTATTTTTACAGAAATTCAGTGATTAAAAATTACCTTTTCTTCAATTTGAACAAATAGGTTAAAGTAGTTTGATTTTCGGTTGCGATTATGAAACACAAATTTATTATCAACTGGTTTTTGTATTTACCTTTAATGAATGTGTAAATAATCAAAATAATCGATGATAAACGTATTGATATGAATCGAATGATTTGATGATATGAAGCTGAAATAGAGTTTTAGAGTGTTGATGAAACTATTGTTGCAACCAATGAAACAAGGTTGTTGTTTATGTTTTTATATATTTTTTAATCGCCATAATTTTGAAGTTATTTTAAAAATATGTAGTTATTATTGCAAAAAATTTCTTTTTTAGTATATTTATGAAAAATTCTTTAAATTTTATTCATCCTAATAAAGAACTGATATCTCTGATTCTGACTCTAACAGAGAGAAGCCCTTCGTCGCTTATTAGGTATTTTTATTCGTATAAAATGTGCTAGATGCCTTCACAAAAAAATTGGAAAAGCACGAGAAGATGCATATTGGGTTGGAAAATTTTATTGAGGAAACGATAGTTTTTACGTACCTGATGCAATCTTAGCGGAAATTCTCAAAGGACTGCAGTAAAATCTGTCTTACTTTGCATGTGTGTTCAAAAATCATGGTATCGTCTTATAAAATCTCCTTTGTTTATTAACCTTTATAAGAATTATCAGACAGTGACAGCCCATAGTCCTAAATATTTATTGTTCTACTTCTATAAATCGGAGCTTCTTATATGTAAAGATGATAAACAATGTGAAAAAGTTGTGAAGCTTGATCAAATTCCTCTTGAGTTAAAATGTTTAAATTTTGATGACTTGTGGATAAAATCATCTAGTTTGATATGTTTGTCAACTAATTTTAAATATGGGAAAGCCAGAAATTATATCAGTGACACATATCTATGGAATCCGTTGATTCAATCATGTAAAACTCTTCAACATCTAGTGTTGACGGAGGAATTTGGGAGTAACAAAGTTTGAGATTTGTAGCCGGAAACAAGATCTTTGACGGTGGTTCTTTATCAGAAAACGTGAACAGTAATTATCGGATTTTATGAACAGTGTTTGGTGGTGGTGATTATTGGTGGCTGAGATTGCTTAGGATTAGTGGTGGCTCCTTTGCGCTCTCGCTTCTGACCCCTTGCAATTTGCCTACGTATCCCTATTTATAGGGAATCAAGCCAACGTAGTTCTTGGGGAACAAGAAACCTAACGGGCTTAGATCTCTTGTCCCGAGGCCCAGTAGGAAACCTACTGGAAACAGTCTTCTACTAGCTTTAGGAACGTCCGCCGATGAGGCCCAATCACAAAGGCCCAAGGCTCGTCCACGGCTTCGAGACTTCACGGATAACGTATCTCCCTGGCCAAGGATAACCCTCCGCTACCAGCTGTTTCTCTAATCTATGGACGCAGGTATAGCCGTGGTTCACCCCAAATGTTGGACGCATCCTTATCCCTTGGATAAGGAGCCCCTACCAGATTGCAGGACAAGTGATCCCAAGCTCTTGGGTGCAAAGTACAGGATACTCCGAAGTCTCCCAACGAGGACACCCGTTGACTACAGAGACAGAACTCCCAAAGCACACACCAAAATTTATCCCACATCCCCAATGAGGACACCCATTGAATACATGAGGAGGCCTTCCATCCAGGCATACCCCTGGAGGTCTCTGACCACGGACACCGCCTTCCTGTAGATGCACTACAGGAAGGAGTTCTTCAATAGAGTACCTGCATCAAATAAGTTAGTGATAATAATCTCCATCTTCCTTGAATCCTCCAAAGAACCCGTCCAAGCATTCATGTTGAAACTTCACCCCAGCCATCCTTGAATTTAGGGCGCACTCTGAGTTCTTCCAAAGGTAAAAAAGGGTCAATCCTTTAATGAATTCCCCAACATTTAGGGCGCGCCTTCAACGTCTACATGTGCACTTTTCCAATCTATCATTTGTACTACAAGGCTCGCCCTTCTCTACACATAGGGTGCGCCTACTTTCCTTCCATAAAGGAAGGTCGTCTTATCTGTTCCTTAATTTTAGGCATTTATACCTCAATTTTGACTATTTAATCCAATCTCAATGTGAATAATGTTTATACCAATTTTCGGGCATAACAACTACCCCCAAATTCCATATGCTATTGAAAATGGGATTGGAATTTTTACTTTTCTCTCATCAAAATTTGTATAAACTCATGCAATAATCATCTCATAGGGCGCGCCTTCAACAGGGCGTATTTGTGGAAAACTTAGAGTCCCCTATCTATTATGATAAATGCTTTGATTTTTTCAGAAAGGGCGCGCCTTCAAAAGTACGCGTCTCTGAAATTTCAAACAGTTTTAAAAATTGGTTCCCCTAATTTCTCGGGGATTGTGATTGACGTGATTGATTCAATTTGATTTGACAACTGTCACTTTTTCATCTATAAATATAAGTAACTTTTCATTTTTTTTACTCTTTACTTTTACCTTCTCTCTTTCTTACTTTACCTTTTCTTCAAACATCACCACACCGGCAGGAGAAACATCTGCTCAGAACCGGCCTTGTCCTGCACCATTTTCTGAATCCTCTCCAATCAATCTTTCCGTCGATCGAAAAGGTATACAAAGCTTTTTATATTTCTAAGTTTCATCAAGTAAATCATTGTGCATGCCATATTATCTATTTGACTTCTTATTCTTAATTCATTCTCAGGTTATGTATATTTGTGTGTAGATATGTGTGTATATATGTATATACATGAATTTTGTAGTTTAGATCCAAAATCACAAGGTTTTGAACTTCAAATTTATGTTTTTGAGAATTCCAACCGTTCATCAGTCTACGTTCGATTTGGGTTGAGAGGTATACCGTGAGACTTATCTATGACGCGCCCACAACTTAGGGCACGCCCTTCCATTTATTTGGGGCGTTTCATCCCACTTTATTATCAGTAGTGTATTTAGATTGTAGTCTTTACACCTTCCCAGATAAGGCGGGTCATCTTAACCACTAATCTTCCATTATCTTAACATTTAATCCTTATAACAGAATATATAGACCTTATCCTTGCTAGGATGCGCCTTCTTAGCATAGGACGCGCCTTATGAGGATTGACATGCGTAACTTCCAAATGAGGGCACACTATCTTCTCATTCCTTTCATTATTTATTTATTCCTTTCATATTTTCTTCTCCCACTTTTTGAATTGGACGCGCCCTCAATGTTTTTTTGATTTTCTTGACAGCTAGAAGACGAGGGCGCATCCTCACCTTTTCATCCATTCAAGGATTTTTACACTATGCTAGGAATCTACTCTCCTCCACCTATTTCTTTTGATTCAGACTTTCCAGAAGCTCATAGGACTCCTCACTTCCTGGAACAGGAGGTGCGCCTTGTTCAGGAATTTAAGTACGGTGATATAATGGCAGATTCTTCAAATGACTCTCTAGATCACGTCCCTTTCAATCAAAGTAGAGGTAAGTAGAGGCTAATCCAGAAAGAAAGATCCCCAGCTCCTATTAGTACAGAGTTAGATGATGATGATTGGTTGGAAAGTTTAAACGTGGACAGGGGAGCATCAAGATGGGTGTTAATGTAGATGCGGGACCATCCAAGGTGTCCTATAAATCCATTCCTTTAAGTCCATCTTTACCACCATCTCAAGGCGCGCCTTCCTCTCCTAACTCAAAGGGCGCACTTGACGAAAGGTCCCCTGAGCTCAAAGATGAGGCAAATTTCTTTGATGAGGATACTTACCAATTCTCAACTTCTCCTAAACCTTCGCCCGTCCCTTTCACACACTGGGTGGTCTCCGACAGTGAATTAGAATTTGATTGGAGCAAGTATGAACCTTACACCGAAGTGATGAAGAAGCATTTTAGAAAAGAACAGGGCAAATTGTTCTGTGTTAGGCTACCCTCATCCTGTTCAGATGAGCAACTAGAGTGGTTGATGGAATTTTATGACATGGAAGGTATATGGGCGCGCCCTCTGAGCATGATGTGCCCGCACATCTTCAACTATGGTAGGAACTTCAGGATTCCTAGAATGGTCACAAGCCCTAAACTGGTATCCTTGGGAGTGGGAGCGCCTCTCCATCCCTTCCCGGGGGATGTGATTGAGATGTATGACTTGGCGCTGCTCCAACTGTCTCCCAACAGCTACAAGTTTTTTCTTGCTCTATTCATCTTGTACATGGATATGGGCTTCCCAGCTCCCACTATGGATGGGGTGAGTCATTTCTTCAGCCTCAGGAAATCTGGCCATGGGTACTATTACTTAGTTGTGGATAAACAGCACAACAAGAAAGGCTTTTTCTCAGAAAAAATCAGTCACGATAAGGGTGGAAAGAGAATTTCTTTTATCTGTATGATGTGCTCAGGATCAGAATTCAGTTTAACAGGGAACCAAGTAAGGGCGCGCCTTTATTCTCGCTGCCTTTTGTCCATTTTACCTATCCTCATATTCTTTCTTTTTATTATAACAGAAAAACCTTCTGTGCACGAACTTGAGGGCGCGCCCAAAGAGCATGTCGATTCAATACTTAAAATTGATGTGGACAGATGGAATCTGAAGACATTAGTCACCAGGTCCAACTTGATGAGGGTTGGGATCCTGTCAAATCGGGTTGGAACCAAATACAAATATATGGAGTTTAGGAAGGGCGTCCCTATAAATCGCGTCGTGGAGATTGACAGTGACGAAGATGGGGACGAAGATGAATATAAAGACAGTATCGCCCCATCAGAACCTCCCCTAGGTTAGGATAACCTAAACATTTAGGAGGACGCGCCTTGTAATTCTTGGGGCACGTCTTCTATACGTTGTCTTTATTTTGTCTTATCCGCATATGGCATATCGTACTTAAGGTCCCTCATATTTACATGCATTTAATTGTAGATTCGTTCTTATTTAGGCGCGCTCTAACGTATAGGGTTGTGTTCTTATTATATCTACTAATATTTTCTCACATGTTTTATGCAGAAATGGCCCCACCTAGGGTTCCTAAATCATTTGGATCACGTGCTGGAGATAAACCCAAGGCCAAGCCAAAGAAAGATGTTGCTAAGACCCAAAAATCTACCCCTACTCTAGTTCACATTCCTCAGCATGTGCCTGTTCCAAAAATATCTGTTATTGATCTGACGGGTAAGCAGGGCGCGTCCAAGAGGTCAAGGACGGATGGCGCACATTCCGTATCCTCTGCTGCTTTAAATTGTCTTGGCCCATTGGGCTCCCTCCATGTTACAGATGATGAAGTGGAGCAGTGGCAGGCCATGAGCTTGGAGAATGCCACTAGGGCGTCTATTAAGGCTTCTTACCAGCTATTCATCCATTCCAATCAAGTGGTGGATAAGCTTTTGGAAGAGAGGGCGCAATGAAAGGCTGCAGGGTGACAACAATATTTTTGCATAATACTTTGAAGGACATAGATTTTCTCCATGCTAAGGACATCAAATCCAAGGATTTTGAAATTTTATTTCTTAAGGATGAGGTGGCCAACCTGACTTCCCAACTTGAGATTGCTAACAAGAAAGCTACCTCCCTCCATACTGAGCTGGGAGGAGCAAATATGAGGATTGAATACCTCGAGGAGGAGCAGAAGGATGGGTGTCCTGATGAGAAGAGGGAGGTTATAGATGAAGCCTTTACCAATGGCTTTCACTTTTACAGGGTTGGTTTTGTGGCTAACGATCCAGATTATACCTTTGAGAAGTTTGTGGAAGAGACAGTTGCTGAGATGGTGGAGTTCAAGAAGGAATATGCTACAGAGATCAAGCAAGAAGGGTAGAGCTTTGGTTGAAGGAGGAAGAAGCTGAAGGCGCGCCCACTGATGAGGCCTCTAAGGACGGGCCTGAAATTGACCCTACAATTCCTCTTCAGTACATTCCCCCAACTGAGAGCGCCGAGGGCGCGCCCTAATCTTTCTTGTTTAGTCTTGTCCTCTTAATCCTGGTTTTCTAAATACGTTGAGGTGTCAGCCCTCTTTTGATGATGTGCAAAGTTGTATGACCATACTTTTGCTACTCTCTACTTTGCTTTGTGACTTATCTTAGGATTTCATCTAATTTTGTTTCTTTTAATAAGCATACAAAAGTAGATCTTCTGCCAAAATAGTTTTTAAGTACCAAACTTATGGTGCGCCCTTAGGAGTAGGACACACCTTAAAAGTAAACATTCTTGTGTAGCAGTCTTTCAAGGATAAATTTGTCAAGGCGCCTCTCTCGTTAGGGAGTGCCTTGTGATATTTAAGTTTTTTTCTTAGTTTTTTCTAGATAATCACATGCTTTTTTTTTTGCTTTGACGAGATTTTCTAAGCGTACAGAAGTTTGAGGCGCGTTCTACCATAAAGGCGCACCTTTGCATCTTGATCACGAGTTAACTTAGAACATAATATTTCCCCAAAGTCTAATTGAACATGGTGCGCCATACCATAGGGCGCGCCTCTGGTTTTTAGCATATTTTCTTAGATAGGAGATTTTACAATTTATGATTTAGAGGACATATTCCCTGGTACATAAATGGAATTCTGCTGTCATATCATATCATGGATATCCTTTGTTGGTGTATCACAAATAAATTTTCCTTTATTATGAAGGGACTTTGTTATTAGGGCATGCCCTAACTTTCTCTTACAGTTTGTATGCCAAGCAAACAAAGCAATTTGAAGCAACTTTTTCTTTTTATGCATAATGCGCTCTAGTGTAAAAATTACACCAGTCTAATGGCTATTATGCTCTTTGGGGAAATTATTTGAAAATTTTATTCTTCTGCTAGTTCCAAGGTTCGTAGTCATGTATACTACCCCCTAGGCTAGGAGGAATTTATTTGCTACCAGTCTATTACATAGGAATTAATCATAGAAACAATGGGCCAAAGCCACACCTTACAGATAATAGTTACGCAAGTGCTCTGCATTCCAAGCCCGGCTCCAAATCTTCCAAGCGATAGGTTCCCTTCCAAAGTATAGTCTTGACCCTGTATGGTCCCTCCCAGTTAGCTCCAAGCACCCCATGCTAAGCTATTTTGGTATTCGGCACGACTTTTCACAACACAAGATCTCCCACTTTATAGGGCACAGACTTCACCTTCTTAATAAAATACCTTGCAATTCTCTGCTTGTATGCAACAAGCTTCAACTGAGAGTTCATTCTAGCTTCGTCCAGCAAATCCAAGTAGAGCCTTTGGTTAACTTCTGCATCTTCCTCAACAAATAAATCCCTTCGCAGAGATTTGGCTCCTACTTCTACGGTGACTATAGCCTCATACCCGTATGTCAGCAAAAAAGGGGACTCTCCTGTGGTCGATCTAGGAGTCATGTTGTAAGACCAAAGGACCATGGGCATCTCCTCCGACCAATCTCCCTTCTTTTCTTCCAGCTTAGCCTTTAAAGTGTGTTTGATAATCTTGTTTATGGCTTCTGTCTGACCATTGTTTGCGGGTGGTAGACCGCAACAAAATCTTTCTTGATGTTCAAATCTTCACAAAGCTTCTTTAGCTCTTTACTATAAAACTGCTTTCCATTATTTGAGATGAGTTTATATGAAATACCGAACCTGCATACTATGGAGTTGAAGACAAAGTCCTTGATTTTCTTTGCCGTGATCGTGGCCAGTGGCATAGCTTCCGCCCATTTTGTAAAATAATCAACAGCCACCACAACATACTTCACACCCCCTTGGCCTTGGTCAATTCCCCAATTAGATCAATCCCCTACATGGGAAAAGGCCACGGACTTGCCAGCGAAGTGATAGATGTTGTCGAGGCATTGGAATAATTAGCGAATCGTTGGCAGCGATCACATGCCCTAACAAACTTGAAGGCATTTTCTTTCATGGTTGGCCAGTAATATCCTTGTCTTAGGACTTTCATTGCCAACGAACCACCCCCTGAGTGATTTCCAAAAATACCTTCGTGCACCTCCCTAAGAATATAATTCCCTTCTTCCAGATCTACACAGCATAACAACGGTTGATTAAACCCTCTCTTATACAACACTCCATCATATTCAACGTACTTCGCAGCCTGGTAGCGAAGGCGTCGAGCCTGTACTTGTCTTCTGGTAAAGCTCCCATTCGAATATAGTTATGAATGAGGGGCATCCAATTTTCCTGTGGGATCTCCTGTGTCTGGAACACCCCTACCTCTAGAATACTTAGAATTTCTTGGATCCCCAAAGGAATTTGCCCAAGTTGAACGATGTCCATTTGCGACCCCATCTTTGCCAAGGCATATGCATTGCTATTTTATTCCCTCGGTACACCCTCTAGCCTGGCACTTCCAAACCTTTCCAATAGACGCTGCACACATCTCATATATAGCTCCGTCCGAGGTCCTCAGGACTGGAAACCTCCGTTGACTTGGTTTACCACCAACTCTGAGTCACTCTGAGCGATCAAGTTCACAACCCCCACTTTCAGAGCTATTTTTAAACCATTGATTAATGCTTCATACGCAGCATCATTGTTAGTGACGTAAAACTTGAGGTGAATGGCACTCATCAAACGGTGCCCTTCTGGGGTGACCAAAACAATCCCGGCTCCTGCTCCATTATTATTCACGGCCCCATCGACATGCAAGATCCACCAAGGGTGTGGGAACTCTTCTCTCACATCAACATGAGGATTCCCTTGTGAGGAAGGTTCCGTCAACACTATAGCCTTATCGTTTACTTCAGAGTCAAACTCAAGTATGAAATCAGCCAACGCCTGTCCCTTGATTGTTGTACGAGGGAAATATTCCAAATCAAATTGTCTCAACTCTATTGCCCATTTTAGCATTCTTCCCGATGATTCTTGTTTATATAGGATATGCCGGAGAGGATCAGCGGTGCAAACATCTATTCGGTGATCTTGGAAATATGTCCTTAACTTTCATGCCGCAGGGATAAGGGTGTACACAAATTTCTCCATGCTGGTATATCTAGTCTCTGCATCTGATAAACTCTTACTGACATAGTATACCGGCGACTGTCGACCTTTTGCTTCTTTTACTAATGTCGCGCTGATCGAATACTCTGAGACTGCCAAATAAAGAATCAATGTCTGTCCATCCTCTGGCTTGGCCAACATGGGAGGGTTTCCCAATTGTTCTTTAATTTTTTGAAAGGCCTCCTCACAATCTGAGGTCCACATGAAGTCTTTTCCCATTCTTTTATTTTCTTTGAAGAACTCTTTGCATCTATATGAGGACTTTGATACTAATCGATTCAGCGTCGCAATCCTTCCCGTTAAACTTTGCACTTGCTTAATATTGGTGGGAGATTTCATGTCTAGAAGGGCCTTAATCTTTGCAGGATTGGCTTCGAGTTCCTCGGTGATTCACCATAAACCCTAGGAATTTCCCTGATTCGACGCCAAACACATATTTCTGTGGATTCAATTTCATTCCGAACCTCCTCAGAATATGGAACATTTCTGCCAAATCCGTAATGTGATCCTCCGCTCTCTTGGATTTAACTAACATATCATCAACATATACTTCCATCATTTTCTCAATCTGCTTTTTAAACATTTTATTCACCAGCCTTTGGTATGTTGCCCCGGCATTGATCAGACTGAATGGCATTCCGATGTAGCAGTAGAGTCCTCTTTCAGTGATGAAGGAGGTATGCTCTTGATCAGGTTTATGCATAGGAATTTGATTATAGCCAAATTATGCATCCATGAAGCTCAGTAAAGCGTGTTTGGCCGTTGCATCAACCAACTGATCAATTACTGGCAAAGGAAAGCTATCATTTCGACATGTTTTATTTAGATCATTGAATTTTATGCAAGTTCTCCACTTCCCTTTAGGCTTTTTCACTAACATCGTGTTAGCCAACCATTCCGGGTAGAAAGATTCTCTAATTAGTCCAACATCCAAGAGTCTATCTACTTCTTCTGCCAACGCTACAGCCTTTTCTCCACTTACGGCTCTGCGCTTTTGTCGAATCTCTTTATGTTTTGGATCAATATTCAATCGGTGACACATGACTTCTGGATCAATCCCGACCATGTCGGAGTGGCTCCACGCAAATACATCGAGATTTTCCAAGAGGAATATTGAAAGTCCCTCTCTCAGCTTTTGAGGCAACTGAGACCCAATATTCAGAACTTTTCTTGGATCTTTTTCATCGACAAGGATTTCAATTGTGTCATCTGCCGGCCCCATTTTTTCTTCCGGCATCGGTATTCGTGGGTCTAAGTCAAGCTGATTATACTCTTCATCGTTCTGTTGAGAAGGCGCATCCCCCTTGAGAGGAGCATCAACTTCTTCATTTATTGAAGGTGCACCCTGTATAATAGGGGCATCAACTTCTTTCAACCTTGGCAAGGTAGAAGGCGCGCCCTGAAACACAGGGGCATCAACTTCTTTTGGGGTTTTTGACGATAAGGGCGCGCCCTCAGAAAGAGAGGCATCTACCTTATGCACATCTTGTCCAAGACTCTACAAGACATCAAATCTCCCTTCGAGCCTTTCCCCATTGAAATTTGCTTGGACTATCTTGTTTGGAGGCTCTTCTTCGTCCAACATCTCAATCCTGGTAGTGTCTTCTAAGAATAGCGTTGTTGAAGGCAATTCAGAGGAGCATTCATTTTCTTGCTCAACATAGTAATGGACCCGAATCTCCTCGATTAGCTGCTCGATACTCCTCTCTCGTTCATCATCCGACGCATCCCCAGTTTGGACATCCTTTCTCTTGAAGCCCCTCATAGCTTGCCTGTAGCATTCCCGAGAGTCATATTGGGAGCCCTTTATACTGCGAACTCCAGTTGGGGTTGAAAATTTGATGTTAAGATGGTGGATTGAAGTGACGACTCTCATTTCCCTAAGGAAGGGTCTTCCTAGCAGCACATTATGGGATGACTCCTGATTTAGGACCTTGAACTCGAGCATTTTTGTTACAGACAACGGACTTTCTCCTAAGGTACATTGTAATCGAATCGATCCCATGACACGAACTCCTTCACCAGAGAAACCATAGACCCAAGAATCCTCTCCTGATATATCCCGATCAGGTAGCCCCATCTTCTTGAAGGTGCTATAGTAGAGGATGTTTGTTGAGCTTCCATTATCCAAGAAGGCCCTATAGATGTTCTTAGTTCTGATTTGGATAGAAATAACCAAGGCATCATTGTGGGGGTGATGTACCCATCGAGCATCTGCTTCCCTGAAGGTAATGACCATGGATTCGCCCTTAAATACCTTGGGTGGCCGAGTCTCCACCCTGTGAATGTCAGTTAGAGGCCTGACACGGGCTTCCCTTGCATACCTGGCCAAAGCTCTATTGCTGCATTCCATACCGGGATCTCCTCCGTATATCGCTCGGATGCTGCCATCCCTGACGAACTTATTTTCTTCCAGAGTTTCGTTGTTAGACCCCCGAGGGGCACGACCTCCTTCTTCCTTAACCCTGTCGGTGCCATCTTTATGCCTCCTTACTCCATTTACCACCCATTCGCCAAGATATCCTTCTATAATAAGAGCTTCAATCTCATCCTTTAGTTGCCGACACTCATGTGTGTTGTATCCGGATGACTCGTGGTATTCACAGTATTTCTTCTTATCTTTGCTTTGCCCATATGAAAAGGCCTCGGGTTTTCTAAACAATCCTCTGTTCTTTTTTACCTCAAAGATGTGCTTGATAGATGCGTCCAGAGGCGTGTATCTGCTCGTTTTGTTGGCATAGCTCGAGGGAGGGCTCCATTCCCTTCTTGTGGTCCTAGCATTTACCTGATTCGCGCTTTGACTACCCCTTCGATATCTTGGGCTTGGAGATATGTCTCTCTTTCTTGCTCTGCCTCTCTTGCTTGTTTGCGAAGTCGGTTGTACCTCTGTCAGGGATTGCTCTATGGCCTTGAATGATTCTACCAAAGTAAAGACATCTGCCAGAGTAGCTGGGTCTTTTCCCTACAAATAATTCCAGAAATCCGAGCCGACCCTTAGCCCTGCTATCAAAAAACTCTTCAAAGCTTCGTCCGAAGCACTTCTTACGCCGGTGAACTCAGCGTTGAACCTCTTAAAGTAGGACATCAAGCTTTCATTTTCCCTTTGCTTGACATTGGCAAGCGTTATGACAAATGGAGCATATCTCACGGTGGTTTGGAACTTGGTCAGGAACAGAGTCTTCATTTGGTCCCAGGAAGTGATCACTCCCGACCTGAGCTTTTGAAACCATTGTTAGGCGCTCTCCCTAAAAGTCGCAGCAAAGAGCCAACATCGAGCCAAGTATGGGACTTCATACACGTCGATTTCTATATTGAATCGGCCCAAGAATTCCACAGGATCTGAGCTTCCATGGAAATGGAGATCGCTAGTAGTGTTACGATATCTGGCCGGCAACTGAGCTTCTCTTACTACCACAGAGAATGGAGAAGGGATTTTGGTCGTGGCTGTCACTCTGCCTTCCAAGTGGTTAAGCAACCTCTTCAGATCATCCACATTGAAAGTTCCCATACCTGGGATAGTTTGCATGTGAGGTTGTGGACCTTGGGGCTGAGGTGGAGGTACTACTACCTGATCTCCACCTGGAGGAGCTTGTTGTTGGTTGGTGTTTTGGACGTCCTCAGGTATCACAGTCACTTTCGAGTTTCGTCCTTGATTTCCCTCCAGATTCTCTCTTTAACCTCGGTCGCGGCCCCGAGCCATCTCGCGATCATAGTTTTCCACATCTCTATGACCATCATACTCATTATAGTTATCGCTTTCTCTCGATTATACCGGCGGGTATCCCTGTGACCATGATAGTTATCACGGCGATATCCATCTAAGTATCTATCTCGATCTCTGCCTCATCCCTTCCATTGGGATCTTCTCCAATGATCATTCCCATATCCATGGCCATACCGGTCCACCGATCTGCGGGGAGGAGCTCTCTCATGATCGTGGTGCCGCTCCTGATTCTCATGGGAATTCAGGGACACACACTTTGTACAATGGGGCGTCATATCTCCGCGATCGGCTTCTTTTTTCCATTCCAACAACAACATCCTTAGATCATCATCACCCAAGTGATCCTTTAAGGCTGCAAGGCCTCGTTGCTCATTCTCCGGTATGGACTTTGCTTGCCGACGTTTCTCAAGACTACGCCCAGACCGGTGTGGGTGAGTAACTCCCCGGTTATCTACCCACAATATTTCTCGACGATCAGCATTTTCGTCCACAAGTTTAACGATCGGGGTTACATTGTTGGAATAGTTCAGACATCGCGGGGTTATTGGTATACGTCCACCTTCAGTTCGACCGCGACCGGCCAAGGCATCCCTATCAGTCATGGGAGCTTTCCTAGGTGTGTGGGCAGCACGATTATGGTGAAGGCCCCTTTTGGTCTTGCGTCGCTCCACGGTGCTCAGCCTTGAGTCAAAACCGTTCAGAGCATCTCCCATATAATATAGTTGTTCCAGCAAGTCAGCATTACTGATCAGCATAGGCGGTTGACCCCCAACATCTGGGGTGGGGCAATCAGTCATAGGTGGAACATAGGGTTCATGGCGATCATAGCCATGATCGGTTTCTTCTTCAGAGCTTCCATCGTAAAAACTTCCATCATGGTATTGAGACATCTTTCCTCCTAGATGTAGATCTTGATTAGCCCCTCCTTCTAGAGCCAATTTGTTGATGGAGGAATTTAGGAGCAACAAAGTTTGAGGTTCGTAGCCGGAAACAAGATCTGTGATGGTGGTTCTTCATCTGGAAAATGTGAACAGTAATTGCCGGATTTTATGAATAATGTTTGGTGGTGGTGATTATTGGTTGCTGAGATTTCTTAGGGTTAGTAGTGGCTCCTTTGCGCTCTCGCTTCTGACCCCTTGCAATTTGCCTACGTATCCCTATTTATAGGGAATCAAGCCAACGTAGTTCTTGGGGAACAAGAAACCTAACGGGCTTAGATCTCTTATCCCTAGGCCCAGTAGGAAACCTACTGGAAACAGTCTTCTACTAGCTTTAGGAATATCCGCCGATGAGGTCCAACCACAAAGGCCCAAGGCTCATCCGCGACTTCGAGACTTCACGGATAACGCATCTCCCTGGCCAAGGATAACCCTCCGTTACCAGCTGTTTCTCTAATCTATGGACGCAGGTATAGCCGTGGTTCACCCCAAATGTTGGACGCATCCTTGTCCCCCGGATAAGGAGCCCCTACCAGATTGCAGGACAAGTGATCCCAAGCTTTTGGGTGCAAAGTGCAGGATACTCCGAAGTCTCCCAACGAGGACACCCGTTGACTACAGAGACAGAGCTCCCAAAGCACACACCATAATTTACCCCACATCCCCAGTGAGGATACTCATTGACTACATGAGGAGGCCTTCCGTCCAGGCATACCCCTGGAGGTCTCTGACCACGGACATTGCCTTCCTGTAGATGCACTACATGAAGGAGTTCTTCAATAGAGTACCTGCATCAAATAAGTTAGTGATAATAATCTCCATCTTCCTTGAATCCTCCAAAGAACCCGTCCAAGCATTCATGTTGAAACTTCACCCCAGCCATCCTTGAATTTAGGGTGCGGCCTGAGTTCTTCCAAAGGTAAAAAAGGGTCAATCCTTTAATGAATTCCCCAACATTTAGGGCGCATCTTCAATGTCTACAGGTACACTTTTCCCATCTATCGTTCGTAATATAGGGCGCGTCCTTCTCTACACATAGGGCGCGCCTACTTTCCTTCTATAAAGGAAGCTCGTCTTATCTGTTCCTTAATTTTAGGCATTTATACCTCAATTTTAACTATTTAATCCAATCTCAATCTATTTAATCCAATCTCAATATGAATAATATTTATACCAATTTTTGGGCATAGGATCCAGTAAATCATGTTTCTGGTCCTGAGTACAATGTTTATTCTGGGGGCTTAGCTTTCGGATATGTGCAAGAAATTAAAGATCATCTTGTGGTAAAGATTATTAATTATCATGATGCAAACAGAATTCGATCATTCATGATATTTGTTTATAGCCTAAGCTCAGATTCTTGGAGATACATAACTATTCAAGATAATATTGTTAGAATATATATATATGTACATATAAATTTTATTATTATAGTATTATATTATTATATTATATATATTAGGGTATTTTTGGTATTTAGCTTATATTGTTTTTCTATATAAGTTCGGACATGTATTATAAATTCTGTGTTGATTGTAAAAATGTTTTACGTCCGTATTATATCTCTAAAGTTAACATGGTATCAAGAGCTTAGTTTCGAGTGATCGTGGAAGTTTAGTTGAATCATTAAATAGATCAAGTTACGTTACAACAACAAAAGTTTCTTGAAAATTCACAGAAAATTTTCTGCACAGATCAGCCAACTTGTTTTTACGATTCCCGTATTTTTAACCGTTAGATCATCCTAAAATTTGAACCACGTCTTCTTTGCACCGGTATCTAAATTTTGAACGGTGTAGATCGTATTTGGAGCTCCAGAAATTGATTTTTTGATGGTTACAATAGTTTCAGCAATATCTCGACATGTATGTCTCATCATCAACAGGTATTTTGTCAACTGGTACTTCAAGTTTATATTCTTCTCTATGGATTCTGGATTCAGGTGCATCCCATCACATGTCTCCTCATTGGTCGTCTTTCGTTTCGTTTTCTGATGATTCATCTTAATCCATCATGAATGTTGATAGCAATCCTATGTCGTTACGAGGTGTTGGTTCTGTAGTTACCCCAACGGTATCTCTTTTTTATGTTTATTATATTCCGGATCTCAAATTAAATCTTGTTTCGGTTAGTCAATTATGTAAAACTGGTTACTTGGTTTCTTTTTCTTCTACTACTTATTGTGTTATGCATCCGAGATCTCAAAAAGTAATTGGAAAAAGTCGTAAACAGGGAGGACTTTATGTTTTGGATGAACTCAATGTATTTGCTGTGGGAACTCCTAGTGTTGATTTATCATCCTTTCGTTTGAGTGATTTGTCTTCAGACTTTTACATATGGCATGCTCGTTTAGGTCATGTTTCTCAATCTCGTTTACAATTTTTAGTTTCAACTGGAGCCTTGGGACAACTAAAAGCTCATGATATTTCTGACTGTAGCGGTTGTAAATTAGCGAAATTCGCTGCTTTACCTTTTCATAAGAGTGTTATGTATTCTCTTGCTCTGTTTGATATTGTGCATTCTGATGTGTGGGGACCTGCTCCTATGCCCACAAAAGGAGGATCTAGATATTATGTTTCATTTATTGATGATTTCACTGGTTATACGTGGATTTATCTTATGAAGCGCAGGTCTGATTTTTTGGATATTTTTAAAGATTTTAAAGCTCATATAAAAACTCAAAATAAAGCTGTCATTAAATGTTTTTGTTGTGATTTGGGAGGTGGATACATCTCTAATGCTTTTTATCGCTTTCTTGCTTCTGATGGGACTATACGTCAAACCTCATGTACTGACACTCCTCAACAGAACGGTGTTGCTGAAAGAAAACATCGTCATCTTGTTGAAACAACTCGCTCATTTTTGTTGTCGGCTAATGTTCCAAGTATATTTTGGGGTGAAGCACTTCTTACTATTGTTTATGTGATTAACCGAATTCCAACTGCTCAAAATTCTGGTTTGTCACCTTTTGAGAAATTATATGATGAAGTGCCTGATTATGCTTCCTTGCGTGTCTTTGGTTGTACCTACTTTGTTCTTAAACCCCAGGTTGAGCGTAGTAAATTGTCTGCTAAATCTGCTTTATGTGTATTTTTGGGCTATGGTGTTACCTAGAAAGGATATCATTGTTCTGACCCGGTCAGTGGAAAGTTGTATGTTTCTCGGTATGTTTACTTTTTGGAGCATGTTCCGTTTTTCTCTGTTCCTGCTAGTTCGCATCATATGACATAAAAAGAGCATATTCGAATTGATCCTTTTGACACAAATATTGAGGATTCTTTAACCACAAATTCTAATACTTCAGTTCCGGAGGCATCTACATCTCAAACTCCCACATCTCCACCAACTTCTACATCTACATCTCAGACTCCAACATCTCCGATATCTTCACCTGCTTCTATAACCAATCAATCGTCACCAGATATTTTAGATTCTCCTCCCACTCAATCGTCTACCGAAAGTTCGACTCCTCCGCCAGTTCATCAGTCTACTCGCATACGTAAGTCCACCCAAGTACCTGATTTTTCTTATTCATCTTATTCCCCATATTTTGCTTCATTCGTTACTTCTGTTCACCATTTTTCTGAGCCTGCATCATATAGAGAGGCTGTTCATGATCCTCTATGGCAGAATGTTATGGCCGAGGAACTTACTGCTTTACATCAAACTCATACATGGGATTTAGTCCCATTTCCTCCAGGAAAACATAAAATTGGTTGTCGTTGGGTATATAAAATTAAGACAAAAGCTGATGGATCCGTTGAGCGTTATAAGGCTCGACTTGTTGCTAAAGGTTACTCTCAAGAGTATGGCTTGGACTATGAAAAAACATTTGCGCCTGTTTTAAAGATGACAACTATTCGTACTTTGATTGCGGTGTCTTCTGTTCGAAAGTGGAAAATATTTCAGATGGATGTTAAGAATGCATTCTTGTATGGTGATCTCCACGAGAAAGTTTACATACACCTCCTCCAGGACTTTCGCATCAACCAGGTTATGTCTACAAACTTCGTAAATCTATTTATGGTCTTCGTCAATCATCTCGTTGTTGGTTTGAGAAGTTTTCTACGGTGCTTTATTCACTTGGTTTTCGTCCTAGTAATCAAGATTATGCTCTTTTTGTACGATCTACGAGTGCTGGTCGTATCTTATTGTGTTTATATGTCGATGATATGATTATTACTGGTGATGATTGTGACGGTATTGAGTCATTGAAACGTGAGTTGGCTCATTGTTTTTCTATGAAAGATTTAGGTTTGCTCCTTTACTTTTTGGGAATTGAAGTTGCTAGCTCACCAAAGGGGTATCTTTTGTGTCAATCTAAGTACGTTGCTGATTTGCTTGACCGTGCACGTCTTACTGATAAAAGACCATGGAAACTCCTTTAGAGATGAATGCTAGATATTCTCCATCTGATGGTCTTCCCTTAGCAGATCCTACTTTATATCGTACGATTGTTGGTAGTCTTGTTTATCTCACTGTTACTCGTCCGGATATTGCACATGTTGTTCATATAGTTAGTCAATTAGTCACTTTTCCAACTACCGTACATTGGGCTGCAGTTCTTCACATTCTCAAAATCTTCGTAGGACTCAGTTTCAGATTCTTTTGTTTCCTTCTAACTCATCTTTAGAGTTGCGTGCTTATAGTGATGCTGATTGGGATGGTGATCCCCAGGATCGTAAATCCACAACTGGGTTTTGTATTTTTCTTGGTGATTCTCTTATTTCATGGAAGAGTAAGAAACAAGACGTTGTTTTGAGATCATCTTCAGAAGCTGAGTATCGTGCCATGGCTTCCACTACTTGTGAGATTGTTTGGTTACGTCACTTACTTGCAGATTTGGGTGTTACCCTTCCTAGTTCCACCCCACTATATTGTGATAATAAGAGTGTAATTCATATTGCACGTAATTCGGTATTTCATGAGCGCACTAAACATATTAAGATTGATTGTCATCTTACTCATCATCATCTGCTGCAAGGCACTATCTCATTGCCTTTTGTTCCTTCTTCGCTGCAGATTGCTGATATTTTTACAAAATCTCACTCTATTTCGCGATTTCATTTCTTGTCTGACAAACTCTCAATGCTCATTGTTGCAATATCGTGAGTTTGAGGGGGGATGTTAGAATATATATATATATTTATTTATTTATTTATATTTATTATTATTATTATTATATATATTAGGGTATTTTCGGTATTTAGCTTATATTGTTTTTCTATATAAGTTCGGACATGTATTATAAATTCTGTGTTGATTGTAATAATGTTTTACCTTCGTACGTGGTTGACATAAGCTGGACCTCCGCTACTGTTAATGGTGCTTCATTTTGGAGAGCGCATACCTTAAAGAAAGTAAACACTAAACATACTTCTATGTTTTGATACCAGGAAAGATATAATGTAAACCTTTTTATTGCCTAAAGAGGTTCGGTATTATAATTCTCTGCATCGATTTGGTCAATCAGTTGCTTTGGTTGCTCAAGATACTTCGTGGCATGGTTTTAAGATCTGGATATTGAAAGAAGGCCCGGTGATTCAGTTCTTTTGGGAGAAGATGTTTAGTGTTAGTCTAGAGAAAACTATTTTTGGAAGTGTTTAATGTTTCAGGAATAATGGTGAAGTACTACTTTCAAAATTAAATGAATGCAATTTTGTTTCTTGTAATATTGAGACGAACGAGGTATCTGATTTTGCTGAATCATGGAATGAATGGTTTGATTCATGGGATTGCTACTGGCCCTCGATTGGAAGTGCACTGGACGACTTAGAATTCTTCGATGCTCCAGTACCTTTTACTGTATACCCATTAGTGGGGAGCCTGGTTTTACTGGATGCTTTTTAGAATTAAAAAAACCCTAGATACAGAGGTCTGTATCTACAACAATGAACAAGAAGAAAGAAAACATTTTATTGAATGAAAAAATAACTTTGATACATTCTGTAAAAAGGTATATATATACAAATTGGTCAACTTTAGTTGACTGACAGCTCATCTAACTAACTCCTAGCACCACAAACTATTTGTCAATGTATTATTGACTTGAGACTTAACAGCTAAGTCTATTGTATTTTTGTACTGTGCTTTAATAGTAAAATCAGTAGAAGAAACTTGCACACATGCTGAGGCTGCAACATTGCTATCAAGACTTGTATTACTCCCCCCACAAGTTGTGATTACACAAGGATTGTGTAAGCCCAACTTGGAACAAATAAATCAGTGACTAGTGCCTCCAAGAGCCTTAGTTAAAATGTCTGCAAACTGCTGTTTAGTATGGATTTTTTAAGGACATATAACACCAGATTGCACCTTTTCACGCACAAAATGACAATCCAACTCAATGTGTTTCGTACGAGCATGTTGAACAGGATTTGATGCAATATCAATTGCTGCTTGATTATCAACAAAACCGGAGATGGATCATTATGAGGTATCTGCAGATCTGAGAACAAGTATTTTAACCACATAATTTCAGTGGCAAGAGCCCTATATTCCGCTTCAGCAGAGCTCATAGACGTCACAGTTTGTTTCTTAGCCTGCCAAGAGATTAAAGCAGACCCCAAAAAAATGCAGTCCCCTGTGACAGATCTACCAGTTAAAGTACAACCCCCCCAGTCACTATCACAATATCCAATGAGATGAAAATTATTATTGGAAGGAAAAAATAAACCAAGTCCAGCTGTGCATTTCAGGTATCGGAAAACACGCATAACAGTAGCCAAATGTTTATCTCTTAGTGACTACATAAATTGGCTAAGCAGATGAACAGTATAGCTAATACATGGCCTGGTAAAAGTGAGATATAGCATTTTACCCACCTGACTTCTATAAAGAGAAGGATTACAAATAGAAGACCCAGACCTATTATCAGCATATAATTTCAAATTTTGATCCAATGGAATGGATAAAGGCTTGGCATCTAAAAGATTGACAGACTGCAACATGTCAAGGATAAACTTCTTTTGACTTAAAGCAATACCCTGTTCAGTGAAGGGTTTTTAGCACATAAACGCAGCGAAAACGTAAATTTAATCTTAAAAAACCGAAACCCTCCCCAGGATCCATGCGAAAAATAATATTTAATTTATAGTTCAATATGTTTACCTTAAGAAGCTTTACATTAATGGAAAGATGGAGGACTTTTAAAAGCGATCCAAGAACGATGAACGGAGATCCTTAGTAGCTGCTCCTCAAGTGTGAAGCACTCCACCGGTATCCACCAAGAAAATGATGTAATGAAGGAGGAGGAGATGGAGAGAATTAGGGCTTTGTAAATCTTTTTGGTTGAGGCAAAAATAGGGTCTATAATAGTATATTTATAGGCAAAATTTTTAGCTGAAAATTTTCCCATAAAATATTATTATTATTAACCCTTTATTATTCTCACTAATAATTAAAACACCTTTTAATTATTAATCCTTTTTCTAAACTCTTTAGAAATAATTCTCTCACTTGATTTAATTTCTAAAAATTAAATTCTTAATTAATAATATTAAGAACATTTTCTTAATTAATTTATAATCAATTAAATCTCATTTAATCAATTATTAAATTTACCAATTAAATATTTATTTCATAAGTAAATAATTATCAGCCATTATTAATTAATTCCTCCACCATTAAATCATTCTCTTTC
This sequence comes from Apium graveolens, assembly GCF_009905375.1. Taxonomy (NCBI): domain Eukaryota; kingdom Viridiplantae; phylum Streptophyta; class Magnoliopsida; order Apiales; family Apiaceae; genus Apium; species Apium graveolens. The sequence goes on from NC_133654.1 coordinate 45,829,066, forward strand.
ATGGTGTGACCCTATAGGTTCAATATTAAGCCGGTAGTATAAATAAATAATAATAAAACTATTTCATCATTATTTATATAAATTCTCTAATTCATTAAATATGATTAATTAATTAATCATATTTATTCTACATCGTGAGGGATACTTCTCAGCATATCGCGACTATCCGGATAATACGAATTCACTGCTTAGAATGTCAAGAACCTATTCAGTGAGTAGTTACCGTACAATCAATTCCTTCTATCCTGCAATGTCACGATTAAATACAAGGCATGGAACTTGTGTCAAGCCTATCTTATTTAATCACTTGTTTTCCCATTCACTATGCTTAGTTCTATTTAATGTAAATTAGAAACTCCTTTCTAATTTCATTCACTCTGGCCAGAGATTCCTGAACTAACATAAGTGGATCAGCATTGAACATTCTCTTCCTACACTGGAAGGGGTAGATCCTTTATTGATCATACACTATCTTCATGTACAAATTTCTATACCCAGTAGAGCCCTTATAATTATCTCTTGAGACTAAGAACTAAACCAAAGCATAGTTCAGTGTACACAAGATGACTATGATGACCTCAAGTCTAAGGATACTTGTACAACTATCACTATGTGAACAACTGCTGACACATGAGTGAACTCCATCAGTTGTTCAGCTGTGTGAGTCATGTTCAGTGAACTTATTCTATAATAAGCACCTACATACTAGCTATAGTGTCACCACACAAATGTCTATGAGAACAGACATCCTTCATAATGAAGCAAGCATAGTATGTACCGATCTTTGCGGATTATTAATTACCAGTTAGTAATCCTACGACCAGGAACTATTTAAGTTTAGAGTTATCATCTTTTAGGTCTCATTATTATGATCTCATCACAATCCATAAAAAGCTTTACTCTAAACTGTGGTATATCTTATTTAAACATTTAAATAGATAGAGCCCGCAATAAAAACAAAACAAGTCTTTTATTAATATCAATGAAATCAAAATAGATTACATAAAAGTTATTCCTAAATCCTCATACATGATTGGACTTAGGACATATCTCTTTCATTCAGTTCGAGATACCTCCAAGCCTAAATAGTATTTGGCCTCACCAAGATCTTTAATGCTGAATTTAGTGTGTAAAACAGCTTTAAGATCAGTAATAACAGCTAAATTGTCACCAGTTAATAAGACATCATCAACGTAAACTACAGCCACGGTAAACAGATTTCCTTGCTTATGGATGAACATAGAATAATCCGCCAAAGATCTAGTAAACCCATATTCTAGTAAAAAATCAGCAAGCTTGGAATGTCATTGACGAGAAGCCTGCCTCAAGCCATAAAGAGATTTCTGAAGCTTACAGACTAAAGGCACAACAGAAGAAGGAATTATATAACCTGGGGGAATATCCATGTAAACATCTTCATCTAAATCTCCATGCAAGAAGGCATTATTAACATCCAATTGAAAAAATTTCCATTGTTTAGCAGCTGCAAGAGCAAAAACAATTTTAACAGTGACGCCTTTTCCCACGGGTGCAAAAGTGTCATGAAAATAGACTCCTTGCTGATGAGTATAACCATTTGCCACTAATCGAGCCTTGTATCTGTCAACATCCCCATTAGGTAGATATTTGATCTTAAACACCCATTTACAACCTACAGTAGACTTTCCAGAAGGTAAAGGAACTAAACTCCATGTATTATTAGCCTCTAGAGCAGTCAGCTCTGTGTTCATTGCATCAACCCACTTTGGATCTAAAACAGCCTTAGCAAAAGAAGTAGGTTCTTTAACAGGGATAATTTTAGCCATAAAGGTTGTATAACTGGGTGAAAATGATTGACAAGACACAAAATTATCAATGGGATACTTAGGAGTGAAAATAGCAGAAATGGAAGTGTTAGCACTTGGTCTGATTTGAGGTCTTAAAGAAATATCATAGTCTTGCCACCAATGAGGTCTAACTCTAGTTCTATGAGACTGTCTAATAGATGGGCTAGAGGATGTGGAATCAGAAATATCAGGAACCAGATTAGTAAGAGTATCACCATCAGGTGGTAAAGTAGACCAGTCAAGATCAGTAGCAGTATGTGGAAGAGAAGGTTGAGGACTAAAGTCTGGAACATGACTATTCTGATTAGGTAAAAATTTTGAAGCAACATTGCTATCGGTAGAGATATCAGAATTATCAGTTGAACATTCAGGAGAGATAACAGAAGTAGGAACATAAGTGGTATCAGAATTATACCAATTCTGAAGCAAATAAGGATCATGGGATGGAGGTGAATGAGTATTATTGAGAAAGGGAAAAACAGTCTCATGAAAAATAACATGTCTGGATATAAAAGTCTGATGAGTATCTAGATTAAGGAGCTTATATCCCTTAATGCCATGTGGATAACCTAAAAACACAGCTCTAATTGCTCTTGGAGAAAATTTATTGTTGTCATGTATAGAAGCATAACAAAGACATCCAAAAACCTTTAAAATAGTATAATCTGGAATTTGATTATAAAGACATTCAAACGGTGTTTTATTTTTCAACACAAGAGTTGGAACTCGATTTATAAGATAGGGTTGCAACTAAAATGCAATCTCCCCGGAATTTAATGGGAAGACCAGACTGAAACCTCAGGGCTCTAGCTATAGACAAGAGTTGTCTATGCTTTCTTTCAACCCTGCCATTTTGAGCAGAAGTGGCAACACAAGAAGATTGTTGTGTAATGCCTTTTGATAACAACAAAGAAATAACAGAATGATTAAAAAAATTATGTTCCATGATCACACCGAAAAGTTTTAATAGATGTGTTAAAATGATTTTGGACATAAGCAAGAAAACAAGAAATGTGCTTAAACACATGTTGCTTAGTGGGAATCAGAAAAGTCCATATAGCCCTAGAAAAATCATCAACAATTGTAAGAAAGTATCGACTACCAGATGTAGTTTCATGAGAATAAGGCCCCCAAAGATCAACGTGTATAAGATCAAACATATGTAAAGTATGAGAATCACTGAGAGTAAAAGGTAATTTGCACTGTTTTGATAGAGGACAAACAGTAGATATAGATGGAATTTGAAGTAAAACATGAGTTGATACATGACCTAATCTCATATGCCACAAGGCACTAGTCTGATGTTTACTTAAAGCAACATTACTAGAAGAATACAAACGAGGGTATGGCAAGTCCAGATGATATAATCCAGTCTACAATTTACCAAGTGCCAGAGTTACCAGCTGGTTCTGGTCCTTAAATATTCAAGTACGAGGAGAAAATAGGACATGACCATTAGAGTCCATAGTCCACTTAGGAACAGATAACAAATTGTATTGAAAGGAAGGAACAAACAATACATTATGAAGAACAAAAGTAGAATTAAACCATACTGAACCAGACTGATAGACAACAACGCTTGTACCATTAGGCAAGGCAACATTGATAGGTGTTGATAATGTCATGACATTTGACAATAAGGACAAAGAACAACTCATGTGGTCAGTGGCGCCAGTATCAATAAGCCAAGTTGTATGATTAATACTGGTGACTAACATGTTTGAGTAAGCTAAAACCATACCTGCCATATGATCCTCAGGGCTTTTCATTATTTGGCCAGTACCAACAAAAGAACTAACAATTGAGCTGAGCTGATTGAGTTACTTCTGCAATTGATCAATCTGAGTATTTGAAGACATAGGTGTAGAAGAAGACACATTCTGATCAACAGACGCCAAATTAGCCTTTGGAAAATTTCGAAACTGAGTGACAGAGGAAGTCTTGTCCTTCTTCTTCCAGTTAGGAGGATAACCAACTAACTTGTAACACTGTTCCCTGATATGACCATTGAAATTGCAATAAGAACATTTAACAGATGCTTTTCCAGAAATGTGGACAGACTGAGAAGACTGAGATTTGATAAAAACAGGTTTCTTAAAACCACCAGTAGATGAAGAAAAATCTTGAGTGACATTAGCAGAATTAGCAAAAGGACTTATTTCAGCAACAGAGTAACCCTGCCTCGCTCTCTCATCTTGTTTGACATATGCAAACGCATGTGAAACTGTGGGTAAAGGATTCATCAATAGAATCTGACTCCTAACATTGGCATGACTATCATGTAATCCCATCAAAAATTGCAACAATTTCCTCTTCTGGTCTCTTTCAAGCAAAAACTTATGAGCACCACACACAGAGGTAACAGCAGGTTCAAGAACTGAATATTCATCCCACAAACTTTTAAGTTTGTGAAAATAAACCTCTACAGATTTATTTCCTTGATCTAAACTGTGAGTATCCTTTAAAATCTGAAAAATCCTGTGTCCATTGACACTAGAAAATCTCTCTGAAAGTTCATTCCAAACCTCACTAGCAGTTGTAACGTAATTGAGACCATCACTAATATCATCGGCTACACAATTCAAGATCCACGTAATGATCATATCATTAACCCTTTCCCATTGAGCATACAACGGAGATTCAGAACTAGCAGGTTTCGTATACGATCCATTAACAATCACAAACTTATTCCTAGCATTTAGTGCAATTTGCATAGAACGGCTCCAAGGACCATAGTTATCAGGACAGGTCCTGTTAATTTCTTAGCAATCAAGATTAAGCCAGGATGATCATGATTATCAAGAAATAGAGGATGTATGTTGTTGATAACAGAATCAGGAATAAATTGTTCATTATTATCTTGATCTAAGTTCTCTGTATGCTTTGAAGCATTATCATTTCCAGAAGTTGTAGATTGATTAGCAAGAGTGCCTTGCAAAACATTGACAAAACTAGGTCTACTCATGATTATCAGTAAGAGTTGTAAAATCAAGTAAAAGCGACGAATCGATCTCAATCGATATGAAACAATTCAATTCTAAATGAGACTGACTTCAATTCAGTTTCTAACAATCTTAATTGATACAGAACAACAGATCTGCAGAACAAACACGATTATACAACTTACTGTACGGAAATGATGAAGAAGGAAGATGATGAACAAATACTGGAAGATGATGAAGTTGATGAAGACGATGAAGTTGATGAAGACGATGCAGACACAAATCTAGTTTCGTTCTGCTCTGATACCATTTTAGAATTAAAAAAAACCCTAGATACAGAGGTCTGTATCTACAACAATGAACAAGAAGAAAGAAAACATTTTATTGAATGAAAAACTAACTTTGATACATTCTGTAAAAAGGTATATATATACAAATTGGTCAACTTTAGTTGACTGACAGCTCATCTAACTAACTCCTAGCACCACAAACTATTTGTCAATATATTATTGACGAGTCTTAAGAGCTAAGTCTATTGTATTTTTGTACTGTGCTTTAATAGTAAAATCAGTAGAAGAAACTTGCACACATGCTGAGGCTGCAACATTGCTATCAAGACTTGTATTAATGCTGATTAAAATCATCAGCAGAAGAACCCTTATACCTTATTATGTATTATTAGTTTTCAAATCCATGAGTGCGGACAATTGATAATATCTGATCATTCTTGATATGAAGCAGTGCGGTAACCGCATTTGACTACATCAACAGAGGTTGATTCTCACGTAGTCAGATGTATGCCCGTCAATGGAGGTTCTGGTTTTTTGGCCTGACTAATATCATCAACAATATTTCTAAATTTATGAGCTATCTTGGAGGTAAAGTCTAAGATTCTTGGAAGGTGTAAAAATTATTTGTTACTTATGGTTTTGATCAGAAGCACACCGGAAATTGTATATTTTTGTAGACAAAAACATATTTCTTACAACCTCGAATTATGGGAATTTTCATTAACTTTTCTAAAGTTATTATCATGAAATACATTCAGTTTGGTATTCTCAATATCATCTTATAAAATAATATATAATTTTCTTATAAATTTACATGTTTACAAAAGAAAAGAACTTCAAATATAGACATAATTATACTTTTTTTCAGCAGAATTGGTTTTCATCAAACGGAGAAGTTGCTTATAAGGTCTGAGAAAACAATGTCAAACGGGCTTTGTAATGTTACTGGTTTTTAAAGAATAGTGTTGAGATATTTGGGATTATATGAGCATTACACAGGATTCTGTGCTGGAGCAATATCAGGTTTTAAACAGACTTGCCGATTTTGTTTAGGACATGGGAAAAATCAAGTCATTGTAATATTATTAATTTTACTCGGATTATTATAGGAGCAAGAAAATTGAAAAGGAGGATAGAAGGCATGCAGAAGCAGAAAGCAATACGCGCACAATATTCAAATAGGTGTTGGAATACTACAATGTTCATGGGTCTGGGATTTGCGCGTTTGTGATGCTAATCACAGTAATAAGCATTTGAATAACAAACTCTGTTGAATGCGATCTCAGAAGTTATGAGTATCTCAAGGTTAGAGACGCTGTCAATTTTCTTATAATTTAATCAGTTTAATTATCAAACTTCCGGATACGAAAGGAGTAAGAGAAACTAAACAAGTGTCTAAAACTTTATGCCAAATCTCTAGAATCCTTTGTACCTCTTAAATGTAGTATAAATTATTGTACATTAATTATTCTAGGAAACTTCTTGAGATAGGAGTAGAGTTTTGCAAGAGAGTGTATGGGCTACAAAACAAGATAAATCATAAATACTGAATAACTGTATGCAATAAATGTGGCTGCTGCAGGAGACCTGAACCAGTCAACTACAAAGTTTCCAATGTCACTAAACTTACATAGTCAACTTGTTTGAAGGCTGCTATAGCCTGCATGTGAGATTTTCTGCTAATACTTTTGTATAAGATTAGGATACATCTACATCAAAAGATTATCACTGAAAGATCAATGAAAAGCATTTCTATCATTTCACTTTTCCTTACTTTGATCTTCTCGATCCTTGTGGTCACTGTCATCGCAGTTGACACAATAACTGTGAATCAGACCATCAGAGGACATAGAACTATTGAATCAGCTGGTGGTGTATTTACTCTGGGACTTTTTGGTTCTGGTAGTTCCCACAAGCGATACTTGGGTATTTGGTACACCAAAATAGTAAAAAGGACAGTAGTATGGGTTGCTAACAGAGAAACTGCACTACTTGATACTTCAGGGGTTCTAAGGCTAGATGCCAACGGAAGTTTGGTACTATCAGATGGTACAAATAAAGTAGCATGGGGAACAGGTCCATTTATCTGTACTATAAATCCGGTTGCACAATTATTGGATAATGGTAATCTTGTAGTCAGGTATGAGAATGATAGTAACCCTGAAAATTTCTTATGGCAAAGTTTTGATTACCCGACAGATAATATTTTACCAGGATCGAAGATTGGGCGAGACATGGAGAAAGGCCTGAACAGGTATTTGACATCCTGGAGAAGTTCCGATGATCCATCTCCGGGTAAATACAAGTTCAGAGTCAATACTGATGGATACCCCCAATTACTTGTATGGAAAAGTTCATCAGTTAAGGTGAGGTTCGGACCATGGGATGGTATACAGTTTAGCGGTGTAGTTTTAAATATACCAGAACTAAGTTTTGCAGCAAATTTTGTTTTCAATCCAAAGGAAATTTATGCTAGCTTCAAAGTTGACAATAATTCTACTCTTATGAGGATGATGTTAACACCAAATGGAGCTATACAAGTTCTAAGATGGATGGATCACACCCATAGTTGGAAACTTTATATGACTGAGCCACTGGATGCCTGTGGAAATTATGCATTATGTGGTGCATATGGTAGTTGTAACATTACTCAATCCCGGTTAGGATTAGGCGCATGTGGGTGCTTAAAGGGATTCAAGCCAAAGTTTACTGAAAGATGGAAACTAGGTGATTGGGCTGATGGATGTGTTCGTAAAACTCAGTTGAACTGTGGAAATGGAGATGGATTTGTAAAGTACACTGGTGTGAAGTTTCCTGATGCACGCCATTCATGGTTCAATCGAAGCATGACCCTCAAGGAATGTGAGAATGTATGCCTAAAAAATTGCAGTTGTACAGCTTATTCAAATATAGATATAAGACAAGGTGGAATCGGCTGTCTGTTATGGGTTGATGAGCTTGTCGACATCAGAGATTACGGTGCAAAAGGACTTGATCTTTACGTGAGAGTAGCTGCAGCAGATTTAGGTCAAATATCATCCATTTTAAATGAATTTAGAGTTATACTGTTGATGCAACTGCACATAACAACATAACTTTCTATCACGCTTGTGCAGAGGAAAGTAAAAGCCCCTGGCAGAAAGTAATAGCAATTCCCATAGTTGTTATTTTACCAGTTTTTGTAGGGGTGGTAATATGCCTATTTATAAGGCGTTCGCTAAAGAAGAGAAAGCTAAGACGAAAAGGTGATATTTTATCCTAATTGCTTTCGGCTCTCCCTTAACTATTAACAAATCAACGAAGCACAACACTTTTTCTTATGCACTGTGCCGTCCCTCTATTCATTGCAGCAATTTTGAGAATAATTCCTGAAAGTGATGCTAAATATGGAAAGGAAGAGGACGATATGGAATTACCAACACTTGATCTTATTAAGATTGTTGATGCAACCAATAGCTTCTCCCAGAATAATAAGATTGGAGAGGGAAGCTTTGGACTTGTTTACAAGGTAACATACATTTGTATGCATTTATCTTACTTGCATGAAATCATTTCATGCCACTGAAATAATACCACCATGTGTTGTGGAATAGTAAGCTACCAGAAGTTTTCAAATGATTGATAGAGGTATCATGTAGTAAGGGGAATGATCACTAATGCGGGATTAGCATGCCACATGAATTTTCTTTGATTTAAAAAGAAAAACACAATCATGCTAGAGGATTAAGGAGTACATTACAGCAATGTGTCTACGTTTTAGTACTTAAGTGGGAAACATCTTTTCTTTTTTTCTATCTTTGGTATAGTTTTGAGAAATGATTACTTTAATGTCAATATATTGAAAGTATTATTGTAAAGGATGATTATTTCCACAGTTTTTAATGGTTAATATTTTCAGGGCATCTTGGATGATGGGCAAGAGATAGCTGTAAAGAGGCTTTCAAAGGATTCAAGACAAGGACTAGGCGAGTTCAAGAATGAGGTTTCATATATAGCTAAACTTCAGCACCGAAACCTTGTGAGGCTTCTTGGATGCTGCATTGAGGAAGGGGAAATGCTGTTGATTTATGAATACATGCCTAACAACAGTTTAGGTTCTTTACTTTTTGGTACAAATTTCTACAAACATGAACACAGAATTCTATTACTTTGCTAACAATATCGTATATGATTGTTTTCCTTGGATCAGCAGCATATATTAACTTCCTTCTGCGTTTGACAGACAGAATGCTAAGTAAATCGTTGCAGTGGCCCCAACGCTACAATATTATAAATGGTATTGCTAGGGGGCTTCTCTATCTTCACCAGGATTCCAGAATAAGAGTCATACACAGAGATCTTAAAGCTGGAAACATATTACTTGATAATGAGATGAATCCAAAAATATCAGACTTTGGAATGGCTAGAAGCTTTGTAGGAAGTGAAAGGATCGCAAATACTACAAAAGTGGTCGGAACATTGTAAGAATTGTTTTAAAAATTCAGCCTTATACTGAAAATGTCTCTCGAAGCTGATCTCTTTCTTCTTTCTCAATTTTGGTTTTAAATTTTTTAGTGGCTACATGTCCCCTGAGTACGCTCTTGATGGAATGATCTCTGTCAAATCTGATGTCTATAGCTTTGGTGTACTACTGCTAGAAACAGTGAGTGGGAGAAAAATGAAAGGGTTTTATGATGCAGATCCCAACAATAACCTTCTTGGTCATGTAAGATCCTAATTTGTCCAAAATGTTATTACTTCATGGCTTGCTAGACACTAACATGTATAAAAACAATTATTGTACAGGCATGGAGACTCTACAAAGAAAATAAGTTTCTGGAATTAGTTCCCGAAGTGATCATAGAATCATGTAATCCGTCTGAAGTATTACGGGCAATACAAATTGGATTATTGTGTGTTCAACCACATCCAGATGACAGACCAAGCATATCACTTGTGGTTCTAATGCTGAGTAGTGAAATTTTACTTCCGGAGCCTAAACAACCTGGTTTTTTCACTGAAAGAACACCAATATCTGAATCAGATTTTTCATCTAACAATCTTTACGAATTAGCTTTGTCAAACAGATATAGTACTGCAGAGCTAGGCCCGCGGTAGGTGAACATAAGTGTCTGTAATTCTGGTACCCCTGAACTGACATTCAGTGCACACAATCACTGAATTCCACTCCAACAGGATTCAATGAAAATAATCCTATTGCTTTTAACATTACAATTTTTAGTCTGGCTATCCATTTGGCCTCTTTTTTCAAATCATATGGATAAAATTTTGGTTAGAACTGTCAAATTCTGCTTCCTGTTTCAGTATTTTTTTTTTGTTGCTGCTAAGTATTGTAAGATGGTTTTGTAAATGAATGGAGTGATTTGTGATTTAAATTACTGAAAATATTGAGAGGCTAATAAGTTATAAAATTTTAGTATAATTGTTTAGTGGTTGCTATTAAAGTGAATTTAAAAAAAAAAATAAGAGAAAAATTCAGATATGTGTTAAGTTTTTGTTTCTTTAATACTAATCAATCCTTCTACATGGGTATACTGTATTAACTTAAACGGGACTGGCCCTGAAACCACACAAAAATCACACACATGACTCATGAGACCATGCTACTGCTGTTGCAGCTGCTTCCATGAGCTATACACTTTCCCTGCAACTTATACAATTCAAAGTCTTCTTTATCACCGGAACATGTAAACTGTCGACATGACAATTGAGTCAATGTCATCTTCTTTTACAGATTTTGTTGATGGGGACATACCTGACGCAAGGATTGTCTGTTAAACTGTCTTGCGTTGCATGTGCGGTCAAAAATCATGGTATATATCCTCTTGTACAAACTCCACTGTTCATTATCATTCACTTCAATTTTTAGAAAAACACGATCCATAATCCTAGATATCTCTCTTTCCAGTTTCTTTTCAATAATCATGAGACTTTGTAACTGATAGATTGAAACCTTATTTTTATTATTTGCATAATTTTGTGTAGGGTGGTAAACCAGCCAAGCTAAGTGTTCGGGTGGTAGTTCGAGCAAGTCATAAAGTTTAAGTTCGAAGCTTAACTTGTGAAATGTTTGATAGGTTAGAGCTCTGCTGGGATGTGATAAGTTTGGGTGGTGCTGGAAATGTCCGCAACCTCTCATTATCCACATTAAAATACCAACAATCATAAGGATTAGCTTCCCACACCAATGCACTTAAGTAATAGACAGATCAGTTGTAATAGACAGCATTCATAAATTTTAAACAACGGAGTTCAGCAAAAGGTAGGCCAGAGACTCTCCAAGACTTGGTTTCAGATGAATAAATCTCAAATTGTCTACGTAACTCTTGATGAACACGTTGTTCAATAGGTATTCGAGTGCAAGCAATAATTTTATAGTGAGGAGCTTATTAAGTATGAAAAGCTAAGACCATACATGTTGAGGTAATTAAAGAAACTTTAATCACCAGGTCTAGGCAAAGTAACTAGACCACAGTCTCTCTCAAGATTTTAATTAGATCAAAATAAACAATATATTTATAGCTATCAGGTAAGGTTTAAATCAGAACAGAATTACTAAAAGTACAAAAAAAAATGGAATCAAACTTCGAGTAGAATAAGTAATCACAAAGCAAACCTCAGATGTGCCAACAATATGACCCACAAATTGATTTGGAATAAGCAAGAATTACGATCCAAATAGGATTTCGTAATTTTTTTGAAACTACAATTAGAACCAACAATCTGTATAGTAAGATAAGAGTATTTCTAACCGCGCTGACTTGCAGTTTACCAGTTACACAGCAAACAGAAAAGGTTACAAATTATATTTATGGAAAGAAATTGTTCCTTGATTTGCTACAGCTGGTGATTCTTAATGTGCTACCCAGATAGCTTGTTCCAAATAAAGATCCAACATTTTTCACAACAGCAAGCCTTCTTCAGCTATCACGTTACATGGAGATACCCTGTTCTAGTGTTTTGAGGGTAGCACTAACCATGCATTACAGAGTTGCAGTTGTCAAAATCCACAAGAATGTTCAGATATTAAAGAGGATGAAGAATCTGAATCAAGAAGTTTCCTATCTGCGGAAAAACCAGGCTGGATAGGCTCAGGTATCTCACATTTACTGCTTAACATTAGTGACACGACAGCCATGCTTGGTCTGTCTTCTGGATATGGTTGTACACATAATAATGCAATTTGAATAGCGCGGGATACGTCAGAGTGATTGCACGATGCTAGGATTACATCATCAATTATGTCCAAGACCTTTTCCTCTTTGTAGAGTCTCCATGCCTGAAAGAAAATTTGTACCATAAACATAACCTATATATGTTAAAGTTTTTTTTAGCTGTATTCACTTTGTTTAGAACTAATTATTTAAACTTTACAGCAGTATTTGATAGATGTTTAATTAGTAGTTTGACTATGACACGGTTATTAGCTTATTTATTATTTTCCGATAAATAACTTATAAAATTGTTATTATTTAACTTACCTGGCCAAGAAGATTAAGGTTGGTATCTTGTTGGTAAAAACCTTTCATTCTCTTCCCACTTATAATTTCTAGCATTAATACCCAAAGCTATAAACATCAGACTTGAAAGAGAAAATTCCATCTAGTGCATACTCCGGAGACATGTAGCCACTGCAGAAAATGCGTAAAACGAAGGAAACATCAGATTCAATTAATGGAAATAAAATTTTGAATTTTTATAAGAGTCTTACAATGTTCCAACAACTCTTGTTGTATTTGCTTCACTTTCACTTCCCCGGAAACTCTTGGCTGTGCCAAAGTCTGAGATTTTTGGATTCATTTCATGATCCAGTAATATATTCCCAGCTTTTAGATCTCTATGAATGATCCGAACCCTAGAGTCTTGGTGAAGATAGACAAGGCCCTTAGCTATCCCATATATAATGTTGTAGCGCATTGGCCAATCCAGAGACCTGCTTATCTCCTTGTCTGTCAATTTAGTAATCCAAGTTAGTTGTCTAGGATCTTATATTAGTCTAACATTAGTCATCTGCAACTATGCAAAATACTAGGATTTTTCTGATATATTTATAGCCAAGAATATAGTTTAGTTTATTATACTGGTATAAATAAAAAAAATTATGACAGCTGATTATCAATGTTCTGAAGATTGCCATACTGAATATATGGTAGTCAAGGCTTTTGTTAGGCATGTATTCGTAAATCAAAAGCATCTCTCTGTCCTCAATGCTGCATCCCAAAAGCCTCACAAGATTTCGGTGTTGAAGTTTGGCTATACATAAAACCTCATTCTTGAACTCATCCAGTCCTTGTTTAGAAGTCTTTGAGAGCCTTTTTACCGCTATCTCTTTTCCGTCCTCCAAGATTCCCTAAAAACAAGTTAAGTAAAATTTATAAGGACTTAAGGTGGATTTGATTTTTATATAAATCAACAAATGTTGTAGACTTGCTAATTTATTTACATATTTAAATTAGCAGACTTATTACACCGAAACATTTTAGTCCATGACTCCTAGTTGTAGAACTTGTAAAAACAAAAATCAATGGACTCACATTTTTTCTCTGCAACTTCAAATTCAGTGATATTGAACTTTCTAATATCCTATAATGTGTTTTTGACGATACTTTGTTTTTTATACACATGGTATAGTTCAAACTAGTGAATAAACAAAACTACATTGGTGTATTTTCCAACAACAAAACTTATAATTTTGTGTTCGTAATGTACTCTGATAAAACTTTATACAGAACAGAAGCGAATCCATGTAATTACCATATAAACAGGTCCAAAGCCACCCTCTCCGAGCTTATTGTTTTCCGAGAATTCATTGGTTGCTTCAGAAATTGTTATGAAGTCATACAATGGTAGTTCCAAATCTTCTTTCTCACTTCTATTCGTTAATTCACCTTTGACACTAAATGTAAGGTTTCCTGAAAAGTGGAGCACAACAGCGCATTGTATTGTAAACGTATTTGTAACAATATAAATAGAAGTATTGAAGTAACATACTACAAGGACTTCTGGACTCGGTTTATATATTCCTCCATGATGGAGTTATTTAATTGATTTAGCTTGAATATCAGCAGTGTTCTGAGAACCTGAGGAGTAAATATCAGTAAATTACGGGCATTACCTTTTCTCCTCTGCTTTCGTTTTCTATATACAGTTGATATAACCAGGCATAGGAATATTGTTATTGCTACTAATACAGCTATCATGATTATGCTTAGTGGCTTCTTTGCTCTTGATCTTCCAATTGTACCTGTCCCTGTGCATTTAAAATTTTTAAAATACGTTAATAATGTAAAAGGGTTAAATATCAAAGTGGTCACTCAAGTCACGGTCATATATCACTTTCTTGATTATAGTTATCGGCGTCTCTAATGCATCACTCTAGTAGCGAGTAATGACGTACCCGTTAATTTTTAACTGTTGACCAGACGGGAATTTTTTGACCGTGACGTGTATACTTTATTTGTTTAAATAGACAATAACAAAGGATTAGGTGGCAAGTGACTAGATAAATATTGATTTTCTATTTATATAAACACAAGTAGTAAACCCATATGTAACAACACATCTGACCACCATATATAACAGATACATACACAAACGTATATCAGCAACAAGGTTGTGTTCAATGTTGCATCAGTAGTGGAGAAGAGTATATCAAGGAAGGAATGGGTAGTGGTGCAGATGGGGGACATTTCCTGGTTGCCAGGGTTCTGGACTTAAGATTTCTACACTAAGCTTAAGAAATTTATAATTCTTTCCTCTTAAGAGTTTTGAACTAAGCTTAAAATTTTTTTTACTCTTCACCCGTTCACTCTTACCTCTATTTTCACTCATCTATATCTCCCTGGCCGAACGTGAAACAACAAAGACAGGCAGTTCACTGTAACTCACAATGCCCATCGTTTTCAACCTGAGTAGAGGTCACCAACTCAGAGGGCCCACCGTTGAGCAGCAACAGAAACGTGCAAGTACCAATATTATACCCACCAATATTACCTATATCATGTGGTAAGACTGAAATCGAGCCCTCAACCTTATGAGATATGGGCACAGAAAATGTTGTAGGAACAACGACAACTGCATCACTATATTTCTAAATAACATATATTTCTGCAATTTAAAGTTTTAACACCTTAAAATAGTAGGCTTTATCTCTAGGTTACACTTTTCTATCAGTCTCTGTAACTAATTTTTGGAGGGAAAGTCTGTTTGAGTGAGTTGACAGTGGGCTCGGATGACAACTAGCTCTCTTGTGTACACATGGATTTTCTGCTGGCACACCTGTGCACATGTCCACCTTTGTTGACACACTCAGAAGTCAGACCTCTCAGTATTCTCAACAATTATTATGATAAAATCTTAAGATTATATCCCTAGAAGTGCTGTGAATTCTCCTTGCTGCTTTGGTTATCTGTAAGTTAGCATGGTTGAATACTTAAACTGCTGACATGAAGACCCGAACATTCAGTGATGTGGCTTATATGAACATACAGACATACTGTATATATGATAGATACATACCATAGCTTAGCTGGATGTACATGTTGAATTAATATTATCTTTTTAATTCTATTCAGAAGAGTCAACTATGCCACCTAACTTTCCGTTAGGTCAACAGTTAACATTTAACAGCTTTGTCATTATTGGCTACTAAAGTGGTGCATTAGAGACCCCGATAACTATAATCAAGAAATTGATATATGGCCGTCACTTCGGTGACCACTTTGATATTTAACCATAATCTAAAAGATAAAATAAACTTCAAGTGACCTACTTGTACTCACCTAATTCTCCAGCTGCCTTCCTTACATAAAGATCTTGAACATTTCCCAGGTATTCTCTGATGTCAAGCAGGTCATTAAACCATAATAAGCACCCACTTCCACCTTCCTTTACATCAATATTCGCATATGCTGTGCATGAGCAGTTCTTCAAGCATTTAGCCGCACATTCCTCCAGGGTCATGCTCTGATCAATCCATGAATTTTGAGTATCTGGAAATTTGAGATTGGGATACCCCTTGAAACTATCTTCATTCCCACACGTCAACTTAGATTTGCGAATACAACCATCAGAACGATCTGCTGACCTCCATTTTTCTGGATATTTTGGCTCAAATCCTTCCAAACACCCACATATGTCAAGTCCAAAATTTTTCTTAGTAATGTTACAAATACCGTTTGCCCCACATAAAGCAAAGTCGTCACATTCATCTGTTGGTAAAGTCACCGTGTTATCCCAACCTTGAGTAGTGTCAGTCCAAGTGAAGATTTTTAAATCACCGTCTGAATCTAAGATCATCCTCATTGCAGCAGAACGATTGAGAAGTCTAAACATGTAATATAAATCCTCTTCATTGGACACGACGTCATATGTAAAAACCATATTCTGCAGCAAATGAGACTTGCCACCAAACTGAACACCATTCCACGGTCCAAATCTGAATTTCATAGCTGAACCGTTCCACACAACTCGTTGTGGATATCCTTTTAGATAGACTCCATATGTGTAATTGCCTGGGGATGGATCATTTGGGCTTTTCCAGGATATGAGGTACCTGTCCAAGTGTTTCACCATGTCCCAGCCAAACTTCATGTATGGTAGAATAGTATCGCCAAGGTGATCAAAACTCTGCCAGAGGTAATTTTCAGGATAATAGTCATCTGCATACCTGATAACAAGATTTCCTGTATCTAATAGTTGCACCACAGGACTTATCACAGTCTCCGATGAGTTAGAGGACCAAATTATGTCATTGGCACCATTAGCAAGTACTAAAGCTCCACTAGCATCAATATTGAGCACGCCTGAAGTATCAGAAAGTGGAGCATCTCTGTTAGCAACCCAAACAACTGTATGCTTTGCTATATTTTTGTACCAAATTGCCAAATACCGACTTTTGGAATTGCTGGGACTAAAGAATCCCATTTCAAACCTTTCTTTAGCTGACACAATTGTGCTGTTATCATCATCTTTAATGGTTTGATTAGCAGTTAAAGTATCAACTGCAGTTGAGATTTTTGTGAAGGTGCAAATCATCAAAATGGAGAAAAACAGAATGAAGGAATTGATTTCCATCGATCAGGTATGGTTGTTCTAATTACAGATGTGCTTTCAATGGCTTTTTATTGATACAATATACATTCTTGCATGCATACATCAATTAGTGTCAATGTGAGTTAAAGTATAAAGTATCAAGTAGGGATAAAAAAAGTCTTGAAGGCCACTGATATTCTAATATCTGATTGTCTGAACATGAAGAAATACAGTTAAATATGTTAAAATAATTCTAGGCTCGTGTATTGACCTGGAGTCAACTTTATTAAATAAACTAGGCAGAAAAACTATCTACTTGTAGTATTTAATTGCTGACATGTATTTTCATGTCACCATCCTTTAACAACTATTTGTTTGCTAGCATATATTAAGATATCCTAAACAGATTTTATCTATGGCTAGTTACTTGCTAATTATAGATATGGCATGAGTATGCAGTGTTTTTATTTATATTAGCATGACTGTTCTACCACTTTCGTTTACTCTTTCCATCCTAAAACCAACAGTTTGTTAAGCTGGGAAAGACACCACAGAATCTCTAAGTACTGTAAGGACCCTCTGCAGCAAGTGTCTCAGAAAAGCATGAGGAGAAAGAATTATCATAATTCATTTATATCATAGTCTCTATTATCATCACTAGATTGCAACTCGCTCATGATAATTTTCCTCAATGTGAAAGCTACATGTAATTTTTTTTCCAATGTTATGGTTTGCAAAGTTCTTCCCCTCCAATCTTCCCAGTCCCAATCCGCAAAGACTGGAAACTTCGTTCTTTATGTCGTGTGAAGTTAATGGTCATTCCCGTCCTCAAAGACTGGAAGCTCCATTAACTTTTTTTTCTACAGGCAGTTGTGGTCGTCTAAGGACCTCATTTCCAGTACAAACAAAGTATGTTATATTTAGCTAAACTGCGATAGCTAGTCATGATTGGATAATCATTATCTTAAGTCTATGGACTGACAAATATTCTTCTTATCATCAATATTCTATGAATGGAAAGTTCCATCTGTTTTACTTAGTCCATTTGTCTGGTCTTACAAAGGCTGCTAAAGACTTTTCATCCTTTCACTTTCTAGTTCATTAAATGTCTTTAGAATAGATTCTGATGTTAGATCTCTTTGGTTGTATTGTATATATAAGGTAAACATCACTGGCCTTTAAAGTAATCTTAGCTTCCAGATTAAGACATGTCAACTCTATCAAGTACCAGAACGATTAACAGGACTTGCATCCTAATTATAATATCAAGGATTGTGGAAAGATGCTGGTGATTTGTTCAAAACATCAACTTTAAACTAAATCTAACCTCAAGCACACCTGCATATACTCGAACATGAAAAACTGATGATCAGTTGGAACTTGTGTGGGAAGGGAAATATATTTATGCACCTCTCTGGTTTGAACACAGAGAGGTGCTGTGATTTGATAAACATGGGGAGTATTAGGATGAAATGCATTCATTTGTATAACGAATGCTAACGTATAACTAGAGTCGCGGGCTCTTGCATTTATAAGAAAAATATACAGTGACAAATATATGGATTTATTCAACTACTTTATAATAACCATGTCAAATATTTTAAGTTATTTACACATATTTGAATAGTTCTGAGAAGTTCTTAAGATAATAATGGTTCTCGTGAGAGCCAAAGCTTTAATAGATGTACAAAACTACTCTCCCTTTGATAAAATAATTTTGTCATTATCCTGTTTATATTACAATTTCAAGAGAAAATGTGAATTGGCTATATACAATTGCTATAGGCTATGACTATGTAGTGCAAATGTAGCACCTGTGAAAGGTTTATATGTGACTAAATCTAAGCTATGGGGGAATAAATGGCAACTATGTGAACAAAGTAACAACATCCCTACGATAACCTCGGACTATCAAGAGCCTAGGGACATTTTCAACCAATAAATCCATATATTCCATGTAAAAGTAAGCAGGATGGTTGATGGGGGGAGGTGGTAGACTCACAAGCACAACTGCAGCCATTCTTGAATGATGCAGAATGGTTGAGTTCAACTTGAGAGTGGTGTAAAGAAATTTCTCTACTTGTTGTTCGTAGACAATCACAGGCTTTCCATCAGCCATTAGCGGCATGCCATCCATCTCAGCTTTCTCTTTCATCTGTTTTAAGGAACTAGCTATCCTTCGCTGAGCAGCAGTGAATGCTTCAATAGATTCTTCCTGCTTTGTTTCACCTTCTGCTCGGGAATCCCATGACTTCATTGATATTACAATCACATCAGCTTGCATCCGAAGATCATAAAGGAATTTCTTCACATCAGCTTTGAGAATGCCTGCATCAGCATCCTCCTCCGCTATGCAGAATACCTGAATTTTACAGCTCTCAAAGCTATCTTTGGTAAGAAGAAGCTGTGAGAGGAGAAGCATTAAACCACCATCTCTCACAATCCAGTATAAATCAATTGAACCATACTGTCTTTGATACTCATTAGGCCATTCATCAAGACCTTTGACAATTACAACTGCCTTATTAGCTACAATGCAGTCATTGATTATTCCAACAAAAGTAGCTGGTATTTCAGTCAAATTTTCACGCCTCCAAATCTCAGGATATCTTATCACCACGATATTGGGCTTGAGATTTCCGAGACCCATTGTCTGAACAATGGCTCTGAATCCGGCAGACATACTGGGAGCTACAATCATCTCTGCAACAGCTTCACAGCGCTTGTATTCAATATAGGTACTAAGTTGCTTGCAGGCAATCTTGGCATCTTCAACACAATCATGATAATCACCATCAAGAATAGAGGCAAAAATGGACATTCCCCTGCCTTTTTTCTTCATGCAGTTGGCAAAGTCAGCAAGCTTTGGATGGCAAGGTACGTTCTCTGGTAGCTTACCCCATGGCCGGCAAAAAATCAAGGGGATTGGATACCAGTTCTTTGGGTGAACTTGGTTAGCTACAAATAATGATTAGATCGTTATTCAAAAATGGAACGGGCATTAGATATATACAAGTTTGAAATATATTCTTTCCGAATGGAAACTCAAGAAAAAAGTGCTAAATACTTTAAAAGTAACACAAAAAAGGAGATACTTCTGAATATAGCATACCTCCTAATGATCGGAGACTTCGTAAAGCTAGTTGAAAATATGCACTTTTGAAACCATCACCCCAGTCACCAGCTTTGCCTTTGAGGTTCACATAATAATATATGAGACTTGCTAGGGCAAGAGACAATACAGTGAATGACCATGAGATCAAGAACATGATCACTGTTACAAAAGAAGCAACATTTCAATATAGCACTCAAATGCAGCAAATGGCAGAAACAAGTATACATAGCAGAATTTTACACAAAATATTCTTGAGGCTTATACAATTATAATAAGGCTTAACGGGATGTGATAATTACTGCAAAATAATAGATTCAAACTCAAGATACAGCGGAATTTCAAGTTTATACAACGACAATCAAGATTCTGAGGAAAACTCAGGCAAAAAAAATAACCATACGAGCCAAGTGATGTAAACTCAGAATTAGCCTCCCCCAACCCTGAGGGTACTCTGGATGATCTTAGCCTTAAGGGTGCCAATCTCTGAAGTTAGATGCTAAGGGGTATCACACAACAACGCATGGCATCCTAGGAACCTATATGGACCCAGCCCCTGGACAAATGTAACAATCACACAAAAACTACGCACAAAATTGAACTTGAATAGCGAAAAATGAGCCATACATATACAAAGAGATGCTCCCAGAAGAGAGAGGCTCCAATGGTGAAATTTCCACCGAGGACGCCAGCTAGGAGCATCTAGAAGATCCAGAAGAAAGCCGGATAAATTCACCCCCGCATAACACAGCAGGTAAAACATAGTTGTGGTTGGTGAGATGAGATCCAAATTTCCAATGATAACGCATCCCATACATATGAAGGCAGTAAAGATGGTAGCACTGTGAGGCTCACTGCCATCAGCAACCTTGAAGTACTTAAGAACTGGTAATATATCATCATTGGCAATTGCCGCAAGCAGACGTGGGGCACCAGTCAGGCTCTGAAGTGCTGCCCCTAAAGTGGAAAGGATAATTCCAACATATATAAGAGCAGGTAAGGGCCAAGCAACCGTCGCTGTGAGCAACCTGCATAAGCAGTCTGATTATGACTATGTTCCGGCATTTATTTGATCACTGCAGCAGAGCCAATTTACTAAAATCCATGTCATCTGTTCTTGGATTTATAACAGAAGGAAACCATTTTACTTAAAAACTATCAATAGAGTTTTCTTCATAAGGATCAGAATAGGGTTATGATGATACACAGAACACAAAAAATTAGAAGTGAGATTGACGCACCGGTCAAGATCACATACAAAACTAAATACACTGAAATATAATTACGGACCTGTTCCTCAGTTGCAGAACAGAAAGAACATATGAAATTACAAATTTTTTTACTTGTATATGGTAAAGATATCTGAAAAGTAGAAAGTAGACTGAAAATCAGCTGGAACTTGTTGCAGCAGCTCAGTAGTCAATACTTTAAACTAGTGCTAATGGTTTGCAGAGTCTTTGGCAGATTTCATTTGTAATTTATATCAGAATCCATCAACCACAGGGATTCCGAATCATTCAGGGAATATACACTTGTAGAAATGTACCACAAAAGAACTACCAATTTATTCTAATCTGACATGGTACAGCTGAACAACTTCAAATTATCTGGAGGAAGACTTTGAAAAGATCCTTGGTGCCGAATGAAATCGTGGCTAGAACAGTCACAATATAAAAATCAAATTCCAGAGAGTCCTGGCTGTCTGTACTAGCAATACTGTTCTGCAACCCATTTAAAATGCATCGACTCTGACTAGATTTAATCAAGTCAAATCTAGTCTTTGGCTATGAATACAGATAACCTATACATGATAATAATTACTTAACAGTATTCACATTGTACTAGAATTCAAGTTGTAAATTTCCCAGTTTACATTTCAACTCAAGTTCAATTAGCTAACAACAAAGTTCAAGAACGGGTTACAATTACAACTGAGTAATTAGACTTAACAGGTGATATAACCAATCAAGTTTATCTTAAAATTGATGACAGCAAATGCACCTTATTAGATTCCACAATTTGTTACATATGTATACAACATATATATATCAATGACATGTGAATAGATAAAGTAACTTCAAAGAAAGAAATTACAGGAGGTCATTAATGTCACTGCAATCGACTAAAGGAAACACACAATACCTGTCTGAAAAGAGCTTATCTCTAGTCGCGAGAGACCCAAATACGATTACAGATATCAAGTATATAGAACTTGTAGCAAGAGTTGCAGCCAATGTTCCAATAGGTATAGATCGTTGGGTATCCTTTAAAGAGCCAGAGCGATTGGAACCTGCCATAATCCCCGTTACAGCAGGGAAAAAGAGACCTACCAATTCGCTAAAAATAAATCATGAAGAGTCAGAAAGACATATAACAATGCTTAGCGATCTTTAACAACAATTTTCAACAAAAAGTACAGGAAAATACACCTAAAATAGTCAAAAATACACATCTTCTCTAAGAATACCATTAATCAAAATACATTCTGAAGAGCAGAATTAAATATTTACTTTGCCAGCCAGTAAAGTGAACTCGGCAACCCAAATCAATTTAAGATATAACAAATTGAATAAATAGAGCTGGACGTGTGGCACGTGTACTTGTAGGTAACAGTGATAGGAAAGGTGAGTATGACACATCCATAAAAGGTCAAAGTAAAAAAGAATAGTGATTTAGGGACATGAAATATTTATAGAGTAAGATCCTACTAAATTTTTGAATTTTGACAATCATTTCATTTCACTCTACAGTTCCATATTGAGAATAAATAGAGTCGGGATTATAAATTTTTAGACATTCTTTATCATGTCAAAAAACCAAAGTATGGGGCACAAACAATTTTGAGGAATGAGAAACAAAAAAATTCACCTACTTGAAACTCCATTCTCTTTCGCCATTAGGATCTGGTATTCCAGCCTCGCTGGTACGTTGGTAAGCTGAGCTCCAGTTCTTTCCTAATGTTCTGAAACTCAAGCCCGTGATGCCCTCTATGCAAAGTATTGAGAGAAAGAATACTTATTCAGTAAGGAACTACTGGCTTAACAATTTAAATAGAAGAAAACTTAAGAAGTAATAGTGATGCAGTGACGGAGGCAGGAACTTTGGCAAGGGATTCAAAATTTTCAATCAAACTGATGTAAAGAGTTTCCCAATATTTTTAAAAAAATTATTGATTGTATGAATAAATTAATAATAAAAAATTAAGATTTATTTACAATTTACAATCGATTGATCAGTTTTTGGGACTTGGGTTAGTCATTTATTCAGGTGCTGCCTCTCACTTTGACTTCCTTAAAAATATATCATAAACATCACTTATTACTTGTATTAAACTGAGAAAAAAATCACACCAACTGACCTATGATTCATAGTATTAAACTAAAGCACAATACATTACATGCAATCAAACATAAATTTCAGGAGGAGCCAGGAACCCCCTACCTTAACATCTAAACAAAATAGTAAGATCGTTTGATCTTGCAATGTGATTTAGAAAAGGCAGTAAAGGCAATTGATACTTGGTCAAACTATTAGAATATTATTAATCGTCTGTCCGGAACATTCAGATTCACTGGAAAAGACACAGATTAATTAGTGATGCAAACAGAAGATTTGATCAAAAAAAAAGTAATCACAGTATTACGAGGGTGAAAGAGAAGATTGTACGATTGAATATAAGGCAAAGAGTCTGGCATATAAAATAGTCCCAAGTAATGTTGAAACTGTTTGCTTATCTATAAAGGAAATTGTACATCATAACTACCATGATAAGCATAAACTGATTTACTACATTCAAAACAGAGAGGATTGTGAAATGATACCCTTATGGTACAACACAACTAATAGGTGCAGAGAGTATGCGACTTTGATAGATAAGTACTGTGCAAAATGATCCTAAATTGAATACACTTACTTGCTGGACTATCTTTCCCTGCCAAAAGGATTCCAAGATATATAGAACATAATGAGTATATGACAGGTACAAGAAATGCTGGTGCGACCCGGTTTATCATTTTCACACCACCAAATACAATGAACGATAAGCTGATAGTAACAATAATCCCATAAAGTTGCAGATCATGTAAACTTGGACTAGATACAGGATCTGCAGCTGCAGTGTCATTTACTTTTGTGATGGTTTCTGCAGTTATAAGATGGCAGATAGTATCAAATGGACGGTCAAAAACAAGAACACGCATTATACATATTTAGGATAATTCATCATGTATTCTCTCAGTGACATGCTAAATAATTAATGCAGCTGTGAGCTATCAACTTCTTACTACAGTGATAAACAATCTTAAGATAAACATAATGAAATTCTGAGATAAATACAGGTTGTAGGAAAACTTTCATCATCCAAATTTTGTAAAGTAACATCTTTTAAAATTTTCAAAGAAACGAGAGATGTAATTAAGAAGTGACATTAATTTAGCAACAGAAAAAGAGAAACTGACATTAGCACAGACAACCTATACGATTACCTTTAAATAATCTGGCGCTTGGCACAGCATTTAAGAAGGTCTCTACTGCTCCCAGCACGTAGCTAAACAGGCAAGCAAAAGAATTTTTAATATCAGACGTTAAGATGGTACAGTGACATTGAATTAATCATTTGGTTCTTACATTTTACAGCATAGACATAAAGGTAATATATAGAAAAAAATCTTTAATTTCACCCAGAGAGTGATGCATAATATATAGAACTAGAATGTGTGATTGAATGTACATGTTATAAACATTACACACTCACAGGGATCCAGAAACAGCATTTCCGAGAAAAAAACAGAGTCCTATGCTAACTCCCACCTCTGGACCCAAGGCACGGCCAATGAGATAGTATGGGCCGCCTCCCTGATAAAAAATAGGAATGTTTAACCTTAAAAATTGTAATTATCAAAGCATCCATATCATGGTCGACATAAAGATAACGTTCATACCGTTAACATAGGAAGACCTCACTTAAGAAGAGATGAGAGAGAGAGAAAAATATGGATGTGTGTGTGTTATAAAGAGAGGGCAATTCCCCCTAGCTGACGCATTCAACAAGCTACTAAAAAAGTTTTTTACCTTTTCAGTAAAACTCTTCCAGCACCCACCTTATCTTGGTAAATCATGATGTATATATTTTTATCCTCTTCCAAGAAATATTACTGGCCATACTAATTATTTTGTGGGTAAGGTCAACATTTTAACTTCCAGACTCTCTCTCTCTCTGTGTATTTCATCCCCGTTTCTTCTTTTTACTTTAACAGAACTCCTCTAAGAACACTCGAATTTCTAAAATTTGATTACACATAGTTTTTGGTCGTAAACAAGATGACAAATAATCAAGGTATGATAAATAGAGTGCATATGATATTTTTTTATGTTTAAATCTCTTCTGGTTGCAGAAGGCTGGTTGGATCAACTGCGGAGTATAACAGATATGCTGTAACCAAATGTATGAAATTGCAAAACACTAGGTTTATTAGGGCCTGCTTGGCGACATACCAGCCAACTCTAATGGTTTTCCTAGTGCCAGTAGCAGTACGAATCAGTACTGATTTCGAAATTGACAGTGCTTCATCAGTAAAATACAATATAGGCACGGTCAAACAAGGCAGCTAATTACAAAAACAAAATAAATACAGAGATCCATCACCTTCATTGCACCATTAGTTGCAATTGCACTTAATGATACTGAAGTGAGGAAAGTGCATGAACCACAGAGGGCAACAATCACAAGTGCCTCACCAATGCCAGCCATGCCAACAATCCTGCAATTTCATAGGACAGTAAGGCAATTTTTTAAAATTTGGAGACACTATACTTATTAACTAGAAAAACAAATTTTTCCAAAACTTTCTAAGTATAAAAACATAATCTTAATATATCGCATTAAAGTTCAAAGAAGGCTTCAGTTGCTAATAACTGTTACCTTAATTATCTTGCAATATATATCTGCAAAATACACTTATCGCTCTATATAAAATCCTAATCAATCTTGTAATTAGAATTAGTTAGGTGAAATCGTGCAAAGTTTTCTTCTTCTTTTTTGTATTTTGAAAGTTCAATGGTTAACAAAAGTTTAGAAAGATGAAAATTTGAGAAAATAAAGATTCAGAGGATGCACAACAAGATAATGAGCTGCATCAGACCCGGCATCGAACGCTACCAGCTTACCATCCCTGACAGAAGATATCAGGACCAGTCCTATTGTAACCTGTATTCTTCCATCTCTATACCCTTGTAATGTAGGTATTTTGGTATTTATAGGTTGTACTCTCTTTTATATTATGTGTTCTCCATCCTGGGGTTATGTCAATAGTTGTTTTTTTTAAAGATAAATAGGTACTGGTTTTTCTACCTCGGTTAACCTACCATTGTAGTTATAAGTATTCGAACAAGTAAAAGCTTGATCACACTTCTGTTATATTTTCGATGGTTTCGTAATGGACATGTAACGAATCATACAACTAGTTCATGTATACACAGAAATTGAAGAAAAAATTAAGAGATTAGTAGGATGTTTACTATACTAATAATCCTTAAGGCTCTAGTTTGTAGTTCTCCTCTATTGATCATGGGTGTGATAATAGTGAACATCTGTTGGCTACTATGTAGTAGCCTGTAAGAGAACTTCATAATTATTTAAAATAATGTTTTTAACAAATGCCAAGTTATTGAAATCATGAAATGTCAATTGATGAACCCTAATTACTGCCATGTTAACTTAGACAACTAAACTTATACACTTTTTATGTTCAGTTCTTAAATATATTGATTTGCACTTTGCAGTATTAATTATCTAGATTAGGGAAAAAATTTGTTAGGCAGTTGGAAATACTCCCCATACTTTAAGATGATACTCATTCGTTACTATAATAGAAATCCACCCGTGTTGTTTTTATCGTCTAACAGTTGCAAACACTTCTGTAAGAGTTCTGAGGACCAATAGATTCTCTTCAACTAATTCGGAGATTTAGCTATCCCTCTTGGCTTATGTCTAACAGTTGCAAACACTTATGTAAGAGTCCTTTACATATACTATCTCTAAATTCTACAACTGTGTTACTGGAGTAACTAGACAGTGTTTGTGTGCGCGCGCGCGTGTGCGCGCGCGCGTGTGCGAGATTGGGTGCAGCACACCTATGCATTCTTGTAAACTTTATTTCAAATCCTCAGACATCAAGAAAAAGACAAGGTTGTCTGCAGCACACTACTACTATTAGTTATACCAGTGAATGTCTATTACCGAGGAAATTAGTAATAGGAATTATATATGGAATACTTCAGAAATGCAATATGCAAATATACGATTTATCTTCTTTATATATTCATTAAAACAACAAATGGACTATAGATATATGTCAGAAAATAACTGTGCATATAATGAAACAAAAATTTACCAAGAGAAACGAATGAAGTAGATGGTTCCCATAATATTTTGAAAACATGGCAGAAACACCCCCATCATTGTTCCTAGTTTCATGCTACGAGTCTGAAAAAATGATGTTATACTTTTAGTATGCAATATGATAATAACATAATTTTGAATGGAGTGCATAGCAATGATGCACAATTTTTAATATTGCACATCATAGAACATGGCACCACAGTTTCTAACAAACAAATAGAAGCCGAACCAAGGTGAGGTGAGTGTAACTCTAAATTTGTTCTCTCTGCATCAGAATCAAGGTTAATTCCGCAAGGGTGTACCACCAAATCCCTAAACATAATAAGTTTCTCAATACATTCCACATTAGAATAAACAAGTAGTTTGATATATCTCGCATTTGATCTTTTATTGTTTTGGATCAATAGTAAATTTAAGTAGCACTAAAAGATCAACTTTGTGAGAAGCTGTCGCAGTTATTTACTTTAAGAGATTAGAGCTGATAGTTTACAGATTGGACAAAAAACTAAGTCCCACAAATACTAAAATAACTTCTAGAAACGGGCCAATATTTCACATTACCAACTTCTGCAAATGTACATTTAATATTAAACATATTACCTAAATAAAAAATAAGAATGAACTGAACTGTTTAGTTCAGCTTGTAGACAACAAAAAACAGAAAGTATTTCCATTCATACCTTTGGCTGCTGCTCCAAGGTAACTGAGCCATCCTCGCTATCCCTGGGACTAGGTGGCGCTGTACTTTGTTCCCCTGTCATGCTAAAAGAGAAAGCTGAGTAAAATATACTGTATAATTGTTAAGATTACTGAATAACAATAAGAAATATTTTTTTTTTTTGGGAAAAGTAAAGAGGAGTGTTTTGCATTAGCTGAATTCAGATTCGAACTGAAAGAAAGAAAATGTATTTCTCAGACATCGAAGGCTCTTAGATTTGCAGTATATAATGAAGGAAAGTGAATCAAACACTTTGATGAGAATGACGTTTCAGACTTTCAGTATGGCAAGCAAACATATTTCCTATCTCAATGATTTCAATTGAACACATAGGTTCGGCCAAATGTATAGGTACCAGAGAAATCTGGACACTCCTACCTCTTTAGACCTAGAATATTAACAAGAGAATCAAAACCAAACAATTCCAGTTTAGATTCTGACTGGGAGCTATTAGCAACTCCATGAGTAGGCAATGATTCTTTCGTATATGTCATTTGCAGGTTTGGCTGACCTCCCATTTCCAATTTCCTGCCACAATGCATAAAAAGCAGAAGAATGTTACAAAAGGAATTGAAACAGAAATTAAGGTAGTTTTGGTTGAAGAATCTAATACAAGTTAGAATTTCTATAATATTTATAACGGATAACCATGAAACCTAAAACTAGCACTTAAAAAATCATCACGTACTAACAGAACTTACGCATCACAACACAACACTGAATCAAATAATAATAACAAATGTCATCCACATAGAGAGGGCGGGATGGGGAGGTCCTATGCAAAATTCGATCTAATTCTCCTCTATTTCCTTCCAACCGGTCAAAAAAATTCAATAACAGAAAAGATTGCAACTTCTAAAACATTTCATCAAACCTCATGTAGAACTTAAAGGCCAACCAGATAGAATAAGAACTTAAAGGATATTCAAATCCATGCCACAACAAAAGAACCTCAATCTACTAGACCAAATAGACAAAGTTTTGCTATATGATACTCCTTGCTAGTAATATCCAAAGTAAAAACGCATTGCATCCCTCTTAACCACCTCTTAGCGATTGTGTAATAACAATTTTTTTTTCCTTAATACTTTATCACAATTATGTATATAGAAGGTTTCCGGAACTTCCTTTTCTGTAATGAACATTACAATCAGCCCTGTCAATTTCTAATATAAGATCAAATGGTAACTAATCCAGCCTTGGGGGCACATAATTACATATGTTTCAGTGCACAAAATATGTCCCACTTATCTTCTGAAGTACCACAGTTTATTTCCATAAATTTGACCAGATATTAACAGGCTCATCCTTGACAATAATTTTTGCACTTTGCACACTGTAAACGCCTAAACTGCTGCAGCTGACTGAGGGTCTCCAGTCTTTAACAAGACTCAAAATTCATATTGCCTGTCAAGATTAAAGTAAAGATATGCAGACCAAAGTAGAGTTTGTTGTCGAGCCAAATAAAAGTATGTACCTAGAATTTAGAGGAATGCTTGATGCTCTGTTAGTAATCAAATTCATAGAGCATGGCTACATTTTGTTATTCACATAATTAGTAATATGCCTTATGGGCTGAACTTCACATCATTGAACCCCCATCTCCCCCCACATGTAAAATTACGGAAGTAAAAATAACATATAGCACAAGTTAATCACATTCACGGTAGATTACAAGATACTCAAAATCAATTTACGAAATTATCTAGCTTCACTTAGTGACACTATTGATTAGTGTGATATTTTCTAGTCCTCCATTAAGCTTCACCTTCTAAGTTACCTATTAAAAACAACACAGTATTTCTGTTTTTCTAACCTTTCTTCAAACAAACATAGAATGAACTATTTATCGAACTCTAAAAAACTTCGAGAAACAAAGAAGCTGAGAAATCAGCTTCAGAGAAGTAATCTACCAAGCCACTGAAATCAATTTAAACTCTAGTCCAATTCTTTACACATTCTTCTTCTAGATGAAAATAAATCATAATACTTTTAATTCTGTTTCAGCTTAATAATACTACTATTTAATTATATTTCAGCCTGATGTACTTTGTTCTAAGGAATAAAATTAAAACCTGCAGCAACACCTTAAATTAATAAATTCTAACATATATACATAAGTACTTCTATAATGTCAGATTCTACTAAAAATATGCAACCCTGCAAGACTCACTATAACACACAAGATTCGCTAGATTCTACTAAAAATATGCAACCTGCAAAATTCACTATAACATACAAGATTCGCTAGATTCACAACTTACATACAGTTTCCAATATATCAAAATAGACCAAAGTTGCAGAAACTTTACGTAAGGCTAGAGTCAGTAGAAGAAGCAGAATTGGAACGATCCAACGAAGACATCTCAAGCACGGACCGGTCATTTTCCTGTGATACCACCGGGCGGTATTTCTTTCCCCTCCCCACCCGGAATTCACTAACGTCTCCTCCTTTTTCCATCCTTTTGTGTGTTGGTCTTCTTCCAATCTAAATATACATTTATAAACGCAGATCCATACCTAAATGTGTGTGAAAATATTTAAATACAGAAACCGATAGGTCATATTAGGTAATTGATAATCGAAATGATTGCGAGAACTCATCACACACATTCAAATTGAGAGAGCTTTTTTCGTGTGTATAATATCTGGTATGTATTTATGTGCATGGCAGCAAAGAAAAAGAGGGATTGGTGTTGTTTGACAGGCATTGAAGAATGCAGAATTTGATTTTGAAAATATTTGTGTGTGTATATTTGTTTTTTCGAAGAAAAAAAGAGCAGATGATGATCATTCATGATCATACATATCAAAATACATGAAGTAGAGAAAATGGCGGTTTGTTAACGTGACCTTTTTTAACAGAAATATTGTATAATTACTCTTTTCTACCCTTCTTTTTTAGCTCCCATTTGTATATGTCCCTCTACTTTCTGTGTTGCACAAAATGTGTCAAAATTGGCTCATTTGGCACTATGGTAACTACTTTCGTGCAACGTTGATTCGTGAAATTGTGATATTTTAGCTCGCACTTCTACAAATTACGATACTGTCAAGGAACCGGTTATTCTAAAACCTCACAATGGCCATTTTCAGGATCTTATATTATTCTAACACTCCCCTCACTCGAAAACTCATTTATGGGTCGAAAAGTGGATCACGGACGCTCATTTTCAGGGTATAAATTTGTCTTTCGGATCCCTCATAAATTGTGAGAATTGTTGGGGTGACAGGGATCGAACCTGAGTCTTCTGCCGACCTGAGTTCTGATACTATGTCAAGAAAGCAGTTACTCTAAAACCTTAAGGTGTTAGAGAATGATCCTTTTCAGGATCTTATATTATTCTAACGGATATTAAAATCATTTTATACAATGTGTAATATTTTAAGAACTTTCCGGTGATACATATATTCTTGAATTGATCGATAATGAATCCAATTACAATAAATCCTGCTAAAGTCATAGTTCTATCAATGATTTTCATAGGCATTGTTTCTCTCTTTTCTTTTTGTCAAGAATGAAAAAAATTCTTTGATAATTTCGAAATACAAAAGAGTTTATATTCCGATCACTAAATTCATCATCTAACCGAAAGGCACGCAAGTTTAGATAATAAAAACTTAATGTATGATATAGATTACCCTACCTCACAAGAGTAAAATTCTACGGAAAAAAACCCAGGGAGGAAAAAGAATGCCCTCTATAACTCACATTTATACAAAATCAATAATAACTATTGTCTTCTGATAACTGCAAGAAACTCTCGTATCATCATTCTGAAACTAAACTATGTGCTTCAAGATCCCTTGTTAGATTATTATGACGTAAAGTCTAAAAAAGAACCAAAGTACAATCTTCCAATTATCCAGAAAATAAGAACAAATGAAACAAGAAAATTATATTAAAAATAAAAACGAATCTACATATAATATGATATTAAAATAAAATAAAATCTAACCAAATGATATATTTGATTAGACACAAATTCCCATAATAGGAAATAATCAGTCATTAAAGACTCATAAAACCAATAAATGGTCAAAAAATCATCATATATGGCACTCTCGTATTGCCACTGAAAAGTTATCTTACAGGACACGTCATTCTATAAATTGAGTTTTGTAACCCATTTATGTCAAAATTAATGCCCCTTAAACTTTTTAAAATAATAATAAAGGTATAATTTCAAAAATGTTTCTTAAAACATTATCAATTAAAAAACCGTTACTGAAAAAATTAGTTTCATCCAAGTCAAAAACCAATATAATTAAAAGACGTTAATTAATAAAATATAAAGTTTCATTCAAAAAATTTAACTCCTTTAATAAGAGCATTAAAGAGATAATAACTACTATCATATTAAAAACTAAAAAACCAATTGACATAAATTTTCCTAAAAATGAACCTAGCCAAGAAACCTTTATAAATTAAAATCAATTAAGGAAATTTTTTAATCCTAATTAATAACACATTAAAAGCATATAAACAAATCAGTTACCAAAATAAAGAGAAATTATTATAAAAATATGAAACTTCCACTAATAAAAGCTACATTAAGGTACAAATACACATATATAGGATAAATATATATATATACATATACATACACTAGAGTATTAAAAGTAATTAAACCACATAAAACTCACTCAATAATTAGAAAGCAAAATTCAAATTATGTAAACCTTAATTTAAATTAAAACATAATAAATGAATCATTTAACATAATATCAATCATAACTGAAAAATTAAATGCATTTAAATTTCATAACCTAAACCATAATTGCTCTCAAAGTATAATACAGAAACCTAAGAATATGAGTTACAATTGTTAAAAAAACACGATAGAAAAACACAGAAAATAAAGTATTTGCAATCAAACGGATAATGACATATAAAACAAATAAAACTAAACAAATAAACAAAACTGATATTCAAGGGATCAAGGATGCACATTATTTTTAACAAATATTACTTTTAACAAATATGTAACAAATATAATCTACTAGCAGTTAAGAATGACAAAAAGAAATAAGAAATGGAGATGTTTACTATTTACGAAAAAATTAAGATAAATTCGCACCAAAATAATTTGGAGGGCAGTAAAACCTCACTGAAAACAGAATCTAAACTAGAGAAAAGAGAAAAAGGAAATCTATGATATTCCGTAATATTACGTAACAAGATGGAGAACGTAATATGTTAGGTCACACACACACTGTAGAGGGGGTGAATACAGTGTATAGTACACTCAAATCGAACTTAAAGAACTTGAGTAACAGAAAACAAACTTTATTGAAACAATAAACTCTGTAACAATATGGAACTGTTACCTCTCAGTGATGAACAAATATCACGAGAGCTGCTAGGGTTATATATAATAATAACTTCGATAATGATAACACTTACAGTGTAAACCCTATGCATGTGTTTATATACTACACAGTTATAAGATAATCGCTAATTGATATGGAATATAATTCTGCTTCCTAAAATATATCAATCAGATATCTTCTATTCCAAGTATTCCATTCTTCACGGAATTCCTTCTTCATACATATCTCTTCTTATGTTTTATCTCTATCTTCTTTCCTTTAATCAGCTACTGTCCTTATATGATCGTCCTTCAGCACTTAAGTTCTGATATCTATTTTCTGATGATTATCTCCTGATAATATAAGTACTGATATCCTTAAGTCCTGACTTCCAGTATAAGTACTGATCAACAGTTAAGTACTGATCTATCCTGTTCACACAAGATCTGAAAGCTAAATATAAGACATATTAGCCATGACATTATCAAATATATCTAACAATCTCCCCCAACTTGTAAATTAACAAAATATACAAGTTAAACAGATATTTGATGATGTCAAAAACATTAAGTACAAATGCATGAGAAATAGACTAGATAACTACAACTTACAGTCCTTAAAATTTTACCAATTTCAACTTCTGATAACAACTTCAATCTGCATAAATATCAGAATTTAAGCAGTTGTAGATCTTCGACTTGGCTTCATCAACTTCTGATCTCTCTGATGTCAGGAGTTGTTCTGAGATAGTTCTTCAACAAACATTTCTCAGCATATCTTAGTTCATCAATCATTCTCCTTTTAACACCTTTAAGCTCTGCAGTATCTTCACCAGTTTGAAAGATTGCAGCTCTGAGATCATTAATCTTTGCTTTCCTTAACTCCTGGTCTAGTCTTATGACATAAGCTTTGTCAGATTCAAGATTGAATTCAAGTCCCTTAATACCAAGATACGTTCTGATCTGTGCAGTATTAGGCTTCATATCAACAATATCCCCATTGTGATCTCTGTACTTTGGAACATATCTGCTGTCAGACTTAACAGAATAAAGCCTTTTCTGTCTCTGAATCTGTTCTTTTAAGTAGTTTGCAGCAGTCTCTGTTATTCTGTCATCCACTTGAAGTAAGAAAAGTACATGCTCCAATTCTTCAAAATACTTCAAAGGAATGGCATTTTGTCTTATATGATAAACCCTACCATCTGTCATGAAATACAACATGATGTATTCTTTCAAGTAGGTATGGTAAACCATCTGTACAGATTCTAGTTGATTCAATCTCTCAGGAGTTGCTCCAATACCTGGTTCACTCAAGGAAGTTGGATCATCGGTAGTGTTGTGTACTCTTCTTTCATCAGCACTTCCCAATCCAGTTTTATCTCTAGCTTCCTTTCCAGTAACTACTCTTGCTTCAAAACCACTTGGAGTAGTCTTCAAAGATTGAGTCTGTTTTGCTTTAGTGAATCCTGGTAGGAGTGTTTTAGATCTATTTTCTGATATCAAGTTAACTTGAGCACTGTCAGAGGTTACTTGCTTCTTCTGAATATCAGAACTTACAATTTCTTGACTCTGAACAACTTGAGCCATGTCAGAGGTTGTTTTAAGAACTTTTCTTAAAGTCAGAGCAAGATCATCTTTTCCATCAGTAATTTCTTCTTCCTCAGGAGGTACATAAGGCTTGATAGGTTCACCAACCTTTTCTTTACCCTTGGATCTTGGATCTATCTGTGGTTGTGATCTAGCCAAAGTTTCTTCAGTATGTATCCTTTCTTTGATCACAATGCCTTTAGGTTTTGGAAGTAACTTTTTACCAGAAGCTTCATATTTAGATGTGACTTTCTCTGATTTAAGTCTGGCTTCTTCTTCCTTTAAACTTTCCAAGTCCATCCCTGGATTTTCTTGAAGAAATAACTGTCTTGACATTTCCTCATCAAGATCTAGAAGTTCATCAGAACTTATCCTTTTACCAGCAGCAGAACTTATTCTTTTCCCAGTATCAGAACTTGTTCTGTGACTATCTTGTCTTGATGTAAACCTTCTACCTTGACTATGACCACTACCTTGACTATGACCACTACCCATTCCAGAGTTTCCTTGGTCATCTTTTCCATCATCCTTTCCTTGCAGTGTCTTGTTGGTTTTGCATTTGGACTTAATTACCTTCTCCCCCTTTTTGGCATCAGCAGGTAATAAAAGAGAGATAAGTAGTTCCACTGAGGTCTGGATTTCAGTAAGTTGCGATTGCTGAGAAGCTTGATTTGTCAGAATTTGATCAATCTGAGCTTGTTGCTTCTCTTGAGTTTTCTCAATATAAGCAACCCTGTCAATGGTAGGTTGGAAGAACTTTTTCTTATCAATTTTCCAAACTTGTTCCTGTTTGATAAAGTTCTCCTGAATCTTGTGTAGCTCTGCATGAGTGTTAGAATGAAGACCTTGTAGATGTTTAGTACTCAATGCAGTGACTCTAAGCTGGGTTTTAAAATCATCAGAATGTAACATTTCATCAGCTTTAGTCAAGTGCTCAGCAAGATGTAAAGCATTTGGAACACATGAAACTGAGTTCCATTCCTTAGTCCACTCCTGACCTGCAGGAGTTTCACTCCAAGGTACTGGTGCATCCCTGATAACAAACTCCTTTACCAGTTCAGACTTAGGAAGAGTCAGTGGAGGAGTATGTCCTGAAGGACCTGCTTCATCAGCATCTACAGTTGTAGCAGCCTCACCAGTATCTCCAACATTTGCAGCATCAGAACTTAGAGAATCAGTATCTTCTGATAAGACAACAGTGTGAGTAGCAATGGAGGCTTCAGCATCCTCTAATTGCTGATCTGATATTAAGTTCTGATCAACAGCCATATCCTGATGCTCACCTAAAATCTGATCATCAGCATCTTGATGCAGAGAAGGTGTTAGTGATAACTCAGGAGTTTGAACATCATCAGTAACAGGTGTTGTGGAAGGATTATTTGCTATTGGAGCTTCTAAGAAAAGTATTTCAGGCACAACCAGGTTCTGAATATCAATTTCAGAACTTGTGCCTGGATCAACAAGAGACATAGAAGGTGAATTAGCCTTGTCAGATACAGGTTCCTGAGATGGAGTTGATGGAGAAGAAGTGACTGGAGCAAATTCCTTGTCTTGTGAGATCAGAGATTCCTGATCCCCTTCCTTAGCTGCTTCCTCCTCATCATCTGAAACTGGCCTTTGTGCCCTCTGTTTCTTGTACTTCCTTGTTGATTTGGATTCCTTGGGAGTTTCAGGAACCGTCATACGTCTAAGCCTCTTGAGAAGCCTAGAACCCCCAATTGCAGAATCCTTCTGAGAAGTTGCCTTCTCAGCTTCATTGACCACAGGTTCTGAAGAAGGAATCTGATCCTCAGAATCTGATTCATCTCTCAAAGTAATTCTCCTCCTCTTTTGAGGTGTGTGAGGAACAGTCTTTGTTCTCTTTGGCTTAGAGGATGTAGGCTTCACAGTAGGTGCTGAAGAAGAAGGTTGAGCAGTCTGTGAAGTGGAGAGATAGGATTGGAGATAAGTTCTGAGGGTAGGTTGAGTAGAATGAGAGGTAGGTTCTGAGGTTGATGGATTTTGGGTGGTTGGAGGTGGTTGAACATCAGAGTAAACAGATCTATAGGTATCAGGATCAGCATTTACCAGGATCTGTTTTACAGACTTAGGAATCTGTAATGATCTAACCATTTTCTTCTTAGTATCAGCATTTACTAGATCATTAAAGTACCTTTTTGCAACCTTAAAAGGTGGGGTTTGGGTGCTGACTAACTGAGGTTCATCAGTACAATAAGTGTAAATAAGTTGACAGAATCTAGCAAAATAAACAACATCTCGATCCTCTGTCATCCTATCCCCAATAAAACCAATTAAAGCAGTTGCAAAATCAAAATGAGTTTGATTGATAATTGCATACTCGATGTGCTGACTCATAATGGGAATAGCATCAAAATTTGAACACTTGTTGCCAAAAGCCTTGGTGATGCAATCGAAGAAGAAACTTCATTCTCTTCTGATATTAGCCCGTTTCAACTGTCCAAGTTTCGTCAGACTCTTTTCATATCCCAAATCAGTCATTAACCCCCGAAGTTCTGATTCCTCTGGTATAGAGAAGGTACAATCTTCTGGAAGATGTAATGCTCTTCGTACTGTACCAGGAGTGACTACATAGGATGAATCACCCACTTGGAAGATAATACTGGGAGTGCCTCGTTTACCACCATCATCAAAAACTCCAGTCCTCCAGAACCGCAGAACTTGTTGACTTGAAAATAATTCAGGCTGAGTTAAGGCGTACCCAACCTCACTATGCAATTCAGATGGAGCTTCAGCATGATCAAGAATTGCAGAATAGTTGTTTGGAACAAACTTTGCTCCATCAATGATTAAATCCTTTGGTGCCATGTGAAAAAAATGTTGAGATTCAAGTATGCCTGTTAGGTGTTTGAGATAATGTCTGTATGAAAAACCAACGTGAGAAAGAATGAGAAGGAGAGTAAAAGTAAGAAGAGAGATAAAGTATAAAGAAAATAAAAGATTAAAGAAATCTTCTCTCTGTTGTTCTTATACTCTGAAAAAAAATGTTACCATTGGACACCTGTCAGACATGCAGTAATAATGGATAGTTACTGGGCTCGAGAAAACAGGAATGATTACTTACCCAGTTGCCTTGTTTCAAGGAAAAACCGTTCCATTTATCAAGAGACACAGTTTTAATTCAAAATTTAAACCGTTAGCACTGATTGAATTATTTTTCACTGCAACATTAATATTCTTAAAATGAATCATGTTAAAAATGACCGATATAATTTCGATGAATAAGTGCTGACAAAGAATCAGAACTTAAATAAAGACAAAATTTAAATGGTCATCAGAATATCAAGCAGGATTTAACAACACAAGATAAAATAACTCAGAGACAAAATCTTGAAGTAAAAACAGTTTTCATTAATATATCAAGTCAATACATATATGAAATAGAAAGTACATCAATACAAGATTTTCCCTAAGCTTCTAATCCTAACGTCAACAGCTTTAGTCCTAGCTAAGAAGCCTGACAAAGCTGAGGATGAAGAAGAACAGGAAGAAGACGAGATTAAGTCATCTTCCTCTTCCTATCTTCGACGAACAAGATGGCGAGTCGTATGATTCGTTCTTGCTGACGGATAGCTTCCCGCCTTTCCTCCTCCAGGCGCTCCAGATGGCGATGATAATCCATCTCGAAGAATAGAAGGTGAGCCAGCACCTCCTGTGGGACAGAGTCCCAGATCTCCTCAGGAATGGCTGTTACATGCCACTCCTGCTGCCAGTCAGCACAACTGAGCTCCATTGTGAAGGTTTGTGTGTTCAAAAACATGTTGTATCGAACCATTGTGTTTTTGACAGAAGAAGGAGGATAAGTGTGTGAGAAGAATGTGATGGAAAGACTGATATGAAGTGGTTGTTTATATAGGCAAAAGAATGCCAAGAGACGCAAAGATATTTAATGCTGACAGGTAGAATTAATTCTACCTCGTCTCCCTAGACTTTGAAAAAGAATAACAGTCATTGGAAAGAGGAATCATGGTCTAGACCGCACAAGACACAAGAAACAGTGGACTGTTCAAGTACAAAACCATTAATCCTAATCATAGTGACTATTAATCTTCCACTTCAACATATGCGAGTACAAACTGAGACTGTTATTAAATTTCATTCAAAGATAAGCCAAGTAAAGGATTAGACTGAGAAATCAGAACTTAGACCTATACCAGAACTTAACAGTCATCAGAACATGATTTCTTAACTCGAAAAAGGAATGCTCATCTTAGTAAATCCTCATACAAGTTCTTAGTTATGAACGTCAGAATCTTAACCATCAGAACGTGTAACTAGAACTTGTCCTCAGAATTTGTGCAAAAATGACACAATGACTGTTTATCTAAAATAACATAGACCACCACAGAAATTTTCATCATTCAGATGGAGTGATTAGTGTGTGCATTAAGCTAAAAACAGACAAAGAGTAAAGTCTGATTCACTTCAGTATATCTTAGAAATAAGGCAAAACTAAAATTTTGCTAAAGATCTGTCATTGTCCTGAAACCTACTGATGAATGAGTTCATGCTTGAGTTCACCTCAACTGTTTTGTGCTCATTTTATGCATCTTTTGAAATTCTATTTTACAGTGGCTTCTCAGTGTAAGTGAGTCACGACTGTTTATTAGAATTTATGCTATTATCAGAGTATTTCTCCAGTAATCATAGAGTGTGAAAAGTCACCAAGAAAATATTTTGCTTTTCTAATGCATATTTACTTAATACCAGCAATGCACTTGGGTCGTCCCTTTCACATTTTTACTATAGATCTCAAAGGAGTACCTGATTTTATTCTTTAATCTTTTTGCTTTTTCTTTTGATAAGGGAGGTTTATCAGCACTTAGTACATTCAGCAGTTTAACTAGTATCAGAACTTAACAGATGAGTAGCATTATTCTAATTTATGACTTAGTAATAAGATATACAAAGGGAACTTAACTAAGCTCAGTTATCAGAATTTGCTAGTGTCATAAGATTTCCATTGAAATAATTACTTCTTCCATGGAGTCATTTGTTTATTGAAGATTACTAGGTCAGTATCTAGCACAGTTATCCTCATAGGATTGAATATGTACTAGAACAAACATATCACTTATCAGAGTTTAGAAACATATATCAGACAACAGTCAGTACTTAAAGACATTTATCAATTAAGCACAGAATACACAATGATATTAATTCTGTAAATACTGAGCATAAAGTCTGATAACACAGAACAAGTCTAAGCAGATTTAAAGAAAGAACCTGAAACCATTCCAAGTTCATTTACCAATCTTGTAAAAGTAGCTTCACATAATGGTTTTGTGAAGATATCTGCCAACTGTTGATCTGTGGGAATAAAGTGCAATTCCACTGTACCTTCATCCACATGTTCCCTGATGAAGTGATACTTGATGCTGATGTGCTTTGTCATTGAGTGTTGAACTGGATTACCTGTCATAGCAATAGCACTTTGATTATCACAGTAAATAGGGATTTTGAAATATGTTAACCCATAATCCAGTAATTGATTCTTCATCCAAAGAATCTGTGCACAACAGCTTCCTGCAGCAATATACTCTGCTTCTGCAGTTGATGTGGAAATTGACTTTTGTTTCTTGCTGTACCAAGAAACCAATCTGCCTCCAAGAAATTGGCAGCTTCCACTTGTGCTTTTCCTGTCAATTTTGCAACCTGCAAAATCTGCATCTGAGTAACCTATTAGTTTAAAATCTGATTCTCTAGGATACCATAATCCCAGAGCAGCTGTTCCTTTAAGATACTTAAAGATTCTTTTTACAGCTGTTAAGTGAGGTTCTCTTGGATCTGCTTGAAATCTTGCACAAAGACAGGTAGCATACATGATATCAGGTCTACTAGCAGTTAGATAGAGTAGAGAGCCAATCATACCTCTGTAGTCAGTAATATCTACTGATTTACCGGTATCCTTATCCAGTTTTGTTGCAGTGGCCATTGGAGTGGATGCACTTGAACAATCTTGCATTCCAAATTTCTTTAGCAAGTTTCTGGTGTACTTGGTTTGACAAATAAAAGTGCCTTCCTCATTCTGCTTGACTTGAAGGCCCAGAAAATAGCTAAGTTCCCCCATCATACTCATCTGATATCTTGACTGCATTAGTTTGGCAAACTTCTTGCAAAGTTTGTCATTTGTAGATCCAAAAATGATATCATCAACATAAATCTGGACCAGAAGTAAGTCCTTTCCATGGTTGAGGTAGAACAGTGTTTTGTCTATTGTCCCTCTGTTGAATCCACTTTCCAGAAGAAACTGAGCTAAAGTCTCATACCATGCTCTAGGAGCTTACTTAAGTCCATAAAGTGCTTTATCAAGCCTGTAGACATAATCTGAATGTTTGGTATCTACAAAACCTGGAGGTTGTTCAACATATACCTCTTCCTCCAATTCTCCATTGAGAAAAGCACTTTTCACATCCATTTGAAAGACAATAAACTTTTTGTGAGTAGCATAAGCCAAAAATATCCTTATGGCTTCTAACCTAGCAACTGGTGCAAATGTTTCATCATAATCAATTCCCTCCTGTTGAGAATATCCTTTTGCAACCAGCCTTGCCTTATTTCTTGTAATTATGCCATCACTATCAGTTTTGTTTCTGAATACCCACTTTGTACCAACAACAGATCTATTCTTTGGTCTTGGCACTAGGGTCCAGACTTTGTTTCTTTCAAATTCATTCAACTCTTCCTGCATTGCTTGCACCCAATCAGCATCTT
This sequence comes from Apium graveolens, assembly GCF_009905375.1. Lineage (NCBI taxonomy): Eukaryota > Viridiplantae > Streptophyta > Magnoliopsida > Apiales > Apiaceae > Apium > Apium graveolens. The sequence continues at coordinate 45,871,017 of NC_133654.1, forward strand.
GAAGAGCTTCTTCTACTTTCTTTGGCTCAGTCTGAGAGAGAAAAGAATTGTATAGACACTCATTTGAAGTACCTGTTCTAGTTCTGACACCTGCATCAGGATTTCCAATTATCAAATCAGGTGTATGTGATTTTGTCCACTTCCTTGCAGATGGAATGTTTTCTCTAGAACTGGATGGTCCCCCATGATCCATGCTATCTTCATTTTCATTTTCTGATGCTCCCCCTGAAACTATGCTCTCTGTGTTGGATTCTTCAGTATTTAGATTTTCAGCACTATCAGAACTTGGCTTATCAGAACTTGACGAATCAGAACTTGAAGAGCCAGATGCATGTTCTGATGTTTCTTGAGATGTGGTAGAATCTTGAGTATGCTCCCCCTGCATAGGTGCATCTTCCTTTAACGTAGTCACCACAGTTTCAATAACATCAGAGTTTAATCCGTCAGAGTTTGTAGTATCAGGACTTAGACTGTCAGGTTTTTTAGTATCAGAATATGAGTCTTCATTTTCAAATCTCAGCTGATCATGATCAACGAAATCTTTAAGACCAGTGATCTTCTTGTCATCAAAAGAGACATTGATAGATTCCATGACCACTTTTGTTCTCAAATTATAGACTCTGAAGGCTTTTGTGGAAAGTGGATATCCAACAAAGATTCCTTCATCAGCTTTTAGATCAAACTTTGATAGCTGTTCAGGATGAGTCTTGAGAACAAAACACTTGCATCCAAATACATGAAAATATTTTAGATTTGGCTTCTTTTTCTTCACCATCTCATATGGTGTTTTTCCATGCTTGTTAATGAGTGTTGCATTTTGAGTAAAACAAGCAGTCTGCACAGCTTCAGCCCAGAAATAGGTTGGAAGCTTTGCTTCTTCAAGCATTGTACGTGCAGCTTCAATGAGAGTTCTATTCTTCCTTTCAACAACTCCATTTTGCTGTGGAGTTCCAGGAGCAGAAAATTCCTGCTTTATTCCATGGCTTTTGCAGAACTCTTCCATTATCAGATTCTTGAACTCAGTGCAATTATCACTCCTTAGAATTTTCACAGAATCTTTGACCATTTTATCCAGTTGTTTGACATGATCAATCAAGATAGATGCAGTTTCACTTTTTGTGTGCAAGAAATACACCTATGTGTATCTGGTGAACTCATCCACTATGACCAACGCATACTTCTTCTTTGCAATAGACATGACATTTACTGGACCAAATAGATCAACATGTATAAGATGATAAGGCTCAAGAATTGATGATTCAGTCTTGCTCTTGAATGAAGATTTTCTTTGTTTGGCTTTCTGACATGAATCACAAAGACCATCAGGAGCAAATACTGTGTTTGGTAATCCTCTCACAAGATCTTTCTTGACCAGTTCATTTATATTGTTAAAATTTAAATGAGAGAGTTTCTTATGCCAATTCCAGCTTTCTTCAATTGATGCTCTACTTAACAGACAGATTGCAGAGCCATCAGCACTTGTTGAAAGCTTAGCTTCATAAATGTTACCACGTCTATATCCTTTCAGAACAACTTTGCCTTTAGATTTACTCACAATTTCACAGTGTTCTTCAAAGAAATCAACATGATATCCTCTGTCACAGATTTGACTTATACTCAGAAGGTTGTGTTTAAGTCCTGAAACCAGAGCTACTTGTTTAATGATGACATTCCCAAGATTGATATTGCCATATCCCAATGTTTTTCCAATGTTGCCATCTCCATAAGAAACACTTGGGTCAGCTTTCTCCACAAAGTCTGATAGCAGGGCCTTATTTCCAGTCATATGACCTGAACATCCACTGTCCAGAACTAGAATATTCTTCCTGTTGCCCTGCAATTATAAGGACCACTAATTATTAGTTTTAAGGACCCAGACTTGCTTGGATCCTTTGGTCTTATTAAGTTTGTTAACATTTGCAGCGGATTTAGCATCAGAGTTTATGTTAACATTTTTCTTATCAGAATTTACATTATCAGACTTTGAATCAGAATTTATACTAGAAGAAACAATGGAAACTTTCTTCAAAGAAGGTTTTATTTGATAATAATCATAGTACAGACTATGATATTCCTTACAAGTATAAATGGAATGCCATAAACTACCACAATGAAAACAAGGATTTTGTGGTTTGTATCTAACTGACTGACTCTTAACTCCTGATTTTGAAGGTAAGGAGTTAATATTCTTATTTTTCCTGCAAAAAGAAGCCAGATGGTTAGAACTTCCACAGTTATGACATATTTTCCTAGGTGCATCAGGAACAGGTTTATAATCATTGCTTTTATTCACACCTTCCTTTCCATTCCTATTTTTCCTAGGTGATTTTACCTTGTTTGCATTCTTGACATCTTTCAGCTTATGCTTAAGCTGCTTCTTTGTCATTAAGCCTATGTTTACTTCAGCTGTCTTTTCCTGTTTTAGTTTGTCAGAAGTTAATTCCTCTTTAACTTCTGATTTCTCATTATCAGACTTTACAGTTACAAACTTAACAGGTTTTAACTTTGGCTTTTACTTAACAACAGGCTTAATTTCTTCAGTTCCTTTATCATTCTTATTTTCTCCATAACCTAAGCCCTCTTTCCAATTTTCACTACTTAGCAAATTTTGAGTTGTTCTGCCAGAGTTAGTCCAAGTCCTGATTATTTCTCTTTCCTTTTCTAACTCAGTTTTTAGAGATTCATTCATTTTTAGCACTTCATCCCTAACATAAAAAGCATCATCTCTATCCTTCTGAGTTTGATGGAATATGACTAACTCTTTTTCTAAGAAATCATTTCTTTTCTTATATGCAAGATTTTCAGAAGTTAATCTTTCACATGTTAAAGTTTGATCTCTATAGCTAACAAACATGGTTTTAAGATATCTTCTCAACTCATTAATATCATCAGTATGAAAAGCATAAGTAGTCTGAGGTACCTTTGTTTCAGCAGCTTCAGAACTGCTCTCAGCACTTTCTTTATCAGCATTTGCCATTAATGCATAGTTCTCCTCACTTTCAGAGTCTGAGGTGTCTGTCCAGCTTTTCTGCTTTGTGACAAGAGCCTTGCCTTTGTTACCCTTTACCTTCTTGCAGTCAGGAGATATGTGGCCTTTCTCACCACAGTTATAGCATTTAACATTGGTGTAATCTCCTCTGTCAGATTTTCCTCCTCTCCCTTCAGATCTTCTGAAATTCTTCTTATCAGAACTTATGCTTTTCCTGGGAAACTTCTTTCCCTTCCTGAACTTCCTGTATGCAATCTTTGTGATTTCTTTCACCATAAGAGCACACAGTTTCATCATCTCCTCATCAGCATCAGTCTCAGGCAAGCTTTCAGAATCTGAGTCATCATCACTCTCAGAACTTGATGACTCAGTATCAGACTTTATGAAAAGAGCTTTACCCCTGTCTTTCTTTGAGGAAGCTGCTTTGGGAAATTCTTCTTCAGCCTTAAGAGCAACTGTCCTTGACTTTCCTCCTTTCCTCTTGCTTCTTTGTTCCATCTCCAGCTCGTGTGTCTTGAGCATTCCATAGATTTCGTCAAGAGTTGTTTCATCAAGATTGTAGTTGTCTCTTATTGTCGTTGCCTTTAAATCCCAGCATTCAGGAAGAGCTAACAGGAACTTAAGGTTTGAGTCTTCAAGATCATACTCTTTATCAACCAATGACAAATCATTCAAAAGTTTGACAAATCTATCATATAAATCATTCAATGACTCATTAGTCTTTGAGTCAAAGTGTTCATACTCTTGAGTGAGTATTGTCTTCCTGTTTTTCTTAATTGTGTCAGTTCCCTGACATCTTGTTTCCAGAGCATCCCATATCTCCTTAGCAGTCTTGCAGTTGATTACCCTGTTTGACATTACATTGTCAATGACACTATGCAGTAAGTGTCGTACCTTAGCATCCTTAGCAATTGATGCTATGTCCTCAGCAGTATAATCACTCTTCTCCTTTGGTACGGTCGTTGCTGCTTCACCTGCAACTGCAACAGCGAGTTTGGTTGGTTTGTGAGGAACTTCCTTGATTCTATCCAGGTATTCTGGATCTGTTGCTTCCAGAAACATGGTCATCCTTACCTTCCATATGGGATATTCAGATGGTCTCAGTATGGGGACTCTGATGGTCTCATACCGACTCTGAATTTGTGTCTTTGGTGGTTCCTCAGTTGTGGTAGGCTTAGTTGGAGTTTCTGTGTCCGACATGATTGTGTTTGGATCTTTAACTGTATGTAAGTTAACAGATAGGCTCTGATACCAATTGTTAGGTCACACACACACTGTAGAGGGGGTGAATACAGTATATAGTACACTCAAATCGAACTTAAAGAACTTGAATAACAGAAAACAAACTTTATTGAAACAATAAACTCTGTTACAATATGGAACTGTTACCTCTCAGTGATGAACAAATATCACGAGAGCTGCTAGGGTTATATATAATAATAACTTCGATAATGATAACACTTATAGTGTAAGCCCTATGCCTGTGTTTATATACTACACAGTTACAAGATAATCGCTAATTGATATGAAATATAATTCTGCTTCCTAAAATATATCAATCAGATATCTTCTATTCCAAGTATTCCATTCTTCACGGAATTCCTTCTTCATACATATCTCTTCTTATGTTTTATCTCTATCTTCTTTCCTTTAATCAGCTACTGTCCTTATCTGATCGTCCTTCAGCACTTAAGTTCTGATATCTATCTTCTGATGATTATCTCCTGATAATATAAGTACTGATATCCTTAAGTCCTGACTTCCAGTATAAGTACTGATCAACAGTTAAGTACTGATCTATCCTGTTCACACAAGATCTGAAAGCTAAATATAAGACATATTAACCATTACATTATCAAATATATCTAACATAATATATTTATAATCAATTATAAAATATGATTTTAATTTCATTCTGTGCATTACATACAAAATACTACCTGTAATTTGAGATCACCAATTTGAGATCACCATGAAAGAATGTTGATCTTAACAGCACAACGTTCTTCCATAAGTCCACCAAATGCATTAAACCCTAGTACATACATAAGGTTATGTAATGCATCTTCTTCACTGAGTCCGAACTCGGTTATTCCTATTTTCAACACTTGTGAACCTTCTTTTTGTATAAACTCAGCTACTTTGTTATAGCCACCGTTTACTAGAAACGAAGGGTAAGTAAATGAGTGGAGAAAGATTTCTTCGAAAGGCTGACAAAGGCCTTTCTTTGCCTCGAAACACAATCATGTCAAAAAAAAACTTAAACTTACAAGTCTGTACTCGCCAAGAGTAGATTCTTTCTAAATATAAGAATACGAATGTGCACTTTTAAAACGGTTCTCGGACGTTTGACAGTTACAAGATAGAAACACTTTAAAAACACTGGACAAGTATGGCAGATATATGGAATTACAATAAAACCTAAATAACCAACATACAAAATGAAGATATAAATAAATTAGAATTAGTGGAAAATAAAATGTGTTACTTAAGTGCAAGTTGCTTTTTCTTGTACCTCCCGTTCTTTTCTTTTGTCTTTTCACTTTTACCAGATTCCAATTTCTGATTGCTAACGGAGCCCTCTTGGGCACTGCACATCTGAGATTTCAACCTAAACCCAAACTTCTTTGACATGTTTCCCCAAGTACTGAATCCCTTAAAACGTCCTAGTTTTTGAATTTCCTGCCTCATATTTGTACACTCTTTCTCGAGCTCAGAAACCCGCATCCGCATGCTGTCCATTCCCACTTTCAAAACTTGATTCTCTCTCACAGCTGTGTTCCAACCTCCATCATTTGACGCCATTAAACCACTTCTCAATTGCCTTGACCCATCAAGATTGTCGGATACAAGAAAGCAGCTGGCTATGGAAGTCCTAAGCTGAAGTTGCTCGAAGAACAGGACTTGGACAATGGTTCTAAGTGGCAGCCTCTCGTTCTGGGCAGCATGGGTGCAAGCTTCCATGGAGAGCTTTTGACAGTCCATCAGCCTGCATAATTGTTCTCTGTCGGCATCCGCCAACCAAGGGTGCGACTTCAGAACAAAAACAACATACAGGTTAATAAGCCTCACAAATTGAAGAAAGTAGCCAAATGACCATACCAGCAATAGATTATGCATTTTCTGCAGTTTCTAAATCAGCAAGCCGGGTAATTTTAGTTTTTAAATACAAGTTAAGATAAAAAGAGAGTAATTCTTCTTTGCCCATTTAATTGATCACAGGGTTGAGAAATGCACCTTAAGATATATGTCGATTGCACGATAAAGACCATCATCTAAGGGCCTGGCATAATCAGGAACCGCTGCAGCAAGAGACTGGAACTTAGGGAGCTTTAAATTAATATCAGGGGCAACCTCTGCCAAGTACCCATCAATCAGCTTGGCCACCATTGTGATTGGTGTCAATGACTGAGAACCCATTGACTGGCCATCCTCGACTGAACAAGGAGAGGCCCCACCTGTCACCTGATCCATGGCCAAGAAGTGCTCAAGAATCCTCTCAATGCATTCAACATTATAAAGAGTCTCCATGGTATATGAGAAGTTGGGCATCAAGAGATCCTCAAGTGATGCCTGATCAAGCTGCATTCCTATTCTTCTTTCTAAGTTTGATATGCATGAGGGGCTTGCCCGAAGTATCAATGCTGTCCGAAGAAGGCCAAACAGTATTTTGGTTGAGATTAATCCCTTATGCATGGGAAGTAATTTATCAAGCTCTTCAAGTAGAATCTTTTGATCTTCTTCAGATGATAGGCCTCCTGATCCAACTGGTCCAAGACGGTTGCTAGACTCACTGGTGCTCTGATGTCTATTGAGCCCTGGCAAGTACTTTTTTGCGTATGAAGTGAGGGATCCAGCCAATACCTCTTGCTTGATCCCACGAGATTCCATAGCTGATATCAACCTCTTATAGTGTGGCAAACTTAAACATGATATATCTTCATACCACCAGTCTGAACTTGCATTTTTAAGCCTAGCCCCGGTGCTTATCCCATTCCATAAGACACTTCCACCAGGACTCTGCATAGGCCCTCCGTATTCAACCATAGGCCACCCAAATAGATTTGGGTCACTACCTGCTTTCACAGCCAACGACTCAACGCAGCGGTTAGTAATATTAAGATCTTCAGCAAACGGGACAACATCATCACAGCTTTGAAGTGCTTTCAAAGAGTCTTTCCAGTTTCGCAGGACCACTTGATTAAGAAAATTTTCAGTCTGTAAGATTAGATTGCCTTCCCCATACTGTTCGGTCATTTTGAGATGCTCAGCAGCAGACCGAAGGTATACGACATTTGCAGCAGTAAGTTCAAGTTTAACGCCATAACAGAACTTTGCAACAAGTTCAAATGTTTTATCTCCTCCAGGGATATCAGGCAAATTAACTATACAGCCATCTTCTGCTCCAGAAGCTTCTGCAATTAACTTTTCCATAACTCCACTCCTAGAGAGCAATGGAAACTGCATATCACGAGAAAAAGAATCTATAAGAGAATATAAACCTTAAGATTTTCTCTACCAAATAAATTTGAGAGAGGATATTACCTTGTGGAGATGGAATGACATGTCCTCAACCTCAACAACAATATCACTTGGAAGCCCAGTTGTGCAGAACCTTCAATGTCATTCAAATTAGAAATTACAACTTGGGGTTATTAGTCTTATATATAGTGGTGACATCACATTGTGTTTCACTAAAGTACACCCTTTCAGGTTGAAATAAAGAAAAACTAACATGGTACAACCATAAGGGCAGGAAAATTCATGCAAATTGCTACAAGACAATTTTAGGCCAGAAAATAACATCTAATCATACAGATTAGGGAAAGGCATTACATATCTAATAACCAAACTGCAACCAGAACAATAGAAATTTGTTTGAATTTCCAGAATATGAAGGAAATTAAGCTAAACAGTTTCGTGTTTACCCGGTGCGAACCCCGGTGCGCACCCGAAGGGTAGCGGCTGCGGGTTACCTACGATAAAAAAAAAAAAAAAAAACAGTTTTATGTTTCACTATTTACTTGTACTATTGTACTCAAATCAACTATTTGTTTGAAACATAATTCATAACCTTCCAATTCATATTTGATCACAGAATCTGGGACCAAGCTAATAACCATATATAGTTTAATAAAGCTAAATAGCATGTACTTTCATTCTGACAATGTAGAAACCAAATATCTAATTACGTGAAGGTAACTTATTACGCTAAACCTTCATCACCATGGTTTTCCAATATAACATAGAAGACACGTATTTATTAGAGATGTTAATCCACAATGTGTCTCTTAACTATGTAAAATGACTTGCTTCAAGATCTCAGAATGTAAAAGTCAATGACAAACAAACAATCCAAACAGAAACAACACATAGAAGATCACAACTGCAAAAATCAGTGCACAGGAAGGAAAATATGAAATAAGACATACATGATCACTAGTGCAGAATACAGTAGACTAAATGTAAAGATAAAATTTCAAGATTAAGATAATGTGAATGCTACAAAATGCGAGAACAAGACCAAATAAACCAAAAAGGCCAAGTTAAAGATTCCATACCATGCCTGCCCTTTCCTTTGAAATGCATCTTGTTTAGATCCCAACTTCATACAAGCCATATCCACACAATTCAGAATTGCAGTCTAACTGAAAGATTTCCAAACAGCCTCTTGAGGTAAAACCCGAAAACTAGGAAATCAAACACCAAACTCCAAACACTATTAGAGCAGTGCCCTGTAACTTCCACTACCCCACACCCCAGATCAAGGTAGCTACAAAGTAACAAAAGTACACTGAAAAAACTCGAAGCCTTGAAGACTTAATATACCAAGCCAAATTCTTGTAAACTCCTCCAAATTGCAACTACCACTCTAAAAACAACCCAAATGGCAGAAACCAACTTCCTAAACCTTTTGAATTATAGGGCACAACTACCCCTCAAATCCACCAAGATGTTGGACAAAACTGAAATTTCTATTCTTTTTCAAATCCCAATTCTTAACCCACTCCAGGATACTTACCCACTTCAAAAGATACCCAAATTTTTATATTAAACTCCAAAAATTAAAATACTCAAAAACTCAAAGCAGACAAAAAGTTTAGGTCAACCCCTCTTCACAGAATTAAAAAACCCCACTATCAAAAACTACAAAATTCCAAGATTCAACCATACTTCACATTAACAACTAAAACCAATCATACCCTTTTCACAAAACTAAAAACCCACAATAAAAATCCAATTTTTTTACTCTTTCACCATAAAAAACTGCCTAAAATCAAGAAAATAAAATTACCCATCTCAAGAAAACCTTGGAAAACTCAATAGAGCATGTGTGTAACTTTAATGCAGCTCTGAAAACAATCTCTTTGAGGCACTCAAGCAAGCATGTGGTGAGCGCCTTTGGCTTGAGACATACTCATTGGTTTCCTAGAATTGTGAATTTTTTGTCAAAATCTTAAATAAGGTGATTCTTGAAATTTATGATACTTGCCGTTTTTTATTAGTGGGGGTAATATTGGAAAGTTACATATACCTGTTTGTCCAGCTAAGCCATGTGGCAGCACTTTCTTGAATATCAGTTTTATATCAATGAATATAATATATTATTTCTTTTTTTATATTTATATTGTACATCTCAGATTTTCATTAAAAGGTACTCCCTCCGTCCTTGTTTCCTATTTTGACTTTCGGTACTGTTCACGGTAAGCGATTGACTACTAATTTACGTCTAATCTATAATATCAAACATAGTCATGAGTGATCTCGTTGAATTCGTATTTATCAGTACTTTAATACAGTGAAATTTTTATATTTAATACTAATACGAATTTAAATAAATTAACGATCAAAAGTGTGCATTGGTAAACGTGTTCAACACAAAGAGGAAACGTTTTTAGAGACGGAGGGAGTATTCTTTTTATTTTTAATGATTTTTTTTAATTGCAGTGAAAGAACATGTCTTGTATATTTATTAGAGTCTCGTGGAAGTACAAATTGGGAGACCCAATTAATGTACTTCGTTTTGTACTATCCGAAAATGAGATTTTTTTTCAAAAATTTTAAGAAAAATTATCAAAAATATATATTTTTTTAATTTTTTACGATTTTACTATCTTTAAAAAATATTTGTAAAAATACAGTACAACCAAACTCAACCAGTTGCATCGAGTTTTTTATTACATTCAAACTTGTTTTTGGTTGCATGGAGTTCAGAAACCTATCTAGTTGCATCGAGTGACATAATAATCATATTTTCTTAAAAATTTAAAAAATATATATTTATAGATAAAAATTAAAAAACTTAATTTTGCAAATATTTTTGGAAAAAAATGATAGCATTTTTGTAAAATCTCTCTGAAATTACAAATTTTTCAAAAGAGCTCAACGTTTTAAGTAAGAATATTTAATTCAAGTTGAGATAAATCCGGTCATAATTTTATTATATCATTATCTATTTATCTATATTATTAAATTAAATACAAAATATTAAAAGTGTTTGTCGGTAGTCGTCGTCATTGCGTACATACTGTATTTACTTAATTAGCTTTACTTATTTATTAATATTTTTTTATTTAATTACTCTTACTAATGACCTATTTATTTTAGACTTACAATTTTACGGATTCCAAAAAAAATTCCAAAATTTTCTAAAAAAAGTGAGATGTTGGTTTGTGATTCATTGATTCATTATCAATATAATGGACCTTAAGTGTGTTAATACGAGTCCCTTCAATTAAACCCTTCAATTAAAATATGACAGGTGTATTTTGGGAATTAATTTTGGACAACACTACTCTTTATTTTATACCTATATTATATCTAATTGGTATTTAAAATAATTATCTTTTTAAACTAAATTATGTTATCTTTTTCTATTTTTCCTAGTTAAAACACCTCCTTTTCCAAATATATCACAGTCAGCTCTATTTAATAAAATAATATAATTATCAATAACTCATGCTTTAATCCTACCAAATATATCAAGGTCAGCTCTATTTAATAAAATAATATAATTATCAATAACTCATGCTTTAATCCTAACTAGCTTACGGCCACGTGCGATGCACGGGTTTTGATTAATATTTATATATTTTTATTTTTATTTTATATAATTCTATTAAACTTTTATATAAATAATTAAATATTAAATAATGATTATATAATTATAACTTCGTATAATTTCAAGTTAAGTTTAAATAATACAAATAATATATGATGATGATATTTTATTTATAAATAATAATGTAAATATTTGTTGTTACTGAGATTTGAACCCGAAAATTTATATGTATTTTTATAAATTATAATGTAAATGGTTGTTATTTTCAGGATTCGAACCTAAGCACTTATACGTATAATTATAAATAATAATATAAATATTTGTTGTTGATGAGATTTCGAACCTAAAAACTTGTGTAGTGTATTTCTTTAATATTTAGATCTAACGCCTCTGATTATTTGATGAATAAGATCTGACGGTCGTGATAGAAATGCATAACCAAAATGAGGGTTTAACCAAATTACAAATTATACTTCATTTCGGTTATTATAGTATACTAGCCTAAAATCTGTGCGATACATGATTGTTTTAAATAATTGTTATTTTTTTAGTTTAATATTTTATTAATTATTTGTTAAAGAGTAAGTATGTCACGATAAGTACTAAGAAACTTTTATTATATTAAATAGTTTAGAACCCGTGCGATGCACAAATTATTTTTAATATTATATAGTTTTTTAAAAAAATGAGTTAAAAATTTATTGATATGAAATTTGTTTATATCACATTATTTTATATTAGCCCTAATAACGTATATATTATTTAGTTTTAGTTATTCTAATTATTTTTTTATTTTAATTTTGCTCTATGTTAGATTAATTGTTTAATTTTTATAGTCCGAATAAATGATTTATATTGTTTATTTAGTTTTTTTTATTACGACATTATTATACAAACTGACAAATTATCTTTGATTTTATTTTAATAAATTAGCATGAATATTATAAATATAAAAAAACTCGTAATTATATGAAGATAAATTGACAAAGATATCTATTTTTAGGTATATCTAACTACTAAAAATATTTAAGGGCTAAACATCACCCAAAATACTGTTAAATACGTATCTGAAAAATACGTATCCATTTCACTTCGAATTTTGTAAAGAACACGCATGCTCATGCATATTCATTCTAAATAATAAAACACACATGAGTGACATGCGTGTTTTTTACAAAAATTTAGAAAACAATGATTATGTATATATATTTCAAATACATATAAAACGGGTCTTTAGGCTAAATTTCACGTCTGTAGGTATTTTGGATATTTGAAATTTTAAAATTGAGTATTTTGGTATAACATCTTCATATCAACCCAATTTAAGTAACTAAAATTATTTTGTTTTTAATTTATTTTAGCCCAATTTAAAGATTATTTTGTTTAAGTCCACTCGAGTTGCATATATTATTTTGTTTTATAGCATGTTGTCATTACATCAATCAATAAATTATCTTTCATTTTTAATTTTGTTCTGATCGATTTAATTGTATATTTTTTTAATTGCGTCAGTAATATTTATTATTTTATTTTATCCCGATACATGAAATCCAACTAACTATATCTTTTTTATATTTTTTATTTTATCACTAATCAATAATATAGTTTCGTTGAGGCCAAAATTAATACTGTATATTATTTTTTTATTCTGGGACCATTAGACCAAGTAACGAATTATCTTTTAATTTTATTTGTTTTAGGCCGCTTTAATATTTATTTTTTGACTTTAGTGAATATTATGCATTATTTTTTTTGGCCTAATGATATATACATATTTAGTTTTATTTATATATTTTTAATTTTATTATGAATATTAATCTATTAATTAGATTTATATCTATTTTTACTCAAATAATAAAAACTAAGTAATGAACACCTCTACTTTACGAACCAAATATTCTAATTAGAATATGTTCGTGAAATAATTTGGACGATATATATTTTAAATATAATATATTTATAAAGTGTGAGCTCCAAAAATTATAAGACAATTAGGCCTTTTACAAATTAAACTAAATATAATTAGTTGAATTTGGTTGTATAATAGGTCTTAAAATAAAACAACATTAAATTAAATTAGGAGTGATTTGTATGCTATTGATTCAGACTAAAATTTATCTTTTAAATTTTAAAATAATTATTGTTCATAAATACGCATAAAATTATCGATAATACTATCTTTCAATTAGTAATATTATTATTTTCAAACTTAAAAATCTCTAATAAAAATATAAAAAACATATACGTGTATGTGTATAATTATTATTAAATTCTATCAATTTAAAAAGTTTGAATGAATAAATTTCTCATCCTAATTTTTTTAATTCATTTTATATTAAAAAATTGATATAATATTACATAAATCCGTGTATTGCACAATTTTTAAGCTAGTACTCATAATATATAGTATGGTCTTTACTCCGTGTAGAACCATCTTATATGGAGAAAGTAGAGAACCATGGATAAACATTAATTTTATTATTGGAAACTTACATTTCATTTTAAATGAGAGATTTCAAATGACATGATTTGAGTTGTCATTTCAAATTCTCATATTTATACTAATATTTGAATGTCATGGGTTTCAAATGAAATCCAAATTTCCAAATAGCTTATTTGATCAAATCCAGGATTTCAAATGAAATCCAGTTTCCCAAACGGGCCACAAGATTATTGACAGCAGGAAGCGTGTGGCGTGTGCTCTCCCTTCTATGGATACGGTATTTGCGGATAGGGTATTTATGTAAAATTACATTGTTATTTACTATTTACGAAAGATTATATTGTTATTTAATATCAATTAAATAAGGGTGATTAAATAATTTTAGTAAGTACAAACTGATTAACTATCAAATTTTTAATGTTTCGTCTATTATAATATAATATAAATTAGTATATATAAACCGATTACCTTTTTTCAACTAAAACTCGATATTAATTTTTACTTTTCTAACTACAACACCTCATATTTCAAAAATATAAGAAAATTCAATTGAATAAAATATTATAATTACTAATAAATAATTAATTAATTTTTATCTAAAACTCATTATCTTTATTATTTTAAATAACAAATTTACTACTTTTTTTCAAATAGGACGGGCAATTCCTATTAAATTTCACTTTAAATTAAATTAAGAAAATTATGAAATGTTAAAAAAATCGCTGCATCGCACAATTTATAAACTAGTATGTAATAAGTATAAGGGACATTTTATCCAAAATTTTGGTAATGTACCACAAAAATAATTTTAACTATTCATATTATATTTTTAAAAATAGACGATAAAAATTATATTTTAGTAGAATAAAAAGTTATTATTTGAAAAGGGGACCAATTGAAAAAATGAGACGAATTTAAAAAAATGAGACCATCAAAGAAAAATTCTACCTTAATAAAGAAACTAATTTAAACAAAAGATAAATTTATAAATTATATCATATTAAATTCTTTTTTATTTATAATAGTAGTAGATGGATAAATTTAGTGTTCATATTATATTCTTTTCTATTTACACTAAAAATAAAATGAATAAATTTAAATTTTACGGTAAAAAAAAATTTGTTATCACTAGGATATATTAAAATAATATCAACTATTACTACCACACTATAGTATCAAAATTATATAAATTATTACTTATTTATATATTATGTGGATTTTAATTACATATAATTCGTCTACCAGGTTTCCTAATACATGATAATTTTATTTAAATAAAAAAAAGGTCCTCTAAAATCAATTAAAAAAATTTATAATACATCCATTAATGAAAATGATTACATTGTTCTTTTATTATTCAAACACAAGAATTTCATAATATAATGATAGATTGAATATGATTAGAGTTTCAAAAAATCATAAATATAAAAGATTATATTGTTCGATTTTTATTAAAACACCAAAACATCCGAGATAAAATTTGATTAGATAATCTACTATATATTGTTATCATATATATATATATTATTTGTTGTAATAATAAACTATTAAATATAAAAACAATATTACAATAATATCAGAAGTAATAATATAGATATTATATATATATTAAAATGTAACAAAAATAGAATTTTAATTTTTCAAAAAATAAAACAAATACATTTTAAAAAATCATGCATCACATAGGTTATAAGTTAGTATATAATATGAATAATAGATATAATATTAATGTACAGAAAGTCACCATCAAAATATTTAAATTTAATATTTACAATTTGATATTAATAATATTAAAAGTTTGATTTATCAATATCTAAATTCATAACTTGTATATTACAATTGTAAACTTCAATACTGAAATCTTATTGACATAAATGTATTTAATATTTATATTATTGAATTAAATATAATAAAATAAGGTCTAATATCAAAATCATTAGTTTTGAATATATTAACAAACAATTTGATTAATAGTCAGAGAATTTTAATGATGTCGTAGATAAAAGTTGGTGGAAAACACGGGTAGTGAAGGAGAAGTAACACTTAAACTACACATTAGCAAAGACTTATGACACGATTAGTTAGGATTTTCTTCGTCAACAAATGAGAGCCACTATGGGTGTTTGTACGAAGTGGATTAGCTTAATGATACTTTATGTGAAAACTTTAGTTTACAACTTTTGTTAAATGGGTCTTACATTGAGCCTATTGTTCCTAAGCATGGGTTGAGACGAGGTGGAGTCCATTCCCGGACAGACTTCGTCTTTTCAGGATCTATCTTGAATGTGTTGGATCAGGAATCTACGAATGAGAGTATAATGTTGATATATATGATATATTTTTTGAACAAAATAACCGAGAACATTGCAACAATTTATCCAAGTTTATTATAGATTGATCAGATAATTTTAAAAGCATAGAGTTCTTAGGTTTATTAGGAGTGTAGTATTCAAGTTTGACCGGGTTTCTTCTCATATTATTTCTCAAATAAACTCTATCAGATAAACCTAGTTTGAACTAATCATAACTTATCTATTATTAAAGTTTATCTTCTCAACAAACTAACGGGACTGTTTTTAAAACTTGCATGTTTATTTTCAAACAAATCAAGTTTAACAGCTTTATCTTGTCTATTGTTTGAAAATCAAAACCCGTTAGAACTTTGTTTATATTTCCATGTACTATCGTTATATATACTCTGAAAATCATTCTTGTTTTATCATCTTGAATATCCAGTCAAACAAGAAGCTAGTTTGAGTTGTAAACTTTCATTATTATTCATTTCGTGTATTAATATCAACTTGTGTCGGGTTGTGGCAAGAATTTAATTTTAAAATATTAGGCAAAGATAGCCAGTGGGCTAGGTGATAGTAGTAGTGCTAGGTGACAAAACTGTCAAAGGAAAGAATTCTTTCAAAAACTATCTGTTTTAATCAAGAAAGATGGTAAATTCTTTATTGAAGTTGATATAATACATTCTCTACACTAGTTGGCATGAGAACTTGGATTAGACCATAAACTAGGAGTCAGGACCGAACCAAGTGAAAACTCTTGGAGTTCTGTATTATTTTTATTTCTGATTATTACTGTATTATATTTCAGTAATTTATATTCTGTAAAATTAATTGAGTCTATCTCATAACCTGTCTCATTCTCTAAAGGGTCTGTTCCATTTATAAAAGAGACTGTCACATTCATTAAAATAGTCATATTGTCAAATATATAGATTGTGCCCTTCAACTTCATTTGGTATCAGAGCATGTGCATTTAATTTTCTGTTTAGTATTTATTTTGCTAGTGATCCATGGCTGAATCAGATAGATATTCAATAATTTTTCACAACTACTTCTCGATGTTTAAAACTATAATGACTGAAAATTTTGCATGAAAATCTTCCGTCAGAGTGATACTTTTGAGTGGGATGCTGTTGAGAACGACATCAAAGTCCTGATGAAAGATGGCAAGCCTAAATCTCTCAAGGAACTCTTTCCTGTAAAAGTTAATTTCTGAATCACAATGCTAAAGCTATGAATTCTAGAATGGTGGCTATTGAGTTACGCAAAGTATCAGCTTGTACCACGGCTAAACAAATATGGGATACCATCAAAGTTAGCCATGCAGATGATGAAGATGCTCAACTATGTTTTATTGGACTGGAAGAAATCTCCAGTGACAACAGTGAGGTACATAATGTTCAATACAGTAAACATTCCAATATATCTCAAATTGTACTAACCGGAGTTTTAAGAAAAATCAAATGAATAAGCACTCTATTTAAAACATAACAGGAACTGTGTACCGCTTCAACCCAAAATTTATGAGGCAACATACTCTTATTAAGTAGAGTTCTAGCAGTTTCATGTAGAGTTCTGTTCTTGCGTTCAACTATTCCATTTTATTGAGGAGTGCAAGGAGCTGGAAATTCATGAGTAATTCCTCGAGATTTGTAATAAATGATGAAATATTTCTCGAATTCTCCTCAATGATCACTACGAATTATCTTGAGCTTAAACGATATACTTAGTTTCAGTTGGTCAAAAAACTGTCAAAAGACACAGTGCACCTAACCCTTTGGTTCTTGAACTGAAGCAGAAAGTCGCTCAACTATAAAAGGATCTATCCCGATGTTTTCATGGTGAAGGAACTTTGAATGCTCTTCTTGTTGAACATAAATCTTCTCTCGATAAAGAAGGCATTGGATGTGAATCAGTCAAGAAACGTGCATTCCATAGTGGTTATAAGATGACTCAAATGAAATACAAGATTCCGTATAAAAAGTGTCGAGATTGTGGCAAACCTGGTCACACTACTTCGGAATCACGATTATGTGATATATAAAGCCACTTCTCTAACTCATCTTCTAGACATAAATCTGTGCATGCTTCTGTTAATGTTGTTCAGATGTGGATTATAAAATCAGATAGACATTTATATAAGATTCATGATACTAACAAATAAGGACCCAAAGTTAAGTGGATACCTAAGAGATAAGAATCTTTTGCAGGTGTGCTTGAAAGTCCATGTTCCTTAGAACAAATAGATCATTTTTATATAATGCGTAGAGAACTCGGTATGTGTTCCTTGTGATACTTAAGTGTTGTTTGATTCTATGTATTAATTCTTTAATTTGTTGTCCGCATTATTATCCATATTATTCCTATTTTTTTATGTTATTTTTTTTCTTTCATGTGTCGTTCCGACTTGCATGCATATAAAATGTGTGTATCGGTGTTATGAATTATCACTTCTCCTCACTTTTCGATACTCGTACATATCTAATGCTCAATAGATATATCCCCTCTATTGTCTAACTAGTCTTTTCATTCTTTTCCAATACTAACTCTTCACTTTCTTTCTTTATAAATTCTTCTTCTTTATCTTTATCTTGTTTCATTTTCCAAACATCCGTTCTAATTCATTACCCCTTATTCTCTTGTTTCAATGGAAACTCGCAATACCCACAACAGCCGTTCATAATTCAATATGAATTGACCATCTTCCGTGGGTCCCTCCTCGGGATGGAAGCGACGTTATGCTAATCCAGTCGATTTAGAGGCGTCAAGTTATGCTCCTCAAGAGTCGTCTCAGGCGCATGCAAAATTGGGTGGTTCTAAGATGTTCTCCATATCGATTTTAAAGGAACGTTTGTGTAATTTGGAACTACTCAATCGGGTCGGCGTCGTTCAGTTATTTGAAGTTATTGGTTGTGCGTCTGTCTCCATCATAGGTGATTTATCCAGATCTAGTAAAAGATTTATGCGAACTTTGACTTCTTTAAAATTATATTATGTTTTCGGAGGTTCAAGGCAGCCCCATTATTTTCAAGGCGGATCTTTTATCTTGACTCATAGCGATTTCAGACAAGGGTCCCTGTCCTTTCACAACCCATCAGGAATTCGAAGACATTCATCGCTTATAATACGGGGAGCAGTTGAAGACCATTTTCGGTGATAATATATATTTCTGCTTCCATAAAACCTATGGTATCTGAAGTAACTCCCATATTCAGTGTTTGATATGACTTGAGAAGAATACAAGTCCAAGATCTTCGAGTGGCTGCAGGAGAAAGATGGGAAGGCTCCAGACAAGGATTCTTTTGATCAGCTCTTCTCAGAAAATGGAAAAACACCAGTTTATCCCTCTGAGGAGATGAAGGGCAAGGGCAAATGCAAAGGCAATGAACGGGTTAATCTCTCCAATTCAGATTGAGTTTGAAGACCCCTTTTATGTGATGAAGGGAAAGAAATTATTATGATGTTTTATGATGTTTTTTATTGAACTATGTTATGTTTTTGATGAGGTTGGTTGTTTGAACTTAGTTTAACTTGGTTTTAGTTTCTAAATGGTTTTTGAACTCAATTTTATTGGTTTCTGAACATGGTTGGAAAACCCTGGTTTAATGGGTTGTTTTAATGTTTAAGGTTTCAGAACTGGTTTAATGTGCGATTTTTTATCTATACCATGTATCTTTTACGTATACCTATTTTTTAGTGTTTTTTTATGCTACGTATCTCATTTATATCAGTGTCTCATGTATATATTGTGGCATAAAAGTTATCATATGTATAAACATATTATTATTGCTGCTAACCTCTTAAACAAGACTTGAAGTATTTTTGATAGGGTGAGCATATGCTCTCTTTGTCATCATCATAAAAGGGGGAGAATGTTGATATACAGGTTTTTGATGATTTATTTTTTGGAAGAAACAACCGAGAACATTGTAGCAAATTATCCGAGTTTATTACAGATTGATCAGACAATTTTGGAAGCATAGAGTTGTTAGGTTTATTAGAAGATTATGTATTCAAGTTTGACTGGGTTTCTTCTCATATTCTTTCTCAAACAAACTTTATCGGATAAACCTAATTTGAACTAATCATGACTTATATTTTCTTAAGGTTTATCTTCTCAACAAACTAACGGGACTGTTTTTAAAACTCATCTATTTATTTTCAAACAAATCAAGTTTAACAGCTTTATCTTATCTCTTGTTTGAAAATTAAAACCCGTTAGAACTTTTCTTATAAATACAACTTCAGTTTTCAGATTTAAAACTAATGCTTTCATGTACAATCTTTATATATACTCTAAAAACCATTCTTGTTTTATCATCTTGAATATCCATTCAAACAAGAAGTTAGTTTGAGTTGTAAACTTTCATCGTTATTCATTGCATGTATTCATATCAACTAGTGCCGGGTTGTGGTAAGGATTTGATTTTAATGGATTAGCCAAATGTAGCCAGTGGGCTAGGTGGTAGCAGTAGTGCTAGGTGATAGTAGTGTCAAAGGAAAGGGTTGTTTGAAAGGATATCCATTTATAATCAAGAAAGACTGTAAGTTCTTTATTGAAGAAGATATAATACATTATCTATACTAGTTGGCATGGGGACTTGGATGTAGGCCATATACTAGAAGTAGGGGCATAACCAAGTGAAAACTCTTGGTGTTCTGCATTGTTTTTATTTCTAATTATTACTGTTTTATTTCAGTAATTTACATTAGACGGAATTAATTGAGTCTGTCTCATAGTCTATCTCATTCGCTAAAGGGTCTGTCCCATTTACAAAAGAGACAGTCCTATTCATTTTAACAGTCATATTATCGAATATATATATATTGTGCCCTTCAATTTCTTATCAATGGTTTTAGGATCAACCCTACATCCCTTATCATCTCTCACCTTTTATATGTCGATGTTGTTAGGGCCAGAACACGCGCTAATAATTCACGCAAGTATACGCATTCGCAAGTAATATATAATTAATTCTAGTTCGTTCCCACATAGACTCTTTTGGTTAAATTAATGGATTATGTGTTTATGCAACAATGATATGGCTATTATTCAATGCTAAGATGAATAATAAGTTGGTTTTGTTTATAACTAAGGTAATAACTAACATGCAAAGAAATAAGAGAATAAAGGGTTGAATTATTATACGAGACAAACATGAGATTCTAACTTCATTAAATATTTCATTCAAAGCCTTCTTGTTCTTAACCTTAGCATGCAATGGTGATGACACTAACCAGATAACACGAAACTGCTAAACACCAACTTTTGTTGTACGAATAACATACTATCAGACATCCACAAAAGAGATAAAAGCTAAATAGACACCAAATATGTTGAGACCCTATATGTCTATAGAATTTGACAACACAAAGGTTTAACGCAAGTTATCTATCTTGATTACATAGGGCAAGTAAGATGGTTAAAATTACCTACGAATCATGCATAACAAATACCTGAACCTATGCTAGCATGGCAAGTTCTAAACCTCAAAATTCATTGTCACTTCATTAGAGATTAACACGATATCTTATATGTTCACGAGGCACATAAGACGAATAAGCACAACCAATAATAGGTTATCATACAATCAGCACACACTAAGATATCGAAACAAGATTAACTATTGAAATCCATAAATAAATCCGTTAAAACCCCACGATAACGATTAGCCCATAATCAAACTCATCATCAACGTGGTTTTTGATGAAAGTATGGTATAATAAATGTAGTCTTTATACCGAATAAATAAACCAAGTACGTTAAACAAGAGTATAGGTTCAACAAATAAGAAAACTAGCATCCAAGATTATAACTTAAAATAAAGAATCACAAAAATAAACTAGATCCTTTTTGCCTTCGTTGAATTGTGCTATACGGTCTTCTTACGCCTTCTCCTTAAGCTCTGGTACGTCTTCTTATGAAAAACGATCACAAATTATGTATATATAGTAGCCCATGCAGATTAAAAATCCATCGGATCAAAATCAGAGTAGAAACAGGATTTCTGGAATTCGACCCGGCGCGACCGCGCACTTTACCAGCGCGCTGCAATTCTGTATCTCAGCGCGGGCGCGCGCTCCTATAGCGAGGGCGCGCGCTACTACAGCGCGGGCGCGCTGACTCTCTGGAAAAAATAATGACTTCTGTTTTTCTAGCTGGTTTGAGCTGGTCTTTTCACGAGCAATCTTCTTGACATATTCCTAACACCAAATTAGCATCAAAACAATGCCAAATCACCTGGATCCCTGAGAAATGCCTGAAATGCAAAACACTACAAAAATATATTAAAAACATCAACAACTTGAGAACAAAATACTAATTCAAAGCTTTACGGAGCGTTATAAGATGACATAAATGTCACTCAACATATGTTGGTTTTCTATTCCTCAAGACAACTATAGAGGAGATCACAATATTAAAAACTTTGTAAATAATTATGAAAGGTAGTCAAGACAATCAATAAATTATTAAAATTTTGGTATCTTATTTAGTGCAAATGTTGCTTGAGAAAAAAAGTTGGAACTATACAAGATGATGGTTGTTCACAATGGCGTTATAAACTTCAACTACCTTGGTCTTCCATCTCTACTGGGTTGAACAAAGAAAATGGCTTTATCAAAGAAAGGGTAAGTAGTAGTGGTGTTCATCAAACCGTCCGTACCGCACAAACTGCCCACATCACACCGCACTACACTGTAAAATGCGGTGTTTAATTTTTTTATAATGGTTGCAGTTTAAAATTTTCCCAAATTGCGCGGTGTGATGCGGTTTACGATTTAAGTATTGATAATGTGATTCAAACCGAACCGCAATTTCATAAAATAATATTTATATTATTTCTATAATATACAATTATTAATATTATACTCTATATAATATATTGTTATTATAAGTTTTTATTTAACTATCAAATTATATGATTCAATAGTTGTAATGAGTTAGCTCAATTACAACTAAAACTATTATATTTAAAATAAATACATTACTATAATTATTATTTTTTAGAACCATTACTATTATTAGTGCATACACAATATAATGCAAAAAATTAAGTAAGGATACATGTCAAATTCACGCTTTAACATTTTCTAATGATTCATTCTGCTTGCCTTGTTCGTTAATGTTATCATTAGTATAATAGTTTAACAAAATATGTTTTAATTAGCAAATGTTTTGAATTATAAAATTTTATACAAATTAAATTTCTAATAAATAATTATTTATTATTTCTTAAATCATCCAAACCACTTAAACCCTCAAACTGCATCACAACACACCGCATTTTTTGCGGTGCGGTTTTCGCTGTTTAAGATTTACGCGATGTGATTGCACTTTGAGAATTTGGTCGAATCGCATACGCGGTGATTTTAGATAAAATCGCACTGCACGTAACGCGAACACACCCTACAAGTAAACATATTTGAAAATTTATTTCTCATACTGGTAAAACTATTTTAATTCGTAATGTTACCCAGTCAATAGCCGAAGAGAATGTTTAATAACTTTTGGAGGAGTTCTGGGACATATGGGAGGAGGAGTATTAATTGGATGCCATAGAAGACTTCAATATGTCGAAAAGAATAGGAGGTCTTAGTTTCAGGAGTCTTTATGGGTTCAACATGGCTTTATCGGGTAAACATTATTGGAACTTTATGGAAAATCTCGATGCCATTGTTTCAAGAGTGTATAAAGTGAAGTACTTCCCGGATTCTCACTTTTTAAATTCTGCAATAAGCCATGACTCGAGCTATATTTGGACATGGATTTGGTCTGCAAAGGAGGTTGTTAGGTCCCGTAAAAGGGTTATTTTAAGCTAGGAGGGGGGTTAAATAGCTTAATTACTAATTTAAAAATTATTATAGTGTTTTAAAAATATTTATCCCGTTTTATATATTTTACCGATACAGATTATATGTGCGGAAATTAAAGACAAGGAAGTAAATACCACACAAGAGACTTATCCTGGTTCGCGATGGCGCAAACTCTAATAGATTCGCTCACTCCTACATCGAGTCCCCGAGCTCCTCTCCAGGACTCGAGTTTTTTTCTTAAAATAACCTTTCCTTACGTAGGCGGAGAAACCTTTACAACCCCACAAATATTTATCTTGGTGCGTAACTCCGGGTTACCACCTCAAAATAAATGTGCAAACCTACACAACCTATCTTAGACAATAACACCCTGTTATTTCTTCAAAGTTGATGTAGAACCCTTGGTCTGGTCTTTGTCTTTCTAAACTTTTTCCGGTCTTGGATCTCAGTAGTTGGTCTTGGGTCTTTCCTTTTCCTCACGGTACGAAGACTACTAACTCCCCGTTAGTACGTCTAGGACTTGGGTCTTAGAACGAGAATCACCTCACTATACTTCACCTCACTGCAAAACGAAGAAGACAATATCTACGAAACTATACCATTAAAGATAAAAAGATTTTGGACTAGTAAGATACTTAACTAGACCAGATGACGTACAAAAGCTAAGAGGTTTACCACTTTTAAGAGATGAACAGAAAAGTTCGCCGGAAAAATTTGCCGGAGGTTCAACTGGATTTTGGCTTGTTGGTCGAACTTGGGCAGCCCTTCAGGAGGCAAGTAAGTGGTGTGGATGAGCTTTACTTGGGTTGATGGAGCTTGGTTGGTGGAACTAAGCTTGAAAATCAAAAACCTTGAATATATGATATATATTTGTAAGAGAGAAGATTTTTGAGATGAAGTATTTGGGTTTGGATTCTAGAGAGTATGTAGAGAGAATACTTCTTGAAAATGCCCAGAAATTAATTAGCTCTTAGCTTGTGTAAAAAATGGTGGAGGTGTGTGTTTATTTATAGAAGGAGTTAGGTGAAGGGAGTGGTTGAGATTGAGTTAAAATGAACGGCGGATGAAGAGAGTGGTGTGGATTGATTAGGTGTAGGATAATGTGTGTTTGTTTGCAACTTGCATATAGGACAAACAAGAAAAATCCCAGCAACTATTAATCATATATAATGGATGTTAGCTTTTTCAATTAAACATTAATTACTTAATTAATTAAGCAATTAACACCATTAAATATAACGACTTTGAAAACCTTTTAATAAATACAACCAAAAATATTAAAATTACCTAATTATCATAAAATGATGATCTGCAATTTTTGGTCAATTTTATTTAAATGTAGCTTGGTCAAACGCTCGGTCAAAGTCTTGGCCAACACCCCGAAAATCACACCCGAACAAAATTTCTCGAAAAATTACGAAACTTTAACCATGCATAGAAAATATCATTTAAGTGAAAATCTTAAGTTTCAATATTTTCTAGCAAGTGGAAGTATTTTATTTGGATTTAAAACGATTAAATCAGGGTTCAGTTCCAAAAAAAAATGAACGATATTTTATGAAAGCAGATAGACTTTGTTGGCTCAATTTGGGCTATAATAAATACTTAGAATTTATTTCCTTAAATATAAAATATTTTGAGAGTGTGGGAAATATTTTAAGTATTTAAAAGTATTTTCTCCGATAAATAATATATTTGAGATACGAGAGAAAATTACTTTGAAAAATATGAGGAGTGGGATAAAATGAGATACTTATATTCTTTTATCAAATATTATTTTCTAAGAGTGTAAAAATATATCTTTGGATTTCTAAATATTTATGGAGTGAAAGATATATATTTTATCCCTTTAAAAAACACCTGTATTTGAAATAAATTTAGCACGAGCCTTCTAAAGAATATCCAAGTTCTGATATTCCCTTTTCAAACTCGTTTCCTTATTAATATTGCAAGAGAGCCTAAGAAAGATCATATTTCTGATAATTCTTTTACGATCTCATTGCTTTGGATTTTTTAGAGTATATTCCTTAAAAATATATTTTGATTTTTCAGCAAATTGGAATATCTCTTATATTTATATTTAACAATATAAATATAATTGAAATCAATTTTGAAACAGTTTTGCTAGATATGGCTTTTCACTTTTGATTATGTCAACTAAATTCATGCCTATTTGGAGAGGATATACGTGTTTTAAATTCTATGTTAGATTATGCAAATACCAAAATAAATAATTAATCGAAGATGTCCTTTCAATCTTCCCCTTTTTGGTATTTGCCAAATAAAACATAAAATTTAAAATTTTCTAAGTGTGTGCTTCCCCTAAATGTATGCATGTATTTTGAAAAATATTTTACACATAAATATATAACAGAGAAAGTCTTGTTGTATATCCCTTGAATTTAATTCCTGCAAAACTGAGCAGCTTACCGAAAAAAATATATATTTTGATGTAGATTTTATGTCATTTTAGCCAGAAGATTTAAAATTTTCAAATTTGGGGTTCTAATTTCTTCTTCCCCTTTTATTGGATAATAACAAAAAGATGTGAGAGTGCTTCCCCTTCATGTATTGTAAGTGATAATTTTGATTCAAGAATTCTCCTATTTTCCTAACTTCTTGTTCTTTTTTTTAAAAAAAACCTTTTTCCTTTAATAGAATGTCCTTTTTTATTTAAACATGATGAACTTATATACTATTTTTGGTTCCTATTTTTATGAGTTAAGTGATGAGAAATGGAATTTTACTTTTATTCACTTAAGTTTTATTTGATTGAAAACCAGTATTTTGATTGATTCTATTTCAGTGTTGGTTTTCACTTTCAAATGCAGTGAGATTGTACTGTAAATTGATGCTAGTGATCTTTGTTCAATTGACTGTATAAGTATAAAACTTGGAGTCATTTTCTTTTAGAAACCAATTTTATAAACAAGGTTATATTCAGATTTTTATGACAGTAATCGAAAATGTAGATCATTTTATCAAGTTTAGACAGAACAACGTCACAGATTATTATTTGATTGATCCATTTATCTGTCCAAGTTTTATTGAGATTAATATCTTTCTTGTAATACAGGAATGAAAACAAGTCGTGAAAAAGAACTTGATAATCCTTTTTGACTTTGCAAGCATATTTGGATTTAGGGTTTAAGTTTTTCTTCTGCTAATGCAAAATTTGCTAACTTGTTTAAACAAACTTGCGATTTTTTTGTAAAAATCGAGTTAGTTAGTTTGGTCTATAAATGTCAGAAAGTTAGTTAGCTAGTAGGTTGGTGTTCATCAAATGATATAATCAATTTTTCGACATGACTATTCAATTTATACAACAAAAATTTTGATACTAATGTATTTAACAATTTTCAATTCTCAAACTATTCTATGTATTTTATACTATCTGTGATAAAAAATTTGATCCGCTGAAGTTCCAAGTGATGCTGAAAGTACCTGCATATATATTTTCAATTCTGCACAAAGTATAGTTTATACAAACATCAGACTTTAATAAAGAATAGATCATATTTCGGGTTTTATCAAAACTAGGTGAAATCATGAACTTAACTGTTTAACTTATACCAACTAGATACCACAGTTTTTACTTTTAGAAGGTAATTTTAACTTTTTCAGATAACTAACTTTAGTTATTATAGAACTGAACATGTTAGGATCCGAATTTGACATAAGATAGTAATCCTGAGAATATGCAAGGATAAGTTTATATGATAATAACAGATTTATACTCCAAATTTGAGATTTAAGAACATAACAGAGTTCATATATAACACAACTCAACTGGATATCTATTAAAATTAACCAACTGCGTTACATATAGATTTGAAAGCATAACAACAACAGTTTTCTTTTCATTTTTTAAGATGATAGTAATAAACAGACTGAATTATAACATACCAATCAACAGTTCTTAAAGTACAAGAACTGGAATTAAGGAACATCATCAACCAACAACCAAACTAGAAATATGAGTTAAAGCAACTGAAACAGCAGCAATGAAATACAGATAATGCTTGGCCATCAAGCAACAAAAACAAGTAACATAGACACACAAAACAGAATTGGTGCATCCATGTAAGCATATAACAGATTACTCTTTGACAGGAGATTTGTTAACGTCAATAAAACCCAGATTTCCATCAGTCTCACACAACTCAGGAAGCATAGTAATATTTTCTGTTAAATATATTTGTGATGTCATATCTAATAATGATCTGTGTTTAGTTTTCAGATCTTAACTAACAGGACACATCAGGACTTAACTGGAAATCAGTACATATACTGAAGTCAGAACTTAAGATATCAGAACTTAAGATATCAAAAGATATTCATCAGAAGATAATATCAGGACTTAAGAAGACTTTCAGATAAGGAAGGCGTATGATTGAAGGAAAAGAAGATTAAGACTAACACAAGAAGAGATATGCATGGAGAAGAATTCTATGAAGAATAGAAGACTTGGAGGAAAAGATAACTAATTGATATATTTTAGGATGCAGAATTATATTCGATATCAATTAGAAGATTATCTTGTAACTGTGTGGTATATAAACACAGCATAGGGTTTATACTATATGTGTTATCATTATCGAGAATATTATTCATTGTAACCCTAGCAGTTCTCGTGATATTTGTTCATCACTGAGAGAGAACGGTTCCATTGCAATACTATTTTATTAATAAGATTGTTCTGTGTTACATACTTGTGTTCTTAATTTGATTTGATTGTATTATACACTGTATCCAACCCCCTTCTACAATGTGTGTGACCTAACAAGTGGTACCAGAGCCTATCTGTTAACACAAATACAGTAAAGATCCAAAACAATCATGTCTGAAGAAGAACAAACTCCAACCAAGCCCACCAAAACTGAAGATACTCCAAAGACTCAAATCCACAGTCGATATGAGACTATTAGGGTTCCCATGCTGAGACCTTCTGAGTATCCCATATGGAAAGTGAGGATGGCTATGTTTCGGGAAGCTACAGATCCAGAATACCTTGACAGAATTAATGAAGGACCACATAAACCAACCAAGCTCTCTGTTGTAGTTGCAGATCAACCAACAAAGACTGTACCACAGGAGAAAAGTGAGTATATAGCTGAAGATATCTCATCTATTGCCAAGGATGCAAAGGTAAGGCATTTTCTGCATAGTGCCATTGATAATGTCATGTCAAACAAGGTAATTAACTGCAAGACTGCTAAGGAGATATGGGATGCCTTGGAGACAAGATGCCAGGGAACTGATGCAATTAAGAAGAACAGGAGGACTATGCTTACTCAAGAGTATGAGCACTTTGACTCAAAACCTGATGAGTCATTAACTGGTTTATATGACAGATTTGTCAAACTCTTGAATGATCTGTCACTCGTGGATAAGGAATATGAACTTGAAGATTCTAATCTTAAATTCCTTTTAGCTCTTCCTGAAAGATGGGATTTGAAGGCAACTACTATAAGAGACAACTATGCTCTTGATGAAACTACTCTTGATGAAATTTATGGTATGCTCAAAACTCATGAACTTGAGATGGATCAAAGAAGCAAGAGACATGGGAGAAAATCAAGGACAGTTGCTCTTAAGGCTGAGGAGGAATTCCCCAAAGTGGTTGTCACAAAGAAAGGCAAAGGAAAGGCTCTCATCATAAAGTCTGATACTGAGTCTATCTGAGATGGATGCTGATGAAGAAATGATGAGATTGTGTGCTCTTATGGTGAAGGGTATCACAAAGATAGCCTACAGGAAATTTAGAAGGGGAAAGAAGTTTTCCAGGAAAAGTGGAAGTTCTGATAAGAAGGGATTCAGAAAGTCTGAAGGCAAAGCAGGAAAGTCTGACAGAGGAGATTACTCAAATGTTAAATGCTACAATTATGGTGAGAAAGGCCACATATCTCCTGATTGCAAGAAAGGAAAAGGTGACAAAGGCAAGACACTTGTCACAAAGAAGAAAAGCTGGACAAACACTTCAGATTCTGAAGATGAGGTGAACTATGCCTTGATGGCAAATGCTGATAGCAGTTCTGATGCTGTTGAGTTAAAGGTACGTCAAACCACTTATGCTTTTCATACTGATGATATTACTGAGTTGAGATCTTATCTTAAAACCATATTCATTAGCTATAGAGATCAGACCTTAACATGTGATAGGTTAACTTCTGAAAATCTTGCTTTTAAAAAGAAGAATGATTATTTAGAAAAAGAGTTAGTTATGTTCCATCAAACTCAGAAGGATAGAGATGATGCTTTCTATGTAAGAGATGAAGTGCGAAAAATGAATAAATCTCTAAAAACTGAGTTAGAAAAGGAAAGAGAGATTATCAGGACTTGGACTAACTCTGGTAGAACAACTCAGAATTTGCTAAGTAGTGGAAACTGGAAAGAGGGCTTAGGTTATGGAGATGATAAAAGTGAATTAGGAACTGAACAAATTAAACCAATTACTGTTAAACAAACCACTAAGCTAAAGGTAAATCCTGTTAAGTTTGTAGCTAAAACTGTAAAGTCTGATTCTGAAAAGATGAAAGATATTGATACAGAAGTTAAGGTGTTAGGGCTAAAATACGCACTAATATTCACGCAAATATACGCGTTCGCAAGTAATATAGAATACTTTCTAGTTCGTTCCCACAGAGACTCGGACTAAATTATTGTCTAATTAAACTCACTCACCAATGTATGATTACTTCTCAATGTTAAGATACTAACACTTAAGATTTTTGATTAAATATTAACTATAATTAACTACTTAATTAATCACTTATCTAACACTTCAAATTATCAATAATAAAACACTCATGAGATCACAACTTTATTATCACTTCCTTCTATAGCCATTGTTATTACTTTTAGTATGTGACAGTGATGATATTAATCGAATAATACGAAACTGATAAAAGCCAACTTTCATTGTACTAATACCATTCTACCAAGCATCCACAATTAAGATAGAAGTTGAATAGTCATCAATTATGTTGAGTTCCTATATGTCTACAGAAATTGACAACACAACGATTTAAGCACAAGTTATTCCTTTTGATTACATAGGGCAAATAAAACTGTTAGAGTTACCCACTAATCATGCATAACGTACATGAACCTATGCTAGCATGGCAAGTTCTAAATCTCAAGATCCACCGTCGCTTCACAAGAGATTAACACCCTATCTTATATGTTCGCGACGCACATAAGACGAATACGCACAACCAATACTAGATATCATACAATCATCACACATTAAAGTATTAAACAATTAACTAAAGAATTCCATAATAAATCCGTTGCAATCCCATGATCACGATTAGCCCATATTAGCACTTATCGTCATCATGGGTTCATATGAAATCATGATAAACAAACACAAGAAAATAATAACTAAACTAATTATATTAAAACAGAGTACGTCACAAGAGTAAATAAGTTCAAAGCAAGAAAACTAGCATCCAACGTTACAACGAAACAAGAATCACAAGAAAATATGCTTCCTCTTCGTTGCGGTGTGCTAAATCGGTCTTCTTCCTTATCTCCTTCGCTCCTTACGTAAAAACACAATCTTCTTCAATCCACCCTTGTGAAAACGTTTCAGATCTACTTATATAATAGTCCCATAAAACTCAGATTACATAGAAGTGGAAACCAAACAGAAGTAGAAGTCCAGAAATATTATATCTTTTTTCCCGATCCTGCGCGGCCGCTCAGCATAGCTGAGCGGGCGCTCAGCTTGCTGCGCGGCCGCTCAGCAATGCTGAGCGGGCGCTCAGACCTCTACTGGAAAAAAATCTGATTTTGCTCTGTTTCTTCACCGTAATCTGCCCGTTTCTTTCCTCTCGCAATGGTAAACACATGCCAAAGCTTATTCTTGATGATTCCTCCCCCGAAATGCAACTAATACCCTGAAATGCATAAACACTAGAAAAACACATCAAATACACAAAATACTTGATTTTAAGACACCAATTTAAGCCATTTTAAGACGTTCTAAGTGGTATAAAATGCCACTTATCACACCCCCAAACTTAAATCGATGCTTGTCCTCAAGCGTCACAGACTCAAAAACAAATAAAAACATGCATGAATGCAATCTATATGAAAATGCAGCGATCCCCCTTACTTCAATTAACCAACCAAATTGCCACATCTCAACAAATGCAGTTAGACAACTAAAGATCAATAAACTCATGCAAACGGACATACAACCAGAAACGTGGTGTGTGCAAATGCTTAACAGATATGCTTCGGAACTAGACCAATTATTATGACTCGACTATCCTCAAGGCAATCCTATGATTATACAAAGAATAAAAATTCTAGGCACAAAGTGATATACAACACTACAAGAATTCTGGAGCTTACTACGGAATCGTGCTTTTTATTCACAACACAAATGCTTATTTGACCGTGCAATGAGTGAGGTCCGCAAAAGACTTTTACAATGGTATCCATGTAACGAGCGTTAGGTTAGCGGATCCCAGACTCTAAAAGCCTTAGGTCACTAGGCACAAAGTCCCCTAAGAACTTAATAACTCGAATACCAAAGAGCCCACTCTTGATCAATTATGCATAAACTATTTTTTTTTTTTACTTCTGAGCAAGTGCGTTTCGCTCCATCTTGCTCAACCCTAGACTACTCGCACCATATGCGAGCCGGCTACTAGCCATTTGACGCCTAGCCACAACTAGCAACAACTTCCATATTTTTTTTTCTCCATTTTTTTTCTTTTTCATGCCTTTATCACTAAGAACCTATAATCGAATTCTAAGCATAATAAGTAGATTGACCTTGAAAACAACCAAATCATAACAACAATCTAGCCCTTACGCATTCTCTAAGACTTAGTGGACTTACAATTGTTTCTAGCATGCATATCAACCTACACGACTTAATATCACTTTAATGCTATCACTACACTCGCATCAATATCACAATTCAGTCGAAAAATCATTGCAAAAGGGATCATGGTAAATGCATGAGCTACATGACATTCATAACAAAAAAACTATATGGCATAAATTATGCAACTATATGAACTAAACTATCATGAATATGCAACTATATGACACACACATAATATTCCTTAACTACCACCCCCAAACTAAAAATCTTTACTGTCCTCAGTGAAAGTAGTAGAAAGAAACACAGGGTATACCTACTCGGAGTCATCATCATCATCACCCTCAGTGGGTGGAGTATCAGGCGGCGGGTATGCAGAGTCCTCACCAAAAACTGGCCACTGGATATCAGCTCCAAGGCCCCGAAAAGCAGTCCCTAACGCAAGGGTGAGCTCCTGAGCAAACCTGCTCTGCGTCTCATACATGGCATCCATCCGCCGTGAAAGCCTCCTATACTGGGCATCAACCATCCCAGCACCCTCCTGAGCTCTCGAAGAACCAGCCTCATCACGCCCTGGCCTAGCCATAGTAGCACCTCGTGCTGGACGCCCTTCTGGAAGACGATAACCCAGCCCATGCTCCTCAGGCTCACCACCAGTCCACTCCTGCATCCCATTCAGCGTCCCAGAATCAATCGGAGCTGCCGGCAACTGCAACTGCTCATGAGCCGGCCAGTTCACTCCCACTGCTCGGCATAGCTTCGTAACCGTGGATGCATAAGGGATATTCATATGCTTCGCTCCCCTCAAAAACTTCAGAATTCCTTGGTAGATAAACTCACCAAGGTCCACATAGTACTCCTCATTCAGAATTCCCCACAACAACTGTGCTCTTTCAACTGTGACCTCGTGTGCATGCGAAGAAGGCAAAATATTAGCACAAATAAATGCATTCCATGCACGGGCATACCTGTTCATGGTGATCGCCGAAAAGTGACGATACTCATTAGTGCCGGTCCTGAAGGTCCAAACTGTGCCCGGTCGACAGAGAGTCGCACAAATCAAATCCAAGTCAAAATCCTCAGCAGTCTTTTCATTCCAGTTTTCCTCCTCGGGCTTCCTCTCTCGCTGTCCAATCACACGGCGAATCGCCGCAGGATGATAATCAACCGTCAACCCTCGGACCACAGAAAACCCATTCTTTTCGGCCTTCGCGTTCGCATAGAACTCGCGAACAACGCTCATCGGTACCGCTTCGGGTGACTCACAAAAAGCTATCCACCCCTTCTCTGCAATCATGGGCAGCAACTCACCATCCCTCCCTGATGGCAAAAACCCTCTCTCCTTTAGAATCGGCTTCCCCAAAAGCCTAGTGTACTCCTCCTCCGCGGCTCTGTCAGTTAACCGAGGCCTTGCAGCAGTACCCCTCGATGAATCAGCAGTAGGAACTGTGCTGCTGCTGTCAATAGTGCGTGCTCTCTTGGGTGCCATTGATTCGTGAATAAAAGTGTGTAAGAACTAATTTTTGATGTTTGTGAGAGAGTTTAAGTGTAGGAAGTTTTGTGGGAGATATGTAGGATAGGTGTATGTATATATAGGGTGTGGATTAGATTAGGGTTTGGGAATTAAGGGTTAAAATAATGGGGTAGTGGGAACAAATCGTGGGTTTATGGGCTAAAATTGTTTTTTTTTTCTGAACTGTAAAAAAAATTCTGGTATTCGACCCCTGAGCGGTCGCTCAGCAATGCTGAGCGGGCGCTCAGGGGGTTACTGGAATTTTTTTTTTCAGCCCCTATTTTCTGATTTTTTTATGTTTTTGGATAGGTTATTAACTTCTAAGGGTTCCTGTAACAACAATTCATGGGTTGCCTCCCACACAGTACTTTTTTTTCGTCATTAGCTTGACGTTTCGTACCCTTCTCAAGTAGTCAACAAAATGGCACTAACCACTTCTCGGTTTGCCATGTCCCCATAGTAGTGCTTCAACCGCTGACCGTTAACCTTGAATGCTTGGTCCGGATCATTCTCAAAAATTTCCACCGCTCCATGTGGAAACACAGTTTTGACAATAAAAGGTCTAGACCACCTCGATTTCAACTTCCCTGGAAAAAGTCGGAGCCGAGAGTTGAATAAGAGAACTTGTTGCCCTGGCACAAATAACTTAGGATGTAGCTTCCTATCGTGCCACCTCTTCACCTTTTCCTTATACATTTTGTTATTCTCGTACGCTTGAAGTCAAAATTCATCAAGTTCATTAAGCTGAAGCATTCTTTTCTTACCAGCTGCATCTAAATCCAGGTTCAACTTCTTCAATGCCCAGTAGGCCTTATGCTCAAGCTCCGCAGGTAGATGACATCCCTTACCGTACACCAACTGAAACAGTGACATCCCAAGTGGAGTTTTGTATGCTGTTCTGTAAGCCCAAACAGCTTCATCGAGCTTTAAAGACCAATCCTTCCTTGACGAACAAACAACCTTCTCTCGAATGCACTTTATCTCTTTGTTAGACACTTCCGCTTGACCATTTGTTTGCGGATGATAGGCAGTAGCTACTCGATGATTCACATTATAACGCTGCATCATAGAAGTGAACTTACGGTTGCAGAAATGCGATCCTTCATCACTTATGATTACCCGAGGTGTTCCAAACCTTGTGAAAATTTGCTTATGAAGAAAATTTAGCACTGCCTTTGCATCATTTGTCGGTAAAGCTTTAACTTTGACCCATTTTGAGACATAATCGACTGCCAGCAAGATGTACTGATTATTGCAAGACGAGATAAAAGGCCCCATGAAATCGACTCCCCACACATCAAAGACCTCGACTTCAAGCATCACATTTAATGGCATTTCATCATTCCTTGACAAATTTCCCACTCTTTGGCAACGATCACACCTTAAAACAAACTGATGAGCATCCTTGAACAAAGTAGGCTAAAAAAAACCTGCTTGCAGAATACGAGCTGCCG
Source organism: Apium graveolens (assembly GCF_009905375.1). NCBI lineage: Eukaryota > Viridiplantae > Streptophyta > Magnoliopsida > Apiales > Apiaceae > Apium > Apium graveolens. Next base: position 45,906,429 of record NC_133654.1, read on the forward strand.
TCTTCTCACCACCATAGTGTCCACCATAAACCGTGGAATGGCAGCCTCGTAATATCCCCTCCGTCTCACAGAACGGGATACATCTCCTGATGATCTGGTCAGCTCCCTGTCTAAACAAATATGGTTCATCCCACATATACCACTTCATCTCATGCAGAAACTTCTTCTTTTGAGCGGATGTCAAATTAGGAGGCATTATATTGCTGACGAGATAGTTTACAATATCTGCAAACCATGGTTCTTCCTCCTGAATTGCAAACAACTGTTCATCCGGAAAAGATTCATTGATTAACATCCTATCTTGTGAAGTAGAATCGGGATTCTCCAACCTAGAGAGATGGTCAGCTACTTGATTCTCAGTACCTTTTCTATCTTTGATCTCTAACTCAAATTCCTGAAGTAAAAGCACCCAACGAATGAGTCTCGGCTTCGAATCCTTCTTGAAAACCAGATAGCGAATAGCCGCATGATCAGTGAATACTGTTACTTTCGTACCAAGTAGATAAGATCGAAATTTCTCAAAACCAAAGACTATAGCCAAAAGCTCCTTCTCAGTAGTGGTGTAGTTCAATTGGGCACCATTTAAAGTCTTACTCGCATAGTAGACCACATGGAAGAGGTTTTTCTTGCGCTGTCCCAAAACTGCACCTACCGCATAATCACTCGCATCACACATCATCTCAAACGGTTCTGTCCAATCTGGTGCTGTAATAACTGGTGCAGTGATCAAACTCTTCTTGAGAGTCTCGAATGCTGCCAAACATTCATCATCAAATTTGAAAAGCACATCTTTCTCAAGTAAATTGCACAACAGCTTAGATATCTTTGAAAAGTCCTTGATGAATCGCTGATAAAAACCCGCATGACCAAGAAAACTACGGATTCCTTTCACATAATTAGGTGGGGGAAGATTTTCAATGACTCCCACCTTGGCCTTGTCCACCTCCAGACCCTTGCTAGAGACCTTATGCCCAAGGATAATGCCTTCACGCACCATAAAATGACATTTCTCCCAATTGAGCACCAAATTAGTTTCCACGCATCTTTTGAGTACGGCGTGCAGATTATTCAAACATTCATCATATGAATGTCCAAAGACGGAGAAGTCGTCCATGAACACTTCGACGTTATTTCCAATCATGTCAGAGAATATAGCCATCATACATCTCTGAAAAGTGGCCGGGGCGCCACATAACCCAAACGAAACTCTGCGAAAAGCAAACGTGCCAAATGGACAAGTGAAGGTAGTCTTTTCCTGATCCTCTGGTGTAATACAAATCTGATTATACCCGGAATAACTATCCAGAAGACAAAAATACTCATGACCCGCCAATCTGTCAAGCATCTGATCAATAAATGGAAGAGGGAAGTGATCCTTCCTAGTGGCTTTGTTCAATTTTCTATAATCCATGCATACTCTCCATCCTGTAACTGTTCGAGTAGGGATGAGCTCATTCTTTTCATTTGCGACCACAGTGATACCTCCTTTCTTAGGTACACATTGTACGGGGCTCACCCACGAGCTGTCAGAAATAGGATAAATGATGCCTGCATCCAGCCATTTCAGAATTTCTTTCTTCACCACCTCCTTCATGATGGGATTCAGTCTTCGCTGCTGTTCCACAGTTGGCTTACTACCTTCCTCTAGCAGAATTTTATGCATACAATATGAAGGACTTATCCCCTTGATGTCTGCTATGGTCCATCCTATAGTCGATTTGAATTCTCTCAAAATCCTTAAGAGCTTGTCTTCCTCATTACCTGAAAGGTCAGATGAAATAATAACAGGTAACGTAGATGAATCACCTAAAAAAGCATACCTCAAGTGTTCAGGTAATGGCTTGAGCTCCAAGGTAGGCGCTTCCTCTATTGATGGTTTGAGCTTCCCTTCAGCATTCTTAAGGTCAGAAGTACCCAGAGATTCAAATGGTATGTCCAGCTTTCGCTTCCAGGGAGAAGCGTTCAGATATTGTAATTGCTCGTTGCCATCTTCATCATCGCTGTCAAAATCCTCCACTAAGGCCTTTTCCAATGTATCAGACATTAGCATGCGATCGAGTTCCGAAGTAACCGCAGAATCAATCACATCCACTTTTAAGCACTCCTCATCTTGTGTAGGGAATTTCATTGCCTTGAATACGTTGAAGGTCACATCCTGATCTTGGACCCGCATAGTAAGTTCACCTTTTTGCACATCTATCAAGGTATGGCCAGTAGCCAAGAAAGGCCTTCCCAAGATTATGGGAATCTTCTTATCTTCCTCAAAATCCAGAATAACAAAATCTGCAGGAAAGAAGAGCTTATCCACCTTGACGAGCACATCCTCAACTATGCCCCTTGGGTTAGTAATGGAACGATTAGCCAATTGTAGCGACATGTAAGTGGGTTTTGGATCAGGCAGATCCAGCTTTTTAAAGATCGACAACGGCATCAGATTAATGCTTGCTCCCAAATCACAAAGGCACTTGTCAAAAGTCAGATTGCCAATGGTGCAAGGAATGGTGAAGCTTCCTGGATCTTTCAGTTTTGGTGGTAACTTTTGCTGCAGAACAGCGCTGTATTCTTCCGTGAGAGCAACGGTTTCAAGGTCATCCAGTTTCACCTTCCTTGAAAGAATAGTCTTCATAAACTTCGCATAACTAGGCATTTGTTCCAGAGCCTCAGCGAAAGGTATATTGATGTGAAGTTTCTTGAACACCTCCAGAAACTTCCCGAACTGTCTATCCAACTTTTGTTGCTGCAATCTTTTAGGAAAAGGTGGTGGAGGATAGAGCTGTTTCTCCCCTGTATTAGCCTCAGGCAGAGTGTGTTCAACAGTAGTCTTCCTTGGTTCCGCCGCTTTCTCCTTTTGCTTAGATTCTTCATCTCTGATTTCAGCTTCTCCTTCCCTTGCCTTTTCAGCATCAGCCACTTTTCCAGACCTTAAGGTAATAGCCTTGACTTGCTCTTTAGCTTCCTTCCTGCCTGGTACTTCCGTGTCACTGGGAAGAGTGCCAGGTTGACGATTGAGCACTGCATTGGCTAATTGACCGATTTGATTTTCCAAGATCTTGATAGAAACCGCCTGACTCTTGCACAACAGCTTAAGTTCCTCAAAATCAGCACTAGTAGGTGCAGCTGTACTTCCCTGTTGAGGATATGATTGCCTTGTAGCATACTGCTGTGGTTGCTGGAATCCAGGTGGGTTAAACTGTTTACTCACTCCTTGCTGATATGGTGGCTGAATAGTATTCTGATTATTCCCCCAGCTGAAATTTGGATGATTTCTGTTGTTAGGATGATAGGTCGCTGGCACAGGCTGCTGTTATCGCTGATAATTATTCACATACTGAACAGATTCGTTGATAAGAGAACACTGATCCGTAGCATGAGAACCTGCACAAAGCTCACAAACCATAGCTATTTGATTAACTCCATATGTAGCCAGAGAATCAACCTTCATCGATAGCGCTTGGAGCTGGGCTGCAATAGCGGTGGCTGCATCAACTTCCAGAATACCTGCTACCTTGCCTGACGTCATCCTCTGAGTTGGGTTTTGATGCTCATTTGCAGCCATCGTCTCTATAAGATTATACGCCTCAGTATAGCTTTTAGCCCATAAGGCGCCTCCAGCTGCTGCATCGAGCATGGGCCGAGATTGGGCCCCCAAACCATTATAGAAACCAGTGATCACCATCCAATCTGGCATTCCATGATGTGGACATTTTCTCAACATTTCCTTGTAGCGTTCCCAAGCCTCGCACATAGATTCAGTAGGTTGCTGCGCAAACTGAGTAAGAGCACTCCTCATAGCAGCAGTCTTTGCCATCGGATAAAACTTCACCAGAAACTTTTGCGCAAGATCTTGCCACGTAGTGATGGACCCAGCTGGTTCAGAATGTAACCATTCTTTAGCCTTGTCCCTTAGTGAGAATGGGAAAAGCCTCAACTTGATAGCCTCATCAGTCACGCCATTATACTTAAAAGTGCTGCAGATCTCGACAAAATTCCTTATGTGCATGTTGGGGTCTTCAGTTGCCGCTCCTCCAAAAGAAACAGAATTCTGCACCATCTGAATAGTGCCCGGCTTGATTTCAAAGGTGTTAGCTTGAATAGCCGGATGAAGGATGCTTGACTGAATGTCATCAATTTTAGGCCGAGAAAAATCCATAAGAGCTGGATCAGCTTGAACAATACGATCTCCCATGTTTACTGGTTCTTTTTGCTCAGTTCCTGAATCCGAATCCTCAAAATCTAACTTCTCCGGAATATCAAGAACTTCGTCTGTCTCCTCAGCTGTATCTAAAGTCCTCTTGCGAGCACGAGAACGAGTTTGCATAAACGCTTGCTAAAGTACCTGAAACACAACCGGAAAAAAAAATAAGTAACTACTACGTCCTAATCACTGAGTCCTAATGACCAATGATGGTAAGTACATAAACTAAACAAATTCGCCGAGTCCCCGGCAGCGGCGCCAAAAACTTGTTAGGGCTAAAATACGCACTAATATTCACGCAAGTATACGCGTTCGCAAGTAATATAGAATACTTTCTAGTTCGTTCCCACAGAGACTCGGACTAAATTATTGTCTAATTAAACTCACTCACCAATGTATGATTACTTCTCAATGTTAAGATACTAACACTTAAGATTTTTGAATAAATATTAACTATAATTAACTACTTAATTAATCACTTATCTAACACTTCAAATTATCAATAATAAAACACTCATGAGATGACAACTTCATTATCACTTCCTTCTATAGCCATTGTTATTACCTTTAGCATGTGACAGTGATGATATTAATCGAATAACACGAAACTGATAAAAGCCAACTTTCATTGTACTAATACCATTCTACCAAGCATCCACAATTAAGATAGAAGTTGAATAGTCATCAATTATGTTGAGTTCCTATATGTCTACAGAAATTGACAACACAACGATTTAAGCACAAGTTATTCCTTTTGATTACATAGGGCAAATAAAACTGTTAGAGTTACCCACTAATCATGCACAACGTACATGAACCTATGCTAGCATGGCAAGTTCTAAATCTCAAGATCCACCGTCGCTTCACAAGAGATTAACACCCTATCTTATATGTTCGCGACGCACATAAGACGAATACGCACAACCAATACTAGATATCATACAATCATCACACACCAAAGTATTAAACAATTAACTAAAGAATTCCATAATAAATCCATTGCAACCCCATGATCACGATTAGCTCATATTAACACTTATCGTCATCATGGGTTCATATGAAATCATGATAAACAAACACAAGAAAATAATAACTAAACTAATTATATTAAAATAGAGTACGTCACAAGAGTAAATAAGTCCAAAGCAAGAAAACTAGCATCCAACGTTACAACGAAACAAGAATCACAAGAAAATATGCTTCCTCTTCGTTGCGGTGTGCTAAATCGGTCTTCTTCCTTATCTCCTTCGCTCCTTACGTAAAAACACAATCTTCTTCAATCCACCCTTGTGAAAACGTCTCAGATCTACTTATATAATAGTCCCATAAAATTCAGATTACATAGAAGTGGAAACCAAACAGAAGTAGAAGTCCAGAAATATTATATCATTTTTCACGAACCTGCGCGGCCGCTCAGCATAGCTGAGCGGGCGCTCAGCTTGCTGCGCTGCCGCTCAGCAATGCTGAGCGGGCGCTCAGACCTCTACTGGAAAAAATCTGATTTTGCTCCGTTTCTTCGCCGTAATCTGCCCGTTTCTTTCCTCTCGCAATGGTAAACACATGCCAAGGCTTATTCTTGATGATTCCTCCCCCGAAATGCAACTAATACCCTGAAATGCATAAACACTAGAAAAACGCATCAAATACACAAAATAATTGATTTCAAGACACCAATTTAAGCCATTTTAAGACGTTCTAAGTGGTATAAAATGCCACTTATCATAAGGCAGAGTCAACTTCTGACAAATTAAAACAGGATAAACCAGCTGAAGTTAACATAGCTTTAATGACAAAGAAGCAGCTTAAGTATAAGCTGAAAGAGATTAAGAATGTAAACAAGGTAAAGCCACCTAGGAAAAATAGGAACGGAAAGGAAGGTGTGAATAAAAGCAATAATTATAATTCTGTTCCTAATGCTCCTAGAAAGAAATGCAATAACTGTGGCATAAATTCTTCATAAATCCCATTTATCATATTTAAAATTATGACATAACTCAAGTTAAACGCAACCTTATTAATTATTAGTTGAAATATTACCTCAAGATCAACAAAATCAAAAACCCTATCTTGATTTGGTTTAGGGAGAATGTTTGCCCTAAGAATGACAACTAGTTTTTGATAAGTGTGTGTGAAGTGTTTAAAGTGTATACCCCAGTTAGATTCACAGAAACCCAAAGGAACATCATCATCACAGAAGAGACCAACATACAACTCAAACTCCTTTTGATCAAAAAGTAAACTTTTCAAAGATACTGATGCATGGTTTTTGTAAAGTATTGCTTCCTAACCTCATAGCCTTATGGATAGAGTTACTATCAACTTTCAAATTAATTCCTTGCACATAAGAATCAACAAAACATACACCATCTTCCCTTTGAAAGACTTTCATGTTCACATAGAATTCACTTATGAGATGCACATGATAGTTCCTACCTCTATAGAAAACAAAGTTATCCCATTTAGCAACCATGATTATCTTATAGAGTTCACCCATTTGCTCAACTTGAATCATCGTTCCAGTTTGAATGTTCTTCAACATTCTGTTGAGTTTACCAGAATTGGTCAGTTTGACCAATGTAGGTGTGGGTGGTGTTAAGTGTGTTTATGGAAGTGATGGTGGTGCAAGGTTTAAATGAGTGGCATTTATGACTTGATTTGAATTAGGGTTTCTAAGTCTTGGTGAGTTTTCATGTGTACTGTGTGTGACGGCCTTAACCCCGGGGTCAAGAGTTGACGTCACCAACAACAATAATAATAAACATAATATAATCCAAATCATTAATTATTCGTAACCACGACCCCTTTACCAAGACCTTTTCAAAGTTTAAGTATGATTTAGGTTACAACTATTACAAAACTGACTTACATCAAGCCATCCTGACACAACTAACTTAATACAACAACTCAATAGACCATTTTTGGTCCAACACTACTACCTCAGAGGAGCCTGACACGGAAGAAACTGGAACTCTGCCCTGACTACTGCGGAAAAATCTCCTAGGCATCTGCAATACATATATAAAACTTTTTGTAAGGGTGAGCAATCAATTGCACAACAATACCACTATATGAATAATTATCAAAAACAGTTTATGATAACCATTTACAGGAACAGAAATCATAACTCATTTATAGAAATCAAGTAAAACAAGTGATAACAGATGAAAACCGATGAAACTGATGAAAACTGGTTATAATAGCTAGCATGCTCTATAAAACATCTCATTAATTATGTCGTGTAAATGCCAGAGTTCAATTTTAACATGCTATTTTCATTTTCAAAACTTCCGTTCCATTACAGGAACCATAAAACCATTTGCCCCGTTACGGGGACCCAAAATCACTTGTTCCGTTACGGGAACCATAAAACCTCATTCAGATATAAAAGTATTGGATGATCCCTGGTGAGACATGTTTGGGTCACATACACTGTAGAAGGGGGTTGAATACAGTGTTTACTACAATCAAATCGAATATAAGAACTCAAGTAACAGAAAACAGATTTTATTCAACACAATAAACTCTGTTATAATATGGAACTGTCCTCTCTCAGTGATGAACAAATTATCACGAGAGCTGCTAGGGTTACAAAGAATAATAACTTCGATAATGATAACACTTATAGTGTAAACCCTATGCCTGTGTTTATATACTACACAATTACAAGATAATGTTCTAATTGATATGGAATATAATTCTGCTTCCTAAAATATATCAACTAGTTATCTTTTCTTCCAAATATTCTATTCTTCATAGAATTCTTTCTTCATGTATATTTCTTTCTGCCTTAGTCTCGATCTTCTTTCCTTTCAATCAGCCGCCTGCCTTATCTGAAAGTCTCCTTAAGTCCTGATATTATCTCCTGATAAATATCTTCTGATAACTTAAGTTCTGATAACTTAAGTTCTGATATCATAAGTTCAGTCTTCAGTATAAGTGCTGATTTCCAGTTAAGTACTGATTTGTCCTGTTAAGTAAGATCTGAAAACTAAACACAAATCATATTACACATGACATTATCAAATATATCTAACAATCTCCCCCAACTTGTAAATTAGCATAATATACAAGTTTAACAGATATTTGATGATGTCAAAAATATTAAGTACAAATGCATGAGAATTTGACTAGATAACTACAACTTATAGTCCTTTCAGCTTTACCATCTTAAGGTCTGATAACAGCATCAGTCTGTATACACTTCAGAATTTAAGCAGTTGTAGATCTTTGACTTGGCTTCAATTTCTGATCTCTTTGATGTCAGGAGTTGTTCTGAGATAGTTCTTCAACAAACATCTCTCAGCATATTCAAGTTCATTGACCATCCTCCTTTTAGCATATATCAATTCAGCTGTATCTTCACCAGTTTATAAAATAGCTGCTCTGAGATTTTTTTATCTTAGCTTTTCTTATCTCCTGATCTAGTCAAATCAGATATGCCTTGTCAGACTCTAGATTGAATTCCATAGCCTTATAACCCAGAAAAGTAGTTATGATCTTAGCAGAGTTAGGCTTCATTTCGACAATATCACCTTTGTGATCTCTGTACTTAGGACACTATGTGCTGTCAGACTTTACAGAATAAAGCTTCTTCTGTCTTTGAATTTATCATTTTAAATAACCTGCAACACTATCTGTTAATCTGTCTTTCACTTGAAGTAGAAATAGAACATGTTCCAGTTCCTCAAAATACTTCAGTGGTATAGCATTTTGCCTAATATGGTATACCCTTCCATCTGTCATAAAATATAACAAGATACGTTCTTTCAAAAAGGTATGGTAAACCATTTGTACAGATTCAAGTCGATTCAATCTTTCAGGAGTTACTCCAACACCTGGTTCACTTAAGGAAGTTGGATCATTGGTAGTGTTATGTACTCTTCTTTCATCAGAACTACCCAATCCAGATTTATCTATTGCTTCCTTTCCTGTAACAACTCTTGCTTCAAAACCACTTGTTGGAGTCTTCAAAGATTGAGTATGTTTAGCTTTGGTGAATCCTGGTAAGAGTATCTTTGAAGGTTTAATATGAGCAATGTCAGAGGTTTCCTTTTCCTTATCTTTTGATATCAAGCCAACTTGAGCTATGTCAGATGTTGCTTGCTTCACTGTCATATCAGAACTTACTACATCTTGACTCTGAACAACATGAGCCATGTCAGAGGTTGTTTGAAAAATCTTCTTTGAAATCAGAGTAAGACTAGCATCTTCTTCATCATCAATTATTTCTTTATCCATGACTGGCATATAAACCTTTACAGGTTCATCAACTTTTTCTTTGCCCTTGGACCTTGGATCAATTTCCACTTGTGATTTGGCTTTGGTTGCCTCCGAATTTGTCCTTTCCTTTATCACAATACCCTTAGACTTTGGAAATTTCTTTTCAACAACAGAAGCTTTAGATTTTGTCTTGACACCTTCTGCTTTGAGTCTAGCTTCTTCTTCCTTTAGACTCTCAAAGTCCATTCCTGGATTTTCTTTAAGAAATATCTGCTTTGAAATTTCTTCATCAAGTTCCAGATGTTCACCAGAACTTATCCTTTCACCAGTATCAGAACTTATTCTTCTCCCAATACCAGAACTTGTTCCTTGACTTGTAATTCTAGCTTTACTTGATGAAAATCCTTTGCCTTGACCTTGAACTCTACCCTTATCAGAGTTTCCTTGGTCATCATTTCCATCATCCTTTCCCTTCAGTGTCTGAATAGATTTGCATTTGGACTTAATCGCTTTCTCCCCCTTTTTGTCATCAGCAGGTAAAAGAAGAGAGACAAGCAATTCCACTGAGGATTGGATCTCATTGAGTTGAGTTTGATGAGAAGCTTGATTCTTCAGAATTTCATCAATCTGAGTTTCTTGCTTCCCTTGAATTTTCTCAATGTAGGCAATTCTGTCAAAGGCTGGCTTGAAAAATATGTTCTTTTCAAGTTTCACATTCATATCTTGATGGATCAAGGTTTCTTGAATTTTTTTCACCTTGGCATGAGTTGTTGAGTATTGACCCTGAAGCTGCCTAGTACTCAATGCAGTAACTCTCAGCTGTGCCTTGAAATCATCATTTCACAGCATTTCATCAGCTTTTGCCAGATGCTCAGCAAGAATCTTTTCAAAAGGAACAAAACTAACTGTGTTCCATTCCTTAGTCCACTCCTTTCCTCTAGGAGTTTCACTCCAAGGTACTGGTGCTTCCCCTGTAACAAACTTCTTGACTAAATCAGCTTTATTAACTGTTTGTTGAGGTGCATGTCCTGATGGACCAGCTGCATCAGCAATTAGATTGGTAGCAACTTCACCAGTAGTTTCCTCATTGGTAACATCAGAACTTACAGATCCTGCAGTATCAACATCCTCTGATAAAATAGCAGTATGTAAGGCTATAGAGGCTTCAACATCATCCTCTAAATTCTGATCTGCAGCCAGATCTGATCAACATCCAAAAATGATGTTATTGGTGTAGTGAGTTGAATTGGTGGAGCTTCCAAGTACAAAACCTCAGGCACAATCAAGTTATGAATATCAATTTCAGCACTTGTACCTGGTTCTTGAGTATGTACTGGATCAACTATAGGTGACATACGAGGTATAGGTATTCTGTCTTGAGCAGTTTCTGATTGTGCAGAAGGAAGTGATTCAATAACAATTGTTTTTGTTGAGATCAGAGATTCCTGATCCCCTTCCTTAGCTGCTTCCACTACATCCTCTGAATCTGACTCAACTATGTCCCTTTGAGCTCTCTGTTTCTTTAATTTCTTCAATGGTGGAGACACTATAGGAGCTTTATCATCAGAATTTAACTTTCTAAGCCTTTTGAGGGGCCTAGAACTCCCAGTTATAGTATCTCTCTGAGAAGAAACCTTCTCAGCTTCTACAACAACACCTGTTTCTCAGTTTTTTCCTCAAATCAACAGAATTTAATCAAAATATTCATCACAAAATAAAATTAAAAATCGATGAAGTGAAGATTAATAAATTGCAATTAAACATGCACAGTCAGTAAACGGTTAGAAAAAGAGTTAATGGGCACGTAAAATAAGCAATAATTACCGTGCACATGCAGTTTTTCAGGACATACACGTTAACCACTAACCCATAATGATTATGACCGTTTTATCTCACATTAACTAATATTCTGTAAAAATATTATCGTTCAAGTAATGACAAAAAATAAACCAAGTAAATAAATACTTTCACGTCAACATCAGAACTTGATTATTATCAGGATTTAAAAGTCATCAGAATATGGCTCCTTAACTCGAAAAGTGAATGTTTATTCCTGTAATTCTTCACACAAATACTGATATTGTTTCATCAGAACTTAATCATCAAAACTTCCATCAGAACTTGTCCTCAGAATTTATGCAACTGACACTTAAACTGTTCATCTAAAACAACATTTATCACCACAGTAATTTTCATCATTCATATGGAATGTATGTGTGTGCATTAAGCTAAATATCAGACAAAGAGTAAAGTCTGATTCACTTCAGTACATCTTAGAAATAAGGCATAACTAAGAACTTTGCTCAAAATCCGTCATTATTCTGAAGTCTACTTTAGAATGAGTTCATGCATGAGTCCACCTCAACTGTTTTATGCTCATTTTATGCATCTTTTAAAATTCCATTTTACAGTGGCTTCTCAGTGTAAGTGAGTCACGACTGCTTATCAGAATTTATGCTGCTATCAGAGTATTTCTCCAGTAATCATAGAGTGTGAAAAGTCACCAAGAAAATTTTATTTTTGCTTTTCTAATGCATATTACTTAATACCAGCAATGCACTTGGGTCTTCCCTTCCATATTTTTACTCTAGATCTCAAAGGAGTACCTGATTTTTATTTCTTTTCTCTTCTTTTCCTTTTGATAAGTGAGGCTTATCAGCACTTAGTACATTCATCAGATTTACTAACATCAGAACTAAAAAGATAAGAAGCACTATTCTAGTTTTTGACTTAGTAATAAGATACATAAAGTAAACTTAACTAAGCTCAATATCAGAATTTGCTTGTGTTAAAAGATTTCCACATAAACAATTACTTCAAACATGGGATCTTTAGTATATTAAAAACTACTAGGTCAGCATCTAGCACAGTTATCCTCATTGGATTGAATAGTCACAGAAACATTCATATCACTATCAGAGTATAGAAATTCACATCAGACAACAATCATCACTTAAGCAAATTTCAATTTAAGCACAAAATACACAAAGATAGTAATATCTGTAAATACTGATCATAAAGTCTGATGTATCAGAACATAAACTAGGTAGATTTAGAGAAAGAACCTGAAACCATTCCAAGTTCATTTACCAATCTTGTAAAAGTAGCTTCACACAGTGGTTTTGTGAAGATATCTGCTAGTTGTTGATCTGTTGGAACAAAATGCAATTCCACTGTACCTTCATCCACATGTTCCCTAATGAAGTGGTACCTAATGTTGATGTGCTTTGTCATTGAGTGTTGAACTGGATTACCTGTCATAGCAATAGCACTTTGATTATCACAGTAAACAGGGATTTTAGAAAATTCTAACCCAAATCCAGTAACTGATTCTTCATCCAAAGAATCTGTGCACAACAGCTTCCTGCAACAATGTATTCTGCTTTTGCAGTTGATGTGGAAACTGACTTCTATTTCTTGTTAAACCAAGAAACCAATCTGCCTCCAAGAAATTGGCAGCTTCCACTTGTGCTTTTCCTATCAATTTTGTATCCTGCAAAATCTGCATCTGAGTAACCTATTAGCTTAAAGTCTGATTCTCTAGGATACCACAATCCCAGATCAGCTGTACCCTTAAGGTACTTGAAATTTTTTTCACAGCTGTTAAGTGAGGTTCTCTCGGATCTGCTTGAAATCTTGCACAAAGACATGTAGCATACATGATATCAGGTCTACTTGTAATTAGATAGAGTAGAGAGCCAATCATACCTATGTAATCAGTAATATCTACTGATTTACCTGTATCCTTATCCAACTTAGTTGCAGTGGCCATAGGAGTGGATGCACTTGAACAATCTTACATTCCAAATTTCTTCAACAAATTTCTGGTGTGACTTAGATTGACAAATAAAAGTTCCTTCTTCATTCTGCTTGACTTGAAGGCCCAGAAAAAAGTTAAGTTCTCCCATCATACTCATTTGATATCTTGATTGCATCAGCTTGGAAAACTTCTTATAAAGTCTGACATTTGTAGAACCAAAAATGATATCATCAACATATATTTGCACCAAAAGTAAGTCCTTTCCATGGTTGAGGTAGTACAATATTTTGTCAATAGTCCCTCTGTTAAATCTATTTTGCAGAAGAAACTGAGCTAAAGTTTCATACCATGTTCTTGGAGCTTGCTTAAGGCTATAAAATGCTTTATCAAGCCTGTAGACATGATTGGGAAATTTGGGATCTACAAAGCCTGGAGGTTGTTCAACATATACCTCTTCTTCCAATTCCCCATTGAGAAAAGCACTTTTCACATCCATTTGAAAGACTTTAAACTTCTTGTGAGTAACATAAGCCAAAAATATCCTTATGGCTTCCAATCTAGCAACTGGTACAAATGTTTCATCATAATCAATTCCCTCCTGTTGAGAGTATCCTTTTGCAACCAGCCTTGCTTTATTCCTTGTAATTATGCCATCACTTTCAGTTTTGTTTCTGAACACCCACTTTGTACCAACAAAAGACCTGTTCTTTGGTCTTGGCACTAGGGTCCAGACTTTATTTCTTTCAAATTCATTTAACTCTTCCTGCATTGCTTGCACCCAATCAGCATCTTGAACAACTTCTTCCACTTTTTTTGGTTCAGTCTGAGATAGAAAAGAATGATAGAGACATTAATTTGATGTAGCTGTTCTAGTTCTGACACCTGCATCAGGATTTCCAATAATTAAGCCAGGTGTATGTGCTTTAGTCCACTTCCTTACAGATGGAAGATTCTCTCTAGAACTGGATGCTTCCCCATGATCCATGCTGTCTCCATCAACATTTTATGATGCTCCCCCTGAAATTATGCTATCTGAGTTGGATCTTTCAGAATTTGAGTTTCCAGAAATATCAGAACACGAGTTTCCAGAATTATCAGAACTTGGCCCATCAGAACTTGAAGAGCCTGTTGTAGGTTCTGATGCTTCTTGAGATGTGGTTGGATCTTCAGTATGCTCCCCCTGCACAGGTGCATTTTCCTTTGGCGTAGTCACCACAGTTTCAATAACATCAGAGTTTAATCCATCAGAGTTTGCAGTATCAGGATTTAGACTGTCAGGATTTACAGAATCAAAATTTAGAACTTTATTTTCGAATCTCAGCTGATCATGATCATTAAAATCTTCAAGTCCAATAATCTTCTAATCATCAAAAGAGACATTGATCGATTCCATGACAACCCTTATTCTTAAATTGTAGACTCTGAAGGCTTTTGTGGAAAGTGGATATCCAACAAAAATTTCTTCATCAGCTTTTAGATCAAATTTGGATAGCTGTTCGGGATGAGTCTTAAGAATAAAATACTTGCATCCAAATACATGAAAATACTTCAGATTTGGATTCTTTTTCTTCACCATCTCATATGGTGTCTTTCCATGCTTGTTAATGAGTGTAGCATTCTGAGTAAAATAAGCAGTCTGCACAGTTTCAACCCAAAAGTAGGTTGGGAACTTTGCTTCATCAAGCATAGTTCGTGCAGCTTCAATAAGAGTTCTTTTTTTTCTTTCAACAACTCCATTTTGCTGTGGAGTTCCAGGAGCAGAAAATTCCTGCTTTATTCCATGGTTTTTGCAGAACTCTTCCATAATTAAATTCTTGAACTCAGTGCCATTATCACTTCTTATGATCTTCACAGAATCTTTGTAAGTCATATGTCATAGCCTATTTGTATATTCGAGGATTCAACTCAACTCAAATAAGAATGTAATAAGTAAATAGTGGATCGACCGTCAAAGAGATCTCGCAAAGTAATATCTGTCAAAGGATTCAGAAACAAGGTTCATCTACAGACTTGAGGAGTTAATTCACTGGAAGAAGTTCAAGAAGTTGATCATGCCTCAGTGATATAAATCAAGATCGTGGATTTAATCAAGTGACAGAGATCTCGTCAGGGTATCAATTAATTACAAGGATTTAATCTGAAGAAAATCAAAGTGTCAGAGTCAAGACATGAAGAAACGTCACGGAAGTTAGTCACTCATGAACCAGACAGTACATCGAGTGTCAACGTTGAAGTGGTGGAATTGATTCATAATTTTCAGTGATTTTCAGAAGATTTGCAGAAGAATGGTTGCTGCTCAAGACTAGAATTAATTCTCTATTAATTAATTAAGTCATCTAATTTAATTAAGAAAATAAATTATATCTGTGAAGAATAATTTATTTATTAATTGAATTAATTGATTAATTAATTCTGAATTAATTCTAGGAATTTTAGGAATTTTCAGAAGCTTAATTGGATTAAATTCAAGCATTAAATCAGCAAGACAATTGAAAATGAACTAGCATGACAATCAGGATTGTCATACCGATTGTCATGCTAGGCCATTTTCCATTGTCATACCGAAAGTTACTCTAGGAGGATAATTGTCTTGCTAGTTCATTCTGATTGTCATGCTAGTTCATTCTGATTGTCATGCTAGTTCATTCAGATTGTCTTGCTAGTTTATTCAATTGTCCTACCGAAAGTCTTGCCAGCTATAGGATTGTCATGCCAAGTCAATTCTATTGGTTTGTTGATTTAAATAGAAGCAGAGAAGCAGCATATCATTTTATCCAACACACAAGTCAAGAACAAAAAGTGCAGCCGCCTTGAAATATAAAATCATCTTCATCTGCAGAAATTCAAGATCAATTTCTAGTTTGTTAATGTTAAATCCAAACCACTAGAATTATTTATCTTGTTCTTGTGTAACAATCTAGCGGATCAAAATCCCTAGAACTTAATCTCAAATCGCGTTTAGCATTTGATTCTAATTATTGCAAAAATAGAAAAAGTTCATGTCGAATTTATTCTAGATTTGTGATAATTGATTTGAGATTAATTCCTTGTAATCGATACAGTTGTTGTAACACCTTTCAAGTTTAATAATATTTTTATTTAACTTGAATTTTGTTTCACATTTTTTATTCCGCATTTAATTCGATTATTCGGTACTGTTTGTATTCAACCCCCCCTTCTACAAACACATTGGGACCCAACAATTGGTATCAGAGCCTTCTGATTAACGAACAAATCAAGATCCTAGACTTTTGTGATTTTTCAACTCCTTGAATTTTTATTTATTCAAAAATTCATAATGACTTCACATAAAGTTGGAACCGTTAAAATTCCACAATTTGATAAAGAGAATTATATCATGTGGAAGAAGAAGATGCTATTATTTTTACAAGTTGCAAATCCCAAATATTCAAACTTGTTAAAGAAGGGTATAAAAACTCCGATGGTTATTGAACCGGAGGTAATAATAGATGGTGTGGTGACTACTGAAGCTAGAACCTATCCAAAAGAGCCTGAAGATTTTACTCCTGCTGAGAAGGAAGAAGCCTCCTTGGATGCCAGCCTTCAATTAATATTAATTGATTCCCTTGATCCCTTGATGAACAGACATGTGATGAACTGTAAAAATTCCAAACACATGTGGGAAACTATTGAGGTGATTAATGAAGGCACAGAGGAAGTTAGGGAGAACAAGTTGGAAATCCTAACCTCTGAATATGAACATTTCAAATCAAATCCAGGAGAAGGAATTACTGAAGTGTTTGAGAGGTACAATGCGTTGATCAACAACCTGAACATCAATGGAAAGTATTATTCAATCAGGGAGGTCAACAAAAAGTTCCTTTTAACACTGCCAGCTCATCTTGAACATAGAATCACTGCCATTAGAGAAGCTAGAGATCTGAGTGAGATTTCTTTGGACATGCTCTATGGAGTGTTAAAAACTTATGAGTTGGAGCAGATTCAACAGAAGGAAGTCTACGGGAAGGATAGAATGGTCAGCACATCTACTGCACTTGTAGCTGAAGGTCAACAACAACAGCAATCTCAACAATTGGAGAGAATGGTACAGTATTCCAAGGCTGAGGAAAATATGTTAGTAGCAGAATATGATCCTCCTACTACAAATCAATCAAGTGATGATTTTTATTCCTTGGAAGAGCTGGAGCAATTGGAAGACGAGTCAATGGCCCAAATTGTCAAGAGATTCTCCCATGTCAGATTCAAGAGGAATCCCAAGCTGAAGTACAAGTCCAACTACAACAAATTCCAGAAAGGTGGATCTTCATCCTCTAACACCAGCAGTGGTGGATACCAAACAGGGATGGTTGATCGGGGCACCATTAGATGCTATAACTGCAATGAGTTGGGACACTTTGCCACAGAGTGTAGGAAGCCAAAGCAAGTAAGAAAGAACTCTGAAAGGGCTTATCTGGCAAAGGGAAGAAGCTGGGATGATACTGACAGTGAAGATGAAGATGAAGGAAATCTTGCTCTTATGGCTATTGATGGAAAAGCTTCATCGTCAAGAATAGAGGTAAAACTTTCTGATGCTGAAATGGTTTATCATCTAAGAGGTAACTTAGATTGTGCACGTCGTGATAATGAACTGTTAAGTTTACAGATCTCAGACCTTGAGAAAGAGGTCAATGAATTAAGACTTGTGCACATTAATCAAGACAAATTAAAAGAACAGGTATCTTTTCTAGAGAATAGAGTTGACTGTTATAGAAAACTCGAAACTATTCTCAAAGACAAGATCACCGGTCTTGAGACTAAGGTTAGAGCCTACTTCAATTCTTGTTCGAAGGCTAAAGAGTTCTACAGTAAGCAAGCTGTTAATCAAACATCTGGAATAGGTTATGATTACAATGCTGCTATTGGAGAATTAGGCATAAACTCCCCTCCTCATGTCTGTGCTAAAGGGAGGGAAGTACCACATGTGCTTAAGGGTGTTGATGAACCCCTCTATAAAGCATCAATTGCTGAACCATTTGATGCGACCTCTTCTGTTATTCAAGAAGAAATACGTGCTGAGGATCATGCTTATGAGAAGATTGTTTCCAAGTCAAGTGAGTCGAAAGTTCCAGTCAAAGTTGTGAAAGCAACTGAGACTAACTCAGACACACATGAGTTGGATAACAATAATGCCATGTCTACCATGCATAAATTGCCTGCTGTTAATCACTCTCATAAAGCATGTGGTGTTGCTAATTGTATGTCTTGTGCTTTTAATATGATGTATGCTTATTTTAATGGTAAGCATGTGTCTAATGATAAGACTACTCCTCGTCAGCATGTGAATAACAAGAAGCATGATAGGTCTAAGACTGCTAGTCCTTCTAAGGCTAGAAAGGAGACATTTGTGCCTAAGCTTAAACAGAAATTTGTTAAGGCTGTTTACAAGGTCAAATGTTCAGTCATTGAGAAAGTTGAGACAATTAAAATTAAAAATGTTGTTTTGCCTGATAAAGGACAGTTCTACAAGTATGCCGGGCCCAACCAAGTTTGGGTTCCGAAGAAGGTCTAATCCATTTGTAGTGCAGGGCATTAAACAAGTATAACCGGTAGTGTGGATTCTTGACAGTGGATCATCAAGATATATGACCGGAGATAGAGCCCTGCTATCAAATGTGGATTGAGAAAGCTGGCCCCATGGTTACCTTTGGAGATAACAGCAAAGGTTTATCCGAGGGATATGGCTGTTTGCAAGCTGGGAATGTTATCATTATAATTTTGTATATTGTGCTAGGTTATTATCAGGAAGCATCATCTAACATATAGCACCAGTGACGAGACTTGAGAATATTACGACATATCAGACACCTGCTGCACATTACACTTGGAATTGTACTCTAGTAAGATGTGTACAAGTGTACTCCTGATTGGTAAGTCAAAAGAGGAAGTCAATGCACCACAGTTCATGGACTTTGCAGCTGCAGATCTATTGGACTATGCAATTTCTTCTTCACAATCTCACTTCAGGTTGGTATGAACTAGTATACTGCTCAAGCAATCGTCAAGGACATGGTATGGCACTCTAACAGAAATTGTAATTTTATATGAACTAGTAGAGTCGTCATAATTATGCAACATAACAATTAGTATCTAAAGTACTTGACAAGTATCGGTCAATGATATCTTGTTAACATTATGTTGCAGATATTTGTAAGCTTTTGACATGAATGAGAATTACTTAGACTTTACCCTAAGTGATCAATGTTTTATCAAAAACTCATTCATATTGAAAAACAAAAATTAAACTTCTTTCTACATTAGTGATTTCTTATTTCATGTAAAATCTTTTGAAATCACTATTGTAAATCTTTTTCTCTCTATTACCATATGTTCTGTGTTACAAGTTCAGTCTCCAATGACTTTCTTTCATTGATAGTCATGAGGTTGAAAACCCACAACGTCTATCCCAGACTGTAAAGACAAACACAAAAACAGAACCAACCAACACTCTCTTACCACTAAATATAGTATGAATGAGCGTGAGGGAGATAGTGCCTAGTGCACCACATAAGGAAGGTTCTGTAGTCAACCCAGTAGCTCTGTCTCCTACATAGATGAGTAGTATTTAAACCGAGACAACTGCTAGCCCCCATACATCTTCTCAAAAAGATGTAATGGCTGAAAAGGCACAAAATCAGTTACTAGATTCATTCTCTCAACAGGGTGCATCTATTGAATTTTGCCTGTCGGCCAAGGTATCCGATGTAGTGTCACCACTTCAAACATAATCAATTCTTGATGCACAAGGAGAGGTTACACACACAAAGGATGAGTTGACGGAAACAAGAGTTTCGACCATTTTAAGGTCAGATTCGATTGTTCAAGGTTCGTTAGTGGACCAATTGCCTTTACAGGTGTTAGGAGAGGATACTGATCCAAAAGCCATATGTCAGTGGTCAGTGTCTACCTCCCCAGGCTTAAATCCCCTGGATGCATCTGCGGATAGTGGATCTGACATAGGTGCAGATCGGCAACTTGTTGACAATGATTCAGATATTACCTGATAAGTCACAAGGAAATGTCTTCACAGACATTAGAAGGGAACTTTGATCTTTATGCTAAATTCTTTGGATCATTGTTTACCTTCCCAGAATTCAAATCTGGAACCCTAAAAGGGAAACTAGCAACTTGTAAATTATGACTCAGATTCATCTGACGAGTTTAACAAGGATGGGGATTTGTGAACTCCCATTGCACCACCTGTGACCTCCTTAAGGATGGCTAAGGTGATTTTCCTTGCAGGTACAGCTGATTTTTGGAGCTATGAGAGAAGAGTGATACACTTGTGAGAATGAGTGTAAACACGAGTAGAGAGAAGAGTGAAACACATGTGAGGTACACTAAAACACAATCACACACTCACAGTGAGGAAGAAAGTGAAACTACTTGTTATTTCTTTTCCTACCAAGTGAAATATGAGAACTCCTTCAGATGATGGCATACATTCCTTCTTTAAGGGGGAGATAAAAGCTTAAGTAATAGTTTGGAGGATTCCTCAACTAAGGGGGAGAAATAGCAGGGAGGAAGAAAAAGATCATATGTACACTACTCCACACCATTGTTGTTTGTAACTACGGATCCTATTGTACGGGAGAGGTGGTAAACACAAGGTGATTTTCTGATAAGGGAAGAAGCTGTTAGGGGAGTACCATTGGTTTTTATCTGCGGATCCTATTGTACGGGAGAGGTGGTAAAACCAAGGTGATCTTCTTTAATCAGTTGATTCTCATAGGGGGAGAAGCAAGAGATATGGGCTTCTCAACAGGAAATGTGGTTGTACAAATGAAGATGGAACTACTTGAAGATATGTTCAGTCTAGAGGAACATCTACTTGGAATCTGGAAAATGTTAAATGTCATCCAGAACTTTTCTACTATTTACTTTGCATGTATGTTTATATCTTTTTCTTATTTGTTAGTTGAGTTATCCTCTAGGTATTTGTGTGTTATTGTCTAACAAACAAATAGGGGGAGATTGTAAGTCATATGTCATAGCCTATTTGTATATTCGAGGATTCAACTCAACTCAAATAAGAATGTAATAAGTAAATAGTGGATCGACCGTCAGAGAGATCTCGCAAAGTAATATCTGTCAAAGGATTCAGAAACAAGGTTCATCTACAGACTTGAGGAGTTAATTCACTGGAAGAAGTTCAAGAAGTTGATCATGCCTCAGTGATATAAATCAAGATCGTGGATTTAATCAAGTGACAGAGATCTCGTCAGGGTATCAATTAATTACAAGGATTTAATCTGAAGAAAATCAAAGTGTCAGAGTCAAGACATGAAGAAACGTCACGGAAGTTAGTCACTCATGAACCAGACAGTACATCGAGTGTCAACGTTGAAGTGGTGGAATTGATTCATAATTTTCAGTGATTTTCAGAAGATTTGCAGAAGAATGGTTGCTGCTCAAGACTAGAATTAATTCTCTATTAATTAATTAAGTCATCTAATTTAATTAAGAAAATAAATTATATCTGTGAAGAATAATTTATTTATTAATTGAATTAATTGATTAATTAATTCTGAATTAATTCTAGGAATTTTAGGAATTTTCAGAAGCTTAATTGGATTAAATTCAAGCATTAAATCAGCAAGACAATTGAAAATGAACTAGCATGACAATCAGGATTGTCATACCGATTGTCATGCTAGGCCATTTTCCATTGTCATACCGAAAGTTACTCTAGGAGGATAATTGTCTTGCTAGTTCATTCTGATTGTCATGCTAGTTCATTCTGATTGTCATGCTAGTTCATTCAGATTGTCTTGCTAGTTCATTCAATTGTCCTACCGAAAGTCTTGCCAGCTATAGGATTGTCATGCCAAGTCAATTCTATTGGTTTGTTGATTTAAATAGAAGCAGAGAAGCAGCATATCATTTTATCCAACACACAAGTCAAGAACAAAAAGTGCAGCCGCCTTGAAATATAAAATCATCTTCATCTGCAGAAATTCAAGATCAATTTCTAGTTTGTTAATGTTAAATCCAAACCACTAGAATTATTTATCTTGTTCTTGTGTAACAATCTAGCGGATCAAAATCCCTAGAACTTAATCTCAAATCGCGTTTAGCATTTGATTCTAATTATTGCAAAAATAGAAAAAGTTCATGTCGAATTTATTCTAGATTTGTGATAATTGATTTGAGATTAATTCCTTGTAATCGATACAGTTGTTGTAACACCTTTCAAGTTTAATAATATTTTTATTTAACTTGAATTTTGTTTCACATTTTTTATTCCGCATTTAATTCGATTATTCGGTACTGTTTGTATTCAACCCCCCCTTCTACAAACACATTGGGACCCAACAATCTTTGACCAATTTATCCAGTTGTTTGACATGATCAATCAAGATAGATGTAGTTTCACTTTTTGTGTGCAGGAAATACACCCATGTGTATCTGGTGAACTCATTAACTATGACCATAGCATATTTCTTCTTTACAATAGATATGACATTCACTAGACCAAATAGATCAACATGTAGTAGGTGATAAGGCTCAAGAATTGATGACTCAGTCTTGCTCTTGAATGAAGAATTTCTTTGTTTTGCCTTCTGACATGAATCACAAAGGCCATCAGGAGCAAATAATGATTTTGGCAGTCCTCTCACAAGATCTTTCTTGACTAGTTCATTTATATTGTTAAAATTTAAATAAGAGAGTTTCTTGTGCCAATCCCAACTTTCTTTAATTGATGCTCTATTCAACAGACAGATTGCAGAACCATCAGTACTTGTTGAAAGCTTGGCTTCATAAATGCTACCATGCCTGTATCCCTTCAGAACAACTTTGCCGGTAGATTTGCTTACAACTTCACAGTCTTCTTCAAAGAAATCCACATGATAACCTCTGTCACAAATTTGACTAATACTCAGCAGATTGTGTTTAAGTCTTGAGACCAGAGCTACTTTTTCAATGATGACATTCCCAAGATTGATATTGCCATATCCCAGAGTTTTTCCAATGTTTTCATCTCCATAAGAAACACCTGGGCCAGCTTTCTCCACAAAGTCTGATAGCAGGGCTTTATTTCCAGTCATATATCCTGAACATCCACTGTCCAGAACTAGGATGTTTTTCCTGTTGCCCTGCAATCACAAAGACCACTAATGATTAGTTTTAAGGACCCAGACTTGCTTGGATCCTTTGGCCTTTTTAAGTTTGTTAACATTTGCAGCGGATTTAGCATCAAAGTTTATGTTAACAGTTTTCTTATCAGAATTTGCAATATCAGACTTTGCATCAGAACTTACACTAGAAGGAATAATGCTAACTTTCTTTACAGAAGGTTTTATTTGATAATAATCATAGTGCAAACTATGATATTCCTTACAAGTATAAATCTAATGCCATAAACTACCATAATGAAAACAATGCTTTTGTGGCTTATATCTAACAGACTGACTCTTAACTCCTGATTTTTGAAGGTAATGAGTTTATGTTCTTATTTTTCCTGCAAAAATAAGTCAGATGGTTAGAGTTTCCACAGTTATGACATGTTTTTCTTGGAGCATTAGGAACAGGCTTATAATTGTTACTTTTGTTCACACCTTCCTTTCCATTCCTATTTTTCCTAGGTGGTTTACCTTGTTTATATTCCTAACATCTTTCAGCTTACGTTTAAGCTGCTTCTTAGTCATTAAGCCTATGTTAACTTCAGTTGGCTTATCCAGTTTAGGTTTGTCAGAAGTTACTTTCTCCTTAACTTCTGATTTCTCAATATCAGACTTTGCAGTTACAATCTTAACAGGATTTACCTTTGGTTTTTGTTTAACAACTATAGGATGAGTTTCTACAGTTCTCTTACTGTTCCTATCATCTCTATAACCTAAGCCCTCTTTCCAGTTTCCACTACTAAGAATATCCTGAGTTGCTTTACCAGAGTTAGTCCAAGTCCTGATAATCTCTCTTTCCTTTTCTAACTCAATTTTTAGAGATTCATTCATTTTTAGCACTTCATCCCTAACATAAAAGGCATCATATCTATCTTTCTGAGTTTGATGGAACATAACTAACTCTTTTTCTAAATAATCATTCATCTTTGTATAAGCAAGATTTTCAGAAGTTAATCTTTCACATGTTAAAGTTTGATCTTTATAACTAATGAACATGGTTTTAAGATATCTTCTCAACTCAGTAATATAATCAGTATGAAATGCATAAGTAGTTTGAGGTACCTTTAAGTCAACAGTATCAGAACTGCTATCAGCATTTGCCATCAAGGCATAGTTTTCCTCATCCTCGGAGTCTGAAGCATCTGACCAACTTTTCTTCTTAGTGACAAGAGCCTTGCCTTTGTCACTCTTCCCTTTTCTGCAATCAGGAGATATGTGGCCTTTCTCACCACAGTTCAACCGATATTTGATGATGTAAAAAACATTAAGTACAAATGCATGAGAATTTGACTAGATAACTACAACTTACAGTCCTTTTAGCTTTACCATCTTAAGGTCTGATAACAGCTTCAGTCTTTATACACTTCAGAATTTAAGCAGTTGTAGATCTTTGACTTGGCTTCAATTTCTGATCTCTTTGATATCAGGAGTTGTTCTGAGATAGTTATTCAACAAACATCTCTCAGCATATTCAAGTTCATTGACCATGCTCCTTTTAGCATTTATCAATTCAGCTGTATCTTCACTAGTTTGAAAAATAGCTGCTCTGAGATCATTTATCTTAGCTTTTCTTTTCTCCCGATCTAGTCTGATCATATATGCCTTATAAGACTCTAGATTGAATTCCACAGCCTTATAACCCAGAAAAGTAGTTATAATCTTAGCAGAGTTAGGCTTCATGTCGACAATATCACCTCTGTGATCTTTGTACTTGGGACAGTATGTGTTGTCAGACTTTACAGAATAAAGCTTCTTCTATCTTTGAATTTGAGACTTTAAATAACCTGTAGCACTATCTGTTAATCTGTCTTTCACTTGAAGTAGAAACAGAACATGTTCCAGTTCCTCAAAATACTTCAGTGGTATAGCATTCTGCCTAATCTAGTATACCCTTCCATATGTCATAAAATATAACAATATATGTTCTTTCAAAAAGGTATGGTAAACCATTTGTACAGATTCAAGTCGATTCAATCTTTCAGGAGTTGCTCCAACACCTGGTTCACTAAAGGAAGTTGGATCATTGGTAGAGTTATGTACTCTTCTTTCATCAGAACTACCCAATCTAGATTTATCTCTTGCTTCCTTTCCTGTAACAACTCTTGCTTCAAAACTACTTGTTGCAGTCTTCAAAGGTTGAGCCTGTTTAGCTTTGGTGAATCCTGGTAGGAGTATCTTTGAAGGTTTAACATGAGCAATATCAGAGGTTTCCTTTTCCTTATCTTCTGATATCAAGCTAACTTGAGCTATGTCAGAGGTTGCTTGCTTCACTGTCATATCAAAACTTACTACATCTTGACTCTGAACAACATGAGCCATGTCAGAGGTTGTTTGAAAAATCTTTTTTGCATCAGAATAAGATTATCATCTTCTTCAACATCAATTATTTCTTCATCCATGACTGGCATATAAACCTTTACAGGTTCATCAACTTTTTCTTTGCCCTTGGACCTTGGATCAATTTCCACTTGTGATTTGGCTTTGGTTGCCTCAGAACTTGTTCTTTCCTTGATCACAATACCCTTAGGTTTTGGAAATTTCTTTTCAACAACAGAAGCTTTAGATTTTATCTTGACACCTTCTACTTTGAGTCTAGCTTCTTCTTCCTTTAAACTCTCAAAGTCCATTCCTGGATTTTCTTTAAGAAATAACTGTTTTGAAATTTCTTCATCAAGTTCCAGATGTTCACCTGAACTTATCCTTTTACCAGTATTAGAACTTATTCTTCTCCCAGTATCAGAACTTGTTCCTTGACTTGTAATTCTAGCTTTACTTAATGAAAATCAATTTCCTTGACCTTGACCTCTACCCGTGTTAGAGTTTCTATGGTTATCATTTCCATCATCCTTTCCTTTCAGTGTCTGAATAGATTTGTATTTTGACTTAATCACTTTCTCCCCCTTTTTGGCATCAGCAGGTAAAAGAAGAGAGACAAGCAATTCCACTGAGGATTGGATCTCATTGAGTTGATTTTGTTGAGAAGCTTGATTCTTTAGAATTTCATCAATCTGAGTTTGCTGCTTCTCCTGAGTTTTCTCAATGTAGGCAATTCTGTCAAAGGCTGGCTTGAAAGATCTGTTCTTTTCAATTCTCACATTCATATCTTGCTGGATCAAGGTTTCTTGAATTTTGTTCACCTTGGCATGAGTTGTTGAGTGTTGACCCTGAAGGTGCCTAGTACTCAATGCAGTAACTCTCAGCTGTGCCTTGAAATCATCATTTATAAACATTTCATCAGCTTTTTTCAGATGCTCAGCAAGAATCTTTTCAGATGGAACAAAACTAACTGTGTTCCATTCCTTAGTCCACTCCTTTCCTCTAGGAGTTTCACTCCAAGGTACTGGTGTTTCCCCTGTAACAAACTTCTTGACTAAATCAGCTTTATTAACTGTTTGTTGAGGTGCATGTCCTGATGGACCAGCTGCATCAGCATCTAAATTAGCAGCAGCTTCACCAGTAGTTTCTTCATTGGGAGCATCAAAACTTGTAGATCCTGCAGTATCAGCATCCTCTGATAAAATAGCAGTATGTGAGGCTATAGAGGCTTCAACATCATCCTCTAAATTCTGATCTGCAGCCAGGTTCCGATCAACATCCAAAATTGATATTTTTGGTGTAGTGAGTTGAATTGGTGGAGCTTCCAAGTACAAAACCTCAGGCACAATCAAGTTATGAATATCAATTTCAACACTTGTACCTGGTTCTTCAGTATGTACTGGATCAACTATAGGTGACATAGGAGGTATAAGCATTCTGTCTTGAGCAGTTTCTGGTTGTGCAGAAGGAAGTGATTCAATAACAATTGGTTCTATTGAGATCAGAGATTCCTGATCTCCTTCCTTAGCTGCTTCCACTACATCTGAATCTGACTCAACTATGTCCCTGTGAGCTTTCTGCTTCTTTAATTTCTTCAACGGTGGAGACACTGTAGGAGTTTTATCATCAGAATTTAACTTTCAAGCCTTTTGAGGGGCCTAGAACTCCTAGTTACAGTATCTTTCTGAGAAGAAACCTTCTGAGATTCTACAACAATAGGTTCTGATATGGGAACCTGTTCCTCAGTATCTGATTCATCTCGACAGAATTAGTATCTGATTCATTGTTAGTCCTTTAACAATATTGCAAGAATTACAGAAGGGGGTTGAATGGAATTCTTGAACCTTTTTCTTGAAATAAAAAATGTTCAACTAGATTATGGATATATTTGTTTTGATTAGCACAATGCGGAATGTAAACTTGAATGAATCAAAACATAAGTAATTAAAAACAAGAGTCTTTAAAAACTTTCTGGTGGATTTAAACAATTCCACCAGAGATATATTTAATATATCAAGAGGACTCTGTGTGCAGAAATGCTCACAGCTGCTTACACAAAATAGAACTGTTAAGAACACAGGAAATGCTAAAGATAGTGCTTACAAAGATTTCTCTGTTGTTGTTTCTTAGCTATCTCAGTTGTTTTTCTATTTGCTACTCTCTTGGTTTATATATTACCAAGATTACAAAGTCAAAAAGACTGAACAAATATAAAATCTAACAGTCTTGATCTTTGCTGCTTTTCGTCCTCTATTACCCAGTTAATGGGCTTCCACAGTGTGTTTGTATCCAACTCAACGGCTGTGTGTCAGCTTTCACTGTTCAACTGATGTTTGAATTCTTGATATGATCATCCGTCAACTTTCAGATCATCCGTCGATGACTTGATTGATCATCCGTCGACTGCTATGTTAAACATCCGTTGATAGTCATTTGATCA
The DNA here is from genome assembly GCF_009905375.1 of Apium graveolens. NCBI lineage: Eukaryota > Viridiplantae > Streptophyta > Magnoliopsida > Apiales > Apiaceae > Apium > Apium graveolens. The sequence goes on from NC_133654.1 coordinate 45,934,502, forward strand.
TCCGTCGAAGCTTTGTTAATCATCCGTTGGTAGCTATTTTGGCACTTGACTTCATTTCACTTATACAGAATTACAAGATATTGCTTATGTACAGTTAATCAACCTATTCTGCATATCTAGTTAAAGTTAACATGACTTATATGCTACTTCAGATTCTATACAAAGGTGCATACAACACTGTGCTACAAACTTATTATTAAATAAGCTACTCACTCGATGGATAATAAGTTAATCATCCGTCGGGACTATAATGAGTTATCCGTCGGGACTATAATTCTTATCCGTCGAGTGCTACTTTATTTCACTAAGTAAAATCTACTTAGATGTTTTGTTTAGGTAATCATCAAGTACACAACATATTCACAACAATCTCCCCCAATTTATGTCTACTGGAATTGTAGCCATAAATTAAGAGATACTTGATGATAACAAAACATCCTAAACATATACCTTTAAAGATAAGTAGATAAAACTGAAAGTGCTTCAATTTAAACAAAAATGTACAAGGTTTGGCTCACAGTCAATTCAAGATGCTCCTCTAGTCTGAGCAGATTTTTCTAAATTCTTGAAGGTCTGGATCTTCTTTCAAGCTTTCTGTTGTTTTCTTCAATTTGATTCTGGAGCTGTCTGTGGAATTCTAATTCATCAGATTCTGAGAGATCTAACATTTCTTGCATTTCCAAGAGAGTTTCATTGCTAGAGATACTCAATTGGTCTTCTAATCTGAAGAATCTTCTCACACCCTTGTCATCCATAAATTCCATCAGCCAATAGGGCCTTAGATGCACTCTTCTCCCTGTGTATGGGATGATAAGAGTTTTGGGTAGTGCATCTTTGGCTCTAACACTCCTTAGCTCTTCAATCTTCTTCAATACTAATCTTCTTGCAGTTACATTAAACCCAAAGTTTTTCTTGAAGGATGAGTAGACTTTGATCAACACAGCGTGGCTTTCTTGAAGTATCCTGTGAAGAGGCCACTGAATCTCCCTTCCCCCTTTGTACTTGAACACCAACCTTTCAGGTAGGTTTCTGTATGCATCAATTGTCCTTACCTCATCCAGCTCCTCCAGATAGAGGTTTAGATCTGAGAATTCTTTGATGTCACACAAGTACAAGTAGTCTCCCCTGTTGACCTTGGGTTGAGCTTTGACTACTGACTTGGATTTGAGAGGTGACAGCTTCACTTTCTTGACTGCCCTTGATTTTGTCCTTCTTGGCTTAGTAAGAATTGGCAAGTTAAAGTCAGAAATTGGTAATTTATCCCACTCTATTGGCTCATCCTTTGGCACAATAGGCTCTCCATGTATGTTCCTGTAGGGGTCCACCACCCTTATGTCTCCAAACACCACAGAGGGCTTTGATGCTTGAGTTTCAGCTTGAGTGGATTCCTTTGGAAATTGATCTTCCAATTCCTTGTCAACAACATCCAACTTTCTTTTTGTTCTTTTAGCCAGTTCTTTCTTTCTTGGGGATTTCTTCTGTTTTTCAATCTTCTTCTCTGATTCAGCAGCTTGAGATGGTTGAGAGGGAATTTGTTGAGAAGAATTCACAGCCTGTAGCTTGGCCAAGATAGCAAGCTGTTCTTTCTTTTGTTTAGACTTCTTTGCATCTAGAGCAGCTTGCCTCTTTTCCTGCTTCAATCTGGCTTTTTCTTCTTCCTTTGCATGAGCAAATTGTGGATGTCCAGCTACCACACAAATTTCCTTCCCATTTCTGAATATCTTTGCAATTCTCTTTCTTGAGGCTGAATCAGCTGGATCTTTGTAGAGGAGAATAGATCTTGACAGAAGCTTCTTTTCATCAGGCTTGGGTGTCTCATACACAGAATCCATAGGGTTCTTCAAAGATAACTTTGGATAGTTTGCTCTTGGTTTAAGAATTATCTCAGCCTTTGTAGTCTTGATGCAGGAAGATTGTCCTTTCTCCAGATAGTTCATGCTCATCTCATTCACATTGATTGGCTTGAAGAACAGCCTTGGTACCAGCATCTGAAGCTTCCTGAAGGGCCTGCTGAATAGCTATGACTTGTTTTACCAAAGACACCTCAAATTGCCCTGGTGAAAATTCCTTTGCCCATGCCCATTTAGGTAAACTGAAAGCAGAACTTGGGTCTTCAGCTCCCCCTATGTTCATGCTTCCATCCAAAGAACCAGAGTCATCATCATCAGAATTTACTCCAAATTCTTCAGATGGCTCTCCAGCTTGAGAAGGCAGTCTGTTCACAGCAGCTTTATCTCTTTGAAGAGATTCTGTGGTGTGCACTAAATTCAAAGTATGCTCTGCCTCCACATTGCCCTGAGCAGCCAACAGTTGATAGGCTGAAACAGGGTGAGTAAAAGTGTCAGCATCCAAGGTAATGTTATCAATTACAGCTTTGTAGTGTTGCTGAAATTGTCTTTCCTTTTCAGCATCATCCACAATCATTGACTCACTAGCAATGGCTGGTTCCATCCTTATTTCTCCAGTACCTGGCTTTCTCTCATGTTCTCTCTTTTGTTGCATCAGGGTCTCACCCTGGCTCCCCACACTCACACCCTCACCTTCACCTACTAAGGTGGAACTCCTCTCACTCACTTTTGCCAATCCTGAATGAATGGATTGCTGAGATTTACTCTCTTCCTCTCCTTTTGCCTAAGAGCCCCAGCCTCTCACTCAATGCACTCTCCTCTCTCAGTCCTAAGAGTGATTGTATTACCACCAAATCTTCTGCACTTGAAATTATTGAAGTTTGAAGTTGTGCAGAGACACTCGACGGATAAGTGATATCCGTCGGGTGAGTGGTAAAGCTATCCGACGGATAACTGCTGTTAAGCTTATCCTTCGGGATACCATCACTACTCGACGGATGAGCAATATCCATCGAGAGAGTGGAAATGAATGAGGTGGGAAGAGAAACTATTGTTGACTCTATGTTGATTGAAGTTATTTGAGGCACAGATGTCACAATAGAATCAGAAAGAATTGGCAAGTGAGCCAACAAATCATCTAAAAGATAATGCTCACTTGCACTGGATTTTGGCTTCCCTAACAGAGTTAAAGAAGGGGAATCAGAAATTGAAGTGTTTATCATGTCCACTTCCAGTGAGTTAGTTGGTGAGTATTGTGTTTCTGTGGCTTCTATAATGAGAGATTTTGGCTGTGACTCCACATTTGTTGGAGCCACATCAATCTGAATTTGAGAAGGTGCAGGGACTGTGTCTTTAGCACCAGTTTGCACTAAGTGTGTGCCCTGTGCATCCCCAATTGTTTTGCATTTCTTCTTTCTAGTGTAAGTTTGGTGTGAGCTTGTATCCCTAACCCTCTTAGCCTGTGCTCTTGGATGTGAGCTTTGTTCAATAGCCACATCCTTTTGGGAGGATGGAGCTAGAAGTGAGCTTTTGTCCTTTTTAAGCACTACAGTTTGTTGAAAAACTGCAGTGTGGCTAGGCTGGGATTCACTCAACTCTCCAACCTTATCCTTGGGGTTTCTTTGATGTTCACCCCTTCCCTCACCTATCTTACCCTCCTTCACACTCCCCTCTTTGGCTTTAGTAGATTTTTCAACTGGTACCTTTTGAGAGATACCAGAGGGAGTTTTCTTTGATTTGGATTTCGAAATTGCAGTTGTTTTGGTAGCTTTGGTAGGCAACTGTTTGGTCATTGTCACATTTTCCATAGCTATGCCTGAAGTCAAAGAAATAGAAGAGATTGGAATAGTTGAGGGTCTGGATGAGCTTACCTCACTTACCTGAGGTGTAAGCATTGCAGGAAAATAGAACATTGGCACATCCTTGTGATAATTGGCTCTGTTCAAGTCTGCAATGATTCTTCTCTCTTGAACCCAACAAGCTAATTTGTTGTTTGGGTTCTCAAGTTCAATATCTTGACAAAGATGGTTAGCCAAAAGCATAAAAAATCTAGTATAGTAAATATTCTTTCCTCTTTTGGCTAAGTCACCTAATTTAAAACCTAACTCATACACAACAAGGTCACTGAAATTGTAATATTTGTCTATAACTAGCATGTATAGCATGTTAAGCATGGAAATGTTCACAGAATCAAAATTACTGATTTTTACAGAAAAGACTTTAGTTACTACATCACACAAGTAACTCCATTCCTTTCTAAGACCTAGTCTTCCAATTTCACTTAATTTTGCAGTAGGAAGTGCATAATGAATGGAATTGAGCATGTTGACAATATCAGTGTCAGTGTGTGGTGCAGTTACATTATCATCAGGAATCTTGAAACATGCTTTTATGACATCACTATTGATACAGAAATCATTACCTTTGATGGTTAGAGTGATGGTTTTGTCAGTAGAGTTGTAGATTGTTGTTGTCCACATCTCCTCAACAACTTCACAATAAATTGTGGGTGATTCCAACATGGCAAAACTTAACTTGCAGTTGTTCACGAAGTCCATCATCTTATGATAGTCTTCAGATTGCTGAATCCCCTTATTGATCAAGGCCGTAAAGTTGTTCTTCTCATAGATGAACCCAGTCTGTGACATGATCTTAACTACGGGTGCCATTGTTAGAGAAGAAAAGCTTGAAGAGAAAGAGGATTTTTGCTTGAGAGAGAATGAAATATCACAGTTGAATTTGAGAATGATAAAAGAAAATGATTAGAATGAAATAAGCTTTTATACTTTACTCAAAATCAACTGATAAAAATAATAAAGAGAAGTAAATTACCCAATAGAAATTGTCTAAAATAGCTGTTTTAAAATAAACTGTAAAAATTCCACCCATTATCCGTCGTGTAATGCTTACAAACTGTAAGTATACTCGATGGATAATGTTCAGGGAATTAACGATTAAGATTTAGACACTTCGACGGATGAGGATAAGTTGATATCCGTCGAGCTTTAAAATACTCCAGAAAAGTAATTGATTTTTATTTACAATTTGTATATCGACGGATGACTCAACTCGATGGATAACGGTCATCCGTCGAGATGCAAATTTTGACTTAGCCAAAATTTTCATCCAAGACTAAAAATCAGCTAAATTTCTGGCTACTTTTCAACTTGTAAAATAATTTAGATAAATTCAAGAGTAATTAAGCATACCTAACTCACTTACCAACCTAGAAAAGGTGGATTCATCCAGTGGCTTGGTAAAAATATCTGCAAGTTGCTTCTCACTTGGAACAAAATGTAACTCTACAGTACCATTCATTACATGTTCCCTTATAAAATGGTACTTGATGTCTATATGCTTTGTCCTTGAATGTTGCACTGGATTTTCAGTGATGGCAATTGCACTTGTGTTGTCACAGAAAATAGGAATCCTTTCAACTTGCAAACCATAGTCTAGCAATTGATTTTTCATCCATAAAATCTGTGCACAGCAACTGCCAGATGCAATATATTCAGCTTCAGCTGTAGAAGTAGAAACTGAATTTTACTTTTTACTGAACCAGGACACAAGCTTGTCTCCTAAAAATTGACAGGTTCCTGTTGTGCTTTTTCTATCAATTCTGCAACCTGCATAATCTGCATCTGAATAACCAGTTAGATCAAAGCCAGAATCTCTAGGATACCAAATGCCAAGGTTTGGTGTTCCTTTGAGATATCTGAAGATTCTCTTAATAGCTATTAAATGAGACTCTCTAGGATCAGCCTGAAATCTAGCACATAAACATGTAGCAAATATTATATCTGGCCTACTAGCTGTTAAGTATAGAAGTGAGCCAACCATGCCTCTATAACTTGAAATATCCACAGACTTTTCAGTAGTGTTTAGTTCAAGTTTAGTTGCAGTGGCCATGGGAGTTTTTGCAGATGTGCAATCCATTAGATCAAACTTCTTTAAAAGATCAAAAATATATTTAGTTTGACTAATGAATATTCCATCACTAACATGCTTAACTTGTAAACCAAGAAAGTAAGTTAGTTCTCCTATCATACTCATTTCATACTTGCTCTCTCTAGGATCAGCCTGAAATCTAGCACACAAACATGTAGCAAACATTATATCTGGCCTACTAGCTGTTAAGTATAGAAGTGAGCCAACCATGCCTCTATAACTTGAAATATCCACAGACTTTTCAGTAGTGTTTAGTTCAAGTTTAGTTGCAGTGGCCATGGGAGTTTTTGCAGATGTGCAATCCATTAGATCAAACTTCTTTAAAAGATCAAAAATATATTTAGTTTGACTAATGAATATTTGGATCTTCAAAGCCAGGAGGTTGACTTACATACACTTCTTCCTCCAAATCTCCATTCAGAAAGGCACTTTTGACATCCATTTGATAGACCTTGAAATTGGCATGGGCTGCATAGGCTAAGAAGATTCTGATGGCTTCAAGTCTGGCAACAGGAGCAAATGTTTCATCAAAATCTATTCCTTCTTGCTGACAATAGCCTTTAGCAACCAATCTTGCTTTGTTCCTTACTACTATGCCATTTTCATCCATCTTATTTCTGAATACCCATTTGGTGTCTATTGGATTCTTTCCTGTAGGCTTGGGTACCAGCTTCCATACTTTATTCCTTTCAAATTGGTTTAGCTCCTCCTGCATAGCTAAAATCCAATCAGGATCTAATAAGGCTTCTTCTACCTTCTTTGGTTCTTCCTTAGACAGGAAGCTGCTGTATAGACATTCTTCTTGAGTTGCTCTCCTGGTTTGAACTCTGGAAGAAACATCACCAATGATCAGTTCAAAGGGGTGATCTTTTGTCCATTTTCTTGGTTGAGGTAGATTAGCCCTAGATGAAGAGACCTCAATGTTGTCTTGATGTGTGATTGAGTTTTGATTGCTAGAAACTCCCCCTGAGTTTGTGGATCTTTGATTTGAGATTGGGGTGCTATCTATGGGTGATCTGCCTTGACTTCCTGCTCCTTTTGATAACCCGACGGATGGTGAATTTTGAGTACCGACGGATGAGGCAGGTTGTCTTCCGACGGATAATACAGATTGCCTTCCGACGGATGAAGCATTATGTAACTTGACGGATGTTGAGTTTTGTGCTTCATTTGTAGTAGATTTGTCTGCATTATCCTTAGACACTGTTTCTTGATCACTCTCATCATCACTTTCATCACTGACCATCTCAACATTGTCGAATTTGAGGCTCTCATGGTAATCTCCATCTTTTAGTCCTTCAATCTTTCTATCATCAAACACAACATGTATAGATTCAACAACAATGTTGGTTCTTAGATTGTAGACTCTATATGCTTTACCAACAGCATATCCAACAAAAATTCCTTTATCTGCTTTAGCATCAAACTTCCTATTTTGATCAGTTTGATTTCTCAGAATATAGCATTTACAGCCAAAGACATGAAGAAAGTTCAGAGTTGGCTTCTTCTTCTTGAACAATTAATAAGGTGTCATGCATCTTTCTTGATTAATCAGAGAGATGTTCTGAGTGTAGCATGCAGTGTTTACAGCTTCAGCCCAGAAGTATGTTGGTAGTTTTGATTCTTCAAGCATTGTCCTAGCAGCTTCAATAAGAGATCTATTCTTTCTTTCCACTACTCCATTCTGTTGTGGAGTCCTTGCTGCTGAGAACTCATGCAAGATTCCATTTTCCTCACAAAATGCTCTCATGACATAGTTCTTGAACTCAGTTCCATTATCACTCCTGATTCTTCTAACTTTGAAATCAGGATGATTGTTAACTTGCCTTATGTGATTGATGATGATTTCACTAGCTTCATCCTTGGACTTTAGGAAATAGGTCCAAGAGGACTTTGAGAAATCATCTACAATTACTAGGCAAAATCTTTTCTTTGAGATTGACAATATATTGACTGGTCCAAACAAATCCATGTGAAGCAGTTGTAGAGGCTCTTCAATTGCTGAATCAAGTTTCTTCCTGAATGATGCTTTAATCTGCTTCCCTTTTTGGCAGGCATCACACAGTCCATCCTTTGTAAACTCTACCATAGGAATGCCTCTAACTAGCTCTTTCTTTACCAGCTCATTCATGGTCTTGAAGTTCAAATGGGATAGCTTCTTGTGTCATAGCCAACTTTCATCTTGACTTGCTTTACTGAGAAGACAAGTTACAGATTCTGCTTTAGTTGAGTTGAAGTCAGCTATATACACATTTCCTCTTCTCACACCAGTGAGAACCACTTTGTTGTTTTGATTATTAATCACAACACAGGTTTCTTTGTTGAAGGTTACTGAGTTGCCTTTATCACAAAGCTGACTGATACTCAACAGATTGTGTTTGAGACCATCCACTAAGGCAACCTCTTCAATGATGACATTGTCCTTTGAAATCAAGCCATATCCCACAGTATAACCTTTGCTGTCATCTCCAAAAGTGATACTTGGGCCAGCTCTCTCTTCAAACTCTGTGAGCAGGGTAGAATCATCAGTCATGTGTCTTGAACAACCACTATCCAAGTACCAAAGATTCCTTCTGTTTCCCTGCACACATCAAAATCAAATCAAGTTGATTTTGGTACCCAAGTTTCCTTGGGTCCTGCCTTGTTAGCTTTCTTCTTCTGTTTCTTAGGTCTTAACTCATTTGACTTAGGAATTTCAGATTCTTCCTTAGTCATTTGGGCTGGGCCTTTGAAACCACTAGATGCAACAGAATTATTATGCATGTTATGGCTAACAGGAAATGGCATGCTTGGTGCAAACATGTTATTCCATTAAGGCATGCTAAATGGCATTTGAGGCATATTGTATGCAGCATAATATGGATTAGGTGCAAATGGCATATTAGCAAACTGTGCATTCATGTTCTGTATAGGCATAACATTTACAGGCATGGGAGGCATGGCATTCATGTTAGAGAATTGAGGCTGAACAGACATGGGAGTAGGCATGACAAATTTGCAATTAACAGACAAATGATTTACACTACCACACTTGACAGATTTTTCTAGGAGCATATTTGTCAGATGTGTAGTTATTATGTTTGTTAATCCCTACTTTACCATTCCTATTGTTTTTCCTTTTAGTCTCGGTTTTTACCTCTATCTTTTCAAGTCTGTCACTTAACTGTTTGACAGTCATGTGACCAACATTAGCCTTCTTCCCTTTCTTGGCTTGACTTGACTCTCTTGAAACAAAGTTCTTGGAAACAGACCCATACTTTTCATTTAGCTTGGTTAATTTGGCTTTGCTAATGGGTTTGCTCATAGCCGACGGATGAGGATTTTTATCATTCGACGGATAACACATTTTGTTATCCGATGGATAGTCCTCATCATCCGTCGAGTCTACATCTGTCAGCAATCCATCTACCAAAATAGGTTCTAGTTTCTCCTTATTCTTTTTCCAGGCTTCATCACAAAAAGACTCAATTCCTTGAACCTTGGTGATTTGAGCATGAACATCTCTGGATGTTTTCCATGCTTTAATCACCTCCTGTTCACGATCGAGCTGCTTCTTTAAAATTTCTTCCTTTTTCAAGGACTCAGTTAATTCCTCCTTGGCAATTCTACACTCAATTTTTAGTTTCTCAAACTCAACAAACTGAGACTCAAGCACATTATTCCTCTCACTCAAAAACAAGTTGTTTTCTTTGATTTGAGCATTTTCTTTAGTGAGGGACTTAAGTGTAACACGCAAATGATACAATTCTGTAGACATGTCATTTATTGCATCATTACACTCAGCGTTAGATAAATGTGGAAGGTTTGTAGTGATTACCTGATTGCTTGAGGAACTTGTCTCTGTTTCATCAGACTTGGCCATAAGGGCTAGATTGACATAGCTGACATCCTCATCTTCATCCAAACCATCAGCTGCCCAGTCATTCTCTTGTGTAATAAAAGCCCTTTCCTTCTGTTTGAGTAGATCAAAGTATTTTTGCTTATAATCCACAGACTCAAATCTTTTCTTACTGGAATCTGACTTTCTACACTCATTTGCAAAATGCCCTGCCAAGCCACATTTGAAACACTTGAATTTTGATTTATCCACCATGTTTCTATTTGGCTTGGCAGCTCCAAAGTTCTTGAACTTGAGCTTGGCAAATCTTCTTGAAAGGAATGCTAGGTGCTCATCAATGTCCTCCATGTCATCTTGACTCAATGAATCTTCACTTTCTGCAGCTAGCCCTTTACCCTTGCTTTCACAGGCCTTTGAAGTTGATTCCACAGCTTCCATCTTCACTTCCTTCTCCTTTTCCAGTTCAGCCACTAGTGCAATGGATCCTCCTTTCTTCTTTCCTCTCTTCATTCTTTCATCCTGCTCTATCTCAAGCTCATAGGTCTTCATAATGCCATACAGTCTCTCCAAAGTAATCTCTTTATAATCTTGTGAGTTTCTCAATGAGACTGTCATTGGTTTCCATTCCTTTGGAAGAGATCTAAGAAATTTCAGATTGGAGTCTTTAGTCTGATAGACTCTTCCATGCAATTTAAGAGCATTTAGTAGCTTTTAGAATCTACTAAAAATGTCAGTGAGTGACTCACTTTCTTCATTGTGAAAATGCTCATATTGCTGAATCAGGAGCTGCATTTTATTTTCTCTTACTTGCTCAGTACCATCACAGATTATCTGTATTGTGTCCCAAACTTCCTTGGCAGTCTTGCAGTTGATGATGTTATCAAACATGTCTGCATCAACACCATTGAACAGAATGTTCATGGCCTTTTGTCTTTCCTGACTTGTTCCATATCAGGTTCAGACCATTCATGCCTTGGCTTTGGAACAGATGGTTCATTTCCTGTTGCAGCTCTCATTGGAACATGATGGCCTCTTTCTATGCAGTCCACATAGGCCTCATCTTGAGAAAGCATATGAAGATGCATCTTTACTTTCCAATGATGGTAATTATCTTTATCAAGAAAAGGAATCTTGACTCCAACATCTTTCTTGTTCATCTTGCTGAATTGTTTTGATCTTTAAACTCTTTGTAGATTAAGAGCTTGCTCTGATACCAATTGTTAGTCCTTTAACAATATAGCAAGAATTACAGAAGGGGGGTTGAATGGAATTCTTGAACCTTTTTCTTGAAATAAAAAATGTTCAACTAGATTATGGATATATTTGTTTTGATTAGCACAATGCGGAATGTAAACTTGAATGAATTAAAACATAAGTAATTAAAAACAAGAGTCTTTAAAAACTTTCTGGTGGATTTAAACAATTCCACCAGAGATATATTTAATATATCAAGAGGACTCTGTGTGCAGAAATGCTCACAGCTGCTTACACAAAATAGAACTGCTAAGAACACATGAAATGCTAAAGATAGTGCTTACAAAGATTTCTCTATTGTTGTTTCTTAGCTATCTCAGTTGTTTTTCTATTTGCTACTCTCTTGGTTTATATATTACCAAGATTACAAAGTCAAAAAGACTGAACAAATATAAAATCTAACAATCTTGAACTTTGCTGCTTTTCGTCCTCTATTACCTAGTTAATGGGCTTCCACAGTGTGTTTGTATCCAACTCAACGACTGTGTGTCAGCTTTCACTGTTCAACTGATGTTTGAATTCTTGATATGATCATCCGTCGACTTTCAGATCATCCGTCGATGACTTGATTGATCATCCATCGACTGCTATGTTAAACATCCGTTGATAGTCATTTGATCATCCGTCGAAGCTTTTTTAATCATCCGTTGGTAGCTATATTGGCACTTGACTTCATTTCACTTATACAGAATTACAAGACATTACTTATGTACAGTTAATCAACCTATTGTGCATATCTAGTTAAAGTCAACATGACTTATATGCTACTTCAGATTCTATACAAAGGTGCATACAACACTGTGCTACAAACTTATTATTACATAAGCTACTCACTCGATGGATAATAAGTTAATCATCCGTCGGGACTATAATGAGTTATCCATCGGGACTATAATTCTTATCCGTTGAGTGCTACTTTATTTCACTAAGTAAAATCTACTTAGATGTTTTGTTTAGGTAATCATCAAGTACACAACATATTCACAACATTCATCTCAGTATCTGTTGAGGTTGAGGTGCTTTCTTAGTCCTCTTGGGTTTGGAAAATGAAGGCTTCACTGTAGGATCTGAAGGTTGAGGTTGAGAAGTTTGAGGTGTTTGTGTAGAAGTGGGAGGTGCTGATGGTTGAGGTTCTGATGGTTGGACATCAGGATATAGTTCAGTGTATTTAACTGGATCGTAGGTTATTAAGGCTTGTTTGACAGATAAAGGAACTAGGAGGGGTCGTAACATAGCCTTCTTATTATCAGTAGATAATAAGTCATTAAAAGCTCTTTTAGCTAGTCTGAATGATGAAATTAATTCACTAGCTGATTGGGGCTTATCATCACGACAAAAACTATAGATAAGCTGACAGAATCTAGCAAAGTAAACAGTATTTCTATCTTCTGTCATTCTATCCCCAATAAAACCTAAGACATCACTTGCATAATCAAAATCAGTTTGATTTATGAGAGCATACCCAATTTGTTGGCTGAATATGGGGATTGTATCGAAATTAGAACATTTGTTTGCAAAAGCCTTGGTTATGCAGACAAAGAAGAAACTCCATTCCCTCCTTATGTAAGATCTCTTCAACTGACCCAGCTTTGCCAATGTCCTCTCATACCCCAGACTGGCCATCATATTTTGAAGAACTGGCTCTTCAACAGTAGAATAAACACAGTTCTCAGGCAGCTGCAGTGCTTATCGAACCGTAGCCAATGTCACGACATGCTCATTCTCCCCTGATGAAAAAATTATACTTGGGGACCCTTGAGCACCACCATCATCATATACTCCGCTTCTCCAAAACTCCAGCACTTGAGTACCAGAGACTTCATTCAGTTCGGTCAGAGCGTACCCAATATCAGAACTAGCAAGAAAGTCCTGAATGAAGTGAAGTTCTGAGGGGGCTTCTGACTTGCTAAGAATAGCGGAGAAGTTATTAGGAACAAACTTAGCTCCATCAAAAATTACGTCTTTTGGTGCCATCTCTGTAAGAAATTAAGTGAATAAGAGAATGTTTCCAAAGTGTTTGTTAAAAGTCCTGAGAGAACAACAACTTCAGAAAATAAAAGAGAGAGAGAGAGAGAGAAAGTAAAAAAGATTTAGAGTAGAAAAGTAGGTAAAAGATTAGTAAATCTTTTATCTCTCATATATACTTTCTCCATTCAACAGTTGTATTTTTTAAGCATGGGATTCACTTTACACCTGGCACCATGTGAACAGTCAGTAAACTGTTAGAAAAAGAGTTAACGGGCACGTAAAATAAGCAACAATTATCGTGCACATGCAGTTTTCAGGTCTATACACGTTAACCACTAACTCATACTGATTATGACTGTTTTATCTCACATTAACCAATATTCTGTAAAAATATTATCGTTCAAGTAATGACCAAAAATAAACCAAGTAAATAAATACTGCCACGTCAGCATCAGAACTTGATTATTATCAGGATTTAAAGTCATCAGAATATGGCTCCTTAACTCGAAAAGTGAATGTTTATCCCTGTAATTCTTCACACAAATACTGATATGGTTTCATCAGAACTTAATCATCAGAACTTCCATCAGAACTTGTCCTCAGAATTTATGCAATCTGACACATAAACTGTTCATCTAAAATAACATTTATCACCGCAGAAATTTTCATCATTCATATGGAGTGTATGTGTGTGAATTAAGCTAAACATCAGACACAGAGTAAAGTCTGATTCACTTCAGTATATCTTAGAAATAAGGCATAACTAAGAACTTTGCTAAAAAACTGTCATTATTCTGAAGTCTACTTTAGAATGAGTTCATGCATGAGTCCACCTCAACTGTTTTGTGCTCATTTTATGCATCTTTTGAAATTCCATTTTACAGTGGCTTCTCAGTGTAAGTGAGTCACGATTGCTTATCAGAATTTATGCTGTTATCAGAGTATTTCTCCAGTAATCATAGAGTGTGAAAAGTCACCAAGAAAATTTTTATTTTGCTTTTCTAATGCATATTACTTAATACCAGCAATGCATTTGGGTCTTCCCATCCACATTTTTACTCTAGATCTCAAGGGAGTACCTGATATTTATTTCTTTTCTTTTCTTTTTCTTTTGATAAGTGAGGCTTATCAGCACTTAGTACCTCCACCAGATTTACTAACATCAGAACTTAACAGATAAAAAGCATTATTCTAGTTTTTGACTTAGTAATAAGATAAACAAAGTAAACGTAACTAAGCTCAATATCAGAATTTTCTTTTGTTAAGAGATTTCCACATAAATAATTACTTCAAACATGGGATCTTTATATATTAAAGACTACTAGATCAGCATCTAGCACGGTTATCCCCATTGGATTGAATAGTCACATAAACATTCATATCACTATCAGAGTTTAGAAATTCACATCAGACAACAATCAGCACTTAAGCAATTTTCAATTTAAGTACAGAATACACAAAGATAGTAATATCTGTAAATACTGATCATAAAGTCTGATATATCAGAACATAAACTAAGCAGATTTAGAGAAAGAACCTAAAACCATTCCAAGTTCATTTACCAATCTTGTAAAAGTAGCTTCACACAGTGGTATTGTGAAGATATCTGCTAGTTGTTGATCTGTTGGAACAAAATGCAATTCCATTGTACCTTCATCCACATGTTCCCGTATGAAGTGGTACCTAATGCCGATGTGCTTTGTCATTGAGTGTTGAACTGGATTACCTTTCATAGCAATATCACTTTGATTATCACAGTAAATAGGGATTTTAGAAAATTCTAACCCATAATCCAGTAACTGATTCTTCATCCAAAGAATCTGTGCACAACAGCTTCCTGCAACAATGTATTCTGCTTCTGCAGTTGATAAGGAAACTGACTTCTGTTTCTTGCTAAACCAAGAAACCAATCTGCCTCCAAGAAATTGGCAACTTCCACTTGTGCTTTTCCTGTCAATTTTGCATCCTGCAAAATCTGCATCTGAGTAACCTATTAGCTTAAAGTCTGATTTTCTAGGATACCACAATCCCAGATCAGCTGTACCCTTAAGGTACTTGAAAATTCTTTTCACAGCTGTTAAGTGAGGTTCTCTTGGATCTGCTTGAAATCTTGCACAAAGACAGGTAGCATACATGATATCAGGTCTACTTGCAGTTAGATAGAGTAGAGAGCCAATCATACCTATGTAATCGGTAATATCTACTGATTTACCAGTATCCTTATCCAACTTAGTTGCAGTGGCCATAGGAGTGGATGCACTTGAACAATCTTGCATTCCAAATTTCTTCAACAAATTTCTGGTGTACTTAGATTGACAAATAAAAGTTCCTTCTTCATTCTGCTTGACTTGAAGGCCCAGAAAATAGTTAAGTTCTCCCATCATACTCATTTGATATCTTGACTGCATTAGCTTGGCAAACTTCTTACAAAGTCTGACATCTATAGAACCAAAAATGATTTCATCAACATATATTTGCACCAAAAGTAAGTCCTTTCCATGGTTGAGGTAGAACAGTATTTTGTCAATAGTCCCTCTGTTAAATCCACTTTCCAGAAGAAACTGAGCTAAAGTCTCATACCATGCTCTTGGAGCTTACTTAAGGCCATAAAGTGCTTTATCAAGCCTGTAGACATGATTGGGAAATATGGGATCTACAAATCCTGGAGGTTGTTCAACATATACATCTTCTTCCAATTCTCCATTGAGAAAAGCACTTTTCACATCCATTTGAAAGACTTTAAAGTTCTTGTGAGCAACATAAGCCAAAAATATCCTTATGGCTTCCAATCTAGCAACTGGTGCAAATGTTTCATCATAATCAATTCCCTCATATTGAGAGTATCCTTTTGCAACCAGCCTTGCGTTATTTCTTGTAATTATGCCATCACTTTCAGTTTTATTTCTGAACACCCACTTTGTACCAACAACAGACCTGTTCTTTGGTCTTGGCACTAGGGTCCAGACTTTATTTCTTTCAAATTCATTTAACTCTTCCTGCATTGCTTGCACCCAATCAGCACCTTGAAGAGCTTCTTCCACTTTCTTTGGTTCACTCTGAGATAGAAAAGAATGATAGAGACATTCATTTGATGTAGCTGTTCTAGTTCTAACACCTGCATTAGGATTTCCAATAATTAAGTCAGGTGTATGTGCTTTAGTCCACTTCCTTACAGATGGAAGGTTCTCTCTAGAACTGGATGCTCCCCCATGATCCATGTTGTCTCTATCAACATTTTTTGATGCTCCCCCTGAAATTATGCTCTCTGAGTTGGATCCTTCAGAATTTGAGTTTCCAGAAATATCATAACATGAGTTTCTAGAATTATCAGAACTTGACCCATCAGAACTTGAAGAGCCTGTTGCATGTTCTGATGCTTCTTGAGATGTGGATGGATCTTCAGTATGCTCCCCCTGCACAGGTGCATTTTCCTTTGGCGTAGTTATAACGACTCGTATATTTTTGAATTATTTAAATATGTGATTATTATGGAAATTATTAAATAAAATATGTATAGTGGTTTTGACCGCTATGGGTTTTTTGATTATTATCTATGTGTGATTTTTGATGTATCGGGTTGTTTGTATGATTAATTAAGGAACTGTATTGAATTGTTTCACTTTTAAAGTGGATTTAATGCAAATTTATTTGTATAAATATTTGAAGTGTCTCTAAAATGGTTTTTATGATTTTATAATTACAATAATTATTTTTAAGATTTTAAAAAATTGAGAAATCAATATTTTATTGATTATTTATCTTTAAATGATTTTCTGATTACTTTTATTTGTAAAATCCATAATTAATTCTAGAATTCTTCAAAAATTATGAAACTCATATTTATTTATGTTTGAAATATTTCGAGAATTTTAAAATTATTTTGGAAATTTTCGGGATTAATTCCACCCGTGCGTCGATTCGTTTAATTACTAAAATTGGGTATAAATTACGTTTCAGAAATTATTTTAAAAATTTCGAAATTTGTGTTTTTATTAACTTCGGGATATTTGTAATATTTTAAGACTATTTTGGTATTATTTGGATTAATATTTAGTTATACCCTATATCGTTAAGTTGTAAATATCGGGACAGAAAATTGGTTTACGAGTAGACCAGGAAACGTGTCTAAATTTTGGTTAATTCAGGACACGTGGCTAATGTGCAGCAGTGGAATACATTTTACTCCCTAATTCTTTTCCTCCCCTTTCTCTAATCTCTCGTCTCTCTCAGTAAAATCTCTCATCTCTCTCCCTCTATTTCTCCCCTCCCTCTTTGTTCCCGCTTTCTTTCCTGTCTTTCTCGCACATTCCGGCGATTCTCCCCTGTCTCTTCCCGTTTCCATTTCCGGTTGCTTCGTTGCCGTCGCCGCCGTCTATTTCCGGTGAGGCTGGGTGGTTTTGATCGGTCTTGTTGGATTATATATGTATATATATACCACTGTATGTATATATGTATGTGTACTGTGTGATGATGTGTGTGTTAGTGTGTGTTGTGTGTGTGTTAGTGCGTGTTGTGTGTGTGCTGCGGCGATGGCCGCGTGTGACCGTGTGGCGCCGTGTCTTGCTTCTGTCTTCTCCTGTTGATTGTTGGGATGGATTTGGGCCTGTTTTGTTAGGACTCATTTGGGCCTCTGTTGGGCTAAATTGGTGCAGATTGATTTGGGTTATAATTTTTAATTATTGATTTATTTATTTACTGCAGGAAATCTGTTGAATAATAATTCGTGATGTTAAATTCAATTTGTGCGGAAAATGATTTTAAAAATTGGTGAAATTTCGTGTGGAAACCCGGAATTAATCGGGCACCGACGAATTTTACCGCCGTCCGCGATGAATTTCGACGAGCGGACGGTGGACAGTGATGATCCAATTCTGAGTCCTAATACGAATAAAAAAATATAAATGTGAATATTAGTAATAATTGAATAATATCGGTGATTGGGATTGTGATTGGGTTGTCATTGAAGTTGTTGTGTTTGAGATTTGACGTCGATTGGTGTTTCGACGGGTAGTCCGATAAACAAAGGAAACGCTGCCCGATTTCCGAGAAACTGAATTATGTAAATACGGGAACGCATCCAATAATTATCGGGATGCCGAGTGACTATCTGTATATGTGTATGTTTTATATACGAAACTTGGTTGTACGATATAATGAAATATTTTGCCAAACCGATAACCCTGATTTCGTGAAATAAAGAGTATATATATACCTTTTCTGAAAACGAACACCGAACCGATCTTCGAGATTTTGAACCCTATTTGTTGCGTATGTTATTATAATATTCATAATTACGAGTCGGGTTTGAATATCATTGGGTAAGAATTAGTATCGAGGATATGTCAAGCATACCTAGACGTCTAATGTAGGGTATGTCGACCCTGTAGTTTATAAACGGGAACCTGTAAGTGGACGATGGACTAGAGATGACCTAGTAGTCAGTCGACGAGCTCAATAGAGTTTTAATAGAAAAACTTGAGTATCAAAGTCGAATCCAATGGGATCTAATGATTGGACGTTAGAGCCTGAGCGGCAGAGTCGGCTCAGAGTTGATCAGTAATAGTTGTAAAGCCCTGTAAGGCAAGTACTTCTGAACTTTTCTTCAAGATAGATTGCCAATATTTTTGAACTGTTTTATAACATATCGCTATTATCCAAAATAACTCATGTTTTATAATGCAAGTGCTTTAAACTATTTAACTTTGAACCCTGATTTTTCTTGATCTTGAGCCATAAGCCTTATTCTTTATAAACCATCCTTTGTTGATCCTCAAACACCAAACCACACAAATATGATACTACACCCCAAATGTATAACTACCAAACACCAAATATTGGAACAAAATTGTTTAAAAACACAGAAACCTTTATACCCCAACCATTCTTTATAACATCAAAGAACTATACCTTGAAGAAAATCATTACTGGTCTAATATCTAATCCTTTACAAACTGGAAACCATTTCTTATACATACCTTGATATACCCTTGTGATACTCAAGAATTACATTACGCTTTTATACCAATGCTTTATTATTGTTGATTATGATCTTGCTTATTGAATTACATTGTTCATTATACTAAATTGTTTTAGAATTGGATAGTTTTCTTTATATGGACCAGATTCGTGGTCAGACCAGATTCGTGGTCGAATTAGGCCAATGTGTGCCTTGGATCCAGTTCGTAGAGCAGAGTTGTGTGCTTCGCTCGGGGTTAGTGCGTGACTGATCAGCAGCCTAACCTTGATTTTTAAAATTTAAAATGAATATCCAATTCTAATGATTATTTAAAAAGAAACTTGATTCCTCTGAATCATTTCATTTGATTGTTGATTAACCTCAGTTATCCCTATTAAGACTTGCTGAGCTAGTTAGCTCACCCTTGCGATTCTTTTATACATTTTACAGTTGAAAAAAATATGGATGATAGTGAAGTTCCTCAGTCCAAAGTGCGGGCTAAGGTTCCAGTTGAGTTGGATCGAGCTAGCAGAAACTTCATGCGGTAGAGAGATAGTCAGATTGTAAGAATGATTTTATTATCAGTTGTAAGTTAAATTAGTTGGGATTTGGTACGTTGTAATAAAGGTTAAGATTGTGGCTTGTTTTCATACTTTAACCTGTTGCGATCCGTGGTTATGTGAAACAGGGTCATTGCAAATAATATTTCCTATACAGGTTTATATATTGTGTATGTGTTGTGGACCCCAAACTTCTGACCCGGGTTTGGAGGGCGCCACAGTAGTCACCACAATTTCAATAACATCAGAGTTTAATCCATCAGAGTTTGCAGTATCAAGATTTAGACTGTCAGGAGTTACAGAATCAGAATTTAAAACTTCATTTTCGAATCTCAGATGATCATGATCATTGAAATATTCAAGTCTAGTAATCTTCTTATCATCAAAAGAGACATTGATCGATTCCATGACAACCCTTGTTCTTAAATTGTAGACTCTGAAGGCTTTTGTGGAAACTGGATATCCAACAAAAATTCCTTCATCAGCTTTTAGATCAAATTTCGATAGCTGTTCGGGATGAGTCTTAAGAATAAAACACTTGCATCCAAATACATGAAAATACTTCAGATTTGGGTTCTTTTTCTTCACCATCTCATATGGTATTTTTCCATGCTTGTTAATGAGTGTAGCATTCTGAGTAAAACAAGCAGTCTGTACAGCTTCAACCCAAAAGTAGGTTGGCAACTTTGCTTCATCAAGCATAGTTCGTGCAACTTCAATAAGAGTTCTATTCTTTCTTTCAACAACTCCATTTTGCTGTGGAGTTCCAGGAGCAGAAAATTCCTGCTTTATTCCATGGTTTTTATAGAACTCTTCCATAATCAAATTCTTGAACTCAGTGTCATTATCACTTCTTATGATCTTCACAGAATCTTTGACCAATTTATCCAGTTGCTTGACATGATCAATCAAGATAGATGCAGTTTCACTTTTTGTGTACAGGAAATACACCCATGTGTATCTGGTGAACTCATCCACTATGACCACAACATATTTCTTCTTTGCAATAGACATGACATTCACTGGACCAAATGGATCAACATGTAGTAGGTGATAAGGCTCAAGAATTGATGATTCAGTCTTGCTCTTGAATGAATATTTTCTTTGTTTTGCCTTCTGACATGAATCACAAAGGCCATCAGGAGCAAATACTGATTTTGGCAGTCCTCTCATAAGATCTTTCTTGACTAGTTCATTTATATTGTTAAAATTTAAACGAGAGAGTTTCTTGTGCCAATCCCAGCTTTCTTCAATTGATGCTCTACTTAACAGACAGATTGCAGAACCATTAGTAGTTTTTGAAATCTTGGCTTCATAAATGTTACCATGCCTGTACCCTTTCAGAACAACTTCGCCTGTAGAATTGCTTACAACTTCACAGTGTTCTTCAAAGAAATCCACATGATAACCTCTGTCACAGATTTGACTAACACTCAGCAGATTGTGTTTAAGTCTTGAGACCAGAGCTACTTTTTCAATGATGACATTCTCAAGATTGATATTGCCATATCGCAGAGTTTTTCCAATGTTGCCATCTCCATAAGAAACACCTGGGCCAGCTTTCTCCACAAAGTCTGATAGCAGGGCTTTATTTCCAGTCATATGTCCGGAACATCCACTATCCAGAACTAGGATGTTTTTTCTGTTGCCCTGCAATCACAAAGACCACTAATGATTAGTTTTAAGGACCCAGACTTGCTTGGATCTTTTGGCCTTTTTAAGTTTGTTAACATTTGCAGCGGATTTAGCATCAGAGTTTATGTTAACATTTTTCTTATCAGAATTTGCAATATCAGACTTTGCGTCAGAACTTACACTAGAAGGAATAATGCTAACTTTCTTTACAGAAGGTTTTGTTTGATAATAATCATAGTACAAACTATGATATTTCTTACAAGTATAAATGGAATGCCATAAACTACCACAATGAAAACAAGGATTTTGTGGCTTATATTTAATAGACTGACTCTTAACTCCTGACTTTGAAGGTAAGGAGTTTATATTCATATTCTTCCTGTAAAAAGAAGCCAGATGGTTAGAGTTTCCACAGTTATGACATGTTTTTCTAGGAGCATTAGGAACAAGCTTATAATTGTTACTTTTGTTCACACCTTCCTTTCCATTCCTATTTTTCCTAGGTGGATTTACCTTGTTTACATTCTTAACATCTTTCAGCTTATGTTTAAGCTGCTTCTTTGTCATTAAGCCTATATTAACTTCAGTTGGATTATCTTGTTTAGGTTTGCCAGAAGTTACTTTCTCGTTAACTTCTGATTTCTCAATATCAGACTTTGTAGTTACAAACTTAACAGGATTTACCTTTGGTTTTTGTTTAACAACTATATGCTCAGTTTCTACAGTTCTCTTACTATTCTTATCATCTCCATAACCTAATCCCTCATTCCAGTTTCCACTACTAAGAATATCCTGAGTTGCTTTACCAGAGTTAGTTTAAGTCCTGATAATCTCTCTTTCCTTTTCTAACTCAGTTTTTAGAGATTCATTCATTTTTAGCACTTCATCCCTAACATAAAAGGCATCATCTCTATCTTTCTGAGTTTGATGGAACATGACTAACTCTTTTTCTAAATAACCATTCCTCTTTTTATAAGCAAGATTTTCAGAAGTTAATCTTTCACATGTTAAAGTTTGATCTTTATAACTAATGAACATGGTTTTAAGATATCTTCTCAACTTAGTAATATCATCAGTATGAAAGACATAAGTAGTTTGAGGTACCTTTAAGTCAGCAGTATCAGAACTGCTATCAGCATTTGCCATCATGGCATAGTTTTCCTCATCCTCAGAATCTGAAGCATCTGACCAGCTTTTCTTCTCTGTGAAAAGAGCCTTGCCTTTGTCACTCTTCCCTTTTCTGCAATCAGGAGATATGTGGCCTTTCTCACCACAGTTGTAGCATTTAACATTTGAGTAATCTCCTCTGTCAGACTTTCCTCCTTTGCCTTCAGATTTTCTGAAACCTTTCTTATCAGAACTTGTACCTTTCCTGGAATTTTTTTTTCCTCTCCTGAATTTTCTGTATGCAATCTTTGTGATTCCTTTCACCATAAGAGCACACAGCTTCATCATCTCTTCATCAGGGTCTATCTCAGGTATACTTTCAGTTTCTGAGTCATCATCACTATCAGAACTTGATGACTCAGTATCAGACTTTGTGATGAGAGCCTTGCCCTTGCCTTTTTTGAGGCAACAACTTTGGGACTTTCCTCCTCAACCATAAAAGCAACTGTCCTTGACTTTCTTCCATTCCTCTTGCTTCTTTGTTCCATCTTAAGTTCATGAGTCTTGAGCATCCCATAAATTTCATCAAGAGTTATTTAATCAAGATTATAGTTGTCTCTTATTATTGTGGCCTTCAAATCCCATCTTTCAGGAAGAATTAACAGGAATTTAAGATTTGAATCTTCAATATCATACTCTTTGTCAACTAGTGACAAATCATTCAAGAGTTTGACAAATCTGTCATATAAATCAGTTAATGACTCATCAGGGTTTGAGTCAAAGTGCTCATACTCTTGAGTGAGTATTGTCTTTCTGTTCTTCTTGATTGAATCAGTTCCCTGACACCTTGTTTCCAAAGCATCCCATATCTCTTTTGCAGTCTTGCATTGAATTACCATGTTTGACATGACATTATCAATGGCACTATGCAGCAAGTGTCTTACCTTTGCATCCTTTGCAATCGATGAAATATCTTCAGCAGTGTAATCACTTTTCTCCTTTGGTACAGACTTTGTTGGCTGACCTACAACTTCCATAGAGAGTTTGGTTGGCATATGTGGTCCTTCATTAATCCTGTCGAGATATTCTGGATCAGTAGCTTCCAGAAACATAGCCATCTTCACTTTCCATATGGAATACTCAGAAGGTTTCAACATGGGAACTCTTATAGTCTCATATCGACTATGGGTTATGGTTTTTGAAGGTTCTTCAGTTTTGGTGGGCTTGGTTGGAGTTTCTTCTTCAGACATGATTGTTTATGGATCTTAAATTGTACGTGTGTTAACAGATATGCTCTGATACCACTTGTTAGGTCACACACTGTAGAAGGGGGTTGAATACAGTGTTTACTACAATCAAATCGAATATAAGAACTCAAATAACAGAAAACAGATTTTATTCAACATAATAAACTCTGTTACAATATGGAACTGTCCTTTCTCAGTGATGAACAAATTATCACGAGAGCTGCTAGGGTTACAAAGAATAATAACTTCGATAATGATAACCCTTATAGTGTAAACCCTATGCCTGTGTTTATATACTACACAGTTACAAGATAAATTCTAATTGATATGGAACCTAATTCTGCTTCCTAAAATATATCAACTAGTTATTTTTCTTCCAAGTATTCTATTCTTCATAGAATTCTTTCTCCATGCATAATTCTTTCTGTCTTAGTCTCGATCTTCTTTCCTTTCAATCTGCCGTCTGCCTTATCTGAAAGTCTCTTAAGTCCTGATATTATCTCCTGATAAATATCTTCTGATAACTTAAGTTCTGATAACTTAAGTTCTGATATCTTAAATTCTATCTTCAGTATAAGTGCTGATTTCCAGTTAAGTACTGACTTGTCCTGTTAGGTAAAATCTGAAAACTAAACACAAATCATATTGTACATGACATTATCAAATATATCTAACAATAGCCATCTTCACTTTCCGTATGGAATACTCAGAAGGTTTCAACATGGGAAATCTTATAGTCTCATATCGACTATGGGTTATGGTTTTTGGAGGTTCTTCAGTTTTGGTGGGCTTGGTTGAAGTTTCTTCTTCAGACATGATTGTTTGTGGATCTTAAACTGTTTGTGTGTTAACAGATGGCTCTGATACCACTTGTTAGGTCACACACACTGTAGAAGGGGGTTGAATACAGTGTTTACTACAATCAAATCGAATATAAGAACTCAAGTAACAGAAAATAGATTTTATTCAACACAATAAACTCTGTTACAATATGGAACTGTCCTCTCTCAGTGATGAATAAATTATCACGGGAGCTGCTAGGGTTATAAAGAATAATTACTTCGATAATGATAACACTTATAGTGTAAACCCTATGCCTGTGTTTATATACTACACAATTACAAGATAATGTTCTAATTGATATGGAATATAATTCTGCTTCCTAAAATATATCAACTAGTTATCTTTTCTTCCAAGTACTCTATTCTTTATAGATTTCTTTCTTCATGCATATTTCTTTCTTTCTTAGTCTCGATCTTCTTTCCTTTCAATCAGCCGCCTGCCTTAAGTCCTGATATTATCTCCTGATACATATCTTCTGATAACTTAAGTTCTGATAACTTAAGTTCTGATATCTTAAGTTCTGTCTTCAGTATAAGTGCTGATTTCCAGTTAAGTACTGATTTGTCCTGTTAAGTAAGATCTGAAAATTAAACACAAATCATATTACACATGACATTATCAAATATATCTAACAAGACAGCTGATCAGGCTATCTCCATAGGACAACTCTATCTTGGCTATCCTATAAAATTTATTCTGGAACTCAGAGACTAGCTAGGTCCCTGTCACGCTGGACTGGTGGTTATAATAGGATGCGCAGCCACTTCGCCTCTTACTCTATCTTCTTGGCCGTTACGGGCCCTTGTGCATGCTCATCCAATTATCTGATCAACTTTATCCAGTTTTCGAAACCACTTACCTATCTTTTTTCAAAATAATTCTATCACAGCATACTTTCCAAAACATTTTCATTTTTATTCAAAGTTTAGAGATAGGTACTTTCAGAAGTTACTTTCCCCCCGAAAACACAAGTTAACAAAACAATTTGAACACATAGGATACGTAATTTAAACCGTTATGTTCCAGTACAAAATTTAAATCAACAATTATTCATATATTACTGAACCATAAAGATATGGTCAGGGGTACTTGCCTTGCAGAGCTTTACAAATATTATCGATTGACCTTGAGCCGACATGAACGCTCAGGCTTTATCGTCTAACCACTAGATCACCCTGGATAAGACTTCAACACTGAGGTCCTTCGATTGGAACCTTACTGAGCTCGTCGATTATCCACTAGGCTATCTTTAGACCAACGCCACCTCTTGGGCCTTCCGACTAGAACCTATAGGTTTAAATACCCTAATTTAGACATTCAATTATGCTTGACATATCCTCGCTAACAATCTACCCGTACGTTAACAAAAACCGACTCGTATCACAAACATTATTGTATTACATGCATCAGTTAGGGTTCACATTCTCGAAAATTGATTCGGTGTTCATTTTCAGAAAATACGTATACTCGTCATTGTATGAAATTAGGATTATTGGTTTTGGAAAAACATTTCACCACAATATACAATCAGGTTTCATATAAAACATATGTTCATATATTTATATATATTCGCTCGACGTCCTGATAATTATTGGATACGCTCCCGTATTTCCGTAGTTCAATTTTCCGGAAATCGGACAGCGTCTCCTTTGTTTATCGGACTACCCGTCGAAACAATTCGACGTCACAACCAACAAATAACCCAACAACCACAAATCCTAATCACCGGTATTACTCAATTATTTACTATTATTCGCATTTTATATATTTATTCATATTAGGACTTATAAATAGATCATCACCGTCCACCGTCCGCTCGTCGAAATTCATCGAGGACGGCGGTAAAATCCGCGGGTACCCGATTAATTCGGGTTTCCAACGCTAAATTCTAACAATTAAAATATCCTCGAAAATAATTAATTCCAATAATTTCAGGGATTCACTCAAATTTTTACTAAAATAATTCGAACAAATACATTAAATGTTCATTCGAAAATTTCAGAAAAATATTCGAATAATCCAATCAAAAACCCAATCGAACATTTCCAAATTCGGATAATCCCGAACCAAAACAGCATCGCAAAGGAACAGAAACCACGCAAAGGACACACGCAGATCACCCTGCCGGAAAATAACCCGGTGGCAATTGGAATAAAAACAAGGCACAGACCCACTACTGACATACATACATACACATATATACGTGTATATATATACATACCATCAAAACGGAATCGAACCCAAGAACCCAGTGGCCGGAGAATCCAGAAAGGCGGCCGGAAACTCTCCCCAAAACGGAGGAGAATCAGGAGGCTAAAAGAAAACCGATAGACATAGATAGGATGAGAGAGACTAGCAAAGAGAGATGAGGATATGGAAGAAAGGAGAGAATCGGGAGAGTAAGAACCGAGAAGAAACAGGGGTGGGGAGGAGTTTGAATAATTTTGTTGTTTTTTTCTTTTTCTGCTACTGACACGTATTTGGTAATCCAAAGATAATTACCACGTTTCCTTCTTGTTCTGGGACTAGGTTTTGATCCGTTAAACATAATTTAACGGTATAATTTGTCAATAAAACAACTCTAAATAACTCTATATAAATTTTAAAATTTTATAAAAATTCTGAAACTAATAAAATAAAATTTTCACAATTTAATATGAAAATTTTAAATTGCACAACATACCCGCTTTTAACAAATTAACTGAAAAACGAGCACGTGAAGTTAATCCCAAAAATTTCCCAAATAATTCTAAAATTCTCAGAATATTCTAAACTTAAATAAATATGAATTTCATAATTTTCAAAGAATTCTGGAATTAAATACTGATTTTACAATTAAATACAATCTGAAGATCATTTAAGGATAAATAATCAATAAAATATTGATTTCTCAATTTTATAAAACCTAAAAATAATTAATAAAATTATGAAGCCATAAAAATGATTTTAGAGATAATTAAGGTATTTATGAAAATAAATCTTGAATAGAATCACCTTTAAATACAAAAACAAAACAACACAGCTTCACAACTAATTACACAAATAATTCTCGAACACCAATAATCACATATGATTAATAACAAAATAATATTCAGCTGACTGAACCCTTACACATATTTGATTTATTTATTCAATAATTACACACTTAAGTAATAAAAATATACGGGTCATTATATCATTCCCCCTTAAAAAGATTATGTCCTTAGAATCTGGACTAATTAAACAAATGAGGATATTTGTCAAGCATATCTGACTCTAACTTTCAAGTAGACTCTTCTACTCGAGGATTCATTCAAAGCATACTCACTATAGATATGAACTCATTCTTAAGGACTCGCTCATAACGATTTAGGATTTGGGTCGATCATTCCACGTAGAACAAGTTTGGATGAGAGCCCATTGGCTCCTAATCCACGACTTGATTCAAATCAGAAATATGTTGCTTTAACATTGACACGTGGAACGCACTATAAATTTGCTGCAACTGCGGCGATAATACTAACTCATGAGCAACTTCATCTATCTTCCTCGATACCTCAAATGGTTCCATATATTTGGGACTCAACTCGCCATTTTAATCAAACCTAACCAATCTCTTCCAAGGTAAAATTTTTATTAATACCAACGATCCTATTTCTATATCCCTACTCTTTCGATGCAAATCCGCCTTCTTTCTTTGTCTATCCCGAGCTGCTTCAACTCTTTTCTGAATCAACACCAATACGTCCTTCGTGCGCTGAATTAACTCAGGACCTAACAACATTCCTACTCCCACTTTCTCTCAATAGAAGGGAACCCACACTTATGTCCACACATGGCTTTGCAAGATAGTATTCTCCTACTAGCATCATAACTGTTAACATAGAAAAAACTCAATCAATGGTACGTGATTACTTTAGTTTCCTTTTTAGATCCAAAATATCTACTCTCAACATATCTTATATTGTCTGAATCTTCTTTTTACTTTGACCCTTCGTCTACGGATGATAGGCGGTGCTCATTTTCAACCTAGTTTCCAAACATTCGACACCTCCTACTCCTTTCCATCAGTTAAGACTGGAAAGTAATCTCATATCTTCATTCTTCTCACCTTCAGATATTTGAACTTTACATCCCACTTTTTCCAATTCTTTTATTAATTCCTCAGCAATTTTAATCACATTCAATCCTTTCCTTCTAATCTTCGTAGGGAAATCCTTGGGCGTTCCACATAGACATCCTTGGTCTTTGAATAAATGTTGATGTTATCAATAAATACGATCATGCTTATCCAAGCACTCCTTATACGCCATGCTCTTTAAATCCTTAGAAATGACTGATACATTTGTTATTCCATATAATATCACCAGAACTTGCAATGCTCATAACTTCATCACCTTTCTTCCATAACATCACTGATACACCCCACGGAGATAAATCCGGTATGATCACCTCCCCTTTTCAATAACTTCTGCAGTTACTTAACTAATTCTTTCATCTCCCTGGCCTCTGGAGAGACTCCGTGTCATTCATTTATTACCCGAACTTCTTCCACCTTAGGTACTTTCTTCTTCGTATCTCTACATGTGGTGGATCTACCTTATATTCCTGGCTTATTAACTCTTTTTCTCGCATGATTGGAAGAACCTCTTTTCTTGCTTCTGCCCCTAGAAACTTACCTTACTATTATCTTCCATACACTTTACAATTCGCTTTCTCTAAAAGTCAGCCTTTGCCTTATGACATGACAACCAATTCGTTACTAAAATCATATCAGAATTTACCTTAATCTAATTAGAACCGACTTCTATCTAACTGACCATTAGTTGGTAAAATTAACCAACTTTCTCTTTTAATTGATCAATTAGAGTATCAACAGAAACATCAATAACACACAAAAGTATACGTTGTATCCTTAAGAGTAGGGTATTTTCCAAAAATTTGTGCAACATTTTCTCTGTATTATTGACTACCAGTCGGACTCAAGCCGACACCAACAATCAACCAACAACCATACTAATCCATTACCATCAACCAACCACCAACAAGTATACTAACCAACTGCCACCACTCAACTACATGATTCACAATACCGTCACACATAACATACTAATAACCATATGTATCACTAACCAACATAACAAAACGGGGTTTGCTATATCAGCCACAACTACCAAAAAGCAGCCTCGCAAACCAGGTCAGACTTAAGGAACTTTGAATTCTGCTGGACATACTAGTCCAATTTCAACCAACCATTCTTCTAAGGGCAGTTCCCTATCATTTGCCATAGACTCGCGTACCACTGAATTAACTTTTCTAAGACGATAACCTTCTTCAATGGATCGCCAATCCTTTCTGCTGTCGTTATTCCAAAATAGCAACCAGATACAGAACTTTTACTTATCCTGACGGTCAACTCTTCGTTTACTTTCCATAACTAGGAGGTCTGACTACAGAGGTTATCGAAGGAAATTCATTGCCATAAAATGCCAAATAAAATTTTGAAATCAAGATAATCCATTTTGAAAGAAAAGTGAAGAAGATGCGGATATGACTGGGAGCAACCATACAAGTACGTAAGATGGCCAGTCTTAGTACCATAAAGTTTACAACACATAATTCGGTGGCGTCCCACTAGACCCTTTGCCACACAGACAAATAGTTAAATCATATGTATTGTTTTCCCCAATCAACCGATAGAACCTCTGAGGAAAGAAATATAAGGGTTCAAGATATAAACCATAGTACTGAACCACATTCACTATGAAACTCGGCTATCATAGCAGCCACTGACTATTACCATTCCATCTGAACTTTCACGGTCGAATTCGCTTCCTCGAGAAAGGAAACTAAAAACCTCTACCAGACATTTCTAGTGATACCTATATACAAGGGAAACTTACTACAAGCTAGGGCAGTTCCAGCCGATCCTCAATAGACATCAGGGTTACGCCTCTGAAACCCTTGACTGAACTCATAGACTCGCTCCTCTGATTAAGTTACTGACTCACATCTATATATAAACCTTTCTGCACTCTTTTGACTCTATTTCGAACCTAAATCAGGGACTCAAACTTGTAGCTCTGATACCAACTGTGACGGCCTCAACCCCAGGGTCAGGAGTTGACATCACCAACAATAATAATAATAAACATAATATAATCTAAATCATTAATTATACATAACCACGACCCCTTTACCAAGACCTTTTCCTGGTTTAAGTATGATTTATGGTACAACTATTACAAAACCGACTTACATCAAACCATCCTGACACAACTAACTTAATACAGCAACTCAATAGACCATTTTCGGTCCAACACTACTACCTCAGAGGAGCCTGACATGGAAGAAACTGAAACTCTGCCCTGACTACTGCGGAAGAATCTCCTAGGCATCCGAAATACATATATAAAACATTTTACAAGGGTGAGCAATCAATTGCTCAGCAGTACCACTATATGAATAATAATAAAAAACAGTTTATGATAACCATTTATAGGAACAAAAATAATAACTCGTTTATAGAAAACAAGTGATAACAGATGAAAACCGATGAAACTGATGAAAACTGGATATAATAGCTAGCATGCTCTATAAAATATCTCATTAATTGTGCCGTGTAAATGCCAGAGTTCAATTTTAGCATGCTATTTTCATTTTCAAAACTTCCGTTCCATTACAGGAACCATAAAACCATTTGTCCCGTTACGGGGACCCAAAATCACTTATTTCGTTACGGGAACCATAAAACCTCATTCATATATAAAAGTGTTGGATGATCCCTGGTGAGACAGCTGATCAGGCTATCTCTATAGAATAACTCTATCTTGGCTATCCTATGAAATTTGTTCCGGAACTCAGAGACCAGCTAGGTCCCTGTCACGCTGGGCTGGTGGTTATAACAGGATGTGCAACCACTTCGCCTCTTACGCTATCTTCCCGGCCGTTACGGGCCTTGTGCACGCTTATCCATTTATCTGATCAACTTTATCCAGTTTTCCAAACCACTTACCTATCTCTTTTCAAAACAATTCTATCACAGCACACTTTCCAAAACATTTTCATTTTTATTCAAAGTTTAGAGATAGGTACTTTCAGAAGTTACTTTTTCCCCAAAACACAAGTTAACAAAACAATCTGAACACAGAGGATACATAACGTAAACCATTCGGTTCCAGTACATAAATTTAAATCAACAATTATTCATATAATACCGAACCATAAAGATATAGTCAGGGGTACTTGCCTTGCAGAGCTTTACAAATATTATCGATTGTCCTTGAGCCGACACAGACGCTCAGGCTTTATTCTAACCACTAGATCACCCTCGATTCGACTTCAACACTCAGTTCCTTCGATTGGAACCTTACTGAGTTCGTTGACTGTCCACTATGCTATCTTTAGACCAACGCCAACTCTTGGGCCTTCCGACTGGAACCTATAGAGTAGAAATACCCTAATTTAAACATTCGATTATGCTTGACATATCCTCGCTAACAATCTACCCATACGTTAACAAAACCTGACTCGTAACACATACATTATTGTAATACATACATCAGTTAGGGTTCACGTTCTCGAAAATCGATTCGGTGTTCATTTTCGGAAAATACGTATACTCATCATTGTATGAAATTAGGGTTATTAGTTTTGGAAAAACATTTCACCACAACATACAATCAGGTTTCGTATAAAACATATGTTCATATATTTATATATATTCGCTCGACGTCCCGGTAAATATTGGATACGCTCCCGTATTTCCGTAGTTCGATTTCCCGGAAATCGGACAACGTCTCCTTTGTTTATCGGACTACCCGTCGAAATAATTCGACGTCACAACCAACAAATAACCCAACAATCACAAATCCCAATCACCATTATTACTCAATTATTTACTATTATTCGCATTTTATATATTTATTCGTATTAGGACTCAGAATTAGATCATCATCGTCCACCGTCTGCTCGTCGAAATTCATCGCGGACGGTGGTAAAATCCGCGGGTACCCGATTAATTCGGGTTTCCAACGCTAAATTCTACCTATTAAAATATCCTCATAAATAATTAATTCCAATAATTTCAAGGATTTACTCAAATTTTTACTATAATAATTCGAACAAATACAATAAATGTTCATTCAAAAATTTCAGAAAAATATTCGAATGATCCAATCAAAAACCCAATCAAACATATCCAAATTCGGATAATCATGAACCAAAACAGCATCGCAAAGGAACAAAAACCACGCAAAGGACACACGCCAATCACCCTGCCGGAAAATAACCCGGCAGCAATCGGAATAAAAACAAGGCACAACCCCACTACTGACATACATACATACACATATATATGTGTAAATATATACATACAATCAAAACGGAATCGACCCAAGAACCCAGTGGCCAGAGAATCCAGAAAGGCGGCCGAAAACTCACCCCAAAACGGAGGAGAATTAGGAAGCTAAAAGAAAACCGATAAAATGAGATATGATGAGAGAGACTAGAGAGAGAGATGAAGATATGGGAGAGAGGAGAGAATCGGGAGAGTAAGAACCGAGAAGAAATAGGGGTGGGGAAGGGTTTGATTAATTTTGTTATTTTTTTTCTTTTTCTGCTACAGACACGTATCAGGTAATTCACATATAATTGCCACATTTGCTTCTTATTTTGGGACTGGGTTTTGATCCGTTAAATATAATTTAACGGTATAATTTATCAATAAAACAACTCTAAATAACTCCATATATATTTTAAAATTTTATAAAAATTCTGAAACTAATAAAATAAAATTTTCGCAATTTAATATTAAATTTTTAAATTGCGCAACATACCCGTTTTTAACAAATTAACGGATAAACGAGCACGTGAAGTTAATCCTAAAAATTTCTAAAATAATTCTAAAATTCTCAGAATATTCCAAACTTAAATAAATATGAATTTCATAATTTTCATAGAATTTTGGAATTGATTACTGATTTTACAATTAAATACAATCAGAAAATTATTTAAGGATAAATAATCAATAAAATATTGATTTCTCAATTTTATAAAACCTAAAAATAATTAATAGAATTATGAAGCCATTAAAATGATTTTAAAGATAATCCAAGTATTTATGAAAATAAATCTTTAATAGAATCACCTTTAAATATAAAAACAAAACAACACAGCTTCACAACTAATTACATATATAATCCTCGAACACCAATAATCACATATGATTAATAATAAAATAATATCCAGCTGACTGGACCTATACACATATTTAATTTATTTATTCAATAATTACACACTTAAGTAATAAAAATTTACGGGTCGTTATACTGTGATATAGAGGTGCTTGACGTGTGATATTGTTGTGTTTTTGCTTTTTATGGTGAGGATTGGAAAAAGTGGTTCATGAGACTGATATGGAGATTTGGATAGTGATCTCCCATCAATAGTGTCAATGAAAGGGAGAAGCATTGGAGTTCTCCTAGGATGGAATTGAGAGTGTCTAGGATCCATGCAAGAAGAAAATGAATACACAGAGAAGAGGGAAATAAGATGCAGTTTGTGTTTGTGTATGTTAAAATGCATGCATGGTAGTGGCCTTATAAACAGTTCAAAGAACTCCTGTGGTAGCACGATGACTAGGAATAAAGAATCAGTTTCTTTTAAGTAAGCATAATACACACACACACATATATATATATATATATAATGCATGGCTGACAAATGCATAGTATAGTCCTTAAATACAATGCAGATATGGCTGATCACATGTAATATTGTCAACAAGCTACTCAAGTAATAAGCATAGAAAGCACATGTACTGTCTTATTTAGACACTTACTTCCAATTTTAATTAAAGACAATTTTGACTTCAACTGGATGAATTTTATTTTTGGTTGTTTTATATGATGGAATTTATGCAGGAAGATATGCAGTGCTTATGTATGCAAGGCATATGCAGAGAGTTCAAGAAATAGAACTCTCAAAGCTGTGCATATACATTTAATGAAGCATGCATTAAAGAACCATGATTGTTCATTAATATATTCCTTTTGTACACAAAAAAGATTTAAAGTAGAAGGATTTTATAAAGAGCCAAAGTTTCATTAAATGAGTGCAGTCATTTTATGAATATTGTGAATTAATTATCCAGACTCGACTGTTCATGATTGATGTGACTGGTTTTGAACTCTTTAGACCATTTAATTTCCACTCATATAAACATCATTCAAGTAACAATTGTACACATAAATACTAACAGCCAAGTGAAGTAATCACATATACATAAAGATAAAGAATAACAACAACTATACACAACTACAAATAGTTGTTCACAACTTCCACAAGATGCAAAATGATTTTATTTCTATTTTTGTGGCCGTTTCACCAGTGATCCAGATATTGGGAGTCTCTAAGGGATTCCTAACCAGGTCTTAGTGTCAGGGCATTATGTGTGAGTGTTTTATACATATATGATTAATGCAATGACTGAATAATGTATAACCAAACAAGGAATTTTAGTGAATTCACTAGGTAGTTATCAAGACTTAAATATACTCAGTTTTCATGATAAGAATCCAAATCACAGCTCCAATTAGGATTATACTAAATTGTGTTTAATTACACATAATTCTGATTTTACACAATTCCTTATGCAATTGATTAGTTTGCAAGTAAATACCAATTGAATTTGATCTATCAATATGATATAAACCAGTTAATAATTGATTTTAACTATCGAAGCACAATATAGCACATAATGTGTTTTATTAATCACATTATTATCTAATAAACTTTCCAGACATTTGATTAGTCATTAACCAATCACAACTGATCAGTAATTTTAATTCTTATTGAAACTTACACATAAGACCCTTTATCTTTAAGTTGTCTGATAGCCCTCTAAATAATAGTTTGCTAACAGTTCAGTTTTGATAACAAATGAATCATATCACAGAGACTCAGTCAAACCAAAACATATATATTTGAAAAGCTTATTTTAATCAAATATTAATTATTTAATTAACCATAAAAACCAAATTTAATCTTATGATCCCTTATTTCTTTAAATTAAATAATCGAATAATTCACACATAAAGATTAACAACTCTTTTAAACCAACTTTTAATCACATAGCAAATTCACTTCGAAATAATCAAAGGATAGTTCACTATATTATTCACAACAATTCATCAAGATGATTTATATTAACAAATACGTCATAGTGAATTAGATAATCAAATTTCTCGTGTATAAAACCAACCAGACTCAAAATAATTAAACCTTGTTATCTTAATTAACCATATAATGTATTTAACCTTCGACCTCATCAAAAAAAGATCAGCAAAATCAAACTGAGATCATAACTGCACTGATTTATTTAACTGATGGAAGATACTACACAAATAATTATCAACGAATAGTCCACATACTCGTAACACCGAATTTAAATTACAAATTAGTGAATCAATGTACACATGCACTTCGAGTTTCACATATAAACATGAAAATTAATAAAAATTCTTACCTTCGCCCATGGCCTAGAAGCGTTCATGGATTTTTACCTATTTCAACTCGTTTGACCCTGAATTGAACGATTTAATGAGTTGACTCGATAACTCGTCCGAGTTGACTCAACTGAGTCGGTCTGATACCTTCACCAAACTTCATTTTTCTGCTCGATCTATCACTCTCTTCTTCTTGTTCTTCGTTTAACCTACATAAAATGCTCAACAACCTTGAATTAGGGTTTGTAACATCATTATTTGATCGAATCAAACCGTAAGAATATATATGTATATGCATGTTGATTTCAATCTAGATCCGAGTTCAATTGCTTTGAAATTGAGTCGATTTGATCGAAATCGGTTCGATTTACCCAACCCTAATCTTTGATTCAATCGATTTAGGATTAAATCGTTTATAATATATTTATATAGTATTTGTAGAGATAATAAAATTAAGGTATGTTTGAATAGAAATGATGAACTCATCAGAACAGACTGAGAACGGCGACGAGTTCCAGAGAGAAAAATGAGAGAAGAAAGAGGCGAGAATGAGAGTAAAATGAACAGTGAAACCCTGATTTATGTTATATATATATTAATGATTATGAATGGCCAGGATTAACTGGTTATAGAAATGGATGGTCCAGATTTAAGGTTTTATAGAATATGAATTGGGCTGGTTGTTGTTATAACCGGCTTGAACATAATTAAGGTTAATTGGGTTGGACTTCTAGAAATATAAAATATAATTTTTGTAAATAAAATATTTTTAAAGATATTTCGAAATACATATATATATATATATCTATATATATAGAAGAATATTTTTGATATATATATATATTTATTAATTTTTTTGTGCCCATATTTATTTTATTTTAAAATAAACTCTTTTCTGTGCACTTGATCCATTTAATTTCTGAAAAATCCGATCAATAAATAATTATTGATAAATCTGAACTATTGAGATAATAAATAGATAGTAGAAAGTAGTTTATTCTTAAAATAAATTTATAAATATTTACATAAAATATAAATAATATATTTTAAGAGCATATTATTTATTTGAATATTCTAGCATTCCTAAATCCAAACGGAGTTAAGTGAACCTGTCTGAATTTAATGGTTTTGTAAAAATGTCAGTGAGGTTATACTCAGTTTCAATGTGAGTCATTTTTATATCGCCTTTGTTGACATGATCACGTATAAAATGATGTCTCACATCTATGTGTTTGGATCTGGAGTGCAGCACAGGATTTTTACTTAAATCAATAACACTTGTATTATCACATAATATGGAGATTACATCAAATTTTGTACCACTCATACTTTTTCTGTCGACTAAATATCCAGCATAGTCTGAATCAGAATAATAAGTTAAGTCAATGGTACTCCTTTAGGATACCAAAAACCAATATTAGTGGTACCTTTAAGATATCTCAGTATCCTTTTTACTGTGGATAAATGAGATTCTTTTGGTGCTACTTGAAATCTGGAACATTTACAAACACTATATTGAATATCGGGTCGACTTCCGGTAATATATAATAAGCTACCAATCATGCCTCCATATTTCTTAGTGTCGACGAGAATTCCTTTAGGATACTCCGTTAGTTTGTCAGATATTGACATAGGTGTGGAAATTGGTTTGCAATTTTCCATTTCAAATTTCTTTAGCATTTCATTACAATATTTTGATTTTGAAATATGAATGCCCTCGTCCGATTGTCTTATTTGCAATCCCAAAAAGAAATTTAATTCACCCATCATACCCATTTCAAATTCTTTGCTCATATAGTCAGAGAATTCTTTACATAGTACATCATTTATTGAACCAAATATGATGTCATCTATATATATTTGTACAAGCAAGATATCATTTGTTTCTTGTCTTGTGAATAAGGTTTTATCGGCAGTTCCCATTTTAAAGTTATTTTCTAACATGAATTTGCTCAACCTTTCATACCAGGCTCTTGGGGCTTATTTTAATCCGTATAGAGTTTTGTATAATTTGTATACATATTCTGTATATGTCGCATCTTCAAAGCCGGGAGGTTATTTAACATATACTTCTTCTTCTTCTAGTATCCAGTTTAAGAATGCAGATTTTACATCCATTTGATATACTTTAAAATCCTTATGACATGCAAAAGCTAATAGCATTCGAATTGATTTAATTCGTGCTACCGGTGCATATGTTTTATCAAAGTCGATACCTTCCATTTGAGTATAGCCTTGTGCAACCAGTCTAGCTTTATTTTGAACAACAGTTCCATTTTCATTTAACTTATTTCTAAATACCCATTTAGTTCCAATTATGGAAGTACCTTT
Source organism: Apium graveolens (assembly GCF_009905375.1). NCBI lineage: Eukaryota > Viridiplantae > Streptophyta > Magnoliopsida > Apiales > Apiaceae > Apium > Apium graveolens. The sequence goes on from NC_133654.1 coordinate 45,972,522, forward strand.
GGGTTTTGGAGCAAGTTCCCAAACTTTGATATGAGAAAATTGGGTTAATTCTTCTTGCATTGCAGAGATCCAATCTCCGTCTAACAAAGATTCTTTAGCGGTCTTAGGTTCTATTTGTGATAGAAAACTAAGGTGATTCACAATGTTTTGAACTTGTGACCGCATTTTATTTCCTTTACTTAAGTCTCCTAGAACATTGTCCAAATGATGACTTCTAATGTTTGGAACATCTTTAGGTAGTTCAATATTTGTTTCTAACAATTCTAGTGGATTTGTTGGAGATGATGAGCCAAAATCCACAATTTTGAATTGTCGAATAATATTCTCAATATTGTCTTGTGTGACATATTCTTTGTCTACAAGATCTTTGTATTTAGGTGATGGTTTTGATTCATCAAAAGCTATGTTCATTGATTCTTCCACCACTAGAGAATTTAAATTAAATACTCTATAAGCTTTACTATTCGTTGAATATCCAAGGAATATACCTTTATTTGATTTTGGATCAAATTTTGTAAGGTAATCTTTGGAGTTTAAGATATAGAATTTACTTCCAAATACTCTAAAGTAATTAACTTTAGGAGTTTTACCAAAATAAAGCTCATATGGAGTCTTTTGTATTATAGGTCTTAATATGACTCTATTTAGTATATGACATGCAGTTGACATTGCCTCGACCCAAAAATATTTAGGACGACGATATTCATTTATCATTGTATTTGCCTTTTCTTGTAAAGTTATATTATTCTTTTCAACTACTCCATTAGATTGAGGAGTATAAGGAGCAGAAAAGTTATGAGTGATACCATTAGTTTCACAAATATTGTAAAGTTTGAATTTTCAAATTCTTTACCATGATCAGTTCTTATGTAGACTATGGTATTATTTTGTTGGTTTTGAATTATTTCGCATAAAGAAGAAAAAGATTCAAAAGCATCACTTTTGGTTTTGAGGAATTCTGTCCACGTAAATCGTGAATAGTCATCAACAACTACCAAAGTGTATGAACATCCTCCGAGGCTTTGTACTGGGACTGGACCAAAAAGATCCATGTTTAAAAGCTCAAGAGGTCGTGAGCTAGATACTATAAATTTTTCTTTATGAGATGCTCATATTGGTTTGCCAATTTCACAAGTTTCACAGATGTGATCCTTTTTATAATTTAATTTTGGTATTCCTCGTACATGTTCTTTAGTTGATATTTTTTAATCAACTTCATGTTTGCGTGTCCTAATCTTCGATGCCACAACCAAGGGTCATCTATAATAGTGATTAGGCATATATTAACATGCTTTCTCATGTCAAATATATAGACATTTTTGTCTCGAGGACACGTAAGGACTAATTTTCCATCTTTGTTAAGAATAGAACAATGAGTAGGATAGAAAATTACCTTATTTCCATTATCGCAAAGTCGACTTATCAAGAGAAGGTTGTACTTTAGTCTTGGGACTAGTTGTATGTCATATATCTTGAAGTGCTCGTTCCCGATGTCACCGATGCCAATAATAATACCTTTACTGCTATCTCCGAACGTGACACTTCCAGCAGTGACCTTTTTATTGTTGTTTAAGAGTGACTTATTACTGGTCATATGCCTTGAACATCCACTATCAAGGTACCACAAGTCTTGCTTAGCAGTAAGCTATACCTACATGATAAATCAATTAAATACATAGGTACCCTTTTGTCTTTAGGGTCCCGGGGTTATTACATCATAAGTAACATTTGAATTTGCATGGAAAAATCTAGGTATTGGATAAGCATTGTAAATTCACATAGAGATTTCTAGATGCATCATTCCTAATATTATAAAGTGTTCCCCATGTATATGTGGTATTTAATTTTGATCTTCTTGTACTAGCATAATTTTTAGAGTTTCCATGTTGATATATCATGCTTCTATCATTTGGATAATAAACATCATTTCTAGGAAATATGCCATGATATTTTGGTTTATTATCTTCAAACCTAATAGGTGGTTGAAAGAATTGAGATATAGGTTGCCTTTGATTGTTATTAGCTACCTTAGAATGGAATACATTCTTTTCAATATTTTTGGATGACTTATATCCTTTTTGAACCCATATATGCTTTCCTTTAAATTCACCACTTTTAAATTTACAATATGAAATAGTATGTCCGTGTCTATTGTAAAAGGAACATGTAAATGAAGGTGATTTATGAGAATTATTTTTAGTTTGTTCATGGTGTTGAACAACTTTCTTTGGTTGAACATTCTTATTATATCCTAAACCTTCATGCTTAAAGGAATTCTTAGAATGTACCATTCTATTTAATATCTCATTGCCTTTTGTAAATATTTGAATAACAATTTCGAGATTTTCTTTATCTTTGTTTAAGGCATCAATCTTGTTAAGAATTATTTCTTGATCCTTAACTTGAGATATGAGCTTGAAATTTTCTTGTTTTAACCGTTGAGCTTCTAGTTCTAAATATTTTTCTTTAAACTCATTGGTTTGTATTAGCTTATTCTCTTTTTCAAGATTATTTATTTGAGATTTAGTTGTTGAACTCTCTTGAGTAAGTGACTCGTTTTGTATTTTTAAGTTCAACAACTCAACATGAAGTTTACTAATATTTTCATTAGTTTGTAACTTCTCAGTTTCCATTTCTTCAGATTGGAAGATGAGAGACACATTTTCCACTTCTAGTTTGAGAATATTTTCCTTGTGAGTATTATTCTCAATTTTTAGTAAGTGGTTTTGTTTATTTAGAGATGTAATTTCATCTTCATATTGGACTTTTGAGTCCATCATCCGAGTAAACTCTTTACTTTGATTATAAGTTATTTCCTCAAGTTTTATTTTCTCGGACCATAATAAATGATGTCTTTTGTCAAGATCTTTATACTTATTATTAATGTTTAACACAAGTTCAATTAAATCATGCTTATTCATATCTACAAGATTCAAATTAGATTCATGTAATTGAATGAAGTTTGAAGAAATAGTTACCTCTTGATTTATAGAGGAGGTTTCCTTTGAAGTAGATGCGTCCCCGATAGCCATTAAGCATAGATTCACAATTTCTACACTAGCTTCCGGAGCTTCTTCATCTTCACTTAAATCCCACCCATTCTCAGCCACGAGAGATAGTCCTTTTATAAGTTTACGACATTCTCGTTTAAAGTGGCCCGGTTGTTTACATTCGTAACACACCCCTTGTATTTCCTCCGTATTTTGTTCTTTTTGTTTGGGAGGCGTGTAAGTAGGAGTGTTATTATTATAGACATTAGTATTTTGCATACCTTTGCCTTTATTATAGCTCGTTGATAGAAAATTACTCTTATAGTTAGGAGTGTAATTTTGAGAGTAATTTGGCCTTCCATTAGAGTTAAAAACTCTTTGTTGATTATTTGATTTAAGGAAGCCTTTTTCGTATCTTTGAGATTTGCTTTGAAGTACACGACGTAGTTGTCTCGTAAGTAAAGCAATTTCGCTTTCATCGAGATTTTGGATTTCTTCGTTTAATTCATCATCATTTTCTTCTTCATCTATAAGTATAGATTTTATGGCCATGTTTTTCTTTTTGTCTTCCACTTTTGGAATGACTTTTTCTTGTAGATTACGAAGATTTCCAAATAGATTATCTATTTTTTTAATTATTGAGATTGTGCATCTCTTTGATTGTGGTTACCTTAACCTTCCAACTTGGAGGTAATGATTTAAGAACTATTCGGTTCTTTTCATTTTGTGTATAACTCTTTCCGAGTTGAGATAGTTCATCGACAATGCGAGTGAATCTAGTTTCGATATCGATGATATTTTCTCCTTCTTGGAGTTTAAAGTTCTCGTATTCTTGGATCAAAGTGTCCATCCGAGAATCTTTTATATCAGTGGTTCCTTCATAGGTAACCACTAATTTATCCCACATTTCTTGTGCTGACTTGCAATTATTTACTCTTTTAATTCTCCTTCCGCAAGTGCACTTGTAAGTACCATTTCTGCCTTAGCAGTTATATTCATTCTTTTTTCCTCTATTGTGTTATAATCACTAACCTTCTTTTCGATGATGATGTCATCAACCGTTTTGGTAGGAATAACAACTCCATCTTCTATGGCCATCCAAACTCTGACTCCTAGAGATTTAGCATAAATACGAAACCTCGTTTTCCATGTTGGAAAGTTGGTGCCGTCAAATAGAGGAGGGCGAGAGCTAAATAGACCTTCACCATAGCCAATGGTATTTAGATACGCCATTTCGGATCACTTTTTGTGGTGCCTGTAAATCTGCAAATCACTTAACAAACACGTTAAAAAGCACTGCTCTGATACCAATTGTTAGGTCCCGTAAAAGGGCTATTTTAAGCTAGAAGGGGGGTTGAATAGCTTAATTACCAATTCAAAAATTATTATGGCATTTTAAAAATATTTATCCCGTTTTAAATATTTTAGCGATGCAGATTATATGTGCGGAAATAAAAGACAAGGAAGAAAATACCACACAAGAGATTTATCCTGGTTCGCGATGGCGCAACCTCTAATAGATTCCCTCACCCTACGTCCAATCCCCGAGCTCCTCTCCAGGACCCAAGTTTTTCCCTTAAAATAACCTTGCTCCTTACGTAGGCGGGAAAACCTTTACAACCCCACCAATTTTTGTCTTGGTGCGTAACTCCGGGTTACCACCTCAAAATAAATGTGCAAACCCTACACAACCTATCTTAGACAATAACACCCTGTTATTTCTTCAAAGTTGATGTAGAACCCTTGGTGTAGTCTTTGTCCTTCTAAGCTTTTGTTGTTCTTGGATCTCAGTAGTTGGTCTTGGGTCTTTCCTCTTCCTCACGGTGCGAAGACTACTAACTCCCCGTTAGTACGTCTAGGACTTGGGTCTTAGAACGAGAATCACCTTACTATTCTTCACCTCACTGCAAAATGAAGAAGACAATATCTACGAAATTATACCGTTATAGATAAAAATATTTTGGACTAGTAAGATACTTAACTAGACCAGATGACGTACAAATATTCTTTAAAGAATATTAGTGTATACTTTTCTTTAGATCAAATGAATGTTAGAGTATAATTGGTATTACTTCCTTTTGAATATATATCTTATTTCCGAAGTAATAAATATATCAAGTCCTTGGTGAAGCGTTGTAGGTTTCGGATCTTTGATAAAACAACTTCTCGTTTAATATAGTAGTGTGTAGACTTTTATAAATCGAGAACGTTACACTTATTCTTTAACTATTTGCACTTATAAAATATTTGGCCGAGAGAATGAAAGGTGCGTAATTTTAACACAATATATCACAAAATATAAGAGCAGAGTTTAACTTATATTAGCATATTTTATATGTGTATACATATAATACAATATAAGCTTTAAGTTTTTCCCATGAAACACTGAAGATGCTAGTAAGGGAAATCACTTAATTCTTATACGATTATATATATACTTATATTTACTTAAAAGCTTTAAGATCTTCCCACGAAACACTAGAGGTGCTGGTAAGGAATTCACTTAAATCTTTTAACAAAATATAATAAATATGTATATATACATATATATAATATAAGCCTTAAGTTTTTCCCACGATGTGATATCCCGTATTTTTCAGAATTATATTATTATTAATTGAATATGTTTATGTGCTTTTATGATGTAGAAGAAATAAAATGGTGGATATTTTATTTCTCTTTCGTGGGTTCGTGTCATTAAATGGCCCAATATGCTAATTGATAGTTGGTATCCATTTTTGGTTAATATTTTAAAATTATTTAAACACTCTTACTATTTTAAAATTTTATCTGAAAGTCGATCATTTTATCGATATCGGTAAAATTGAGTGTATTTTCCCGTCTTGAGGATCGAGTGGATATTTACTCGCCTCAATATTTGATCTGTGTCAGAAATGTTATTTGGTATTTTACCCATGTTCACCCGGGTTTAGGATGAGGTTTAAGAATATTTAAAAATAATATTTGACAGTCATTTTGTTACGTGTTAAATGAATTATTACGTGTTTAATATTATTTAAAAGTGTGTCTGGCCATAAATTAACATGCGATATAGTTGTGAGTGGTCCCGTAAGGACCAGAGTATTTTTCGAATACTCGTTAGTGTTCAAAATGCATTTATATGAATCAATCTGCAATCCAGACTCGTATTTATTCGCGTTTTATAAAGATACTCGTTTTATCTCGTTTTATGTGCCTTTGAATGTATTTTATAAAGTATCGTTTCTGTTTTTCAAAAATTAACGGACCGAGACCCCACTGGGACGTCAAAGGCCACAAAAATTTATATTTTTATTTTTATAAAATAATGCATATTTCAAATATTCAATATTTTTGTATTTTTGGATTATTCGTAATTTTTGGGAAATTTTGGCATTATTTTAGTATTTATTGGAGTAAAAATTATTCTCCGTTAATTATTAATTTTGGGCTAATTATTTTTATTAAATGATATAATTAGGCCCCAAATAATTTTAGGGGTATTTTTGTGTAAAATAGCTTTTTATTTATTAATAATTATTATTAAAAATCAGATTTTATTTTTATTTTTCAAAAAAATCTTAAAATCCTTTACTATTTGTTCTTCATGTTCTTAAGAATCAACTTGAAATTTGAAGATGATTCTGGTCTCGGATTTTGATGCTCAAGTAGCCGTTTTGAAGCCCTCAATCTCCTCTTTCCTATTCTATCATCGAAATCATCAGAGGATTGGTAATTGTTAAATTCGATAATTAGGGTTCTTGATTGAAATTTGGGGGTTTCTTGTATAAGGATTTTTGGCTTGTTTTGATGCTATTATTAGCTTTACATGATTATTTACAATTGATTAATGATAATTTTATATTTGTTCTATTGCTCGATGATTCTACCGAGTTCAAGGTTTTAGACATTTATATTTTCGATTTTCGCAGATTTATAGGTAATTGGTTGTTGTTATAAGTAATTGTATTGGATTTATATGACCTAAACTTCGATTTTGTGTATGAATCACTGATTTTGGTTGAGAAATCGTTGGAGGCCGGACTTTGCTCGAGGTTGTTGGGATTAATGGCCTTTTTGGCCGGAAAGATTGATCCCAGACTTGTTTGTTAATATTGTTACTGCTTCTGATTTGCTGGGATGTTGTTGGTAATGTTAGGACTGAGAAACGGTTCGAACCGTTTCTATTTAGTCCAAACCGGAGCTATGCCGGAAATTCCAACAGGTCGGAATCCGGGCAATAAAATCCGACATGTTCTTGAAGTTCATTTCCCAACCCAATAACCCATTTCTGACCCGACCTTATGACCCGGATTTGATCCAAAAATTCCCAACTTAATTTCTGTAAAACCGTTTGTGGGAATTAACTTTAAAAATAAATCAAAATTCGAATTTGTATTCCAAAAATGTATTTTAAATTCAAAAATAATTTAGTTAATTATTTTTAAATAATTAACTGAATTGATTTAATTCTCGACTTTTTTTTCATTTATTATTTTCAAAAATCCAAATTTTATTTAATTATTTATAATTTATTTTAGTTAATTATTTATGGATTTAATTAATTAATTAATTCATTTAATCAATTAATTTTATTTATAAATAGTTAAATAAAATATAATTATTTATAATTAATCAAATAATTCCTAAAAATTATTTTGAGATTTTAAAATTTATATTTAGGTATTTAAAATCAATTAATATTATTATTAATTGATTTATTCCCATTTATTCAATTTTATTCGTAATAAATTGACCGTTCGTCTGTTTAATACGAAACGAACTCGTATAGACTCATAAAAATATTCCGCTTTCATTAAAAATACTTTTGAGACCTAATTTTTTTTGTATTGAAAGGCCGTTTGATTTGTGTGTTATTCCCTAACAATACAACAAGAATTACATAAGGGGTTGAATGTAAATCTGGCTCCTTTTTCAGATTTTAAAATTGTTCTAACTTAATATATATAACAATGTTTGATTTGCTGTAATGCGGAATGAAAGAATAATAGAAATCAAAACACTAAGTAATAAAACACAAGCTTTAAAACTTTCTGATGGATTTGAAAGTATCCACCATATATATATATATATCAGATAGAGAACTCTGTGAAGTTTTGAATAGCTCACAGCTGATTTACAAGTTGAAAAACAAAACTACAGAGAAATTCTTACAAATACAGCCTTATCTGTTTCTCTGAAAATAAGCTTGCTTCGTTAATTATTCTACTTGCTACACTTATTTTATTGTTGTGTATATGTTGTGTACTTGATGATTTCATTAACAAAACACCTTGGTAGATTTTACTTAGTGAAAAATGTAGCACTCGACGGATAAGGATTATAGTCCCGACGGATTACTCAATATAGTCTCGACGGATGATGATTTATTATCCATCGAGTGAGTAGCTTATGTAACAATAAGTCTGTAGCATATTTCTGCATACACATTGGTTAGATTCTGTATTAGTACTCAAGTCATATTGACTTTAACTAGATATGCAGAATAGGTTGATTAATTGTAAATAGATGATGTCTTGTAATTCTGCATAAATGAAATAAAGTCAAGTGCCAGATTGCTACCCGACGGATAAACAACAATGCCATTCGACGGATGATTATGAACTCGACGGATGATCATGAACTCAACGGATGATCATGAACTCGACATATAAAGAATTCAAACATCTGTTGACAGTGATAACACAGTCACCTTACTCATTGCAGTTGTAGCATCTAGGTTTGCTCTTGTCTAATTGCTACACAGAGTTCTCTTGATATATTATATATCTCTGGTGGATACATTCAAATCCACCAGATTGTTTTTAAAGACTTGTGTTTTTAATTACTTGTGTTTTGATTCATTTCAAGTTATTATTCCGCACTCTGCAAATCAATTCACACTGATATATAAATTTAAGTTAGAACAATTTTATTTGTGAAAAAGTTTCAAGAATTCCATTCAACCCCCCTTCTGTAATTCTTGTTGCATTGTTAAGGGACTAACAATTGGTATCAAAGCAAGCTCTTGATAAACAAAGAGTTTAAAGATCACAACAAAACAACAAGATGAACAAGAAGGATGTTGTAGTCAAGATTCCTTTTCTGGATAAAGATAATTACCATCACTGGAAGGTAAAGATGCATCTTTATTTACTTTCTCAAGATGAGGCCTATGTAGATTGCATAGAAAGAGGCCCTCACGTACCAATGAGAGCTGCAACTGGACATGAGCCATCTGTCCCTAAGCTAAGGCATGAATGGTCTGATCCTGATATTGAACAAGTCAGGAAAGATAAGAAGGCCATGAATATCTTGTTCAATGGAGTTGATGGAGATATGTTTGACAACATCATCAATTGCAAAACTGCAAAGGATGTTTGGGATACAATACAGATTATCTGTGATGGCACTGAGCAAGTTAGAGAAAACAAGATGCAGCTACTGATTCAGCAATATGAGCATTTTCATAGTGAAGGAAGTGAGTCTCTCACTAACATCTTTAGTAGGTTTCAGAAAATACTAAATGCTCTGAAGTTGCATGGAAGGGTCTATCAGACAAAAGACTCCAATCAGAAGTTCCTTAGATCTCTTCCAAAGGAATGGAAACCTATGACAGTCTCATTGAGGAACTCTCAAGATTACAAGGAGTTTACTTTGGAGAGACTGTATGGCATCCTGAAAACTTATGAGCTTGAAATAGAGCAAAGATGAGAGGATGGAGAGAGGAAAGAAGAAAGGAGGATCTATTGCACTAGTTGCTAAGTTAGAGAAAGAGAAGGAGATGAAGATGAAGATGGAAGCTGTTGAATCAACTTCAAAGGTCTGTGAAAACAAGGGCAAGGGGCTGACAGCAGAAAATGAAGATTCTTTGAGCCAAGATGACATGGAAGATATTGATGAACATCTAGCATTTCTTTCTAGAAGATTTGCCAAGCTCAAGTTCAAGAAGAACTTTGGAGCAGTTAAGCCAAATAGAAACATGGTGGATAAATCAAAATTCTAGTGTTTCAAATGTGGCTTGGCAGGGCACTTTGCCAGCTAGTGTAGAAAGTCAGATTCCAACAAAAAGAAGTTTGAGCTTGTTGATTATAAACATAAATACTTTGAGCTGCTCAAACAAAAGGAAAGGGCTTTCATTATACAAGAAAATGACTGGGCTGCAGATGGTCTGGATGAGGATGAGGATGTCAGCTATGTCAATCTAGCCTTAATGGCCAAGTCTGATGAAACAGAGACAAGTTCTTCAAGTAATCAGGTAATCACCACTAACCTTGCACATTTATTTAAAGCTGAGTGTAATGATGCTATAAATGACATGTCTACAGAATTATATCATTTGCGTGTTACACTTAAGTCTCTCAGTAAAGAAAATGCTAAAATCAAAGAAAACAATTTGTTTTCAAGTGAGAGGAATAATGTGCTAGAGTCTCAGTTCATTAATTTGAAAAATTAAGAATTGAGTGTAAAATTGCTAAGGATTAATTAACTGAGTCCTTGAAGAAGAAGAGATCTTGAAGAAGCAGCTTACACGTGAACAGGAGGTGATTAAGGCATGGAAAACATCTAGAGATGTTCATGCTCAAATCACCAAAGTTCAAGAGATTGAGTCCTTTTATGATGCAGCCTGGAAGAAGAACAAGGAGAAGCTGGAATCCAGTTTAATGGAAGGATTGCTAACAGATGTAGACTCGACAGATGATGAGGGTCATCCGTCGGATAACAAAAAGGGTTATCCGTCGAGTGACATAAATCCTCATCCCTCGATTGTGAGCAAGCCTATGAGTAAAGCCAAGCTTGTTAAGTTAAATGAGAGATATGGATCAGTTTCCAAGAATTTTGTTCCAGGAGAATCTAGTCAAGTGAAGAAGGAGAAGAAGACTAATGTTGGTCATATGACTGTCAAGCAATTGAGTGACAGACTTGAAAAGATTGAGGTTAAAATAGAGGCTAAAAGGAAAAATAATAGAAATGGTAAAGTGGGGATTAACAAACACAATAACTACACACCTGATAAATATGCTCCTATAAAATCTGTGTCAAGTGTGGTAGTGTAAATCATTTATCTGTTAATTGCAAATCTGCCATGCCTACTTCCATATATGTGCCACCTCACTTTCCCAACATGAATGCCATGCCTTCTATGCCTATGAATGATATGTCTACACAGAATATGAATGCACAGTTTGCTAATATGCCATTTGCACCTAATTCTTATTATGCTGTATTTAGTATGCCACAAATGCCATTTAGCATGCCTTACTGGAATAATATGTTCACTAATAGGATTCCATTCCCTGTTAATCATAATATGCATGATAATTCTGCTATAATGAATGGTTTCAAAGGTTCAACTCAAATGACTAAGGATGAATCTGATATCCCCAAGTCAAATGAGATCAAACTTAAGAAACAGAAAAAGAAAGCTAACAAGGCAGGACCCAAGGAAACTTGGGTACCAAAATTAACTTGATTTAATTTTGATGTGTGCAGGGAAATATAAAGAATCTATGATACTTGGATAGTGGTTGTTCAAGACACATGACTGGTGATTCTACCCTGCTCACAGAGTTCAAGGAGAGAGCTGGACCTAGTATTACTTTTGGAGATGATAGCAAGGGTTATACTGTGGGATATGGCTTGATTTCAAAAGATAATGTCATCATTGAGGAAGTTGCCTTAGTGGATGGTCTCAAGCATAATTTGCTGAGTATCAGCCAGCTTTGTGATAAAGGCAATTCAGTAACCTTCAACTAAGGAGCCTGTGTTGTGACTAACAAGAGGAGCAACAAAGTGGTTCTCACTGGAGTGAGAAAAGGAAATATGTACCTAGCTGACTTCAACTCATCAAATGCAGAATTTGTTACTTGTCTTCTCAGCAAATCAAGTCAGGATGAAAGTTGGTTATGGCACAAGAAGCTATCTCATTTAAACTTCAAGACCATGAATGAACTAGTAAAGAAAGAACTCGTCAGAAACATTCCTCAAGTGGAGTTTTCTAAGGATGGATTGTATGATGCCTGTCAAAAAGGAAAGCAGATCAAAGCATCACTCAGGAAGAAACTTGATTCAACAATTGAAGAACCTTTGCAACTGCTACACATGGATTTGTTTGGACCAGTCAATGTGTTGTCCATTTTAAGGAAAAGATTTTTCCTAGTAATTGTAGATGATTTCTCAAAGTTCTCTTGGACATATTTCCTAAAATCTAAAGATGAGGCTAGTGAAATCATCATCAATCACATAAGGCAAGTCAATAATCATCCTGATTTCAAAGTAAGAAGAATCAGGAGTGACAATGGAACTGAGTTCAAGAATTCTGCCATGAGAGCATTTTGTGAAAAAAATGGAATTTTGCATGAGTTTTCAGCAGCAAGAACTCCACAACAGAATGAAGTAGTGGAAAGGAAGAACATATCACTTATTGAAGCTGCCAGGACAATGCTTGAAGAATCTAAATTACCAACATATTTCTGGGCTGAAGCTGTAAATACTGCATGCTACACTCAGAATATTTCTCTGATTAATCAAGCAAAATGCATGACTCCCTATCAATTGTTCAAGAACAAGAAGCCAACTCTAAATTTTCTTCATGTCTTTGGCTGCAAATGTTATATCTTGAGAAATCAAACTGATCAGAATGGGAAGTTTGATGCTAAAGTAGATGAAGGAATTTTTGTTGGATATGCTGTTGGTAAAGCATATAGAGTCTAAAATCTAAGAACCAACATTGTTGTGGAATCAATACATGTTGTGTCTGATGATAAAAAGATTGAAGGACTGCAAGATGGAGACTGCCATGAGAGCCTCAAATTTGACAATTTGGAGATGGTTAATGATGACAGTGATGATGAAAGTGATCAAGAAACAGTATCAAAGGATAATACAGAAAAATCTACCACCAATGAAGCACAAAATTCAATATCTGTCGAGTTGCATAATGCTTCATCTGTCGGGAGACAATCTGCCTTATCCGTTGGAAGGCAACCTGCTTCATCCGTCGGTACTCAAAATTCACCATCCTTCGGGTTATCAAAAGGAGCTGGGAGTCAGGATAGATCACTTACAGAAAGCTCCCCTTTCTCAAATCAAAGATCCATTAACTCAGGGGGAGTTTCTAACAATCAAAACTCAATCACACATCAAGATAACAATGAGGCATTTTCATCTAGAGCCAATCTACCTCAACAAAGAAAATTGACAAAAGATCACCCCTTTGAGCTCATAATTGGTGATGTGTCTTCTAGAGTTCAAACAAGGAGAACAACTTAAGAAGAATGTCTGTACATCAGCTTTCTTTCTAAAGAATAACCAAAGAACGTAGAAGAAACTTTGTTGGATCCTGATTGGATTTTAGCTATGCAGGAGGAGCTAAACCAATTTTAGAGGAATAAGGTATGGAAGCTGGTGCCTAAGCCTAGAGGAAAGAATCCAATTGACACCAAATGGGTATTCAGAAACAAGATGGATGAAAATGGCATAATAGTCAGGAACAAAGCTAGATTGGTTGCTAAGGGCTATTGTCAACAAGAAGGAATAGATTTTAATGAAACATTTTCTCCTATTGCAAGACTTGAAGCCATCAGAATCTTCTTAGCCTATGCAGCCCATGCCAATTTCAAGGTCTATCAAATGGATGTCAAAAGTGCCTTTCTGAATGGAGACTTGGAGGAGGAAGTGTATGTTAGTCAGCCTCCTGGTTTTGAAGATCCAAATTTTCCAGAATATGTCTACTATCTTTTGAAAGCACTTTATGGACTGAAGCAAGCACCTAGAGCCTGGTATGACACTTTATCAAAGTTCCTTTTGGAAAATCACTTCACAAGAGGTACTGTAGATAAAACTTTATTCTTTAGAAATGTTAATGGCTCTAGTATACTTGTTCAAATTTATGTAGATGACATTATTTTTGGCTCTACAGATGAAAAACTTTGCAAAAAGTTTGCCAAATTAATGCAGAGTAAGTATGAAATGAGTATGATGGGAGAACTAACTTACTTTCTTGGTTTGCAAGTTAAGCAAGTTAGTGATGGAATATTCATTAGTCAAACTAAATACATTTATGATCTTTTAAAGAAGTTTGATCTAATGGATTGCACATCTGCAAAAACTCCCATGGCCACTGCAACTAAGCTTGAATTAAACACTACTGAAAAATCTGTGGATATTTCAAGTTATAGGGGCATGGTTGGCTCACTTCTGTACTTAACAGCTAGTAGGCCAGATATAATGTTTGCTACATGTTTATGTACTATATTTCAGGCTAATCCTAGAGAATCTCACTTAGTAGCTATTAAGAGAATTTTCATATATCTCAAGGGAACACTAAAGTTGGCATTTGGTACCCTAGAGATTCTGGTTTTGATCTAACTGGTTATTCAGATGCAGATTATGCAGGTTGTAGAATTGATAGAAAAAGTACAACAGGAACTTGTCAATTTCTAGGAAATAAGCTTGTGTCCTGGTTCAGTAAAAAGCAAAATTCAGTTTCTACCTCTACAGCTGAAGCTGAATATATTGCTGCTGGAAGTTGTTGTGCACAGATTTTGTGGATGAAAAATCAATTGCTAGACTATGGTCTGCAAGTTGAGAGGATTCCTATTTTCTGTGATAACACAAGTGCAATTGCCATCACTGAAAATCCAGTATAACATTCAAGGACAAAGCATATAGACATCAAGTACCACTTCATAAGGGAACATGTAATGAATGGTACTGTGGAACTACATTTTGTTCCAAGTAAAAAGCAGCTTGCAGATATTTTTACCAAGCCTCTGGATGAATCCACCTTCTCAAGGTTGGTAAGTGAGTTAGGTATGCTTAATTATTCTTAAATCTTTTCAGATAATTTGCAGGTTGTTATGCAGCCAGAAATTTAATTGATTTTTCAGTCTAAGATGGAATTTTGGCTAAGTCAAAATTTACATCTCGAGTGATGATCTTTATCCATCGAGTTTGATCATCCGTCGGAATATTGCTTGTAAATAAAAGTCAATTATTTTCTGGAATATTTTATAACTCGACGGATAACAGTTTATCCTCATCCGTCGAATTGTCTTAATCTTAGTCATTAATTTCCTGAACATTATCCATCGAGTATACTTACAGTTTGTAAGCATAACACGACTGATAATTGATAGAATTTTTACAGTTTATTTTTAAACGGCTATTTTAGGTAACTTTCATTGGTTACTTTATTTTACTTTATTATTTTTGACAGTTATTTTTGAGATAGTATAAAAGCTTATTTCATTCCCATTGATTTTCTTTTATCATTCTCAAATTATCTGCTCTAAATTCTCTCTTTCTCAAAAGCAATTAGCATCTCTATCTCTGTAATTTCCACTCTCTAACAATGGCACCAATAGTCAAGATCATGTCACAAACTGGATACATCTATGAGAAGAACAACTTCACGGCTCTAGTGAACAAGGGGATTCAACATTCAAATGACTACCGCAAAATTATGGATTTTGTGAAGAACTGCAAACTCAGCTATGCAATGCTAGAATCACCCACCATCTTCTGTGAGGTTGTTGAAGAGATGTGGACTACTACTTCATACAACTCGACAGATAAAACCATCACACTCACCATTAAAGGTAAGGAATTCTGTATTAATAGTGATGTTATCAAAGCATGTTTCAAGATTCCTGATAATACTGTGACCTCACCACACACAGACACTGATATGGTTAATATGCTTAATTCCATGAACTATGCTCTTTTTACTTCTAAGTTAAGGGACATTAGGAGATTGGGTCTTAGAAAGAAATGGAGTTTCATGTGTGATGAAGTGACCAAGGTCTTTTCTGGTAAAATCAGTAATTTTGATTCTGTCAATATTACCATGCTTAACATGCTTTACATGCTAGTTACAGATAAGTTCTTTAATTTCAGTGATCTTGTTTTGTTTGAGTTGGGATTTAAATTAGGAGAGTTAAATAAGAGGGGCAAAATGTTTATTATGCTAGATTTTTCATGATGTTAGCTAACCACCTCTCTGAGGAAATTGTACTTGAGAACCCAAAAAACAAATTAGATTGTTGGGTTCAAGAGAGAAGAATTATTGCAGATTTGAACAGGGCAAATCATCATAGAGAAGTGCCACTCTTCTATTTCCCTGTAATGGAAGCACCTCAGGTAAGTGAGGTAAGTTCATCTATCTCTACTATTCCAACCTCACAAATTTCTTTGAATTCTAGTGTAGCAATGGCAATTGTGTCAATGACCCAACAGTTGCCTACCCAAGCTACTAAATCATCAAAAATTTCAAAATCCAAATCAAAGAAAGCCCCCTCTGGTATCTCTCAAAAGATGCCAGTTTCAAAATCTACCAAAACCAAAGAGGGGAGTGTGGAGGTGGGTAAGGTAGGTGAGGGATAGGGTGAACATAAAAGAAACCCTAAGAATAAGGATGGAGAGTTGAGTGGTTCCCAGCCTAGCCACACTGCAGTTTCCCAACAAACTGCAGTGATTAATAAGGATAAAAGCTCATTTCTAGTTGCATCCTCCCAAAAGGATGTGGCTATTGAACAAAGCTCTCAGCCAAGAGCACATGCCAAAAGGGTAAGGGACACTAGCTCACCCCAAACTTATGCCAGAAAGAAGAAATCCAAAACCTTTGGGGATGCACAGGGTTCACACACTGTGCAAACTGGTGCTAAAGACACAGTCACTGCACCTTCACAAATTCAGCTTGATGTGACTCCAATAAATATGGAGTCACAGCCAAAATCATTAGTTATAGAAGCACCTCAAACACCAAATTCTCTCACAAACTCTCTGGATGTGGACATGATCAACACATCAATTCCTGATTCCCCTTCTTTAACTTTGTTGGGGAAGCCAAAATCTATTGCAAGTGAGCATCATCTTTTGGATGATTTGTTGGCTCACTTGCCCATTTTTTCAGGAACTGTTGAAACATCTGTGCCCAAAATCTCATCAATTAGCACATAGTCCACAATAGTTTCAATTCCAAGTTCATTCATTTCTACTCTCTCGATGGATATTGCTCATCCGGCGAGTAGTGATTGTATCCCGATGGATAAGCTTAACAACATTTATCCGTCGGATAGTCAAACTGGTAACCCGATGGATATTCCTCATCCATCGGGTGTCTCTCCACAACTTCAAATTTTATCTATTATCTCTAGTGCAGAAGACTTAGTGGTTGTACAATCACTCTTAGGATTGAGGGAAGAGAGTGTTATGAGTGTGAGTCTGGGTTGCTCTCAGGAAAAAGGAGAGCAAAAGAGTGAAAATATGCAATCCATTTCTTCAGGATTGGCAAAAGAGAGTGAGAGGAGTCCCACCTTAGATGGTGAAGGTGAGGGTGTGAGGGTGGGAAGCCAGGGTGAGACCCTGATGCAACAAAAGAGAGAACAAGAGAGAAATGCAGGTACAGGAGCTATAAGGATGGATGTCACTGCTAGTGAGTTAATGAATGTCCAGGATGCAGACAGGGAGGGACTATCTCAGCAATCTCAAGCTGTTATAGATTCCACCTCCCTTGATGCTGAGGCATTTACTCACCCTGTTCCAGCTTATCAACTTCTAGCTGAACAAGGCAATGACAATGCAGAAAGGATGCTCAATTTGGTGCATACCACTCAGTCAATGCTAAGAGCTAAGGATGCCATCACAGTTTTTCCTTCTACAATTGGTGATGTTGATTATGAGACTGGTGGTTCAGCAGATTTCTTTGGAGATGAAGGTGAAGATAGTGAGGAAGAACCATTGGACATAGGGGGAGAAGTAGGTTCTAGTTCAAGATAAGGCATGTCATCATGGGCATTTTCAAAACATTGTGATGAACACTACTTCAAGAATACCCTGATCCAACTCTTAAATCAGACAAATTCTGCTCTTCAAACCACTAAAAATGCGAACACCAAGAAGCTCCTTCAAGCACATCTTACAACAGATTCAAGGCTTCCAACATGCTAGAGATATCAACACCATCAAGGGTGATATTGATGAGATGAAAAAGGCTATTTCTGACAAGATGGACTCTAAGCTTCCATGAGCTAAAATGCTTGACATTAAGAGACAACTCAGGAAATATTCTGATCTTGCCACAAATATAGATGCTTTAGATACATGAATGTCAGCTATGGAAGCATCTTTAACAGCCATTCATCTTCATCAAGCTCAACAAATAGGCTTGCTTCAGAAATTGGTGGCTGCAAAAACCTCCTCCTCTACTCAACTTGATGATAACAAAAAGGGGGAGAAAGGACCAAGTGAGGGGGAGAAGCTTCAAATTCAAATTAGTAAAGTAATTGTGCCTACAATTGCTTTCACCAAGCCACCAGTAACAGACAGTATTGATCTGATCAATGCAACATCAGCCAATTTAAGAGAAGCTGAAAAGGAGCAATTGAAGCCAATCAACTGGGAGAAAATTGATGAGGACATACAAAAGAAGTTTGGGCTAGTAAAGGAGCCAGCAAAGTTAGCCATTCATCACTCTCAAGTCAAGCAGATCTCTATGAATGGAATGAGCATGAACTATCGGGAAAGAGGACAACCATCCTACATCAAATCTCCAAAGGCTGAAATTATTCTGAAGCCAAGGGTGAACTATCCAAAATCATCATTAAAGAACCCTTTGGATACAGTATATGAGACACCTAAGCCTGATGAGAAGAAGCTTCTGTCAGGATCAATTGCCTTATACAAGGATCCAGCTGACTCATCCTTAAAAAGGAGAATTGCTAAAGTTTTCAGGAATGGGAAAGAAATTTGTGTGGTGGCTGAACATCCTCAATTTACTCAAGCAAAGAGAGAAGAAAAGGCAAGATTGAAGCAGGAAAAGAAGAAAGTTATTCTAAATGCCAAAAAGGCTAAGCAAAAGAAAGAGCAAGTTGCTATCTTGTCCAAGCTACAAGCTGTGAAACCAAACATAACAGATTCCTGCTCAGCCATCTGAAATCACTGAATCTCAAGATACAAAGAAGCAAGTTGAATCACAACAGAAGAAAACTCAAAGATACAAGGAATTGGCCAAAAGAACCAAAAGGAAATTGAACTTTGTTGGTAAGGAATTAGAGGATTAGTTTCCCAATAAATCCACTCCAACTACAACTCAAGCATCAAAACCCTCTGTGTTATTTGAAGACATCAAGGTGGTGGATCCTTACAGGAACATTCATGGTGAACCTATTGTACCTAAAAATGAACCAATAGATTGGGAGAGCCTACCAATTCCTGACTTCAACCTGCCAATCTTTAACAAGCCAAAGAGAACAAAGTCAAGAGCAGTCAAGAAAGTGAAGTTGTCACCTCTCAAATCCAAATCTCTAGTCAAAGCTCAATCTAAAGTCAATAAGGGAGATTACATGTACTTGTGTGACATCAAGGAATTCTCTGATCTAAATCTCTATCTAAATGAACTAGAAGAAGTGAGAGGGATTGATGCATACAAAAATCTACGTGAAAGGTTAGTTTTCGAGTACAAGGGAAGAAAGGAGATTCAATGGCCACTTCACAAGATCCTTTAAGAAAGCCAAGCTGTACTGATAAAGGTTTATTCATCTTTCAAGAAGAACTTTGGGTTCAATGTAACTGCAAGAAGACTGGTTCTAAAGAAGATTAAAGAACTTAGGAGTATTAGAGCTAAAGATGCACTCCCAAAGACTCTAATTATTCCTTACACAGGGAAAAGAGTGCATATAAGGCCCTACTGGCTGATGGAGTTCATGGATGACAAATGAGTTATAAGATTTTTCAGATTAGAAGACCAATTGAGCATCTCTAGCAATGAGACTCTCTTGGAGATGCAAGAAAAGCTAAATCTCTCAGAATCTGATGAACTGGAATTCCACAGACAGCTCCAAAATCAGATTGAAGAAAACAACAGAAAGCTTGGAAAGAGATCCAGACCTTCAAGGAACTAGATAAATCTGCTCAGGCTAGAGGAGCACCTTGAAAATGACTGTGAGCTAAACTTTGTACATTTTGTTAAATGAAGCACTTTACAGTTTTATCTACTTACTTTCAAAGTTGTATTTTTAAGGTGTTTTGTTATCATCAAGTTTCTCTTAATTTATGGCTACAATTCCAGTAGACATAAATTGGGGGAGATTGTAGTGTATATGTTGTGTACTTGATGATTTCAGTAACAAAACACCTTGGTAGATTTTACTTAGTGAAAAATGTAGCACTCGACGGATAAGGATTATAGTCTGGACGGATAACTCAATATAGTCCCGAAGGATGATGATTTATTATCCATCGAGTGAGTAGCTTATGTAACAATAAGTCTGTAGCATATTTATGCATACACATTGGTTAGATTCTGTAGTAGTACTCAAGTCATGTTGACTTTAACTAGATATGCAGAATAGGTTGATTAATTGTACATAGATGATGTCTTGTAATTCTGCATAAATGAAATAAAGTCAAATGCCAGATTGCTACCCGACGGATAAACAACAATGCCATTCGACGGATGATCATGAACTCGACGGATGATCATGAACTCGACGGATAAAGAATTCAAACATCTGTTGACAGTGACAACACAGTCACATGCGTCGAGTGTATGCAAATAGAATGTGGAAGCCTATTCAACTGGGTTTTAGAGAACAAAGAAGCATTGCCATTTCCATGCTATTATGAAGATATTCAAAGATGCTGGAATAGAGTAATGAAGTAGCATAGTATTAGACTTGATAGTTTTGTTTTATTATCTTGTCTTATTGCTTTGTAATCTTGGTGATATATAAACCAAGAAGTAGCAAATAGAACAACTAACTAAGCAACCAAGAGAGAAACATTTGTAAGCTGTATTCTTAGCATTTCTCTACAATCTTAGTTGTTGACAATTTATAAGCAGCTGTGAGCTAATTGCTACACAGAGTTCTCTTGATATATTATATATCTCTGGTGGATACATTCAAATCCACCAGAAAGTTTTTAAAGACTTGTGTTTTTAATTACTGGTGTTTTGATTCATTTCAAGTTATTATTCCGCACTCTGCAAATCAATTCACACTGATATATATTCAAGTTAGAATAATTTTATTTGTGAAAAAGTTTCAAGAATTCCATTCAACCCCCCTTCTGTAATTCTTGTTGTATTGTTAAGGGACTAACATTTATATATCACCAAGTTTACATAACAGTAAGATAAGATACTAAAATAAAACTATATCTAGTCTGACTTCATGCTATTTCATTATTCTATTCCAGCATCTTTGAATATCTTCTTAGTTGCATGAAAATGGTAATGCTTCTTTCTTCTCTGAAACCAGTAATTAGGCTGCCACATTCCATTTGCACACAATCAACGCATGTGACTTTCAAGTCACTATCAACTGCTCTTTTGAATTTGAACATCCGTTGGAACTTTATTGGATCATCCGTTGAAGTTGTGATTGATCATCCGTTGATACTATGGTTGATCATTTGTTGAAGCTTTGTAGATCATCTGTTGAAGCTTGACTAAGCATCCGTTGAAGCTTGACTGATCATTCATTGAAGCTTTGTGAAATATCTGTTGAAACTATTTTCTTGACAATTAACTCCATTTCACTTATAAAAGATTACAAGGCATCATCTATTTACAATTGACCAACCTATCTTGCATATCAATCTAGTAGTTTACATGACTTAAGCATTTCTCTGAAATCTGGATCACTAAGCTTACACAAGTATGCAAAAATGTGCTACTAAACTTATTTATATAAGCTACTCTTTCAACGGATAGTGAAAGTAATCATTTGTTGAAAGCTACAAAGTCACTAAGTTAAATCTACTAAGGTGTTTTGTTTATCTTATCATCAAGTTAACAACATATTCCTAACAATCTCCCCCAATTTATGTCTACTGGAATTGTAGTTATAAATTAAGAGAAACTTAGATAACAAAACACCCTAACTGTACATATTGAAATATAGTAGATAAAATGAATAAGTGCTACAAAATTTATTAAAAATTGAACAAAGCAAAGTTTTTAAACAGTTCTCACAATCATTATCAAGGTGCTCCTCTAGACTAAGAAGATGATTTCTATTTTCTTAATTGTCTGGATTTCTTCCCAAGCTTCCTGTTATTTTCTTCTATTTGATTTTGGAGTTGCCTGTGGAATTCAAGTTCATCAGCTTCAGATAAATCCAGCTTTTCTTGCATTTCCAATAGAGTCTCATTGCTAGAGATACTCAATTGGTCATCCAGTCTGAAGAATCTTCTAACACCCTTGTCATCCATGAATTCCATCAGCCAATAAGGCCTCAAATGCACTCTACATCCTGTGAAGGGAATTGATAGAGTCTTTGGGAGTGCATCATTGGCTTTATTACTCCTTAGATCTTCTATCTTCTTTAGGACTAATCACCTTGCAGTCACATTAAATCCAAAGTTTTTCTTGAAGGATGAGTAGATATTTATCAGTACTGAGTAGCTTTCTTGAAGAATCCCTGTGAAGAGGCCATATGATTTCTCTCCCTCCTTTGTACTTGAACACCAGTCTCTCAGGAAGATGTCTGTAAGCATCAATCCCTCTTACTTCTTCCAATTCATCCAAGTAGAGGTTTATATCTGAAAACTCCTTGATGTCACAGATATATAAAAGATCTCCCTTGTTGACTGTAGGTTGGGATTTGGTTAGGGTCTTGGTTCTGAGAGTCACATGCTTGACCTTCTTGATTGCTCTAGACTTAGTTCTCTTTGGCTTGTTAAAGATAGGTAAATTGAGTTCAGGAGTTGGCAAACTTTCCCAATCTATTGGCTCATCCTTGGGAATTATAGGCTCACCATGAAAGTTCTTTAATGGTTCCACCTTAGATTTCTTATGTACCACTGAGGGCTTGGATGTTTGAGTTGAAGTTGTAGACTATTTGGGAATATAATCTTCCATTTCCTCATCACTGAAGTCCAATTTTCTCTTGATTCTTTGCTTGTATCTTGGTTTCTTTGTCTGTTGTGGTTCATTGTGCATTTTCCGATCTTGAGCTTCAGTAATCATAGGTGGTTATGCAGAAATCTCAATTATAGTTTTCACAGCTTGAAGTTTGGCCAAGATAGCAGCTTGTTTTTTTTCTTGCTTGATTCTTTCTTTTTCTTCCTTCTTAGCTTCTACAAACTGAGGGTGTCCAGCCACCACACAGATTTCCTTACCATTCCTGTAGATCTTGGCAATTCTTCTTTTCAGCACTGAATCAGTTGGATCTTTGAAAAATGCAATTGACCTTGCCAACAGCTTCTTTTCATCTGGCCTAGGTGTCTCAATCATAAGATCCACATGATTTTTGTCTGAGAACTTTGGATAGTTCTTTTTAGGCTTCAAAACCAGATTTGCTTTTGGAGACTTAATGCATGAAGGTTGGCCCTTTTCCAAGTTACCAAGACTTATTTCATTCACGAAAATTTGCTTGACTTGTGAGTAGTGATGAAAAGTCTTGTCTGGTTTCTCAATTGGCCCAAATTTCTTTTAAATTTCTTCATCTATTTTCCTCCACTTATCCAATTCCTTCTCAACAGCTGCTATTGGATTTTTAACGCAGCGGTGGCATGGCAAAACACTTTTACACATACAAAATCCAAATAAAAGCATACAGATCATGAATAAAAATTCGAGGGATCGAATCTAACCTTTAAAATAATCAAGAGACAACGATCAGAGATCCTTAGCAGTTGCTCCTCAAGTGTGAAGCACTCCACCGGTATCCACCAAGAAAACGATGTTAAGGAGGAGGAAGGAGGTGGAGAGAATTGGGTTTTCCAAACTTTTTGGGTTTTGTGTGGGTTAGAATAAAATTAGGGTCTATAATAGTGTATTTATAGGCAAAATTTTTAGTTGGAATTTTCCCATAAATATTATTATTATTATCCCATTTATTATTCTTAATAATAATTAAAACACCTTTTAATCATTAATCCTTTTTCTAAACACTTTAGAAATAATTCTCTCTCTTGATTTAATTTCCAAAAATTAAATCCTTTAATTAATAATATTAAGAACTTTTCTTAATTAATTTATAATCAATTAAATCTCATTTAATCAATTATTAAATTTGCCAATTAATTATTTATTTTACAAATAAATAATTATTTAGCCATTATTAATTAATTCCTCCACCATTAAATCATTCTCTTTTTATGGTGTGACCCTGTAGGTTCAATATTAAGCCGGTAGTAGAAATAAATAATAATAAAACTATTTTATCATTATTTATATAAATTCTCTAATTTATTAAATATGATTAATTAATTAATCACATTTATTCTACATCGTGAGGGATACTTCTTAGCATATCGCGACTATCCGGATAATATGAATTCACTGCTTAGAATACCAAGAACCTATTCAGTGAATAGTTACCGTACAATAAACTCCTTCTACCCTACAATGTTCCGATTAAATACAAAGCATGGATCTCGTGTCAAGCCTATCTAATTCAATCACTTGCTTACCATTTACTATGCGTAGTTCTATGCAAATTAGAAACTCCTTTCTAATTTCATTCACTCTGGCCAGAGATTCCTGAACTAGCATAAGTGGATCAGCCTTGAACATTCGCTTCCTTCACTGGAAGGGGTAGATCCTTTATTGATCATACACTATCTTCGTGTACAAATTCCTATACCCAGAAGAGCCCTAATAATTGTCCCTGGAGACTAAGAACTAAACCAAAGCATAGTTCAGTGTACACAAGATGACTATGATGACCTCAAGTCTAAGGATACTTGTACAATTATCACTATGTGAACAACTGCTGACACGTGAGTGAACTCCATCAGTTGTTCAGCTGTGCGAGTCATGTTCAGTGAACTTATTCTATAATAAGCACCTACATACTAGCTATAGTGTCACCACACAAATGTCTATGAGAACAGACATCCTTCATAATAAAGCAAGCATAGTATGTACCGATCTTTGCGGATTATTAATTACCAGTTAGTAATCCTATGACCAGGAACTATTTAAGTTTAGAGTTATCATCTTTTTAGGTCTCACTATTATGATCTCATCATAATCCATAAAAAGCTTTACTCTAAACTATGGTATATCTTATTTAAACACTTAAATAGATAAAGCCCGTAATAAAAACAAAATAAGTATTTATTAATATCAATGAAATCAAAACAGATTACATAAAAGTTATTCCTAAATCCTAATACATGATTAGACTTAGGATATATTCCTTTCAATCTCCCACTTGTACTAAAGCCAATTACTCTGGCCAATCACTCTGGTATCTAATACCCATCTTGTCTTTATGACGATCAAAGTGACTTTCAGAAAGTAGCTTTGTGAGTAGGACTGCTATGTTGTTATGTGTGTCAACTCTATTTCAATACAATACAAGAAATGTTACCGCGCTCCCACTAACCCTTTTGTAGACGCATGGTTCATCTACGTTTTTGATAAAATCAAACTCTTTGATTGTCTCATCAAAACGAATGTTCCATCTACGAGAAGCTTGCTTTAAACCACATATGGTTCGCAGTAGCTTACACACTAGGCTTTCATTTCCCTTGGAAAGAAAACCATATGGCTATATGCCATATCTCATAGTCGTAGTAAGTAGCAATCGCAAGTAATATCCGAACTAATTTTAACAGGGCTACAGGTAAAAGGTTTCATCAAAGTCAATCCATTGCATTTGTTTGAATCCTTTTGCCACAAACCTGGCCTTATAGGTCTCCACCTGGCCATCTGCTTCAATCATTCTTTCGTATACCGTACACATAGATTCTATTCCGGATTTCATGGCACTATGCCATTTCTCTGAGTCAACACTACTCATAGCCTCATTATAGGTCACAGGGTTGTCATCATCAATGATCGACAACTCATTGTCATTCTCAATGACAAGGCCATATTACCTCTTAGGTTGGCGAGACACTCTCCCTGACCTATGAATGGGTTGTTCCACAAAAGGTTGTTCAGTCAGAACAGGTGTTTCCCCTCGATCTGTAGTAGTTTGTGCTTCTTGAACTTCATCAAGTTCAATTTTGCTCCCACTGTTTCCTTCAAGGATAAACTCCTTTTCCAAGAAGGTAGCATGTCTGGAGACAAACACTCGATGATCAGTGTAAAAGTAATACCCTAAAGTCTCTTTAAGATATCCCACAAAACTATATTTTACGGATCGATATTCCATCTTATCTGGGTCAACTTTCTTGACATAAGCTGGACATCCCCAAATCTTAACGTGTTTAAGACTCAGTTTCCTTTCTTTCCATATCTCATACGAAGTTTGAGGAACAGATTTTGGAAAGCACCTTATTCAGTAAATATGCTGAGGTTTCCAATGCATCACCCCATAGGAATACTGGAAGATTTGCATAGCTCATCATGGACCGAACTATGTCTAACAAAGTTCGATTTCTCCTTTCGAGATACCAATCTGGAGGAGTCCACTGGGAGACTATACCATTTACTTTGAGATAATCTAGAAACACTCCATTAAAGTATTCACCACCTCGATCTGATCGAAGAATTATAATACTTTGTTTGGTTTGTTTCTCCACTTCATACTTATTACTCTTTGAACTTTTCAAAGGCCTTAGACTTGTGTTTCATCAAACACATATCCGAATCCAGATCTATCATCTATGAAAGTAATGAATTATGAAAATCCACCCATGGCTTGCGTAGACATTGGTCCACATACATCTGTGTGTACCATTCCTAGCAAATTTGCAGCCCTCTCTCCATGTCTACTAAATGGAGACTGCAATGCCACTATAAAGTGAGATTTTCATCATCCCTTTTCTTTTATTAGTTTGTTCCATCTGAAATAAATTATGTCACATACATATAGACCATTATTTAAAGCACCACGTCCATAAAGAATATTATCTCTAAGAATAGAACATTCATTATTCTCAATAATAAATGAAAATCCAGCCAAGTCTAACATGGGAATAATATTCCTCACAATCGAGGGAACAAAATAACAATTATTTCAAACAATAGTCTTGCCCGTAGGCCTATGTAAATGAAATGATTCTACATCTTCAGCAGCAACTCTTGCTCTATTTCCATCAGTAGAATCACCTCCTCTTCCTCAAGAGTCCTACTTCTCCTTGGTCCCTGCAACAAATTGCAGATTTGAGAACCACAGGCAGTATCTAATACCCAAGTAGAAATTTGATTTAATGACATATTCATTTCTATCATGAACATACCTGAATCAGAAGCGGTAGTCTCACTACCCTTCTTCTTCTTCAATTCTGCAAGGTAAACCTTGCAGTTCCTCTTCCATTGCCCCACCTTGTTACAGTGAAAGCAAACAACTTTGCTCTTGGGGTCTTCAGCTTTTGGTGGAACCGGCATTTTCTCACCTACTTTCTTCTTCTTGGAAGGGTTCCTCTTCCTTTTCTTAGGATTGGAACCTTCACCAATTAGAAGAACAGAACTCTTCTTAGGGGGAAAATTCGATTCCGCAGTCTTCAACATGTTGTGGAGTTCAGGCAGGCTGACATCCAACTTATTCATGTGAAAGTTCATAACAAACTGCGAGAATGAACTCGGAAGCGATTGCAAGACCAGGTCTTGGCTCAACTCCCCATCCATGACAAAACCAAGTTGTCCAAGACGTTCAATCAAATTGATCATCTTAAGTACATGGTCATTCACAGATGATCCCTCAAACATCCTACAACCGAACAGCTCCTTCGATATCTCATATCGAGCTGTCCTCCCCGCCACATCATACAACTCTTGTAGATGCATGAGGATAGTGTGAGCATCCATATGCTCATGTTGCTTCTGTAGCTCAATGTTCATGGAAGCTAGCATGATGCATTGAGCAACATTTGCATCATCTATCCACTTACGATACACAACATGTTCATCATTATGTGCATCACTGCAGGTTCAGTAGGCTTAGGTGAGTCAATCACGTATTCCAGCTTCTCAATCCTGAGAACAATTCTCAAGTTTCGAAGCCAGTCAACATAATTAGGACCAGTCAATTTGTGAGCATCTAGTATGCTCCTGAGTGATAGTGCAGAAGACATAACATACAAAGTAAATCTGTAAATGATAAACACATAACAACACTTAGCAAATATTCGATTTCATTTCAAAACACTATATGAATCGTGTCTTTATTCATAAGTGGCTCCTACTAGTTTTCCTAATTTATTCAACCCCCTACATGAAAAATTAAGCATTCACAATGCTAGTGGGAATAGGGATCCTACATTCCATTACACAACCCCGGCTGTGGCACGAAACGCCATGTAATGTTCAATAGGCAGACAACTCTTGTCAATTACATCTAATGTTATTCCCTAATCAAACTTTAGCCTCTTGAATAATTGAGTCACGGCTGTGGCACGACAAACTCAATATTCTAAGTCAAGTCTAACCCAACATTACGTACAATTGAATCAGTCCCCAAAGGCCCACGGCTGTGGCACGTAACGACCTTTAGATTCTTATTCAATGTACACATCTCTATGTAATAGACAAGTATTTCTTATTTCGAAATCAAAGCCCTCGGCTGTGGCACGAAACGACAATGATTCAAAAATAAGAACTACTTTCTACCATGTTGGAAGACTATGACCGACACAAGCCCGTTGTGTCATTGGCCAATTACTACTTGATATTATTTAATTTTAGAGGGATTATATTACGTTACAATCATAATCATATTATAAAGAGATTCTTCCTTTTAAATTAAATATTTCAAATCAATAATCAATAATCAGATGATTCCCAGATCGGGTGGAGCATTGTCAAGAGGCGTCACTTAATAACCCTTTCTTACAGATAGAAATCTGTTGTTGACAGAATCATCCTTTCTCTCATATCGAAAATTCATATTCAATCACGTGTTTCATAAACACAAGAATCTCATGATTGTATTCATAATATTATTATTAAGGTTATGAAACAATTTCACTATACTAGGTTGTCTAACAAACGCCTTATGTTTATTTAAGTTCACCTAAATCTATCATCGCATGATAAACTAAGCATATATCACATATATCAATATTAATAAACATCAAGGTAGGCATGTTATATCATCTAGCATATAGGTCTAAGCATTATACATCTCTATGTATCACATGAAGCATTTAAAAGCAACTAAAACAGTTAAAAAAAGCTTTAAAACACTTCATGGAAATATAAACAGTTCAAAACTTTTATATCAACTAAAATTGATCACTCCATTAGATCCGTCTCGAAAAAACGAATCCAACGGTATATTGCACGCCTAAAACGGAGTTACGAAACTCCCAGAAAATCAATTTTAAAATCAACAGAAGGGCTGTAACGCATTACAGGAATGCGTTACAGTACCTATAACGCATTCCGGTGATGCGTTACACCCCTTTTCAGCCATTAAAGGGTGTAACGCATTCCGTGAATGCGCCACAGGTGTGTAACGCATTCCCGGAATGCGTTACACCCCTATTTTTTTTTTTGTTTTCTTGCAGCCGCCGCCGCCTTTTCTCGAATTCCGTGCAAGTCAGACCTGACAGCCTGTTCTTTCTTTCTCCATGCCAACAGCAGAGTAACAGACAAGCAGCACAGATATATACAAACATATATATATATACTTTATATACATATATTTATATTAATTTAATTACGAATTTAATTACAAGAACTTCAAAAATTCATAATAAAAAATCTATACATCATAAAATTATGAAAAAAATACCCAGACGATCTACAACACTTGTAGAACCCAGATCAATATTCAAAATTATTCTGAGAAACGATTTCTCATCAGACAAAATTAATCCATAATATAACTTGTAAAAATCATAATTAATTCATACAAGCACATAAAATTCTGAAATTTTTACCACAGATCTATATGCATACAACCTATGCTCTGATACCATTATTGGATTTTTAACGCAGCGGGGGCATGGCAAAACACTTTTACACATAAAAAATCCAAATAAAAGCATACAGATCATGAATAAAAATTCGAGGGATCGAATCTAATCTTTTAAAATACTTCGGAGACAACGATCAGAGATCCTTAGCAGTTGCTCCTCAAGTGTGAAGCACTCCACCGGTATCCACCAAGAAAACAATGTTAAGGAGGAGGAAGGAGGTAGAGAGAATTGTGTTTTTCAAACTTTTTGGGTTTTGTGCGGGTTAGAATAAAATTAGGGTCTATAATAGTGTATTTATAGGCAAAATTTTCAGCTGAAATTTTTCCATAAATATTATTATTATTCCATTTATTATTCTTATTAATAATTAAAACACCTTTTAATCATTAATCCTTTTTCTAAACACTTTAGAAATAATTCTTTCTCTTGATTTAATTTCCAAAAATTAAATCCTTTATTTAATAATATTAAGAACTTTTCTTAATTAAT
Organism: Apium graveolens; assembly: GCF_009905375.1. Lineage (NCBI taxonomy): Eukaryota > Viridiplantae > Streptophyta > Magnoliopsida > Apiales > Apiaceae > Apium > Apium graveolens. The sequence goes on from NC_133654.1 coordinate 46,002,809, forward strand.
TTATAATCAATTAAATCTCATTTAATCAATTATTAAATTTGCCAATTAATTATTTATTTCACAAATAAATAATTATTTAGCCATTATTAATTAATTCCTCCACCATTAAATCATTCTCTTTTTATGGTGTGACCCTGTAGGTTCAATATTAAGCCGGTAGTAGAAATAAATAATAATAAAACTATTTTATCATTATTTATATAAATTCTCTAATTTATTAAATATGATTAATTAATTAATCACATTTATTCTACATCGCGAGGGATACTTCTCAGCATATCGCGACTATCCGGATAATATGAATTCACTGCTTAGAATACCAAGAACCTATTCAGTGAATAGTTACCGTACAATAAACTCCTTCTACCCTACAATGTTCCGATTAAATACAAGGTATGGATCTCGTGTCAAGCCTATCTAATTCAATCACTTGCTTACCATTTACTATGCGTAGTTCTATGCAAATTAGAAACTCCTTTCTAATTTCATTCACTCTGGCCAGAGATTCCTGAACTAGCATAAGTGGATCAGCCTTGAACATTCGCTTCCTTCACTAGAAGGGGTAGATCCTTTATTGATCATACACTATCTTCGTGTACAAATTCCTATACCCAGAAGAGCCCTAATAATTGTACCTGGAGACTAAGAACTAAGCCAAAGGATAGTTCAGTGTACACAAGATGACTATGATGACCTCAAGTCTAAGGATACTTGTACAGCTATCACTATGTGAACAACTGCTGACACGTGAGTGAACTCCATCAGTTGTTCAGCTGTGCGAGTCATGTTCAGTGAACTTATTCTATAATAAGCACCTACATACTAGCTATAGTGTCACCACACAAATGTCTATGAGAACAGACATCCTTCATAATGAAGCAAGCATAGTATGTACCGATCTTTGCGGATTATTAATTACCAGTTAGTAATCCTATGACCAGGAACTATTTAAGTTTAGAGTTATCATCTTTTTAGGTCTCACTATTATGATCTCATCATAATCCATAAAAAGCTTTACTCTAAACTATGGTATATCTTATTTAAACACTTAAATAGATAAAGCCCGTAATAAAAACAAGTCTTTATTAATATCAATGAAATCAAAACAGATTACATAAAAGTTATTCCTAAATCCTAATACATGATTGGACTTAGGACATATTCCTTTCAGCTGCAACATCAAGCATCTTGAGATTTAAGTTTGAATTCAGTTTAGCAGTTGCTATTTGGATCAGATCAATGTTGTCCAATACTGGTGGCTTTGGCAAAGTAAATTCTGGAACTATTACTTGACTGATTTGAACATTTATCACATGCTCCCCCTCACTGATTGGCCCTCCTTGACTAATTGGGATGATTGAATCTTTCTCCCCCTTTTTGTTATCATCAAATAGAGTGGAGGTAGAAGTTTGTGCAGCCACCACTTTTGAAGCAACTGAGTTTGCTGTGCTTGATGTAGATGAATAGCTGTGAGAGAGGCTTCAACTGCTTTCAGTCTTGTGTCCAGGGAATCCACTTTAGTTGCAAGATTAGAATTCCTCATCAACTGTCTGTTGATGTCAAGCATTGTTGTATTTGGAAATGTAGCATCCAATTTTTTATAGACACTCTTCTTGACTTGGTCAATCTCTGTTTTGATAGAAGTGACATCTTGATTGTGTTGAAGAGCTTGTATTTGATATAGTTGTAGAGAGTTGAGGTGTGTCTGTAGAAGCTTCTTGGTGCTAGCATTAGTGGTGGCTTGAAAAACAATATGTGTCTGTTGAATGATATGAAAAAGAGTTGTCTTGAAATATTCCTCATCATACTCTTTAGAAAACACCCAAGGTGAAATGTTTGATCTAGAGCTAAGGCATGCTTCTTCCCCTATGTCTATGAACTCTTCTTCATCACCATCTTCATTTCCAAAGAACTCTTCAGACTCACCAGTTCCGTAGTTAACATCATCACCAGCTTTAGGTGGCATGGCTGTGATGACATCCTTTGCTCTTTGCATTGAAGCAGTTGTATGCACCAAGTTAAGCATCTTTTCTACATCCATATTTTCTTGTTCAGCTAGAACTTGATATGCTGCCACAGGGTGAGTAAATGCCTCAGCTTCAAAAGAAACAGAGTCTAAAATAGCTTGATATTCTTGCTGAATTAGTTGTCTCATGTCAGCCTCATTGACATCCATTAACTCACTTACAATGGGCTCTTCCCATTCAGTTGTACCTACTTTTCTCTCATTTTCCCTATGTTCTTGCATCAAGGGCTCCCCTTGGCTCACCACCCTCACACCCTCACCTTCACCTACCAAGGTGGAACTCCTCTCACTCTCTTTTTCCAGGCTGGAAGAAATAGCCTGCATGATTTCACTCCTTTCCTCTCCTTTTACTTGAAAGCAACCCAACCTCTCACTCAATTCACTCCCTTCCCTCAGTCCTAAGACTGATTGTACTACTACTAGGTCATCTGCACTTGTGACAATTATTGAGATTTGAAGTGGTGCAGTGATTGTCAACGGATGAGGAACATCCATCGAAGCAGTAGTTTTAAGTGTCAACGGATGACTGCTGTTAAGCACATCCGTCGAAGGACAATCACTTGTTAACAGATGAGAAATATCTGTCGATATAGAAGAAATGAATGAGTTTGGAGTGGAGACTATTGTTGCATCTGTGGTGATTGATTTGAGATTTTGCACAGATGTTTCAGTACACTCAGAAAGAAATAACAAGTGAGCCAACAAATCATCTAAAAGATGATGCTCACTTGCTTGGATTTTTGGCTTCTCCAAGAGAGTTAAAGATGGAGAATTCGGAAGTGATGTATGAATCATATCTATATCCAGTGAGTGTGAGGGTGCATTTGGTGTTTTAGGTGCTTCTATGATTAAAGAGTTTGGTTGTGACTCCATATTTGTTGGAGCCACATCAAGCTAACTTTATGATGGTGCATGTACTCAGTCTTTGACTGTAGTAGGCACTGTGTGTGCACCCTGTGTATCCCCAGTTGGTTTAGATTTCTTTTCTCGGGCATAAGTTTGGGATGAGCTAGTGTCCCTTACCCTCTTGGACGGTGCTCTTGGCTGAGAGCTTTGTTCAATAGTTACATCGTTTTGGGAGGATGCAGCTAGCAATGAGCTTAAGTCCTTTTTAAGCACTGCAGTTTGTTGGGAAACTACAATGTGGCTGGGCGGGGAAACACTCACCTCTCCAACCTTATTCTTATGGCTTCTTTGATGTTCACCCTGTCCCTCACCCAACTCACTCACCTTCACACTCCCCTCTTGGTGTTTGGTAGATTTTGCAACTGGTTTCTTTTGAGAGAAACCAGAGGGGCTTTTTTTGATTTTGACTTAGAAATTTTAGGTTTAGTGGCTTGGGCAGGCATCTGTTTGGTCACATTCACAGATTCCATTTCCACTGTTGAAGGCAAAGAAATAGGTTGAGTAGTGACATAGATAGGAGTAGTTACCTCACTTACCTGAGGCTGCTCCATGATTGGCTTGTATACAAGTGCAACATCCTTGTGATGATTAGCCCTATTCAAGTCAGCAATAATTCTCCTCTCTTGGACCCAATAATTTAACTTGTTTGTTGGGTTCTCAATAATGAGGTTCTCAGAAACAAAATTAGCTAGCATCATTAAAAATCTAGCATAATAGATATTCTTAGACCTCTTCTTGATATCTACTAACTTACTCCTTATCTCAAACATGACAGAAGTGCTAAAATTAAAATACTTATCACTAAGAAGCATATAGAGCATGTTAACTAGTGAGTAAGATACAACATCAAAATTACTGACTTTACCAGAAAATACTTTGATAAAAGAGTCACCCACGAAACTCCATTCTTTTGTAAGGCTCAATCTTCTAACTTCACCTAACTTAATGGCAGTTAGAGCATAACCCATAGAGACTAGCATGTTACTCACATCAGTGTCTGTGTGTGGAGCAAGTGTGTTATTTTCAGGTAATTTAAAACACTTTTCAATCACATCACAGTTGACACAATGTTCATTACCTTTGAGAGTGAAGGTAATAGTCTTGTCATTGGAGCTGAACACTACAGTAGTCCAGATTTCCTCAACAACTTCACAGTAGATGGTTGGGGATTCAAGCATGGCATAATTCAATTTGCAGTTTAGCATGAAGTCCATCATCTTGTGATAATCTTCAGATGCCAGAATCTGCTTGTTCACCAAAGCTAAAAAATTGTTCTTTTCATAGACAAAGCCAGTTGAGGACATAATCTTGACTATGGGTTCCATTGTTGTGATTAAGTTTAGATGCAGAGAGAAAGTGTTTGCTTTGGAGAAGAAGAAATCTAGAGAAATTACTTTGAGAATGATAAAAGAAAAGGATAAAAATGAATTTAGCTTTTATACTATCTCAAAAATAAACTGTCAAATGTAATAAAGTAAAATAAATTAACTAATCAAAGTAGCCCAAAATAGCCGTTTAAAAATTATAAAAACTGTCAAAATTCTAATATTATCCGTTGCACCTGTAAGTAATTTCGATGGATAATGTTCAGAATCAACGACTAAGATTGAGACACTTCGACGAATGATAATAAAATACCCAGAGTGATAATTGATACTTCGACGGATGTTGTGTTTTAATGGATATTCATTCTCAAAGGATAATGAACATCCGTCGAGATACAAATTCTGACTTGGTCAAAATTTTATCAAAAAAGGAAACATCAATTTTAACTCTGGCTACATTACAACTTGCAAAATTATCAGATATGATTTAAGAGTAATTAAGCATACATAACTCACTCACTAACCTAGAGAAGGTGTATTCATCAAGTGTCTTGGTAAAGATATCTGCAAGTTGCTTCTCACTTGGAATAAAATGAAGTTCCACAGTACCATTCATTACATGCTCCATAACGAAGTGGTACTTAATGTCTATGTACTTTGTTCTTGAGTGATGTACTGGGTTTTCAGTGATGACAATGACACTTATGTTATCACAGAAAATAGGAATTTTGTCCACTTGTAGACCATAGTCCAACAGTTGGTTTTCATCCATAAAATTTGTGCACAGCAACTACCAGCAGCAATATATTCAGCCTCAGCTGTAGAAGTAGAAACTGAATTTTGCTTTTTACTGAACCATGATACTAGCTTGTTTCCTAGAAATTGACAGGTTCTTGTTGTACTTTTTCTGTCAATTTTACAACCTGCATAATCTGCATCTGAATAATCAGTTAGATCAAAACCAGAATCTCTAGGGTACCAAATGCCAAGTTTGGGTGTTCCCTTGAGATATTTGAAAAATCTCGTAATAGCTACTAAGTGAGATTCTCTAGGATCAGCCTGAAATCTAACACAAAGACAAGTAGCAAATATTATATCTGGCCTACTAGTTGTTAAGTATAGAAGTGAGCCAACCATGCCTCTATAGCTTGAAATATCCACAGACTTTTTAATAGGGTTTAATTCAGATTTAGTTGCAGTGGCCATGGGAGTTTTTGCAGATGTGCAATCCATTAAATCAAACATTTTTAAAAGATCATAAATATATTTGGTTTGACTAATGAATATTCCATCACTAACTTGCTTAACTTGTAAACCAAGAAAGTAAGTTAGTTCTCCCATCATGCTCATTTTATACTTACTTTGCATCAATTTGGCAAACATTTTGCAACGTTTTTCATCTGTAGAGCCAAATATAATATCATCTACATAAATTTGAACAAGTATACTAGAGCCATTAACATTTCTAAAGAATAAAGTTTTGTCAACAGTACCTCTTTCGAAGTGATTTTCTAAGAGAAACTTTGACAAAGTGTCATACCAGGCTCTACGTGCTTGCTTCAATCCATAAAGTGCTTTCAAAAGATAGTAGACATATTCTGGAAAATTTGGATCTTCAAAACTATGAGGCTGACTGATATAGTCTTCCTCCTCCAAATCTCCATTCAGAAAGGCACTTTTGACATCCATTTGATAGACTTTGAAATTGGCATGGGATGCATAGGCTAAGAAGATTCTAATGGATTCAAGTCTTGCAACAGAAGCAAAAGTTTTATCAAAATCTATTGCTTCTTGTTGACAGTAGCCCTTAGCAACCAATCTAGCTTTGTTCCTGACAATTATGCCATTTTCATCCATCTTGTTTCTGAATACCCACTTGGTGTCAATTAGATTCTTTCCTTTAGGCTTGGGTACCAGCTTCCATACCTTGTTCCTTTCAAATTGCCTTAGCTCTGCCTGCATAGCTAAAACCCAATGAGGATCCAACAGAGCTTCTTCTACCTTCTTTGGTTATTCCTTAGAAAGAAAGCTGTTATACAGACATTCTTCTTGAGTTGCTTTACTTGTTTGAACTCTACAAGATGCATCACAAATAATGAGCTCAAAAGGATGATCTCTAGTCCATTTTCTCTGTTATGGTAGATTAGCTCTAGATGAAGAGGCCTCATTGTTTTCTTGATGATTAGTAGAGTTTTGATGATCAGAAACCCCCCTGAGTTTATGGATCTTTGACTTGAAGAAGGGGTTCTTTCTGATTGTGATCTTATTTAACTCCCAAATCCTATTGAGGGATCAACGGATGTTGTTCTTTCCCTGTCGATGGATGATATTCTTTGCATGTCGACGGATGATGCAGATTATCTTTCAATGGATGAAGCACTTGGTCTTTCGACGGATGTTGAGTTATGTGCTTCATTAGTTGTAGACTTTTCTGCATTGTTCTTGGATATTGGTTCTTTATCACTATCATCATCACTATCTTCACATATCATCTCCACATTGTCAAATTTGAGGCTCTCATAGAAATCTCCATCTTGCAGCCCTTCAATCTTTTTATCATCAAACACAACATGTACATATTTCATAACAATGTTGGTTCTTAGATTGTAGACTCTATATGCTTTTCCCACAGCATATCCAACAAAAATTCCTTCATCTGCTTTGGCATCAAACTTTTCATGTTGATCAGTTTGATTCCTTAAGATATAACATTTGCAGCCAAATACATTTAAGAAATTTAGAGTTGGCTTCCTATTCTTAAACAACTGATAAGGAGTCATGCATATGGCTTGATTAATCAAATAAATATTCAGAGTGTAGCATGCAGTATTCACAGCTTCAGCCCAAAAATATGTTGGTAACTTTGATTCTTCAAGCATTGTCCTTACAGCTTCAATAAGAGATCTATTTTTCCTTTCCACCACTCTATTTTGTTATGGAGTTCTAGCTGCAGAAAACTCATACATAATCCCATTCTCTTCACAAAATGATCTCATCATAGAATTCTTGAACTCAGTTCCATTGTCACTCCTGATTCTTTTTACTTTGAAGTCGGGATGATTGTTGACTTACCTTAAGTGATTGATGATGATTTCACTAGCTTCATCTTTGGATTTTAGAAAATATGTCCAAGAGAACTTTGAGAAATCATCTATAATAACTAGGCAATATCTTTTCCCAAGAGATGGACAACACATTGACTGGTCTAAACAAATCCATGTGCAAAAGTTGCAAAGGTTCTTCAATTATTGAATCAAGCTTCTTTCTGAATGATGCTTTAATCTGCTTTCCTTTCTGGCAGTCATCACACAATCCATCCTTAGTAAACTCCACTTGAGGAATGCCTCTAACCAATTCTTTCTTGACTAGCTCATTCATAGTCTTGAAGTTTAGATGGGACAACTTCTTGTGCCATAACCAACTTTCATCTTGACTTGCTTTACTGAGAAGACAAGTTACTGATTCTACATTTGATGAGTTGAAATTAGCTAGGTACAAATTCCCTTTTCTCACTCCAGTATGAACCACTTTGTTGCTCTTTTTGTTGGTCACAATACAAGCTTCAGAGTTAAAAGTGACTGAGTTACCCTTATCACAAAGCTGGCTGATACTCAACAAATTATGCTTGAGTCCATCCACTAGGGTAACCTCTTCAATGATGATATTATCCTTTGAAATCAAGCCATATCCCACAGTATAACCCTCGATGTCATCTCCAAAAGTGATACTTGGGCCAGCTCTTTCCCTGAACTCAGCGAGCAGGGTAGAATCTCCAGTCATGTGCCTTGAGCAACCACTATCTAGATACCAAATATTCTTTCTATTTCCCTGCACACATCAAAATCAAATCAAGTTGATTTTGGTACCCAAGTTTCCTTGGGTCCTGCCTTGTTAGCATTTTTCTTTGGTTTCTTAGGTTTGACCTCATTTGACTTAGGGATTTCAGATTCATCCTTATTCATTTGAGTTGGACCTTTGAAACCAGCCATTAACACATAAATATCATGCATATTTTGGTGTACATGAAAAGGCATGCTATTTGCAAACATGTTATTCCAGTAAGGCATGCTAAATGACATTTGAGGCATACTAAATGCAGCATAATAAGGATTAGGTGTAAATGGCATATTAGCAAATTGTGCATTCATATTCTGAGCAGGTATAGCATTCATAGGCATGGCATTCATGTTGGGAAAAGAAGAAGGTACAGACAGGGGAGTAGGCATAGCATTCTTGTAATTAACAGACAGATGATTGACACTACCACACTTAACACGAATATTTCTTGGTGCATATTTATCAGGTGTATAGTTGTTATGTTTATTAATTTCTACCTTTCCATTCCTATTGTTTTTCTTTTTAGATTCTGTTTTAACCTCAATCTTTTCTAATCTGTCATTCAATTTCTTGATGGACAGATGCCCAACATTAACTCTCTTTTCTTTTCTCACTTGACTTTATTCTCCTTGAATAAAGTTTTTGGAAACTGATCCATATTTCTCATTCAACTCAGCTAGCTTGGCTTTGCTAACTAGCTTTTTCTCAGTCGATGGATGTGGTTCCTTGTCTTTCGATGAATAGTCCATTTGGTCTTTCTGTGGCACCCTCCAAACCCGGGTCAGAAGTTTGGGGTCCACACACACACTGTTTATAACCTGCTTATAACAATAATAAAGATAATAATAATAATAATATGCAGTGACCCTACTTACCAACTACCACGGATCGCAACAGGTTAAGGTATGCACACAAGCCAAACACACTAATATATTACATACTGATTAAATCCCAACCATTCAAACTCAAACTGAGTATTAAACATATTACAAACTTTTACAAATTTACATTATTCCAAAAGAAGCCTACTAGCTCAGCTTCAACAGCCTTAATCCCTAGCTCTCGCACTGGACTGGGGATCCTTGCTATCAACTGGTTCCTTTTTAACTGGAAAGAGTATAAACAACATCGCACAAATGAGCTAACTAGCTCAGCAAGTCACAATGACAAAACTGAGAATAATGATCATCAAGTAAATATGGTTATGATATCAAGTGAACAATGGATTATGATTTAGAATTGGATACTATATTTTTATTTTAAAACCAAGGTTAGGCTGCTGATCAGTCACGCACTAACCCCGAGCAAAGCACACAGCATTGCTCTAACTACTGGATCCAAGGCATACATTGGCCTAACTTGACCATTATATGGTCTGACCACGAATCTGGTCCACAATTTTATAAAAACAATCCAATTCTAACATAATAACAAAATTAAACAATAATAAACAATAATCAGAATCATTAACAACAGTGAGTGTTTAACAATGAAAGGGTTTCAACCCTTGTGTGGATCAACAAGGTACTTTCAAGGCTTGGATGTTGGGTAATGAAAGAATTGGATAACAAAGGTATCAATATTTCAAGGTTTCAAGAATTTGGTCTTTCAAAGCATAAGATACCATGGGTTGAGTATATAATAATTCAGTTCAGTGTTTGGTATTTAGTTTGTATGAATTTGTGGAGTAGTATCGTAGATTTGTGGTTCGTGTTTGGGTATACAATAATCAATGGCTTAGAAAGAATATGGTTCATGGCTCAAGAAAAATAACTGAAATCAGGGTTTAGGTTTCTGTGCTTCAAAGCACTTGCAATGTCAACAAGACAATCAAGTACTACAATATCTCGAGAAAGTTCAGAACACTTGTCTGGTATTAGCTTACTATCCTGTACTCGCTTCCAATCACCTCCTCAACTACCTGTTTCCCTTTCCTACATCTTGCCTCTTCTGCTCACATATTATAAGCATCTATCAATCATCAACTCATAGGATTCTATTCAACACATACTTCTATCTACCCTTCGTTTTACCCAAATCCGATTAACGGTTTGAAAGTTATGCAATAATCAAGTAAACACCGAATGTATAGACCGATAGTCAATCAACAAGTCATATATAACACATAATACATCACATAATTAATGAAAATCATTTATAAAGAAGTCTCGGGTTATAAATAGGCTTTCGGGTATTTAAAATGATTTTTAAAACATTTTTCGGAATTAAAACGGGTCGTTGGATCAATTTCGGGTTAATAAACAGGGTTCGGCTGGCCAATTCTGGCTCCGAAACAATTTTATAATAATTATCGAGCCTTGGAAATAATTTAGAATAATATTTTAAAGCTTGAAACTATTTTTCGGAATTTTTAAATCATTTTTAAATAATTAAATCTAATTAAATAATTAATTAAAATCAATTAATAATTAACTAAATCAATTAATCAATTAATTTTCGAATTGACCAATTAATCAATTAAAAATTAACTGAAATTAATTAACTAATTAATTCAGATTTATTTTTGAATTAAAAATAATTTTCGGAATTAAAATACTAATTTTTTTTAGAATTTTCAGAAATTAAAAATGAATTTTTATAATAAAAATAAATAGGAAATGTGATTTTTAAACATTTTATAAACAGGAATCCTATTTTTGAAAACTTTGCAAACTACAGGGACTAAACTTCACCATCTTCAAAACTACAGGGACTAAACTACAATTTTGCAGTTCCAGTCGCCGGAAAATCGGGGGTGGCCGGAGAAGACGATCCCGGCGTCCTCACCCCACCAACACCTCCAGATCAACATTACACAACACCAGGAACTTGTTCATGCAATCAAAACATTCTAATCATCCCTGTTCTGGCCGGAAATTGGCCAAGAACATCGCCGGTTTCCGGCGAACATCGTAAATCTTTAAAATACAACTCCCTTCGATTCAAGCATCCTCTGTTAACGACCTATATATCAATCGATTGCAAATTTCATAAGGAACACAACCCACTATAAATCAACAGCTAATAACCCCTGAATCAAAAACCCCCAAATTTCAATTGAAAACATTCATACGGGTTATAAACCCTAATTTTAAAATTCGAAAATCAACCTCAAATTTGAACATGTTATTGAACTCCAAATCAGACGTATAATATACCAAAATCATCAGGAAAACAAGCTCTACAACATGCAATCATCAAATCATACAAACAATCATCCGAACAAAAATTCATATTTTTCATAAAAATAATTCGAAAATAAATAAATTTTTAGAAATTAAAACTTTGATTCTGCAGGTGTATGGATTACAGATTCTGATAGAGCTTCTCAAAACCTTCAAATCCAGTACTCGAGCTTTTCAAACAAAGATCAATAACACCTTCAAAAGTTGGTTTGATTCTTGAAACAGTTTATGAATATAGGATTTTTCTCTGTAAAATTATATATTTATCTGTCTGCAAATGATTTTGATACGAAATAAAATACGGTAAAAGGCTATTTATATTTACGGAAAATTAGTATCCCATTGGATCATTCCGGATATAAAACGGTACGTTTATTTGTAAAACCTGATCCAAACGGTATCGGTTTTCGGGATAATTATCCAAATCAGTACAATTTGTACTGCGGTCTTGGTCTCAGCGCCTGGTTACACGTATTACGAAGTGATAATTGTGATAGTTTAATAAAAAGCTCCCGTTTATCGAAAATACGGGTTTTTATTGATTGACCGAAACGAATACTGTATCGAAAATATTACGCCGGGACCCGTGCAGGACAAACCGTACGCCGGATCGAAAAAGTCAAAATATGGAAAATGCTCGGAATATTACAATTAGGTTAGGAAGGAGTTCTCGGAAGAGTTTCGGGTTCCAAAAACGTAACAACGGTTGACGTCGGTTGGTTTCCGTTTTTATAAAATAGATTTTAAATACTCGGAAAAAGATTTTATAAATTTCATATGATTCATATAAATTCATAAATCAACATAAAAATAGTTAGGAAGATATGACAATTATCTATATTTTATTTTGGACATATAAAAATTGAAATACTCAATTAATACTATTTTTGAATATTCAAATACAAATAACACTTAACAGTTAATTTACAGAATAGATACTGAACACATATAATAATTATTTAATTAGAAAAAATAATTACACGGTATATTCCAGATATTACATCCTTCCCCCCTTAAAAGGATTCTGTCCTCAGAATCTCCTAAGAATACAAATGAGGGTACTTTTCTCTCATATCACTTTCTAATTCCCAGGTTGAATCTTCAACCTTTGGGTTTCTCCATAATACTCTTACTAACTTTACCACTTTATTTCTCAATACTTTCTCTCTCTCCTCTAGAATCTCTATCGGACTCTCTACATATGACAAATCTGCCTGAAGCTCTATTGGCTCATATTCTATTACATGCCTGGAGTCTGGATTGTATTTCTTAATCATTCATACGTGAAAGACATTGTGAATGTGCTCCATGTGCGGTGGTAACGCCAACTCATAAGCTACTTTGCCAACGCGCTTTAAAATCTCAAAAGGTCCGACATATCTCGGGCTTAGCTTCCTTTTCTTCCCAAACCTCGTTAGTCCTTTCCATGGTGATACTTTCAATAATACCAAGCTCCCTTCTTCAAATTCCATGTTCTTCCTTGACTGGTCTGCATACTTCCTCTGACGATCTTGTGCGGCTATTAATCTCTTCTTGATAATTTCAACAACTTCCTTTGTCTGGTGCACCAATTCAGGTCCGAGTATTTTGTGTTCTCCTACTTCATCCCAATATACTGGAGATCTACATTTGCGTCCATAAAGGGCTTCATAGGGTGGCATCCCAATGCTGGCGTGATAGCTGTTGTTATAAGCAAACTCTACCAGGGGTAAATGCTCGTCCCAACTTTCTTTGAAATTAATAGCACAAACACGTAACATGTCCTCGATTGTCTGGATCGTTCTTTCACTTTGGCCGTCCGTCTGCGGGTGATAGGCCGTACTCATATTCAATTTTGTTCCTAAACATTCTTGAAAACTCTTCCAAAATCTTGAATTAAATCTTGGATCTCGATCAGATACAATAGACACTGGAACTCCATGACGAACTACAATTTCCTTTAGGTACATATGGACTAACTTGTCGAGCGAAAATCTTTCATTTATAGGCAGAAAATGAGCTGATTTGGTAAGTCTATCAACTATAACCCAAATGGCATCATGATTAGCCCTTATCCTTGGTAATCCAACTATAAAATCCATGGCAATGTGTTCCCACTTCCATTCTGGAATCTCCAATGGCTGTAGCAATCCGCTTGGTCTCTGATGCTCTGCTTTAACCCTCTGACAGGTATATCATTTGCTAACCCATTCCGCAATTTTCCTCTTCATGTCTGGCCACCAATAATTTTTCTTTAAATCTCTATACATCTTGGTACTTCCTGGATGGATGGAATACCTTGAATTATGTGTCTCCTGTAGAATTTCATTTTTTAACTTTGTCACCGGTGGAATCCAAATTCTAGATAAAAACCTCAGAATACCTTGGTCATCTTTCTGCGTGCATAACTCTTCCCCTACCAAACGATTTATATCTTGATCCATTACATCTTCCTGACATTTCTTTATTTTCTCTAATAATTCCGGTTGGAAAATCATACTGTACACTTTTACTTCCTCAGGCTTGCAAACTCTAATCTCCAATTCCAATTTCTGAAATTCCTTATATATCTCTTCAGGTACGGACAACACATTTAACCTTTCCTTCCGACTTCACGTGTCTGCTACAACATTCGCTTTACCGGGATGATAATTAATCGAGCAATCATAATCCTTGATCAACTCTAACCATCTCCTTTGCCTCATATTAAGTTCCTTCTGGGTAAATATATACTTCAAACTTTTGTGATCCGTATAAATTTCACATTTCTCTCCATACAGATAATGTCTCCAAATCTTCAAAGCAAACACTATGGCTGCTAGTTCCAAATCATGAGTAGGATACTTTTGTTCGTGTGATTTCAATTACCTTGACGCATACGCAATCACCTTGTCGTGCTGCATAAGAACACATCCTGATCCTTTGTAAGAAGCATCACTATAAATTACGAAATTCCTTTGATCATCTGGAAGTGACAAAACAAGTGTCGTGATTAATCGTCCCTTCAATTCCTGAAAACTTTCCTCACATTTGTCGTTCCATATAAACTTCTCACTCTTTCGTGTAAGCTTTATTAATGGTGTGGCAATCCTCGAGAAATTTTGAACGAATCGACGATAATATCCCGCCAATCCTAAGAACTTCTTACCTCGGTGGGTGTTCTCAGTCTCTCCCAATTCGTAATTTCCTCGATCTTTGCCGGGTGCACTTTGATCCCTTCATTACTAACTATGTGTCCTAAGAACTGAACCTCCTGTAACCAAAACTCACACTTCAAGAATTTAGCATACAACTTCTTTTTCCTTAAAATCTCCAAAGTTGTCCTTAAATGTTCCGCATGATCCTCTTCTGTCTTTGAATAGATCAAAATATCGTCTATAAATACAATAACGAACTTGTCCAAATATTCCTTGAAAATTCTGTTCATCAGGTCCATAAATGCTGCCGGGGCATTGGTCAATCCAAAAGACATTACTAGAAATTCATAATGTCCATACCTTGTTCGAAAAGCTGTCTGTGGTATATCTTCTGCCTTGATCTTCAGTTGATGATATCCCGATCTTAAATCGATCTTGGAGAAATACTTGGCTCCCTTCAATTGGTCAAACAAATCATCAATTCTAGGTAACGAATACTTATTCTTGATTGTAAGCTTGTTGAGCTCCCTATAGTCGATACATAGTCTCATGCTTCCATCTTTCTTCTTGACAAATAATTCCGGTGCACCCCACGGGGACACACTGGGTCTGATTACTCCTTTCTCTAACAGCTCTTGCAATTGCTTCGCTAATTCTTTCATTTCGACGGGCGCCATTCTATACGGGGCCTTGGATACTGGTTCTGTTCTAGGTGCTAAGTCGATCGCAAATTCAATTTCTCTATCTGGAGGAAGTCCTGGCAATTCGTCGGGAAACACGTCTGGAAATTCATTTACTACTGGAATATCTTCAAGTTTTGCTGGCTCCTGACTCTTGTCAATCACGTAGGCTAAAAAGTGCTTGCATCCTTGCCGTAATAACTTCTTAGCTTGAATTATTGTTAAGAACTTCTTTACTTGTTTCTGGCCCTTGAACGTTACTATCTTTTCGTCAGGCGTCTTTACCATTACCTTCTTATTTCGACAATCTATCTGGGCATCGTGCTTAGATAACCAATCCATCCCTAATATAACGTCAAATTCTCCTAACTTAAATGGTATCAAATCTACACAAAACTTACTACCAAAAATCTCAACCTCACAATTCCCACAAACTTGATTCACAGTTACTCGTTCTTGGTTTGCTAATTCCACAGTCATTATTTCATTTAAATACTCTACTGGACAATTTAACTTGCTAACAAAATCTTGTGAAACAAACGATCGAGTTGCTCCCAAATCTATTAACACTTTGGCACATAAAGAATTCATATTGAGCGTACCTGCCACGACATCTGTATCCTGGATAGCATCCTTCACTAACATGTCAAAAACTCTAGCCCTTGGAGTCTCATTCACTGTTGGGGTAGATCCCATAATCCTCAATGCATTTCTGACTGGGGCTGGTGTCTTGCAATCCCTGGCCATATGTCCTGTCTTTCCACATTTGAAGCACGTAAATCCAATGGCTGGAACCTTCACTGCTGGATTCCGGATAGGTTGATCCTTATTTGCTGGCTCTCTTGCTGGCTGATTTCGGCACTCCCTCGAATAGTGCCCTTTCTGATTACATTTGAAACATACCACGTTCAACTTGTTACAAACTCCCCCATGCTTCTTTCCACAAACTTGACAATCTGGAAAAGTTAATCTCAACTGATTCGACTGATTCACATTAGCTGGACAGTTGCCCTGGCCTCCGTCTCCTGCATTTTGTCTCCTGAAATTAAAATTTCTCCCTGGCTGAAACTTGCCCTTCTTAAAATTTGGAAACTTCCCTGGTTGTGACTGACCCTCACTTCCCTCAACCTTCCTTTTCTTGCTCTTTTTCTCCTTCTGTGACATCTCACTTTCTGTCTCCGCAATCATAGCCTTTTGTACAACTCCTGCATAGGTTTCCAATTCAAAGATAGCTACCTTTCCTCTGATCCATGGCTTCAAGCCTTGCTGGAATCTCTTAGCTTTCTTCCTATCAGTATCAACATACGACGGCATATACCTTGACAATTCCTCAAATTTACTCTCATAATCTGACACCGACATAGTTCCTTGCTTTAACTCTAAAAATTTCAGCTCCATCTGGTCTTGAACAAACTGAGGAAAATATTTTTCTAAAAACAATTCCTTAAACCATTCCCAAGTAATAACATTTGTACCTTCCAATGTCTTCACCATCTCCCACCAATAGGTGGCCTCATTCTTCAAATAGTAACTTGCAAACTCAACATTATGCTCCTCTTTCACTTTTACCAAGGCAAATGCCTTCTCTATTTCCTTTAACCACACATTTGCTTCAATTGGCTCTAAGGAACCCTTGAATTCTGGTGGGTTTACTGCCTGAAAAGTTTTGAAAGTTACATGGGAATTGGTCTGTCTTTGTTGTTGTTATGCCAGGTGAACTGTTTGTTGGGCCAAGATTTGGAGAATCTGGGCTATTGCTGGGTCTATGGGTCCTGGGTTCACATTCTGGTTTGTCTCATCTTGGTTGTTATTGTTGTTGTTGTTGGTTTCTTCATTCTGGGTATGGGTGCGGGTATTTCTTCTGGGAGGCATTTTCTGTAAAGAATCAAACAATTTATTTAGCTTTTGAATCAAATCTTTGCATAAAGGAAAAGTTTTATAAAACAGAAATATCTCTTTTTGAAAACAGTTGTAACTAAGTAAATTGCATGCTTCTTTACAGAATATAAACAGTTATGGAAAACAGGGTACATGGTATCACAGGGTATAACTGGTGCAATAAATAAGGTAAAGTAAAACAAGTGTGATAAAGTAAATGACAGTGCTGGAAAAGAAAAGGTACTGATATATATAGATCAAAAGTTTTAGGTGGTACAAGCGTAAAAACGCTTCGAAAGTAAAAGCAAAAAGGGTACAACAACCTACTCACTAGTCAACATCGCTAGTCTATAAATACAACTGATAGGGATAAATAAATTATGCTTGTATAATTAAATACTGCATTAATTGTACAAGCTGTGGGCTGCTAGGCCCAATAAAAAGATATATGATACTCAGACCAGAAAGGTTAAGCCTGATGGACCAGATCAGGCCTGATGGAATAAAAAAGGCCCAAAAGCCCTGATTATTAATTAATTTCGTAATTAATTAATAAGGGACAAATCAGATGTTGAAAAGAGTCCTGATAAGGATATAAATCCTTGGAGATTAGCCTCAAGGGGACCTAAAAGGATAAGGAATCAATTTCCTACTATCTAGGACTCCAAAGTCCATTCTAATTATGAGACTTGCCCACCAAGTCTCCTCTACCAAATCCAATTCAAGGACTCCCAATATCTATATAAGGGGTCTCATCCCCACCAATCAGAACTACGTTTTTTGGCTTGATTCTCTAATTCACAGAGATACGTAGGCATCTCGTAAAGGCAGATCGAGCCACGAAACACGAGAGCAGCCATTAAAGGCGTTGAGCTCCCGAATCTTAGTATTAAATACAGCAAGTAATAACTTTAGTTTTTTATCCACAACATTTGGCGCCGTCTGTGGGAAAAGCAACAACAACCATGGCGAGAACACAGAGAACAATTGGAGCTCTAGAGGAAGGAACACCATCAGAGACAACCCAGGTGATTTCATCAACTGTGGAGGTTCCTCCCCATTCAACTTATGCATCTACTCAGGGGGAAGCCCAGACAGGGGCAACTCAACCTCAGCCACAAGGGACAACTCCCCCGACTATTCAAGGTACGAATCCTCAAGTTCAACAAGTACATATACCTGTGAATTCTCGACCCGTCGGGTATGAATATTCAACTGTTGTTACTACTAACCCCCCTTATGGGATGCCCCTTCGCCCTGAGGTTGGAGGAAGCGGATATGCTGGGCGAGGCGAAGCACGAGGGCAGTCACCCCCCTATATACGAGGTTTGGGTCCTATTCCTGAGGATCGGGAATTTTCTGGTCCTTATATTGAGAGAGACTCCGAATCTTCGGATGATGAAGTGGCCCCGAGAAGGAGGCGTCCTGGAAAAGAGCCAATGGACGATGGAAGGCAACGCCCCCAAAGCACCCCAGGGGCGAATCCCCAAGAAGTGCAGGAAAGGATCAGGGCTCATGAGGCTGAAATCCAAAGGCTGAGGCGTGATTTGGAGGCTCACCAGGCCACCAGACCCCAGATACCTCCTAGGGGGAGAAATCCTCCTCCTGTCATAGACCTGGATGGTCCGGTAAGAAGAAGGGCTGTTATCCCAAGAACTGATCCAAGCAATCTCCTTCCCCTTGGAGATCCTGATGATCCAACTCCACCCTTCACAGAAGAGATAATGAATGCCCATATCTCAAGGAAATTCAAGATGCCCATTATCAAAGCCTATGATGGCACGGGAGACCCCGCAAATCATGTTAGGACATTCTCTAATGCACTGCTGCTGCAACCCGTGAATGATTCTATAAAGTGTCGGGCCTTCCCTCAAACCCTGTCGGGTATGGCTCAAAGATGGTACAGTCGCCTGCCCCCAAATTCTATTGGATCGTTCAGAGAATTAAGTCAGGCTTTTATTAAGCAATTCATCAGTGGAAGAGTCCATGAGAAAAGTTCAGCATCCCTTATGAGTCTTGTGCAGGGAGCTAAGGAATCCTTGAGAGATTACCTGAATCGTTTTACAAAGGAGGCTTTAAAAGTCCCGGACCTTGATGATAAGGTAGCCATGATAGCACTACAACAAGGAACCAGGGATGAGTTTTTCAAGATGTCCTTGGCCAAACGTCCCCCTGAAAATATGTTGCAACTCCAAGAGAGGGCAGGGAAGTATATCAAGGTGGAAGAAAGCATGAGGAAGACCGTAGTAAGTAATGAGCCCACTGGAGGCAAGAAGCGAAAAACTGATTTAGAATATATTGCAAAGGACAAATATCCTAGAACCGAACAAAACCCTAATTCAACCCCCAAGAAGGGAGGACCTGGGCAAAAGTTCACTGAATACGCTAAGCTTAATGCTCCTAGAAGTCAGATTTTGATGGAGATTGAGAAAGACAGAGATGTTCGCTGGCCTAAGCCCTTGAAGGCCGATCCCGCCAAGCTAGATAAGAGCAAGTATTGCAGGTTTCACAAAGATGTTGGCCATGACACCGATGAGTGTAGGCAATTGAAAGATGAAATTGAGTTCCTCATTCGAAAAGGAAGATTGAACAAATACACTGGAGAAGGAGGGGATAGGAATAATAATGGAAGGAAGAAATTTGAGGATCGTAGGAGGGACCAAGACGATCAGGGGCGAAACCCCCAGCCTAGAGGACCAGTTATAAACACCATTTATGGAGGGCCGAGACCTCGAGGGCCTGTGATAAACACGATCTTTGGAGGTCCAACTGCTGCTGGATTGTCCAAAAATTCCAGAAAGGCATATACTAGAGAGGTTATGCATATTGTTGGAGAAGCCCCGAAGAGGGCCAGGACAGAAGTAACATTGGCTTTTGATGATTCCGACCTAGAGGGTGTGAAGTTTCCCCATGACGACCCGCTGGTCATAACACCAATAATAGGAAATAGCCCGGTTAAGAGGGTCCTTGTGGATAATGGTGCTTCTGTGGATATCTTGCTCCACGACACCTTTCTAAGGATGGGGTATAACGACTCCCAGTTAACACCAACCGACATGCCGATATATGGATTTGCTGGAGTAGAATGTCCTGTGGAAGGGATAATCAAATTGCCAACCACCATAGGTACGGAGCCAAGGCAAGCAACGCAGATGCTGGATTTCGTGGTAGTAAAGGCTAGTTCAACTTATAATGCTATCATGGGGAGAACAGGGATACATGCCTTCAAGGCAGTCCCCTCTTCCTACCATTCAGTCATGAAGTTTCCCACCCGAAACGGGATTGGAGAAGAGAGAGGAGATCAAAAAATGGCTAGAAGCTGTTATGTGGCCTCTTTGAGGGCAGATGGAGTCGGGGGCAGGTTCTTCCTATTGAAGATATGGATGTTCGAGAAAATGATGAGAATAGAGGAAGGCCAGCAGAAGAATTTGTTTCGGTTCCTTTAGACCCCGAGAATCCTGAGAGGATGACTTTCATTGGAGCCACATTAGAGGAGCCCCTTAGAGGGAAGTTAGTGAAATTTTTGCAAGAAAATAGTGATGTGTTTGCATGGTCAGCAGCTGATATGCCAGGCATAGACCCGGAGTTAATTACTCACAAGCTAAACGTAGATCCAAGCCGGAAGACAGTTAAACAAAAGAAAAGAAATTTTGCCCCGGAAAGACAAGAGGCTATAAAGCAGGAAGTGGAAAAGCTCTTAGAGGCTGGTTTTATTGAGGAGATTCAATTTCCGGAGTGGTTAGCAAACCCTGTAATGGTGAAGAAGGCTAATGGAAAGTGGAGGATGTGTATAGACTTCACCGATCTGAATGATGCATGCCCCAAAGACTGTTTTCCGCTGCCTAGAATTGATACTTTGATTGATGCCACCGCTGGACATGAGATGCTGAGTTTCATGGATGGGTTTAGCGGATACAACCAGATCAAAATGCATAAGGATGACATTCCAAAGGTATCATTTATCACTGACTTTGGTGTTTATTGTTATCTTGTTATGGCGTTTGGTCTCAAGAATGCAGGAGCCACCTATCAAAGGTTGGTGAATAGAATTTTTAAGGATCTTATTGGTAAGACTATGGAAGTCTATGTTGATGACATGTTAGTCAAGAGTCTAGTAAAGACTGATCATATAGCCCATTTAAGGGAAGCTTTTGAGGTCCTGAGGTACCACAAGATGATGTTGAATCCGACGAAGTGTGCTTTCGGAGTAGGTTCTGGAAAATTCTTGGGACTGATGGTCTCAAAGAGGGTAATTGAGGCTAACCCGGATAAGATAAAGGCGATCCTGGACATGGAACCACCAAAAACTGTTAAGGATGTTCAGAAGCTTACAGGAAGGGTTGCTGCGCTAGGACGATTCATCTCCAAGTCGGGGGAAAAGTGTTTGTCATTCTTCAAATCGCTAAAGAGCATCAAAGACTTTGTATGGAATGAGGAAAACCAGAAGGCATTTGAAGAGTTAAAGAAGTATATGGCCCAGGCCCCGTTGTTGGCCAAGCCAGTTCTGAATGAAGTTTTATTCTTGTACTTGGTTGTTTCAGAGAGCGCCTTGAGCGCGGTGTTGGTTAAGGAGGAACTGAAAGTCCAGAAACCCGTATACTATGTCAGCAAAATTTTGCATGGTGCTGAGTTGAATTATTCAGCCATTGAGAAATTCGCTTTAGCCTTGGTAATGGCTTCAAGAAAGCTGCGTCCTTATTTTCAAGCTCACCAAATTGAAGTGCTAACAAATCAGCCACTGAGAAGTATCATTCACAGTCCCAAGGCAAGTGGGAGACTGATTAAGTGGGCAATAGAGTTGGGAGAGTTCGATCTCAAGTATAAGCCACGTACGGCCATAAAAGCCCAGGCACTAGCTGACTTCGTGGTGGAATGTACCATACCCAACCAAGAAGTCGGGGGGCAGGAAGATACCATACCTCAAGACAAGGGAGTCGACAATGGGGACAGAGAGAAGAATGACAAGGAGAAAGAATATTGGGTTCTCTATTTTGATGGAGCATCAAAAACAAATTCCAGTGGAGCGGGGTTGGTTTTGCAAAGCCCTGACGGGTTCTTAATTGAGTATGCTATGAAGCTAGATTTTCCAACCACAAACAATGAGGCAGAGTATGAAGCCCTGATAGCTGGCCTTGGTCTAGCTGGGACACTTAGAGTCAAAAACTTAAAGGTCCGTGGAGACTCGAAGCTGATCATATCTCAGGTAAAGGGAGAATTTGAGGCAAGGGATGATACGATGGCTAAGTATGTCCGCCTAGTAAGGGCTGTGATGACCCAATTTAATGAGTGCCATGTTGAACACATTCCAAGGGAAGATAATGTTAAGGCAGATGCGCTATCAAAGTTCGCTTCGTCTGAGATTGAAGAAAGTTCAGGAAGTGTGTACTTCCGTGTTTTGAAGACACGAAGCATAGATGTTAAGCTGCTGGCTCCCATAGGCTTGGGGACGTCATGGATTGATCCCATCAAGGCTCACATTCAGACCGGTTGGTTGCCAAGTGATGCAACTGAAGCACGGAAGTTAACTGTTCGGGCACTAAGGTACTCTTTGATAGATGGGATTCTTTACAAAAGATCTTTCGTGGTTCCCTACTTGAGGTGTCTCAGGCCCGATGAGGCACGCTTGGCTCTTGAAGAAGTGCATGAAGGTGTGGACAACACTTGGGGGGCAGGGCCTTGGCTCATAAGATAACTCGTTTAGGCTTCTATTGGCCAGAAATGATGGCTGATGCCAAAGAATATGTGAAGAAGTGTGATCGCTGTCAGAAGCATGCACCAGTTGTTAGACAACCCCCCGAGATGCTGACCTCTATCAACTCGCCTATTCCCTTTGCCATGTGGGGGATGGATATTCTAGGGCCTTTTCCTATGGCCACGACACAAAGGAAATTTCTGATTGTAGTCATTGATTATTTCACCAAGTGGATCGAAGCCAAACCCTTGGCCAAAATCACAACTAAGCAGGTTGCACAATTCCTGTGGGAAAACATTATGTGCCGATATGGAATTCCCCGTATCCTCGTCACTGACAATGGAACACAATTCAACAATGAGGAATTCAAGAAGTATTGTGAAGAAAATGAAATTGAGTTACGATTCACCTCTGTGGCTCACCCGCAAGCCAATGGGCAAGCAGAGGTAGCAAATCGGATAATCCTGGATGGACTAAAAAAGAGGATCGAGAAGTCAAGAAATAATTGGGTGGATGAGATACTTCCAATATTATGGGCCTATAGGACTACCTGTAGAGTCACGACAGGAGCAACTCCTTTCATGTTGGCATATGGGGCAGAAGCAGTAGTTCCCGTGGAGATATCGCATTCCTCTCCAAGGATTCAGACTTTCAATGCTGTAGAAAATGAGGAAGGGCAGAGGTTAGCCCTGGATCTAATTGATGAAGTGCGAGATGAGGCACATGCAAAGATAGTAGAATATCAGAAAAAGGCTTCATTCTATTACAACCTAAGGGTTAAAGAGAGATTTTTTAAACAAGGAGATCTAGTCTTGAGAAAAATAGAGGCTTCTGGTGTTGGACAGAAAGGAAAGCTTGCCCCGAATTGGGAAGGGCCGTACAGAGTCAAGAGCGTTCAGGGTAGAGGAACCTACAAGCTGGAAACTATGGAAGGTTTTGAAGTCCCGAGGACCTGGCACGCACAAAACCTGAAGGTTTACTATGTGTAAGATAGGTGAAGTACGATTCTCACTTGTCATTGACAAGTAGGTTTAAAAGCACCTTGAAGCTTTGCTTGCGTAGGATTTTATATTCCAGTAGAATTTACATTGTCTAGTTATTGTTGATTAGGGTCGAACCCATGCTGTGTAAGGTTTTGAAAAACCAGACTTCATATTAAAGAGCTTGAAATTATTTTAATCCAAGGATGTTTAAGGTTCAAATACATATTAATATTGTAAAGTTAAAACAGAACCCCGAAGGGTAACAAGTTCTGATATAAATAAAGTTCAAAAAGAAGATATACAAAAAGCTAGGCCTTGGAAGGCTGAGATTCCTCAGAACCACTATCCGAAGTCTCTTCGAAAGTTTCAGTCGTTTCTTCGGACGTCTCGGTCGTCCCCTCCGAAGTCCCTGTAGAAGTTCCCTCTGCAGGAGATGATGGCTGTTGAGGCGCTGCTTTGGGAGATTCTTCCACCCTGGCCTTCTTAGCGACAGGCTCGAATTCCTCCTCGGAGGAATCTTCCTCCTCTCCATCCTTGATCATGCCAGCAAGCTTTTCAGTAACACCTCCAAGCTCTGGAACCCGCACTGGGCAAGGAAAGGGCGACTGCTCAAGGACCTCGGGAAACTCATCCTGAATGGCCTCCACAGCAGCGTCACAGCCTTCCTTATAGCTAACAGGATGAAGAAGGGCGTCATGCTCCACCATCAAGTCTTTGAATTCTTGAGTGTCCATCCAGCCATCAAAGGCTTTTTCCTTCTGCGCCTTCAAGATGACATTTTCAGCCCGGGCCGTCTCCAGGTCAGAAGTGGAAGAGGCCAATTGAGCTTCAAGGGCCTCAATTTTTTGGTTGGCCTCCTCCAACTTCTTGTTGGCATCTTCCAGGCCAACCTTCCAAGCCTTGGCTTGGTGAATTGCCCCTTGAAAATGGGCGTTAGCCTGCAAGAGAAAATAGCAAAGGTTTAGAAAAGAAAGAAAAGGGAATTGTAAAAGGCATAAGTAAAGTACGTACCGTCGCCAGAGCTTGGGCTCCAAACAGCTCATTCCCCTCCAAGTCCTGTTGAAGGACAAAATCTTGATAATCCACCGGGGAAATGGAATGCTTAGACCATTCCTTGGACAGCACCGTGCTGCCCACAATTGAGTCCTTGCCCCGGATCCCCCAAGCAGGTTGAAAATAGGCACCTGGCCTCTGCTTGGTGCGCAGAACTTGGCTGGGGCCTTCCTCATCTGGCTCCGTTGCCTGAAGAAGGAACTCCGGGAAGCGGTCACCCAGTCGAGGGTCCTTAAAGATCTTCCCGGCCCTCTTCATCCTGGTTGTCTCCAGGTCCTTCGGCTTGGTAGCCTCCTCAATCTTCTCAGCCACTGCAACAAACAAAGTCAGTTGAAAATCAATGAAATAAAAGTGCAGGAAATAAAGGAGATAAGAAAGGGAACTTACTTTTCTTATTAACGGGCGAAAGGCCGCGTTCTACCAGGACGGTCTCCCGGATAAGGTCCCAACAATGGGAAGTGCCGTTGTCTTGCGTAAGGAGGTTGAAACCTCTAGCCTCCTCCTCAGACAAAGTTATGTCATTCGGGCTCCCGTCCACGGCCAGCCCAAAGGATGATCGAAACAGGGAGCCCCAATCTCCACCTTCCCAAATAACAAACAAAAAATCTTTCTTCCACCCCAAGTTGTTGTCAGGGATGGACTTCCCATTCACGATATGGGGGATAGTGGGGCGCTGGTTGATAGAAACCCAACCCGGACTTTTATCAGGGCTGTTTTTGAACTGAAAAATCTTCCTGAAGACAGCAACAGATGTGGGGACGTTGTGCTTGGCGCATTGCGACAGATAGCACAGAATCAACCTCCAGGAATTAGGGGGAAGTTGGCAAGGGCTGATGCCCACATCAGCCAGTAGCAAAGGAATGAATGGATGAAAAGGGAGTCTAATACCTGCCCTTAGAGTATCCCTATAGACGCATAGCGCGTCCTTCTTCCACTGACAGGCCCTGTCGGCCGGACCCGCAAGAACCAGCTTAAAAGGCTCCTTGATTTTGAAGCAGCTGCTCAACTTTTCCAGCTCCTTGGGATCCCGTAAAGCACTGATATGATCGTGCGCGTCCAGATGCGCATCAGACGGATACTTGTCCCCTCGAGTGTTGATCATGTCGATTAAGGAAGTATACCTCGATCGAATAGGAAAATCGTTGGACTTTCTAGCCACGTTCATCTTGGCCAAACGGGTCATTCTTTTGTCAGCCATCTGAAAAAAGTAAGGGGCACATAAATAGGCTATCTTAAAGTGGCACACAATGAAAAAATAGACACGAAAAGCAAAGGGAGGAATCTTACCTGAAGAAGCGCTCCTGAAAAAGGCTTTGAGCTCCGACTTGCTGTTATTCCTCCGAGAATCTTAGTAGGAAGATGAAGAAGAAAACTAAGAAATGAGAAAGTGAGGAGTAATAGCCTTTCCTCATTCCTTTATATAAGAGGAAAAGGAAGTTGAAGGGACGAAAAGCCCATTGAGGACAAAAGCCCATAGGAAAAAGCCCAGGAAAAAGAATATTCCAGAATATTCCTAGGAATCCTAGAGCATTCTAAACAGGGTGTATTAAGCCCAGATCAATAAAAGAGGCCCAATAAGATTTTGAAAAGGCCCAATAAAAGAGGCCCAATAAGATTTTGAAAAGGCCCAATAAAAGAGGCCCAATAAGATTTGGAAAAGCCCAATAATAGAGGCTCAGTAAAATTTAATAAGGCCCAACAAAAAAGGCCAGGCCCAAATCCAATTAGGATTTGGAAAATACAATATCTTAAAGAAGGCTAGTGGAAGACCAGGAACCAGGTCGTGAATCCTGCCCGAAATCTTTCGAGCAGACACCCGAAAATAACGGGTAAAAAAGACCAGAATCCAGGTCGAATTCCAGGTCGTGAATCCTGCCCGAAATCTTTCGAGCAGACACCCGAAAATAACGGGAAAAAAGGACCAGAATCCAGGTCGAATTCCAGGTCGTGAATCCTAGTCGAAATCCTTCGACCAGGAAGAAGAAAATCAAAGGATTTTTGAACAGGATTCAGGTCGAAATATCGACTAGAATCCTAGTCGAAATCCTAGTCGATAAGCTCATGGCAAGAAGCTGGAATAACGGGACTGAATTGAGGTCGAAACTTCGACCAGGAATGAGGTCGAATAAACCAAGCATCTTTCAAAAAAAAAGGGATTAAAAACTCAGGTCGAAGTTCGACTAGGATCCTGGTCGAAATCCAGGTCGTGAATTCTAGTCGAAATCCTTCGACCAGGAAGCAAGAAAATCAAAGAATTTTCGAACAAGATTCAGGTCGAAATATCGACTAGAATCCTAGTCGAAATCCAAGTCGATAGGCTCATGGCAAGAAGCTAAAAAAGAAGGTGGAATTTTCGACCTAGATCCAGGTCGAATTTTCGACTAGGATCCTGGTCGAATTCCAGGTCCTAGATCCAGGTTGAATTTTCGACTAGGATCCTGGTCGAATTCCAGGTCCTAGATCCAGGTCGAAATTTCGACTAGGATCCTGGTCGAATTCCAGGTCGTGGATCCTAGTCGAATTCTTTCGACCAGGATGGCAAGGCTGACCCCTATTTTCGACTAGGATCCAGGTCGAAATTTTGACTAGGATCCTGGTCGAAAAAGGGCTGGAAATCTGAAAATTAGGGAAAAATCCCAGAAAATTAGGGAAAATCCCAGAAAATTAGGGAAAATCCCAGAAAATTAGGGAAAATCCCAGAAAATTAGGGAAAAATCCCAGAAAATTAGGGAAAATCCCGGAAAATTAGGGAAAATCCCAGAAAATTAGGGGAAAATCCAGAAAATAAGGAAAAAATCCCGGAAATAAGGGAAAAATTCCTGGAAATTAAGATAATTCCTGAATAAAAGGAAAAATTCATTGTAAATGTGTAGGTCGCTCCACACTTTACGGAAAAATGAAACCCTGTAAGGGAACGAATAGACTTAACTTCTGCGAAACCTAATCAATATTTCCCAAAAGTTGGGGGGCAAATGATAGGGATAAATAAATTATGCTTGTATAATTAAATACTGTATTAATTGTACAAGCTGTGGGCTGCTAGGCCCAATAAAAAGATATATGATACTCAGACCAGAAAGGTTAAGCCTGATGGACCAGATCAGGCCTGATGGAATAAAAAAGGCCCAAAAGCCCTGATTATTAATTAATTTCGTAATTAATTAATAAGGGACAAATCAGATGTTGAAAAGAGTCCTGATAAGGATATAAATCCTTGGAGATTAGCCTCAAGGGGACCTAAAAGGATAAGGAATCAGTTTCCTACTATCTAGGACTCCAAAGTCCATTCTAATTATGAGACTTGCCCACCAAGTCTCCTATACCAAATCCAATTCAAGGACTCCCAACATCTATATAAGGGGTCTCATCCCCACCAATCAGAACTACGTTTTTTGGCTTGATTCTCTAATTCACAGAGATACGTAGGCATCTCGTAAAGGCAGATCGAGCCACGAAACACGAGAGCAGCCATTAAAGGCGTTGAGCTCCCGAATCTTAGTATTAAATACAGCAAGTAATAACTTTAGTTTTTTATCCACAACAACAACTCAAAAGTCTACTGATACACACTACACACTACTGTACATACTACATAACCATAACAACACTGCTCAGAATCTCTGACTCATGGCAAGTCTGGACCTCCAATCTCCTCAAGCTCCTCTAGAACCCACTTAGCCCACTCCACAAGGAAATCAGGGGTGATGTCCTCATGTGTAACCTCAACAATCCTCACAGCAGCTGCTCTACGAAATGCCTGTAGCCTCTCTCTGAGTCACCTCTCACCACTCCCAACCTCTCTGGTACGCATGATATATAGTAACTTCTGAATCTGACCCTGAAGGAATCGCTGCTCCATAAGGAAAACCTTAAACTGATGATATGGGACAGGATAGGAAGAGAACTGAAAAGGTACTCCTGTAACTGAATGACTAGTAAAGCCTGAATCAGCAGGTGGGGGTCCTCTAACAAGTGGCCTCATGCGTGGAGGTGGAATAGCCTGCAGTGGTACGGGCTGCAACACCGGTGGAGGTAGAATAGCCAATGTTGGTGGAATAACAGGACGGGGATCCGATGTTGGTGCTCCAACTAAAGGCTCTGAGTGATCAGCTGATACAGGAATAAAAGAGTCGGCCATCGCTGCTATCTGAAATTATATCGCAATATAAGAATCTCGAACCACGACGCGAATTATACTACTACTGGTTATACCGTAACACTCAACCTCTCAACGTTCTATCATTCTATTCCTTACTTTTAATCCTAACCCTCTACCCATTCCCGTCAACCTAGGCTTGTGTCAGTGACTTATAACCTATAGCTCTCATACCAAACCTGTAGCGCCCTCCAAACCCGGGTCAGAAGTTTGGGGTCCACACACACACTGTTTACAACCTGCTTATAACAATAATAAAGATAATAATAATAATAATAATATACAGTGACCCTACTTACCAACTACCACGGATCGCAACAGGTTAAAGTATGCACACAAGCCAAACACACTAATATATTACATACCGATTAAATCCCAACCATTCAAACTCAAACTGAGTATTAAACATATTACAAACTTTTACAAATTTACATTATTCCAAAAGAAGCCTACTAGCTCAGCTTCAACAGCCTTAATCCCTAGCTCTCGCACTGGACTGGGGATCCTTGCTACCAACTGGTTCCTTTTTAACTGGATAGAGTGTAAATAACATCGCACAAATGAGCTAACTAGCTCAGCAAGTCACAATGACAAAACTGAGAATAATGATCATCAAGTGAATATGGTTATGATATCAAGTGAACAATGGATTATGATTTAGAATTGGATACTATATTTTTATTTTAAAACCAAGGTTAGGCTGCTGATCAGTCACGCACTAACCCCGAGCAAAGCACACAGCATTGCTCTAACTACTGGATCCAAGGCACACATTGGCCTAACTTGACCATTATATGGTCTGACCACGAATCTGGTCCACAATTTTATAAAAACAATCCAATTCTAACATAATAACAAAATTAAACAATAATAAACAATAATCAGAATCATTAACAACAGTGAGTGTTTAACAATGAAAGGGTTTCAACCCTTGTGTGGATCAACAAGGTACTTTCAAGGCTTGAATGTTGGGTAATGAAAGAATTGGATAACAAATGAATCAATGTTTCAGGGTTTCAAGAATTTGGTCTTTTAAAGCATAAGATACCATGGGTTGAGTATATAATAATTCAGTTCAGTGTTTGGTATTTAGTGTGTATGAATTTGTGGAGTAGTATCGTAGATTTGTGGTTCGTGTTTGGGTATACAATAATCAATGGCTTAGAAAGAATATAGTTCATGGCTCAAGAACAATAACTGAAATCAGGGTTTAGGTTTATGTGCTTCAAAGCACTTGCAATGTCAACAAGACTATCAAGTACTACAATATCTCGAGAAAGTTCAGAACACTTGCCTGGTATTAGCTTACTATCCTGTACTCGCTTCCAATCACAATCGTCTTACTCCTCAACTACTTGTTTCCCTTTCCTACGTCTTGCCTCTTCTGCTCACATATTATAAGCATCTATCAATCATCAACTCATAGGATTATATTCAACACATACTTTTATCTACCCTTCATTTTACCCAAATCCGATTAACGCATTGAAAGTTATGCAATAATCAAGTAAACACCGAATGTATAGACCGATAGTCAATCAACAAGTCACATATAACACATAATACATCACATAATCAATGACAAATCATTTATAAAGAAGTCTCGGGTTATAAATAGGCTTTCGGGTATTTAAAATGATTTTTAAAATATTTTTCGGAATTAAAACGGGTCGTTGGATCAATTTCGGGTTAATAAACAGGGTTCGGCTGGCCAATTCTGGCTCCGAAACAATTTTATAATAATTATCGAGCCTTGGAAATAATTTAGAATAATATTTTAAAGCTCGAAACTATTTTTCAGAATTTTTAAATCATTTTTAAATAATTAAATCTAATTAAATAATTAATTAAAATCAATTAATAATTAATTAAATCAATTAATCAATTAATTTTCGAATTAATTGACCAATTAATCAATTAAAAATTAACTGAAATTAATTAACTAATTAATTCAGATTTATTTTTGAATTAAAAATAATTTTCGGAATTAAAATACTAATTTTTTTTAGAATTTTCAGAAATTAAAAATGAATTTTTATAATAAAAATAAATAGGAAATATGATTTTTAAACATTTTATAAACAGAAATCCTATTTTTGAAAACTTTGCAAACTACTGGGACTAAACTTCACCATCTTCAAAACTACAGGGACTAAACTGCAATTTTGCAATTCCAGTCGCCGGAAAATCGGGGGTGGCCGGAGAAGACGATCCCGACGTCCTCACCCCACCAACACCTCCAGATCAACACTACACAACACCAGGAACTTGTTCATGCAATCAAAACATTCTAATCATCCCTGTTCTGGCCGGAAATTGGCCAAGAATATCGTTGGTTTCCGACGAACATCGTAAATCTTTAAAACACAACTCCCTTCGATTCAAGCATCCTCTGTTAACGAGATATATATCAATCGATTGCAAATTTCATAAGGAACACAACCCACTATAAATCAACATCTAATAACCCCTGAATCAAAAACCCCCAAATTTCAATTGAAAACATTCATACGGGTTATAAACCCTAATTTTAAAATTCGAAAATCAAACTCAAATTTGAACATGTTATTGAACTCCAAATCAGACGTATAATATACCAAAATCATCAAGAAAATAAGCTCTACAACATGCAATCATCAAATCATACAAACAATCATCCGAACAAAAATTCATATTTTTCATAAAAATAATTCGAAAATAAATAAATTTTTAGAAATTAAACCTTTGATTCTACAGGTGTATGGATTACAGATTCTGATAAAGCTTCTCAAGACCTTCAAATCCAGTACTCGAGCTTTTCAAACAAAGATCAATAACACCTTCAAAAGTTGGTTTGATTCTTGAAACAGTTTATGAATATAGAATTTTTCTCTGTAAAATTATATATTTATCTGTCTGCAAATGATTTTGATACGAAATAAAATACGGTAAAAGGCTATTTATATTTATGGAAAATTAGTATCCCGTTGGATCATTCCGGATATAAAACGGTACGTTTATTTGTAAAAACTGATCCAAACAGTATCGGTTTTCGGGATAATTATCCAAATCAGTACAATTTGTACTGTGGTCTTGGTCTCAGCGCCTGGTTACACGTATTATGAAGTGATAATTATGATAGTTTAATAAAAAGCTCCCGTTTATCGAAAATACGGGTTTTTATTGATTTACCGAAACGAATACTGTATCGAAAATATTGCGCCGGGACCCGCGCAGGACAAACCGTACGCCGGATCGAAAAAGTCAAAACATGGAAAATGCTCGGAATATTACAATTAGGTTAGGAAGGAGTTCTCGAAAGAGTTTCGGGTTCCAAAAACGTAACAACGGTTGACGTCGGTTGGTTCCCGTTTTTATAAAATAGATTTTAAATACTCGGAAAAAGATTTTATAAATTTCATATGATTCATATAAATTCATAAATCAACATAAAAATAGTTAGGAAGATATGACAATTATCTATATTTTATTTTGGACATATAAAAATTGAAATACTCAATTAATACTATTTTTGAATATTCAAATAAAAATAACACTTAACAGTTAATTCACAGAATAGATAATGAACACACATAATAATTATTTAATTAGCAAAAATAATTACACGGTATATCCCAGATATTACACTTTCGATGAGTAACATTCATCATCCGTCGAATTCACATCCGTTGACAGCCCTTCAATCAAATTAAACTCAAGCTTCTCTTTACTCTTTTTCCAGGTTACATCACAAAAGGACTTTATACCTTGAACCTTAGTGATTTGAGCGTGAACATCCCTAGATGATTTCCATGCCTTGATCACCTCCTGTTCTCGTTCAAGCTGCTTCTTTAAAATCTCTTCCTTTTTTAAGGACTCAGTTAATTCATCCTTAGTAATTTTACACTCAATTCTCAATTTTTCAAATTCAATAAATTGAGACTCTAGCACATTATTCCTCTCACTTAAAAACAAATTGTTTTCTTTAATTTTAGCATTTTCCTTAGTGAGGGACTTAAGTGTAACACGCAGGTGATATAATTCAGTAGACATGTCATTTATTGCATCATTACACTCATCTTTAGATAAATGTGCTAGGTTAGTGGTGATTACCTGATTGCTTGATGAACTGGTCTATGTTTCATCTGATTTGGCCATTAGGGCTAGGTTGACATAGCATGTTTCTTCATCTTCATCCAATCCATCTGCAGCCCAGTCATTCTCCTGTGTGATGAAAGCCCTTTCCTTTTGCTTGAGAAACTCAAAGTATTTCTACTTATAATCAACAGGCTCAAACTTCTTTTTGCTGGAATCAGACTTTCTACACTCACTAGCAAAATGACCTGCCAAGCCACATTTGAAACACTTGAATTTAGACTTATCAACCATGTTTCTGTTTGGCTTGGCTTCTCCAAAATTCTTCTTGAATTTGAGCTTGGAAAATCTCCTGGATAAGAATGCTAGATGTTCATCAATATCATCCATGTCATCTTGGCTCAAATGATCTTCATTTTTAGCTAACAATCATTTACCCTTGCTTTCACAGACCTTTGACGTAGACTCAACAGCTTCCACCTTCATCTCTTTCTCCTTTTCCAACTCAGCAACAAGTGCAATAGATCCTCCCTTCTTCCTTCCTTTATCCATCCTTTCATCTTGTTCTATTTCAAGCTCATAGGTTTTCAGGATGCCATATGGTCTTTTCAAGGTGAACTCCTTGTAATCTTGTGAATTTGTCAATAAGACTGTCATTGGCTTCCACTCATTTGGCCGATATCTAAGGAACTTGAGATTAGAGTCTTTTGTCTGATAGACTCTTCCATGCAGTTTTAGAGCATTCAGTAGTTTTTGAAACCTACTGAAAATATCAGTGAGTGACTCACTTTCTTCACAGTGAAAATGCTCATATTGCTGAATCAAGAGTTGCATCTTGTTTTCTCTTACTTGCTCAGTTCCATCACAAATTATTTGAATTGTGTCCCCAACCTCTTTTGCTGTTTTACAGTTAATTATGTTGTCAAACATATCACCATTAAAAAATATGTTCATGGCCTTTTTATCTTTTCTGACTTGCTCAATGTCAGGATCAGACCATTCATGTCTGGGTTTTGGAACTGATGGTTCATTGCCAGTTGCAGCTCTCATTGGTACATGAGGACCTCTCTCTATGCAATCCACATAAGCCTCATCTTGGGAAATAAGATGTAGGTGCATCTTCACCTTTCAGTGGTGATAATTATCTTTTTCTAGAAATGGGATCTTCACTCCAACATCCTTTTTGTTCATCTTGTTGATTGTTGTGATCTTTACACTCTTTGTACTTCAAGAGCTAGCTCTGATACCAATTGTTATTCCCTAACAATACAACAAGAATTATAGAAGGGGGATTGAATGTAATTCTGGCTCCTTTTTCAGATTTTAAAATTATTCTAACTTAATATATATAACAGTGTTTGATTTGCTGTAATGCGGAATGAAAGAATTAAAAGGAATATGTCCTAAGTCCAATCATGTATGAGGATTTAGGAATAACTTTTATGTAATCTGTTTTGATTTCATTGATATTAATAAAAGACTTGTTTTGTTTTTATTACGGGCTTTATCTATTTAAGTGTTTAAATAAGATATACCATAGTTTAGAGTAAAGCTTTTTATGGATTATAATGAGATCATAATAGTGAGACCTAAAAGATGATAACTCTAAACTTAAATAGTTCCTGGTCGTAGGATTACTAACTGGTAATTAATAATCCGTAAAGATCGGTACATACTATGCTTGCTTCATTATGAAGGATGTCTGTTCTCATAGACATTTGTGTGGTGACACTATAGCTAGTATGTAGGTGCTTATTATAGAATAAGTTCACTGAACATGACTCGCCCAGCTGAACAACTGATGGAGTTCACTCACGTGTCAGCAGTTGTTCACATAGTGATAGTTGTACAAGTATCCTTAGACTTGAGGTCATCATAGTCATCTTGTGTACACTGAACTATGCTTTGGTTTAGTTCTTAGTCTCCAGGGATAATTATTAGGGCTCTACTGGGTATAGGAATTTGTACACGAAGATAGTGTATGATCAATAAAGGATCTACCCCTTCCAGTGAAGGAAGCGAATGTTCAAGGCTGATCCACTTATGCTAGTTCAGGAATCTCTGGCCAGAGTGAATGAAATTAGAAAGGAGTTTCTAATTTGCATAGAACTACGCATAGTAAATGGTAAGCAAGTGATTGAATTAGATAGGCTTGACACGAGATCCATGCCTTGTATTTAATCGGGACATTGTAGGGTAGAAGGAGTTTATTGTACGGTAACTATTCACTGAATAGGTTCTTGGTATTCTAAGCAGTGAATTCATATTATCCGGATAGTCGCGATATGTTGAGAAGTATCCCTCACGATGTAGAATAAATATGATTAATTAATTAATCATATTTAATAAATTATAGAATTTATATAAATAATGATAAAATAGTTTTATTATTATTTATTTCTACTACCGGCTTAATATTGAACCTACAGGGTCACACCATAAAAAAAAGAGAATGATTTAATGGTGGAGGAATTAATTAATAATGGCTAATAATTATTTATTTGTGAAATAAATAATTAATTGGCAAATTTAATAATTGATTAAATGAGATTTAATTGATTATAAATTAATTAAGAAAAGTTCTTAATATTATTAATTAAGGATTTAATTTTTGAAAATTAAATCAAGAGAGAGAATTATTTCTAAAGTGTTTAGAAAAAGGATTAATAATTAAAAGGTGTTTTAATTATTAATGAGAATAATAAATGGGATAATAATAATAATATTTATGGGAAAATTTCAGCTGAAAATTTTGCCTATAAATATACTATTATAGACCCTATATTTTATTCGAACCCAAAAACCCAAAAGTTTTAGAAAACCAAATTCTCTCCACCTCCCCCTCCTCCTTAGCATCGTTTTCTTGGTGGATACCGGTGGAGTGCTTCACGTTTGAGGAGCAGCTGCTAAGGATCTCCGATCGATGCTCTTGGATCGCATATTAAAGGTTAGTAATCGATCCCTATGTTTTTACCACGATATATATGCTTTTATTTGGATTTTATGTGTGTAAAAGTGTTTTGCCATGCCCCGCTGCGATTAAAATCCATCAATGGTATCAGAGCCTAGGTTGTATGCATATAGATATGTGGTAAAAATTTCAGAATTTTATGTGCTTGTATGAATTAATTATGATTTTTACAAGTTATATCATGGATTAATTTTATCTGATGAGAAATCGTTTCTCAGAATAATTTTGAATGTTGATCTGGGTTCTACAAGTGTTGTAGATCGTCTGGGTATTTTTTTCATAATTTTATGATGTATAGGTTTTTTATTATGAATTTTTGAAGTTCTTGTAATTAAAATTCGTAATTAAATAAGTAAATATATGTATATATAGTATATATATATATATGTTTGTATAATGCTGCTGCACGGAGAAAGAAAAGATAGGCACGGAGTTCGAGGAATAAAAACGGCGGCTGCTGCAGAAAACAAAAAAAAAGGGTGTCGCGAATTCCGGGAATGCGTTACACCCTGTGGCGCATTCACGGAATGCGTTACACCTTTTAATGGCTTAAAAGGGTTGTAACGCATCACCGGAATGCGTTACAGGGCTTGTAACGCGTTCCTGTAATGCGTTACAGCCCGATTGTCCACATTAAATTTGATTTTCTGGGAGTTTCGTAACTCCGTTTTGGGCGTGCAATATACCGTTGGATTCATTTTTCCGAGACGGATCTAATGGAGTGATCAATTTTAGTTTATATAAAAGTTTTGAACTGTTTATATTTCCGGAAGTGTTTTAAAGTTGTTTTTAACTGGTTTAACTGCTTTTAAATGCTTCATGTGATACATAGAGATTTATAATGCTTAGACTAATGTGCTAGATGATATAACATGCCTACCTTGATGTTTATTCATGTTTATATATGTGATATATGCTTAGTTTATCATGCGATGATAGATTTAGGTGAACTTAAATGAACATAAGGCGTTTGTTAGACAACCTAGTATAGTGAAATTGTTTCATAACCTTAATAATAATATTATGAATACAATCATGAGATTCTTGTGTTTATGAAACACGTAATTGAATATGAATTTTCGATATGAGAGAAAGGATGATTCTGTCAACAACAGATTTCTATCTGTAAGAAAGGATTATTAAGTGACGCCTCTTGACAATGCTCCACCCGATCTGGGAATCATCTGATTATTGATTATTGATTTGAAATATTTAATTTAAAAGGAAGAATCTCTTTATAATATGATTATGATTGTAACGTAATATAATCCCTCTAAAATTAAATAATATCAAGTAGTAATTGGCCAATGACACAACGGGCTT
This sequence comes from Apium graveolens, assembly GCF_009905375.1. Taxonomy (NCBI): domain Eukaryota; kingdom Viridiplantae; phylum Streptophyta; class Magnoliopsida; order Apiales; family Apiaceae; genus Apium; species Apium graveolens. The sequence goes on from NC_133654.1 coordinate 46,040,014, forward strand.
GTGTCGGTCATAGCCTTCCAACATGATAGAAAAATAGTTCTTATTTTTGAATCATTGTCGTTTCGTGCCACAGCCGAGGGATTTGATTTCGAAATATGAAATACTTGTCTATTATATAGAGATGTGTACATTGAATAAGAATCTAAAGGTCGTTACATGCCACAGCCGTGGGCCTTTGGGGACTGATTCAATTGTACGGAATGTTGGGTTAGACTTGACTTAGAATATTGATTTTGTCGTGCCACAGCCGTGACTCAATTATTCAAGAGGCTAAAGTTTGATTAGGGAATAACATTAGATGTAATTGACAAGAGTTGTCTGCCTATTGAACATTACATGGCGTTTCATGCCACAGCCGGGGTTGTGTAATGGAATGTAGGATCCCTATTCCCACTAGCATTATAAATGCTTAATTTTTCACGTAGGGGGTTGAATAAATTAGATAAACTAGTGGGAGCCACTTATGAATAAAGACCCGATTCATATAGTGTTTTGAAATGAAATCGAATATTTGCTAAGTGTTGTTATGTGTTTATCATTTACAGATTTACTTTGTACGTTATGTCTTCTACACTATCACTCAGGAGCATACTAGATGCTCACAAATTGACTGGTCCTAATTATGTTGACTGGCTTCGAAACTTGAGAATTGTTCTCAGGATTGAGAAGCTGGAATACGTGATTGACTCACCTAAGCCTACTGAACCTGCTAGTGATGCACATAATGATGAACATGTTGTGTATCGTAAGTGGATAGATGATGCAAATGTTGCTCAATACATCAAGCTAGCTTCCATGAACATTGAGCTACAGAAGCAACATGAGCATATGGATGCTCACACTATCCTCATGCATCTACAAGAGTTGTATGATGTGGCAGGGAGGATAACTCGATATGAGATATCGAAGGAGTTGTTCGGTTGTAGGATGTCTGAGGGATCATCTGTGAATGACCATGTACTAAAGATGATCAATTTGATTGAACGTCTTGGACAACTTGGTTTTGCCATGGATGGGGAGCTGAGCCAAGACTTGGTCTTGCAATCGCTTTCGAGTTCATTCTCGCAATTTGTTGTGAACTTTCACATGAATAAGTTGGATGTCAGCCTGCCTAAACTCCACAACATGTTGAAGACTGCGGAATCGAATTTTCCCCCTAAGAAGAGTTCTGTTCTTCTAATTGGTGAGGGTTCCAATCCTAAGAAAAGGAAGAGGAACTCTTCCAAGAAGAAGAAAGTAGGTGAGAAAATGCCGGTTCCACCAAAAGCTGAAGACCCCAAGAGCAAAGTTGTTTGCTTTCACTGTAACAAGGTGGGGCACTGGAAGAGGAACTGCAAGGTTTACCTTGCAGTATTGAAGAAGAAGAAGGGTAGTGAGACTACCGCTTCTGATTCAGGTATGTTCATGATAGAAGTGAATATGTCATTAAGCCAAATTTCTACTTGGGTATTAGATACCGCCTATGGTTCTAACATCTGTAATTTGTTGCAGGGACCAAGGAGAAGTAGGACTCTTGAGGAAGAGGAGGTGATTCTACTGTTGGAAATGGAGCAAGAGTTGCTGCTGAAGATGTAGAATCATTTCATTTACATATGCCTACGGGCAAGACTATTGTTTTAAATAATTTTTATTTTGTTCCCTCGATTGTGAGGAATATTATTCCCATGTTAGACTTGGCTGGATTTTCATTTATTATTGAGAATAATGAATGTTTTATTCTTAGAGATAATATTCTTAATGGACGTGGTACTTTAAATAATGGTCTGTATAAATGTGACATAATTTACTTCAGATTGAACAAACTAATAAAAGAAAAGGGATGATGAAAATCTCACTTCATAGTGGCACTGCAGTCTCCATTTAGTAGACATGGAGAGAGGACTGCAAATTTGCTAGGAATGGTACACACAGATATATGTGGACCAATGTCTAAGCAAGCCATGGGTGGATTTTCAAACTTCATTACTTTCATAGATGATAGATCTAGATTCGGATATGTGTTTGATGAAACACAAGTCTGAAGCCTTTGAAAAGTTCAAAGAGTATAAGTATGAAGTGGAGAAACAAACCAAACAGAGTATTATAATTCTTCGATTAGATCGAGGTGGTGAATACTTTAATGGAGTGTTTCTAGATTATCTCAAAGTAAATGGTATAGTCTCCCAGTGGACGCCTCCAGATTGGTATCTGAAAGGAGAAATCGAACTTTGTTAGACATAGTTCGGTCCATGATGAGCTATGCAAATCTTCCAGTATTCCTATGGGGTTATGCATTGGAAACCTCAGCATATTTACTGAATAAGGTGCCTTCCAAATCTGTTCCTCAAACTCCGTATGAGATATGGAAAGAAAGGAAACCGAGTCTTAAACACGTTAAGATTTGGGGATGTCCAGCTTATGTCAAGTAAGTTGACCCAGATAAGCTAGAATCTCGATGCGTAAAATGTAGTTTTGTGAGATATCCTAAAGAGACTTTAGGGTATTACTTTTACACCGATCATCAGGTGTTTGTCTCCAGACATGCTACCTTCTTGGAAAAGGAGTTTATCCTTGAAGGAAACGGTGGGAGCAAAATTGAACTTGATGAAGTTCAAGAAGCACAAACTACTACGGATCAAGTGGAAACACCTGTTCTGACTGAACAACCTTTTGTGGAACAGCCCATTCATAGATCAGGGAGAGTGTCTCGCCAACCTGAGAGGTATTATGGCCTTGTCATTGAGAATGATAATGAGTTGTCGATCATTGATGATGACGACGCTGTGACCTATAATGAGGCTATGAGTAGTGTTGACTCAGAGAAATGGCATAGTGCCATGAAATCCAGAATGGAATCTATGTGTACGGTATACAAAAGATAGATTATAGCAGATGGCCAGGTGGAGACCTATAAGGCCAGGCTTGTGGCAAAAGGATTCAAACAAAGGCAATGAATTGACTTTGATGAAACCTTTTACCTGTAGCCCTGTTAAAATGAGTTCGGATTTTGCTTGCGATTGCTGCTTACTACGACTATGAGATCTGGCATATAGCCAGATGGTTTTCTTTCCAAGGGAAATGAAAACCTGGTGTGTAAGCTACTATGAACCATGTGTGGTTTAAAGCAAGCTTCTCGAAAGATAGAACATTCGTTTTGATGAGACAATCAAAGAGTTTGATTTTATCAAAAACGCAGATGAACCATGCGTCTACAAAAGGGTTAGTGGGAGCGCGGTAACATTTCTTGTATTGTATTGAATTAGAGTTGACACACATAATAACATAGCAGACCCACTCACAAATCTACTTTATGAAAGTCACTTTGATCGTCATAAAGACAAGATGAGTATTAGATACCAGAGTGATTGGCTTTAGTACAAGTGAGAGATTGAAAGGAATATGTCCTAAGTCCAATCATGTATGAGGATTTAGGAATAACTTTTATGTAATCTGTTTTGATTTCATTGATATTAATAAAAGACTTGTTTTTTTTATTACGGGCTTTATCTATTCAAGTGTTTAAATAAGATATACCATAGTTTAGAGTAAAGCTTTTTATGGATTATGATGAGATCATAATAGTGAGACCTAAAAGATGATAACTCTAAACTTAAATAGTTCTTGGTCGTAGGATTACTAACTGGTAATTAATAATCCGCAAAGATCGGTACATACTATGCTTGCTTCATTATGAAGGATGTCTGTTCTCATAGACATTTGTGTGGTGACACTATAGCTAGTATGTAGGTGCTTATTATAGAATAAGTTCACTGAACATGACTCGCCCAGCTGAACAACTGATGGAGTTCACTCACGTGTCAGCAGTTGTTTATATAGTGATAGTTGTACAAGTATCCTTAGACTTGAGGTCATCATAGTCATCTTGTGTACATTGAACTATGCTTTGGTTTAGTTCTTAGTCTCCAGGGATAATTATTAGGGCTCTACTGGGTATAGGAATTTGTACACGAAGATAGTGTATGATCAATAAAGGATCTACCCCTTCCAGTGAAGGAAGCGAATGTTCAAGGCTGATCCACTTATGCTAGTTCAGGAATCTCTGGCCAGAGTGAATGAAATTAGAAAGGAGTTTCTAATTTGCATAGAACTACGCATAGTAAATGGTAAGCAAGTGATTGAATTAGATAGGCTTGACACGAGATCCATGCCTTATATTTAATCGGGACATTCTAGGGTAGAAGGAGTTTATTGTACGGTAATTATTCACTGAATAGATTCTTGATATTCTAAGCAGTGAATTCATATTATCCGGATAGTCGCGATATGCTGAGAAGTATCCCTCACGATGTAGAATAAATGTGATTAATTAATTAATCATATTTAATAAATTAGAGAATTTATATAAATAATGATAAAATAGTTTTATTATTATTTATTTCTACTACCGGCTTAATATTGAACCTACAGGGTCACACCATAAAAAAAAGAGAATGATTTAATGGTGGAGGAATTAATTAATAATGGCTAATAATTATTTATTTATGAAATAAATAATTAATTGGCAAATTTAATAATTGATTAAATGAGATTTAATTGATTATAAATTAATTAAGAAAAGTTCTTAATATTATTAATTAAGGATTTAATTTTGTGGAAATTAAATCAAGAGAGAGAATTATTTCTAAAGTGTTTAGAAAAAGGATTAATAATTAAAAGGTGTTTTAATTATTAATGAGAATAATAAATGGGATAATAATAATAATATTTATGGAAAAATTTCAGCTGAAAATTTTGCCTATAAATATACTATTATAGACCCTATATTTTATTCGAACCAAAAAACCCAAAAGTTTTAGAAAACCAAATTCTCTCCACCTCCTCCTCCTCCTTAGCATCGTTTTCTTGGTGGATACCGGTGGAGTGCTTCACGTTTGAGGAGAAGCTACTAAGGATCTCCGATCGATGCTCTTGGATCGCATATTAAAGGTTAGTAATCGACCCCTATGTTTTTACCACGATTTATATGCTTTTATTTGGATTTTATGTGTGTAAAAGTGTTTTGCCATGCCCCGCTGCGATTAAAATCCATCAAGAATAATAGAAATCAAAACACTAAGTAATAAAACACGAGCTTTAAAAATTTCTGGTGGATTTGAAAGTATCCACCAGATATATATATATATATCAGATAGAGAACTCTGTGAAGCTTTGAATAGCTCACTACTGTTTTACAAGTTGAACAAACAAAACTATATAGAAATTCTTACAAGTACAGCCTTATCTGTTTCTCTGAAAATAAGCTTGCTTCGTTAATTGTTCTACTTGCTACACTTGGTTTATATATCACCAAGTTTACATAACCAGTAAGATAAGATAATAAAATAAAACTATATATAGTCTAACTTCATGCTATTTCATTACTCTATTCCATCATCTTTGAATATCTTCTTAGTTGCATGAAAATGGTAATGCTTCTTTGTTCTCTGAAACTAGTAATTAGGCTGCCACATTCCATTTGCATACAATCAACGCATGTGACTGTCAAGTCACTATCAACTGCTCTTTTGAATTTGAACATCCGTTAGAACTTCATTGGATCATCCGTTGAAGCTGTGCTTGATCATCTATTAATACTTTGGTTGATCATCAGTTGAAGCTTTGTAGATCATCCGTTGAAGCTCGACTGAGCATCCGTTGAAGCTTGACTGATCATTCATTGAAGCTTTGTGAAACATCCGTTGAAACTATTTTCTTGACAATTAATTCCATTTCACTTATGCAAGATTACAAGGCATCATCTATTTATAATTGACCAACCTATCTTGCATATCAATCTAGTAGTTAACATGACTTAAACATTTCTCTGAAATCTAGATCATTAAGCTTACGCAAGTATGCAGAAATGTGCTACTAAACTTATTTACATAAGCTACTCTTTCAACGGATAGTGAAAGTAATCATCCGTTGAAAGCTACAAAGTCACTAAGTTAAATCTACTAAAGTGTTTTTTATCTTATCATCAAGTTCACAACATATTCCTAACATTGTGAATCATTCTGATTCGGTATCTGATCGATAAATACAGTTATTGGCCCGATTTCAATTCAAAAAGCACCTAGTCCTATGTTTTGACGAACCGAGTCATATGTGATATGGAATACGTGATACGTGAATTATGTGTTTAAGTGCTATGTAAATTACGTGCGTATGTGAGTCATAATTCTTATGTTTGACTGTTATAATTATGTGCGGGCTATCGTTTGGGTAGATGATAGGATGTTGACGCGTAGTTCGTCGAGTGATTATCATTTAGACGATTAAAGTGTGATATTTTAATTATAGATACGAGTCTTTCAAGACGATCAGGACCAGATGAAGACTATAGTTGAATAGTATGGAATATTGAGTTTGTAGCATTGCATGAGCAGCATGCCAATGAATTATTAGAATAAAGACGGTAATGTTTTGAGACAGAATGTCAGAATAGATGCATCTTTGTGAGTGTGACTAACCGCTAAATCTCAAAGGCAAGTATCCCCATAATCACTTATTGTTCAAGTGATAATTATTTTATATCCTCTTATGCAAGTTTTCTATGCCATTCTAATTTCAGAATAGTCCAATATTTTACATATCACTGAATTAAATGATTCTATTTATGCAAGTACTCTTCTGTCATTCTAAGTTCGGAATAGTTAAGTGTTTTTACTTATCCAAATACTGGATTTATAAAAGTTTTATACCATTGAGAAAGACGATTTTGCTGCGAGTATTCCTGCCCAACTGAATGGGGGAATAAAAATATTAAGGATGTCATTTGATTCAGCTCCATTTCAATAAAAGGTTTTAAGATTGGATGGTTACTGGTTACAGCGTAGGCGATCGAGACATCGGTCCAGCTGTAATATCTTGCAAGGCGAATATAGGCTTTTTCTGGCGCCCTATAGGTACATTATGGCTGCGGGATACCGGTGGTACCTATATTTACGGTATGGTTGCGGGATACTGGTACTGTTTCGTGACTGATCATCAGGAACAACATGAAATATAATTGGTTCCAATCTAAACTGTTGTTTTCTAAATTGTTTTGATAATCAGAGAATAAATTTTGGGCTAATTATTTTTATTAAATGATATAATTAGGCCCCAAATTATTTTAGGGGTATTTTTGTGTAAGTATAAATAGATTTTTATTTATTAATAATTATTATTAAAAATCAGATTTTATTTTTATTTTTTAGAAAAATCATAAAATCCTCTAATATTTGTTCTTCATGTTCTTGAGAATCAATCTAGAATTTGAAGACGATTCTGGTCTCGGATTTTGACGCTCAAGTAGCCGTTTTGAAGCCCTTAATCTCCTATTTCCTATTCTATCATCGAAATCATCAGAGGATTGGTAATTGTTAAATTCGATAATTAGAGTTCTTGATCGAAATTTGGGGGTTTCTTGTATAAGGATTTTTGCCTTGTTTTGATGCTATGATTAGCTTTACATGATTATTTACAATCGATTAATGATAATTTTATGTTTGTTATATTGCTCGATGATTCTACCGAGTTCAAGGTTTTAGACATTTATATTTTCGATTTTCGCAGATTTATAGGTAATTGGTTGTTGTTATAAGTAATTGTATTGGATTTTATACGACTTAAGCTTCAATTTTGTGTATGAATCGCTAATTTTGGTTGAGAAATCGCTGGTGGTCGGACTTTGCTCAAGGTTGTCGGGATTAATTGCCTTTTTGGCCGAAAAGATTGTTCCCATACATGTTTGTTAATATTGTTACTGCTTCTGATTTTCTGGGATGCTGTTGTAATGTCAAGACTGAGAAACGATTCGAACTGTTTCGATTTGGTCCAAACTGGAGCTCTGCCGGAAATTCCAACCGGCCGGAATCCGGGCAATAAAATCTGGCATGTTCTTGAAGTTCATTTCCCAACCCAATAACCCATTTCTGACCCGACCTTGTGACCCAGATTTGATCCAAAAATTCCCAACTTAATTTCTGTAAAACCGTTTGTGGGAATTAACTGTAAAAATAAATCAAAATTCAAATTTTTATTCCAAAAATGTATTTTAAATTCAAAAATGATTTAGTTAATTATTTTTAAATAATTAACTGAATTGATTTAATTCTAAAAAAAATTCTTTTATTATTTTCAAAAATCCAAATTTGATTTAATTATTTATAATTTATTTTAGTTAATTATTTATGGACTTAATTGATTAATTAATTCATTTAATTAATTACTTTTATTTATAAATAGTTAAATAAAATATAATTATTTATAATTAAGCCAAATAATTCCTAAAAATTATTTTGAGATTCTAAATTTTTTATTTAGGTATTTAAAATCAATTAATATTATTATTAATTGATTTATTCCCATTTATTCATATTTTATTCGTTATAAATAGACAGTTCTTCCGTTTATTACTAAACGAACGCGTATAGACTCAGAAAAATATTCCTCTTTCATTAAAAATACTTTTGAGACCTAATTTCTTTTGTATTGAAAGGCCGTTTGATTTGTGAATCATTCTGAGTCGGTATTTGATCGATAAATACTGTTATTGGCCCGATTTCAATTCAAAAAGCACCGAGTCCTATATTTTAACGAACCGAGTCATATGTGATATGAAATACGTGATACGTGAATTATATTTAAGTGATATGTGAATCACGTCCGTATGTGAGTCAGAATTCTTATGTTTGACTGTTATAATTATGTGCGGGCTATCGTCTGGGTAGACGACAGGGTGTTGGCGCGCAGTTCGTCGAGTGATTATCATTTAGATGATTAAAGTGTGATCTTTTAATTATAGATACGAGTCTTTCAAGACGATCAGGACCAGATGAAATGGATGAAGACTAGAGTTGAATAGTATGGAATATTGAGTTTGCAGCACTGCATGAGCAGCAGGCCAACGGATTAGTAATGAACTTGCTGAGCATTTCTTTCGCTCATACTTGCGTATTTTCAAATTTAACCTCCAGTGAGGATTAGCTTGCGCTGTTTAGCCGCGTAATTCAAGAAAGCAAATTAGAGGCTTTTAGAAAATGGTTGTCCCAGGGTTTGCGGAACTAGAGTAAGTTTTATTGTATAAGTTGTGTTTATATATGTGTTAGTTATATTATTAAATCATTGGTCTAGTATACTTCTTTTCGAAGTTATAATAGTGGGTTAAGTATTGAGTTTGGGAATTTGTGAAAAGAGTTTTAAAAGAAAGTGAAAGAAAAATTTATTGGTGGAATTTGGAATTCTTGTTTCTAGAACTGTAGCCTTAAAAGATATTGGGTATAGTTTGGGGTCACAGATGATATATCTCAAAGGCAAGTATCCCTATCATCACTTATTGTTCAAGTGATATTTGTTTAAAATCCAATTATGCAAGTTTTCTATGCTATTCTAATTTCAGAATAGTCCAATATTTTACATATCGTTGAATTAAATGATTATGCTTATGCAAGTACTCTTCTGATATTCTAAGTTCAGAATAGTTAAGTGTTTTTACTTATCCAAATACTGAATTTATAAAAGTTTTATACCATTGAGAAAGATGATTTTGCTGCGAGTATTCCTGCCCATCTGAATGGGGGAATAAAATTATTTAGGATGTCGATTGATTCGGCTCCTTTTCAATAAAAGGTTTTAAGATTGGATGTTTACAGCGTAGGCGATCGAGACATCGGTCCAGTTGTAATATCTTGCAAGATGAATATATGCCTTTTCTGGCGCCCTATAGGTACGGTATGGCTGCGGGATACCGCTGGTACCTATATTTACTGTATGGTTACGGGATACCGGTGCTGTTTCGTGACTGATCATCAGGAACAACATGAAATATAATTGGTTCCAATCTAAACTGTTGTGTTCTAAATTGTTTTGAAAATCAAAGAATAAATGATTTATCAACTGTTTCCGTTTTGAATAAAAGGTGAAATGTAGGTTTGATTCAGTTTTTGCTTGATGTTGATATTTAGTTTGTTGTTAATTCTCAAAGGTGGTATAAATGACTGATGTTGAATTTAGTATGGGATGTTGTGAGCATCAAAGTTCATATTGATATATAATTTGATATGACAACAAAATAAATATTAATATCAAGAGTTCGATTTTAAATAAAGTTTATGATTCATTCCATAATTATTGTTTCATGTTAATGTTATTTACGATATTTTTGTAAACACTGTTTTACGAGTTTTATTCTCGTCGAGATTCAAAGTATTGATGAAGCATTTTCGCTCAAAAATATCGAAAGGGCTTTGAATACAAATGAGGAACCAATTTTGGGTTCCTTAACTAAAATTTTCTGATTCAACAATTATGATTTTAAATGTTCTGCTCTATTGCAAATGTCGGTTTTTATATCAAAAGACCATATACATGCTATAATGAACTTCCTGTCGCTCATACTTTCCTGTTTTCAAATTTAACCTCTAGTGAGGATTAGCTTGTGCAGTTTAGCCGCGTAATTCAAGGAAGCAAATAATAAGCTTTTGGAAAGTGATTGGCCCAGGGTTTGCGGAACTAGAGTAAATTCTATTGTATAAAGTTGTGTTTATATATGTATTAGTTATGTTATTAAATTGTTGGTCTAATATACTTCTTTTCAAAGTTATACTAGTGGGTTAAGTTTTAAGTTTGGGAATTTGTGAAAAGAGTTTTAAAAGAAAGTGAAAGAAAAATTTATTGGTGGAATTTGGAATTCTTGTTTCTAAAACTGTAACCTTAAAAGATTTTGGGTATAGTTTGGAGTCACAGATGATATATTTCAGTTGCTGGCATTTATTTATTGATTCAACATGTTATTTTGGATTGAGGTTTCATAGTGACGACCAAATCCCCTGACCCCGGATTTGGGGGCGTTACAGGTTGGTATCAGAGCTGAGGTTATAGTAAACTAGAAACGAGAGGGTGTAGGAATGTGTATAGTTATGTAAGGATGCTTGAGCTCATATCGAGTTCCTGTTGGAATATTGGATATAGTACCAACGAGTAAGTTAAGATAGGTTCATTCATTTGAGATGGTTGTGTTGAGCTGGACAAAACTCCTGGCAGTTGCAAAGTTCTATTGTGGAATCTTCTGAGGCTACTACGATTCGATGACGATGAAGATTATCAATATCCTTGGAACATGAAGAAGTGTCTAGAAGCGGAGGACGAGTCAACAGAAGAGTTCATATAGGAGATAAATATTAAAACTTTGGAAATACCTTCTTTTTCTATAACTTCTTTTGACTTCCCTCAAAAGAGGTACATGTTAGAGGATATATTCTCTAACACCTGTTTGGAATCTTATTTTCTAGATTTCATTTTCTCCCGAAACATCAGCTTTGAACCTTTTCAGTTTTGATCCGAGTATTTCCCTAACAAGTCATTCATTAGAAATCATTTACTATTCATTTGATTTTGAATTCATTTCATATTCTTTTATTCTGACTGAGATGAACAACCCTAACTATAGGGGACACAAGTTACACATGTCTGTGTGATAGGAGTTGGATGGAACGCCATCGCTTGTGTGTGTTGTGACTATAAGAAGGTTAATAACCTTTAGTATTGTCTTAATTTGGACACGCAATACCAAGTTCGTTTGATCATATTGATCTCTCGGTTATTCTTTCATTTCAACAACATTTTCTAAAAAATTCAGATTTGGTAACCACAATGGTGGGGCACCTGTTATGATATGGAATTCATTTCTTTTTGAAATTTCATAATTTTATCATCTCAAATATTCGAAGGTATGCCAATCAAGTTAAGCTGAGTTATCCTGGTCAAGTCAAAGCAGGTTTATGTGATGGGATTACCAATAGCAACAGTAGATTGTAATGCGGTTAAAATGTCAGTGGCGTATAGCGAAGTCAGCATGTTTCTTTATTTCTCCCCTTATTTCTCTCTATCTCTCTCGTTCTTTTTTCTTTCTCTTTACATTTCTCTCTATTCTTCTTTCTCTCTATCAGTAAAAGTGATTTTATTGAGATATTGGTCAAACGATATGGGGGAAGGAACAATGGCACGGAGTGAAGCTCCCGTGATAACTGTGTGGTATAAGGAATTTCAGTCTTATTTGAAAATTGGAATATCTCTTATATTTATATTTAACAATATAAATATACTTGAAATCATTTTTAAAACTATTTTGCTAAATATGGCTTTTCACTTTTGAGTATGTCAATTAAATTAATGCTTATTTGGAGAGGATATACGTGTTTTAAATTTTATGTTAGATTATGCAAATACCAAAATAAATAATTAATCGAAGATGTCCTTTCATGGGTGTTGAAAAGTGGCTACAAGTGGGTTTCAGGAATTAGGAGACGGCAATCCATTTTGGTTGTTAAAGATCTGTGCTTACGAAGGAAAGATGTTTTTCATGTTGAATGGAGTCACATATATAAAGGCAGGAGTGAGCTAGTCTCAGATCTTTTTATCTTAACTTGAAATAATGGGTTGTTAGAAGGGTACAAGAGTAATTTATTGAAGAGAACGCTAAAGCAATATTAGCAATTCATGTACCTTAGTATAATATTCGTGATAGAGTTGTATGAGAAAATACAACAAATGAAATTTACTCTGCAAAGGCAGGGTATCATTTGTGGCATGCTCAAGATATTAGATTTAGTAATATCCCAAAAGGGGAGGGTTGGGGTCGAATCTGGAGAATGTTGATGCGATACAAGGTGAAGATTTTTATATGCCGCCTATGTCATATTACTGTGCTAGCGAGGAAAAGTGTCAGTAGTAAAGGAGTATAAGTTCCTTGGTTGTTTCCTATGTGTATTAGAGACATTGAGCACTTGGATCACATTTTCTTTGAGTGTGAATTCGCTATGTAATGTTGGTGTAAGGTGGGTCTGAGTTATCACATAAGTTTAGTCGAGTATGTTCCAGAATGGATTCTCGAAAAGGCTCAGCTGGCGAAGTACTCAAAATTTATAGTGTTCTTTGGGGACTATGGTGCTGGAGGAATAAAAGAGCTTGGGATACTAGAATTATTTCTCCTAATTTTGTAATGGAGGGAAGCTTCATGATGAAGTTAGTAGATTGTTCAGTGTTAAACAAAATAAGTAAACATTTACTTTGTAATAGCTGGCAAGATATGTAGGGTCCTGTATCGTGGTGGCAGCTGGTGTGGTCCTTGTGTTTACCCTTGCAGGTGCTTAGGGGTGGAGTAGTATTTTCATTAACTTTGTTGGTAGTGCAGATTGGATGGATAGGAATATATATGCCTCCTGTACAATCAGTTGCAATTTGAATCATTGAGCATTTCTTTTTGTGCAAGATATATTGTCTCTACTGTCTTTTTATCAGGATATTGCAGCGTGCATTATTTCTTTTATCAATCTTTCTCTCATGGAAGCTATAGAAGTTATGAAAAAGGAGTCATGGTTGTTTCATTTTTTAATTGGTTTGAATAAGGTTTATGTAGCGCAGAGAAGTCAATTGTCGATGGTTTCACCATTGTCTATGGTTGAAGTAGTTTGTGCTGCATTACAGAAAGAAGAGTCCCAATGAGAGGTGTTAAAGTTATCTACTACTTCTAAGGAAGAAATGTCAGCTATGTATAATAAAGGTCCTCAGAACAGAGTTAATGTTTGTACCGCGTGTGGAATGAAAGGGCACACTTCTGGAAAATGTTGGACCGTAAACAGTTACCCTAGATGGCACTACAAATATAAAGGTAGTCTGAAGGCCAATGTTGGAGCTTAAAAGTGAAATGGGAACAAAACGAAAATGGCTAACACTGCTCAACTAAGTAGTGAGGCTTCTGAGCAGAAAGACATTGTGTTGTCACCTCAACAATTGCAACAACTACTTTCTATGATGCCTGGAAACTGTGGCAAAACTCGATTATGATGAAGCTGATAGCCCATTCATGGTATGATCAACAGTGGAGAAGGGGGAGCAGATAATAAAAGGTGGATTGTTGACTCAGGAGCATCAGATCACATGACTGCTAGCCTGAACAACTGGTTAAATGTAAGAAAAGCTCCACCTAATTTTAGTATAAATCCGCCTACTGGGGCTACAACTGTGATAACTCATATTGGTGATATAAGGCTTGAAAATGGTTTGAAGATGATGAATGTTCTCCAAGTTCTTGATTTTAATCATAACTTTCTCTCGATTTACAAACTTGCGAAAGATAACAACTATGACATAATGTTTTATCCAGATGAATGTATGATTATTGATGCCACTTCCAAGTAAGTGAGAGAGGTTGGGAAGATAATTAATGGGTTGTATTACCTAAATAATCTCGCGCCTCAGTCATCAGGAAAAGAAGCAAAATGTCTTCAGGTTGAAACAAAATGCACAAATGTGCTGAATGCCGAGCATGCCAGAGAATATGAGGTTGGTATGTGGCATCACAGACTTGGTCACACTTCTGCTCACAAACTGTAGCTCATCCCGCATCTTAAGGCACATATCAAGGACCAGAAATTCATCTGCATAATGTGTCCAATGGCAAAGTTCATAAAACTCTCATTCAAGAAAAGTTAATCTCAGGCCACTGCTGAGTTTGAACTGCTCCACATTGACACATGGGGCCCGTATAGAGTGTGTTTTAAGGGAAAATACAGGTACTTTTTCATATTAGTTGACGATTTCTCTATATTTACATAGGTACATTTGCTGTAAAATAAATCAGACTACTTGTATACAATATCTTCTTTCTTGAATTATGCTAAAAATCACTTCAACACGAGCATCAAATTCATTCACTCGGATAATGCTATAGAATTTACTGATAGAGAATGCAAGAAGTTTTATGCTGAACATGGGATAATTCATCAAACGTCTGTGTGTTTCTCATCCACAATAAAATGCTCGAGTGGAATGAAAACATCGTCAAATATTAGAAGTTTCCAGATCATTGAACCTTCAAGCAGGCCCGTCGTTGTCATATTGGGTTGAATGTGTGCTCACGATAACTTATATTATTAACGGAATTCATACTACTACGCTGCAAAATCAAATTCCTTATAAGGTGTTATTCAAGAAGCCAGTTGACTATGATAGCTTGAAAGTATTTGGATTTCTATCTTTCTCGTTAAATGTAGGATCTAAACAAGACAAGTTTCAGCCGCATGGTGTTCCGTGTGTATTTTTGGGATATCCACCAACACAGAAAGGTTATCGGTTGCTTAACTTAATTATAAATGAGATGTTTATCTCTTGGGATGTATATTTAAAGAAAATATCTTCCCGTTTAACACCGATAAACCCATTCCATATATGCATCCATAAAATACTACACTTTGAAGCTGCCAATGGACGTGCATTTGAAATTAACTCCGAAAAATGAAGATCTTCTACCAGAACCTGTGGTGTACCGGTGACTAGTAGGAAAGCTCATCTACTTGACTATAACGAGATCAGATATTACATTCCCAATGCATATTCTGACTCAATTTATGCAGCAACCTACAACAGTGCATATGCAAGAAGTAAAGTGATTGCTATGTTACTTGGCTGGAAACCCAGGGCAAGGAATCTTGCTAGCTTCCTCTTCAGTAGCTCAACTAATGGCGTATTGTGACAGTGACTGGGAAAGCTGCCTAATAACAAGAAAATCAACCTCTGGATTTTGTGTTCTACTTGACACATCCCCAATCTCATGAAAAACAAAGAAACAATCCCTTGTGGCTCGTTCAACAACTAAATCAGAATATCGTGCCATGGCACTTACTTTGTATGAAATAACATGGTTGACAGTTTCAAGGATATGGGAATTCATGATATTCCTCTAAAATTACTCAAGTGTGATAACAAGGATTCACTCTCTATTGCAGCAAACCATGTCCTCCACGAGCGTACGAAGCACATAGAACTCGATTGTCACTACATACGTGACAAGATAACTGCAGGAGAGATTATCACACAACATGTTTCCAGCTATGCTCAGGTGGCAGATATAGCCTTCTTAAAAATCTTGGAGTGACCTCTTAGCTTGAGGGGGAGTGATGAAGTTAGTAGATTGTTCAGTGTTAAAAAAAATAAGTTTCAGTAAACATTTACTTTATAATAGCTGGCAAGATATGTAGGGTCCTGTAAGATGCTGGAAGCTGGTGTGGTCCTTGTGTTTACCCTTGCAGGTGCTTAGGGGTAGAATAGTATTTTCATTAACTTTGTTGATAGTGCAGATTGGATGGATAGGAATATATATGCCTCCTGTTCAATTAGTTGCAATTTGAATCATTGAGCATTTTTTATGTAAGACATATTGTCTCTACTGTCTTTTTCTCAGGATATTGCAGTGTGCATTTTTTCTTTTATCAATCTTTATTTCAGAATGGTAGATAAGCGGAAAGAAGCAATAAGATCACATCTAACTGCATATCAGAGTAATAGTAAGAAAATCAAAAAGTGTGGGTGTAATTGGACACCACCCGAAGAAGATGCTCTCAAAGACTCAAACTGAATGAGGTTACGTCTGTGTTCCTTGGATCAGATTCGTTCTTGATTGGAATGATTATTCGGGACAATGAAGCCTCTATTGTGGCAGGCAGAACTATTAGCTTACCAGCTCTAGGCCTCCAACTTAGGTCTTTGAATCAGATTCCAATGTTCATTGGAGTTAAGGAGGCTCTATCGTGGTTGGTGATGAAACAGTTCGATAATGTAAGTGTGAAGATTGAAACTGATTTCTTGTTAACAAAGCATGCTATTAATCGACAAGTACTCTCGAAGTGGGGAATGTAATTAGAAAAATGTTGCATGAGGCTGAGTAGTATGGCTAGTACCTCTATGAGTTTTATTCGGAAACAAGCAAATAAGACGGCACACAATATTACTAGATATTCTTGTATTGTCAATGACCATGTTAATTTTATGTCTCCTTCAAGTTATTTGTTGAAGACTCTCTTGAACGATTTATTGAAGTAGTGAAAGTCTTACTTTTTTCTAAAAAACAACTTTATATCTTTTACGTATAGGGAAATCGTATTGGTTATTTTGTGGCTGTTTGGCGGTGAAATCTCCGCAAGGATTAGGATTGAAAAAGTCACCCTGAAATTTATATTTAAAGCGGGTTCATACCTTACACAGACTAAAAACTCGTTTATATTTATCTAAAATTATTTTGCAGGGACTA
Organism: Apium graveolens; assembly: GCF_009905375.1. Classification (NCBI taxonomy): domain Eukaryota; kingdom Viridiplantae; phylum Streptophyta; class Magnoliopsida; order Apiales; family Apiaceae; genus Apium; species Apium graveolens. The sequence goes on from NC_133654.1 coordinate 46,057,064, forward strand.
AGAAGTTAGTTTATCAAACATAACAACTATTTCTACACTATAGCAAGAAATCGTATACTTGAATCAATATTAAGTTAATCTTTCGTGAATATAAGCTTGTACATAAAATCACTTCTATATTAGCGGGTAAAAATAAAAACTTCAGAATACGACATTGATGTAGTTAACAATGGGCATTCATCTTAATTTTTTTTAATTATATCTATGACAATCTTAAAAAATGACAAATCATTATTTTTAAAATCAACTTGATCAACATTAATACACTAATCTTCTAAAACTTGGAACAAAGGGAATTGGTAAATACTATAAAATAGTATAACTCTTCACATAATACGTGATAAAATTGCAATTTCCCGTGTTAGGATTATAGCACATGACATAATATTCATCATATAGTCAAACTTTCTCCATATTTCAGAAATCTTAGAGGACTGATCAAACTCAATATTCCATCATTAGGAATCACTAACTTCTTAATCCGTGATTCAGGAACTCCATATTCTTTCATAACCCAGAACTCCATATCATCATTACATCTACTATCCTCATGCAGATGCAAAAACAATCATCTAGAATTCCAAGGTGTACACTGTAGTAATCTTCGACGAAACACAGAGTGAGTATAGAGTGGAGTACCTCTTCATTAGGATAAAAACAAACCATTCTTTTTCTAATCCAACAAGGCCAATGATAACTTCATTTCATGAAGCATGTGAAACCAAAGTTTTCCTTAACATCGAAAATCAAAGAAAAATTTTCAAGGGTCCTGTTATTACTGGTTTTTCACGATCATGACATGACGAGAAGCATGGAAACATGACAAGACGGGACTAAGCTTTAGACGTGATACAAACTAGTCGAAAATTCCAAAATTACACGGTTGATCTCCTGAAGGGATAAGCTCGAGGATCGAGTCCAACGAAAACCCTATTTCTGGGGAGTAACGTTAACAGCATGATTCAATGGTGGAAGGCTGGGTAGTTAAAAGGACAGAGTTAATGCTAGAGGCACAAAAAATGGTACAAAAAATTGTTACAAAATGATGTGTTATGGGTGATGTGGCACTTTGGAAAAAACTCGGTTTTAGAAGAAAAAATTTGAAAAAAAGAGTAATGTTTCAAAAAAAACTTGTAAGTGGGTACTAGTTTGTAACACATAAATACAACTTCCAAGTTTTTATAATGTTAAAATAATTTTAAAATGCTAGCCAAAATAAGAAAATAATAATTAATTATATTACATGTCATTTATAAAGTATTATAAGTTAAATTCATACTAAATTAAAAGTTACCGGTCATTTAAAATTTTGAGTTTTATATCGAGTACTATTTCGAGATACTCGAAAATATATTAAATATATTGTATAGAATTTATTAATATAATATTTTAAGTTAAATAAATGTTAAAATTAAAAATTAGTATTTTATTATCCGAGTTTTAACCGAGTACTCTTTCCGAGTACTCCCCGAGTACCTCGAGTACTCGTTACTCCATGGCGAGTCGAACCGAGTACCGATTTTTAGACCACTGGTTATATGTAATTAGTTAAACAAATTTTGTATCATTTCTTGTATTCTTCATCAAATGTTTAGTGGGTTCCATTAGGTTGGGTACATAATCCCACCCGCGGTTTTTTCCGTTCTCGGGTTTTCCGCGTCATCAATTTCTTGTGTCGTTTTCATTTACATTCTTTTTATTTAAGATACATTGCACAAATCAAACATTAATCCGTCCTTAGAATTTAACCTACTGAAATTGGTAAAAAAATTGGCGACGCCTGTGGGAAACTTACTAAGGATTTGGTTGGTTCACCGCGATGGCAGGCAACGATTTGGAAGAAAAAATTACCAATCAAGGAACTAAAACAGAAAATAACAAAGAAATGGCAATAGCGTTAAAGAAACTACATGAGGAGATGGAAAAGATACGCTCAGAAAATGAGGCATTGAAGAAATAAATCACTACGGCCAAATCCAAGACCAAAACGGCTACAAAGAAGACGATCCTAAGTGTAGTCAAACGTCTGAACATGGATGATTCTGAGGAATGATATTAACATGATGACCCAACAAAGGATATCGATGATGTCATCGAGATAGAGAATGTTGAGAATGTACCAAATAATAACAATGATGTAGATAAGCAACGTGATGAACGACGTTATGAAGATCGTGAATAACGAGAAGGGGATTATGACAGGAGGAGATCAAGTCACATGAGTACAAAGTCTCGAAACAAGATTCTGGAGGAGTTTAAAAGGGAATTACAAGAGGTGAGGGAGTTAATTGAGAGGATTCCTGGCATCCCCAAGCCATTGGAGAAAATAATCCCTACGAATTATGTTGATTCACCCTTTCATGACAACATTGTTTTGGTAGAGATACCGAAGCGCTTCACAGTGCCACAGATGAGGCCATATGATGGCACTAGTGACCCATTGGAACACATTGCACAATATAAACAACGAATATTTATGGTACCTATTACACGTGACTTAGAAGAGGCTTGTGTATGTAAGGGTTTTGGCTCAACATTGTCAGGACCAGCCCTACAATGGTTCATGAGTCTTCCATACAGGAGCATCAAGACGTTTTCCAACCTGGAGGATGCATTCAACATGCAATTTGCTAGAAGTAGAGTGTTTGAGAAAACCACGAGTGATTTATACAAGATCGTGCAACGTTATAGAGAGCCTCTACATGACTACTTGACACGATTCAACAGAGAAAAAGTGACTATTACCAACTGTGATGTACCCACAGCTATTGAGGCATTCCAGAAGGGGATTGGAGAAGGAGTCTCCACTTTATGAAGAATTGACAAAGTACCCATGTAGAACTATGGATGACGTGCAAGCAAAAGCTATGGAACAGGTGAGGTTGGAAGAAGACAGGAGGGAGGATGATGAGAAATATTACAGATCTTCAAGAAAAATTATGACACTAAGGTCTAGGGAATACAAACCTTATTCGAGGCCTTCTAGAGATGAAGTCTATGTCAACACGACAAGAGAATGCAATGATTGGAGAAAGGAGGAACGTGTGGATTGGAGAAAGGACCCTAATTTACCACCAACGTATGACAGCTACGGCTTCACGATAACACCGTCAGCCATGATAAAAGAGTTCACTAAGATAGGAGATGTAGTCAAATTGCCAACGAAGAGCAACAAGTCGAAGGAAAATCCGGACTCCAAATTATGGTGTGACTATCAAGGAGATTATAGACACAAAACTTATGACTGTGTGGCTTTATGAATGGGGCTACAATTCTTAACCAAGAAGGGGTACTTAACTGAGTTCATGACATCCAAGAAATCGGCATACATCAGGAGAGACAAGTCACCCAATAGAGAGGATATAACGCCAATGAGATAACCACCACCACCACCACTACATTATAAAGTAATTAAATTCATTGCAGGTGGTTCTGAAGTGTGTGGGTCTACGTATTCACAAGCTAAAAGGGTGGCTAGAGAGACATAGATATGAGTTACTCAAGTGGGAGTTGGAAGTAGTACTTTACTAGCCTTGATGTTTGACGAATTAGATAAGAGGAGTATTTGAGAACCATAACAGAATGGACTTGTCATCTCGCTCCCGGTGGGGAATTGCCTGATCAAAAGGATATTGGTTGACAGCGGGAGTGCTTCCAACATCATGATGATGAGCATGTTGAAGCAAATGGGTTTGGCGGAAAGCGACATGATTAAGAATTTGACAACGTTGGTAGGATTCAATGGGGAAACCAAGTGAACAATGGGTGAGATCACGCTGCCTACATATGCACAAGGGATCAACCTATTGAATAAATTTTGCATAATAGACATCGACTCTACATATAATATAATCATGGGAAGGCCTTGGATTCATAATTTCAAAGCTGTCCATTAACATACCATCAAATTCTCAAATTCCCGACATCATGGGGAGCAAGGGAAATAAGAGGAGACCAAGACATGGCACGTGAATGTTACAAGACGTGTTTGAAGCCAACTGTCCAACATTATGGGAATGAGACACCTGTGGCCACAATCACATGACCTGAAAAATTGGTTGAGGTCGATCTAAAGACGGGAGACAAGAAAGTTCTGATAGGAGAAGACTTATCACCTACCATTGAAGCTAATTTAGTGAACTTTGTGACCAGGAGTGTAATAACCCCCAAAATTTTGAACTTTTTGTAACCCTTATGAATAGTGTTTTTGCTGAATAAGAAAACTTTTCATGCCACACTATGTAGGGGTTCTATTATGGATATTCTGAGATTTTATTACTACTCTATATGGTATATAAGTGTATGTAAAGATCGTCAGAATCCAATTCCGAACACTTTGATTTTTCCCGGAAATCCACTAGATACGGAAAGAATTGAGTATAAGGTAACAGGATAAAAAGGATTTAAAATAAAGGATTATAAGAGAGGATCATAAAAGGATTATAATGTATTGAGAAAGGTTAAGGAAACCCAGGTAATAAGATCCCGGGTATGATCCCTCAAACGAGAAACGAGAACGAAAGTTAAGCGAACCGTATAACAGATCAGCGGTCATTAGGCAAACAATTAGGAAGTTAATCAAGGAGGTTAGGGATGATGAGGTCATCCAACCAATAAGAAGAGGGCAAGTAAGGGATGATGACATCATAAGCATGATATAAGCATGACATAGGAGGGAAGGAGGTGTGGATGAATGATAACCACAAAAAGTTCAAGGTTATTAAGGTAATTAACCAAAATCTAAACAAAAACAACCAACCAAAAACAAATCAAAGCAAAAACACAAAATCATCTCTTTCTTCCAAGCTTGCTCTCGGCTTTTCCCCATTTTCAAGAAGAAGAATTTCAAAATTCAAGTTCCAAGCTTCCTAAATTGGTAAGTTAATTATCTAGTACTCCTTATGCATAGATATGGCTATCCTATGAGTTTAAGCCTCCAATTCATTCTCAATCTTCTCCAAGAAATCAATGAAGAAGACAATGAATAGTGATTTCAAGGTTTTTAACTTGATTTTTCTTGTTTTTCCTTTAGGATCCAAGCATCCCTAAGACATCTCAAGGCTTCTTAAGGCTTCCTAGCTGCTCACATCACTTCAAGGAAGGTATATCATCTCCAAACCCTAGCTTTACTTTGTATATTAGGATGATTTTGGTTGTTATGGTAATAGAGTAGCTTAATGCTTGTTGGTTTAGAGTTTGGGTTGGAATGGTGGTAAATTAAATGTTGAAATCTTATGGTTTGGTTAAAGGACTTAAGTGTAGTTTAAATTCAAGTTTAAGAATAAGTATAAATTGTAATGTTGAGTTGATTGGGGCTGTTATGATGTAGTGAGGATGGATTTTGGTTGTATGAATGGATTGGGATTGATTGGTGGTTGAATTGGAATGGTATAAAATTGGGAAATCGCGTAAACATAGCCGTCCTAATGTCCAATTTACTTTAGACTGCTTTTGTTCATAACATTAGGACCCGAGAACTCCCTGCTAGGTTTTGACCATTGCCATGTTTATATATTTCATGTTACGAGCTTCATTTTGATATGTGGTTCGTTTGATTCCGATGTACGGTTTAGGAGAAACGGCCGTTTTAAGTAACGACGTTTCGCGAACGAATCATTACCCCTCGCCTTACTTTGAAACATATGTTAAAGACCTAAAAAGGGTTAATTAGTGTATGAAACAATTATGTTAAGTGTGTTAGGCAGTTGGTAAGACACTCGCGAAGGAATCGCCTTAAAACTCGTAATGGTTAAATTATTAAAAATGGTGGAGCTGAGGGTACTTGAGTGACTTAAGAGAATCAGTAAGCGCAAAGCGAGCGTTAGAGTCTAATTTGGTTGAAGTATAGATTTACAAGTGACTTTGGTTTAATTCCAACTTATATGTTTTTTATAGGTTACCAGACTCGTCCCAAGCCATTAATAACCCTCAGTCGCTCAGGCAAGTTTTCTACCCGTATAACTGTTGTTGTGATGTATATGTGTATATGAATGATCTTGCGATAAATGCATATTTGTTATTAGCAAATTCTTGCGATATATTGTAGCATGTGATATGGTATATATGCATGCCTCTTTCGTATTCTTGATTTATATATCTGTTGGTTCAAATGCTTATAGTTGCATAATACCTATGCTAGAGATAAGCGGTATTTGAGTTTACCCTTAGTATAGGGGACCCAAAGGTGAACGTATTTCTAAACCGGGAGTCGATGTTCCCGAGTATAATATATATATTTTTATATATATATGGTTATAGTTTTCAAAACTATTAATCGAATAAGGTTTATTCGATAACTTTAACTTTATTTTATTTAATGAATATTATTTATTATATTCATTCGAGGGCTTATGACTCAGTTATATTATTTAATGAATATTATTTGAATATTCATTCGAGGATGTATGACTCCGTTTATTTTATTTAATGAATATTAATTATAATATTCATTCGAGGTATTATGACTCCGCTTATTATTTAATAATATTCTTTATTTTATTAAAGAATAATGTTTCGATAATCAAACTTATTTTCGATTATTCAAATAAAGATAGTACTTTCGTATAAGTATATCTTTGGTTATTTAATATTCATTTCAAGTATGAGTTTTAAAACTTCTACTTCGATTATTTTTATAAGGATTATCTTTATGAGAATATTATTTAAATAAAAATATTCAGATATTCTAATATATCGGGACTGATTTATTTTAATAAATCAGCAGTACTTCAAACATTCTTAAAAATGTTTACGAGTCTTCAAAATGATTTCTAAAAGTTAGGGCGGATCCCAAAACTCATTCTTTTATATTTAAGATCCTCCTTTCGAAGGGGATTTAAATACTCGCTCAAAACCTGGGGGATCCGGCTCTGTGGTGTATTTTACATTCGCAACGTGGTTGCTGTTTTGAGAAAACAATTTGATTACTTGCCCAACGTTCGGGAAGTAAGTCCATCTAATTGAGTCGGCATAAGCGACAGGTCGGGGTACGGTCTATCAAAGTGTAAGTGGCTGGGTGGCAGTCCATCAACGCGTAAGAGGCTGGATGGCGGTCCAGCACAAGGTCCTTATGTGGCCAGGGTGATGACCGGTGGGGGATTCATCCATCTACTAGTATAAAAGGTTACTTATTGGTATCTTTGCCTGATCAGCAAGATATCAGGTTTATGCCAAAATTTCTTTTCTTTCCAAATTCATTGGATATTGCAACTCTGTTCATACTTTACATGACAGAGGTTTTCAGGAAATGTATGGGAGATATATATAGGTGTATATATATATCGGGACTTAATGAAGTATCTCGTAACTTCATTTCATTCAACAATATTTCAAAGATTGAATCTATTCAAGTATTATCTTGTAGTCTCATCTATGTGATAATGGCAAAGAAATGTAAATTTATTCAGAAACCCTTTTAAGGTGTATTGGCATATAATTGTGGAATAAAACGACTTGTGATTATTTTTTTGGATATTCATCTCTGAGACTATAACTTGTGGTGTGTGTGTTTATTGTGGGGTCACAGTACAGAGTAGTTGATTATTTATTAAGATTGGGTGTTATTAAGGGAAATGGAACTCGTGACAACCCGGATCCCCGACCCCGGATTTGGGGGTGTTACAAGGAGGTTGGACGCATTCGCGTGGGAACAGATTCCAGTGTGAAAGGGGTTGAATACAATGTTTATACAATCAAATCGATTAAACACAAGTATGTAACAAAGATCAAGTATATTGAATAAACTCTGTTACAATAAGAACTGTTGTTCTCTCTCAGTGATGAACAAATATCACTAAGAGCTTCTAGGTTACAATGTATAATCTTCTCGATAATGATAACACATATAGTGTAAACCCGAAGTCTGTGTTTATATAGTACATAGTTACAAGATAACTTTTACTTAATATGGAATACAATTCTGTCTCCTAAAATATATCAATCAGATATCTTCTACAAGTATTCAAGTCTTCTAACTCTTTCCATGCATATCTTCTTTTATTTTAGTCTCGATCTTCTACTGTAAATCAGCTTCCTTCCTTATCTGTAAGTCTTCCCGCACTTAAGTTCTGATATGACCTTAAATTCTGATATTAAATTATGACTTCCAGTAAGTCCTGATATGTCCTGTTTGTTAAGATCTAAAAACTAAACATGAATCATATTAGACATGACATCTCAAATATATCTAACAATCTCCCCCAACTTGTAAATTTTGCAAAATATACAAGTTAATAGATTTGATGATGTCAAAAACATTTAAGTACAAATGCAATATGAGTTTAACTAGATAACTAACTACAACTTATAGTCCTTGTAGCATTTACCAATCTCACTGAGTCAATCTGAATCCATAATGATTCTTGACAAAGCTTGATATCAGCTTTTCTTCTTTAATCCTCAGGACTTGAGACATTGTAGTCTTAACTTGCTTCATCTCTTCATTCTGACTTCCAATCTGGTAGATTGCAGTCCTTAAAGCAGAGATATGGTTTCTTTCTAAACCATCATTCAGTCTTATTACCCTAGGATGAGAAGAATCTTCATTGTAGCATAGACATTTCTCATTTAGTAACACTTCAAACTAAGCAGAATCCTTATTCATTGGAATTACACTTCCATCATCTTCAACAATATTAGGAATGAATTCTGTAACTCTTGAACCAGAAATTTTTGCTTTATCTATGATGGTCTTCAATATGAAGTTTGACCATCTCCTGGTAATATCAGACTTTACCTCTAAAAGGTAATGAAAGAATTTAAGTTCTTTTAGTGATTTGTTTAGCACATATGATTCTGACATTTGATATGTCCTTCCATCTTCAAGAAATAGAATCAGATTCTCCTTGACATTGTGCTTGTCATGAGCATCCAGTACCACTTGAACAGAAATAACCTTATCAAGGTGTTTCTGTGTAACATCTTCAAGAGGTCTGTCAGTCAATAGAAATGGATCTCTAGGAGTAACTTCAACTCCTGTTTTAATCTTAGCTTCATCAGAACCTAGTCCAGCCCTGTCTCTTGGTTCTCTAGCATTTAACCCAATAGTCATGAAAGTAGACAGCAATTGGCTTTTATTTGGATCTGATGGTTTGACATTTTTCACAGAAGTTTCTTTTTATCAGCTACTTCCATCTTACCTAAATCAACTTGAGCACTGTCAGAGGTTGATGTCGTGATAACTTTATCAGAACTTGTTGTTTTTGTTATAGCTTGATGTTCTTCACTTTGAACAACTTGAGCCTTGTCAGAGGTTGTTTTTGATTCTTCAGAAATCTTCCTTCTTTTCATAGTTTGAACATCTTTATCTTCAGCAAGAGTGTCATCAGTAACTTGAACCATTTTGCACACTGGTTTTATCAGAATTTGAGGAATTTTCATCTTCAGTGGCTTGAATGGTTCATCAACTTTTCCTTTCCCTTTGTCTTTGGGATCAATCTCAGATTGTGATCTTGTCTTGGATTTAGATGCCTCGGAAATTGACTTCTCCTTGATCATAATGCCTTTTTCCTTAGGCCTTGGAGGTTTCTTTGCAACAAAAGCTTTTGGCTTTAGATTTGTCTTTTCAACTTTAAATCTAGCTTCTTCCTCCTTGAGATTTTCTAAATCCATTCCTGGATTATGCTTCAGAAATAATCTTCTAGAAATTTCCTCATCAAGTGTCTGAATCTTGGGATCCTTGTAGTATACAGTAGTCTGCTTTCCCTTGAGCTTCAGAGTTTGCATAAACTTTTGAGAATCTTGACTTCCACCTTATATCAGAACATCAGGCTTTGTCATCATGCTTTTCTCATCAGAACTTGATATCAGATTTTGAGTTTCAGTACTTGCTATCAAATTTTGAGTTTGAGCAACTTCAGAACTTGTCTTCTTTTGAATAGAAGATTTGCTTGCATCGGTAATTAGTTTCTTTAAAGAAACCTTGATGCTATGCTCTTTACTTTGAACTTGACCTCTACCCTTGCTAGGGTTTCCCTGGTCATCAGCTTCATCATCTTTCTTCTTCAATATTTGATCATTAGAGCATTTGGACTTAACTATCTTCTCCCCCCTTTTGGCATCATCTGATAGTAGAAGTGAGAGAAGAAGTTCCACTGAAGATTGAATATCATTCAACTGAGCCTGTTGAGAAGCTTGATTAGTCAGGATCTCAGAAATTTGGGCATGTTGCTTCTCTTGAGCTTTCTCAATTGCTTCTACTTTCTCAAGTGTAGGTCTGATAAGCCTTGTCTTGTCAAGCTTGATATGCATATCTAGCTTATTAGCTGATTCTTGTAGTTTATCAACCTTTGCTTGAGTTTCAGATTGTAGACCTTGAAGGTTTTTGGTAGTTAGAGTTGTGATTTTAAGTTGAGTCTTGAAATCAGTACTAGTCATCAGCTCATCAGCCTTAGCAATGTGCTCTGTCAGAACTTTAGAGCTTGGAATGAAATCAGAATCATTCCACTTCTTGGTCCACTCTACTCCTCTATGAGTTTCATCCCAAGGTACATGAGCATCCTGTTCAACAAATTTCTTGACCAATGCTTCCTTTCCAAGTACATGAGCTGGAGTATGAACAGAAACATTGTCTTCAGAACTTGAAGAAGACTCAGTATGTTCTGACAGCACTAGAGTGTGTGAAGTAACTGGAGATTCAGGAATGACTTCATCTGGATTCTGAGCATCATAATTTATCTCCAGAACAGGTGTTGTTGGAGTAGATGTATCTCAGCATCAACATTTAAAATTGGAGAATGAGTTGGAGATGTCCGAGCTGCTATAGGAGCTTCCAAATATAGATTAGTAGGAGTGTGCAGCCTGTTGATGTCAATTTCAGGACTTAAGCCTGAATCTTCTACTGTAATATCTTCATGAAGAGGAGAGACTGGAGGTGTAACCCCTGTATCATGACCAGTGTCTTGGTCTTTAGCTGGAGGTGGCAGAGATTCAATGATAATTGGCTCTTTTGAGATCAGAGATTCCTGATCTCCTTCCTCAGCTTCTTCGGTATCTTCTGATGGAGGCTGAGGAATAGACTTTGCCCTCTTAGGTTTGGAAGATGAAGGTCTATGGTATACGCTGATGGTTTCTATTGTGAGGATTGAGCTGATGGTTGAAAGTAAGTTCTAATTATGGGTTGAGTTGGTTGAGGTTGAGAAGTTTGAGGTGTTTGTGTAGTTTTGGTAGGTGCTGATGGAGGTTGGGTTTTTTGTACATCAGTATATATGGAGGTGTAGGTGTTTGGGTCAGAGTTTACCAAAAACTGATTGACAGATGTAGGAATTTGGAGGGGTCTCAAAATAGTTTTCTTATTATCAGTAGATAATAAGTCAGTAAATGCTCTCTTAGCAAGTTTTCTTATTATCAGTAGATAATAGACTGTATTTCTATCTTCTGTCATCCTATCACCAATAAAACCTAGTATAGCACTAGCATAATCAAAATGAGATTGAGTAATTAAAGCATACCCAATTTGCTGACATAGGATAGGAATTGCATCAAAATTTGAACACTTATTTGCAAAAGTCCTGGTGATGCAGTCAAAGAAGAAACTCCATTCCCTCCTTATGTTGGGTATCTTCAACTGTCCCAGCTTTGCCAGAGTTTTCTCATAGCTCAGATTGGCCATTAGCTGTTGAAGAACTGGCTCTTCAACTATTGAATATGTGTAGTTTTCTGGAAGATGGAGTGCTTGTCGAACTTGGGCCAAAGTCACCACATGGGCATCCTACCCTGTTGTAAATACAATACTTGGAGACCCATTGGTACCACCATCATCATAAACTCCTGACCTCCAGAACTCCAGCACTTGAGTCCCTGAGATAGCTTCAGGTTGAGTCAAAGCATAGCCTGTCTCACTGTGAGCAAGGAAATCCTGGATGAAATGAAGATATGTTGGGGCTTCATCCTTGCTTAGAATAGCTAAGTAATTGTTGGGAACAAACTTAGCTCCATTGAAAATCAAATCTTTTCTTCAGATAAGTGAGGCTTATCAGCATTTAGGTTATCCTTAAGATTTACTGACATCAGAGTTTGACAGATAAGAAACAAAAATCTAGTTTGTGACTTAGTAATAAGATACACAAAGTAAATTTGACTAAGCTCAAAATCAGAATTTGCTTGTGTTAATGAATTTCCACATAAACAACTAATTCAGACATGGGATTTCTAGTATGTTAAAGACTACTAGGTCAGCATCTAGCACAGTAATCCTCATTGAATTGAATAGTCACAGAATATTCAAATCACTATCAGAGTATATAGATCCACGTCAGATAATAATCAGCATTTAATGTATTTCAATTTAAGCATAGATTACATGAAGATAAGATGATCTGTAAACACTGATCATAAATTCTGATGCATGAGAACAAAAACTAAGAAGATTTAGAGAACGAACCTCAAACCATTCCAAGTTCATTTACCAGTCTTGTAAAAGTAGCTTCACGTAGTGGTTTTGTGAAGATATTTGCTAGTTGTTGATCTGTTGGAACAAAATGCAATTCCACTGTACCTTCCATCACATGTTCCCTTATGAAATGGTACCTAATGCTGATGTGCTTTGTCATTGAGTGTTGAACTGGATTACCTGTCTAGCAATAGCACTTTGATTATCACAGTAAATAGGTATTTTAGAAAATTTTAACCTATAATCCAGTAACTGATTCTTTATCCAAAGAATCTGTGCACAACAGCTTCCTGCAATAATATATTCTGCTTCTGCGGTTGATGTGGAAATTGATTTTTGTTTCTTTCTAAACCAAGAAATTAATCTGCCTCTAAGAAATTGGCAGCTTCCACTAGTGCTTTTCCTGTCTATTTTGCATCCTGCAAAATCTGCATCTGAGTAACCTATTAGCTTAAAATCTGATTCTCTAGGATACCACAATCCTAGATTAGCTGTACCCTTGAGGTGCTTGAAAATTTTTTTCACAGCTATTAAATGAGGTTCTCTTAGATCATCCTGAAATCTTGCACAAAGACAAGTAGCATACATGATATCAGGTCTACTAGCAGTTAAATAGAGTAATGAGCCAATCATACCTCTGTAGTTAGTAATATCTACTGATGAACCAGTATCTTTATCTAACTTGGTTGCAATGGCCATGGAAGTGGATGCAGTTGATCAGTCTTGCATTCCAAATTTCTTCAGTAAATTTCTGGTGTACTTGGATTGATTGATAAAAGTACCTTCTTCATTTTGCTTGACTTGAAGTCCCGAAAAATAGCTAAGCTCTCCCATCATACTCATTTGATATCTTAACTGCATTAGCTTTGCAAATCTTTCACAGATCTTGGCATTTGTAGAACCAAATATGATATCATCAACATATATCTGTACCAAAAGTAAGTCATTTCCATGGTTGAGGTAGAACAAAGTTTTATCAATTGTACCTCTGTGAAATCCACTTTCCATAAAAAATTGAGCTAAAGTCTCATACCATGCTCTAGGAGCTTGCTTAAGGCCATAAAGTGCTTTGTCAAGCCTGTAGACATGATTTGGAAATTTTGAATCTACAAAGCCTGGAGGTTATTCAACATACACCTCTTCTTCCAATTCTCATTTGAGAAAAACACTTTTCACGTCCATTTGAAAGACTTTAAACTTTTTGTGAGCAACATAAGCCAGAAAGATTCTTATGGCTTCCAATCTAGCAACTGGTGCAAATGTTTCATCATAATCAATACCATCCTGTTGAGAGTAGCCTTTAGCAACCAGCCTTCCTTTGTTCCTTGTAATTATTCCATCACTGTTAGTTTTGTTTCTGAACACCCACTTTGTGCCAACAACTGATCTGTTCTTTGGTCTTGGCACTAGGGTCCAGACTTTATTTCTTTCAAATTCATTCAACTCTTCCTGTATTGCTTGCACCCATTCAGTATCTTGAAGAGCTTCTTCCACTTTCTTTGGTTCAGTCTGAGATAGAAAAGAATGATAGAGATATTCATTTAATGTTGCAGTTCTAGTTCTGACACCTGCTTCAGGATCTCCAATTATTAAGTCAGGTGTATGTGATTTGGTCCACTTCCTTGCAGATGGAAGTTGATTTCTGGAACTGGATCCTCCCCCATGATCCATGCTATCTCCATCAGCATAATTTGATGCTCCCCCTGTAGTTATGCTCTCTGAGACTTCAGAATTTGAGTTAGATCCTTCAGGATTTGAAGAATTAGAGTTTCCAGAATTATTAGAATTTGGCTCATCAGAACTTGATGAATCAGAACTTGAAGAGCCAGTGACAGGTTCTGATGCTTCTTGAGATTCTTGAGTTGTGGTAGGATCTTTAGCTTGCTCCCCCTGGACAAGTGCATTTTCCTTTGGAGTTGTTACCACAGTTTCAATGACATCAGAACTTAACCTGTTAGAACTTATAGGATCAGAGTTTAAGCCTTCAGAATTTACAGAATCAAAATTTAAATCTTCATTTTCAAATCTCAGTTGATCATGATCATTGAAATCTTCAAGTCCAATAATCTTTTTATCATTAAAAGATATATTGATAGATTCCATGACAACCTTGTTCTTAAATTATAGACTCTGAAGGCTTTTGTGGAATGTGGATATCCAACAAAAATTCCTTCATCAGCTTTTAGATCAAATTTTAACAGTTGTTCAGGATGAGTCTTAAGAACAAAACACTTACATCCAAATACATGAAAGTATTTCAGATTTGGCTTATTTTTCTTCACCATTTCATATGGTGTTTTTCCATGCTTGTTTATGAGTGTAGCATCCTGTGTAAAACAAGCAGTCTGCACAGCTTTAGCCCAAAAATAGGTTGGTAGCTTTTCTTCATCAAGCATAGTTCGTGCAGCTTCAATGAGAGTCCTGTTCTTTCTTTCTACAACTTCATATTGCTGTGGAGTTCCAGGTGTAGAAAATTCATGTTTGATTCCATGCTCTTTGCAGAACTCTTCCATGATTGAATTCTTCAACTCAGTGCCATTATCACTTCTTATAATTTTAACAGAATATTTGACCAACTTATCCAGCTGTCTGACATGATCAGTTAAAGTAAATGCAGTTTCATTCTTCTTGTGCAAGAAATACATCCAAGTGTATCTTATGAACTCATCCACTATAACCATAGCATATTTCTTCTTTGAAATAGACATGACATTGAATGGACCAAATAGATCAACATGCAGTAGGTGATATGGCTCAAGAATTGAAGATTCAGTTTTGCACTTGAAAGAAGATTTTCTTTGTTTTGCCTTTTAAATCACAAAGTCCATCAGGAGCAGATACTGATTTTTGAAGTCCTCTCACAAGATCTTTCTTTACAAGCTCATTTATGTTTTTGAAATTTAAATGAGAGAGTCTTTTGTGCCAATTCCAGCTTTCTTCAATTGATGCTCTACTCAACAGACAGATTGCAGAACCATCATAATTTGTTGAAAGTCTGGCTACATAAATATTACCATGCCTATAACCTTTCAGAACCACTTTGCCTGTAGAATTACTTACAACTTCACAGTGTTTTTCAAAGAAATCCACATGATAACCTTTGTCACAGATTTGACTTACACTTAGCAGATTGTGTTTAAGTCCTAAGACCAGAGCTACTGATTTAATGATAACATTCCCAAGATTGATATTACCATATCCCAGAGTTTTTCCCATGTTGCCATCTCCATAAGAAACTCATGGACCAGCTTTCTCCAAAAAGTCTGATAGCAGGGCTTTATTTCCAGTCATATGTCCTGAACATCCACTGTCCAGCACTAGGATGTTTTTCCTGTTGCCCTTCAATTTAGCAGTTTCAGGACTGCTCTTAGCATTTGCCATCAGGGCATAGTTCACCTCATGTTAAGAATCTGAAGTGTATGTCCAGCTTTTTTTGTGACAAGTGCCTTGCCTTTGTCACTTTTTCCTTTCTTGCAGTCAGGAGATATGTGGCCTCTTTTACCACAGTTGTAGAATTTGACATTTGAGTTGTCTCCTCTGTTAGACTTTCCTCCCTTGCCTTCAGACTTTCTGAACCCTTTCTTATCAGAACTTCCACTTTTCCTGGAAAACTTCTTGCCTTTTCTGAATTTCCTGTAGGCTATCTTTGTGATACCTTTTACCATAAGAGCACACAATTTCATCATCTCTTCATCAACATCTATTTCAGGTAAACTTTCAGTTTATGAATCATCATCATCAGAATATGATGACTCTGAATCAGACTTTATGATGAGAGCCTTTCCTTTGCCCCTTTTTGAGGAAGCCATTTTAGGAGATTCCTCCTCAGCCTTAAGAGCAACTGTCCTTGACTTTCTTCCATGCCTCTTGCTCCTTTGATCCATCTCAAGTTCATAAGTCTTGAGCATACCATAAATTTCATCAAGACTAGTTTCAGTAAGGTCATAGTTGTCTCTTATGGTAGTAGACTTCAAATCCCATTTTTCAGGAAGAACTAAAAGGAATTTTAGATTTGAATCTTCAAGATCATATCCCTTGTCCACCAGTGACAGATCGTTCAAGAATTTGACAAACCTGTCATATAAGTCAGTTAAAGACTCATTAGCTTTTGAGTCAAAGTGCTCATACTCTTGAATGAGTATAGTCCTCATGTTCTTCTTGATTGCATCAGTTCCCTGGCATCTTATCTCCAAATTATCCCATATCTCCTTTGCAGTTTTGTAATTAATTACCCTGTTTGACATGACATTATCAATGGCACTATGCAGCAAATTCCTTACCCTTGCATCCTTGGCAATAGATGAGATGTCTTCAGCTATGTACTTACATTTCTCCTTTGGTATGATCTTTGCTGGTTGATCAGCAACTACAACAGAGAGCTTGGTAGGCTTATGTGGTCCTTCATTAATTTTGTCAATGTATTCTGGATCTGTAGTTTCCAGAAACATAGCCATCTTCACTTTCCATATGGGATACTCATAAGGTCTCAGTATGGGAACCCTAATAGTCTCATATCGACTTTGGGTTTGAGTCTTTTGAGTTTCTTCAGTTTTGGTGGGCTTGGTTGGAGTTTGTGCTTCTTCATACATAATTGTTTGGATCTTTACTGTATGTGTGTTAACAAAAAAGCTCTGATACCAATTGTTAGGTCACACAACACTGTAGAATGGGGTTGAATACAGTGTTTATACAATCAAATCGATTTAACACAAGTATGTAACAAAGATCAAGTATATTGAATAAACTCTGTTACAATAAGAACTGTTGTTCTCTCTCAGTGATGAACAAATATCACTAAGAGCTGCTAGGTTACAATGTATAATCTTCTAGATAATGATAACACATATAGTGTAAATCCTAATTATGTGTTTATATAGTACACAGTTACAAGATAACTTCTAATTGATATGGAATACAATTTTGTCTCCTAAAATATATCAATTAGATATCTTCTACAAGTCTTTAAGTCTTCTAACTCTTTCCATGCATATCTTCTTTTATTTTAGTCTCGATCTTCTACTATAAATCAACTTCCTTCCTTATCTGTAAGTCTTCCTGCACTTAAGTTCTGATATGACCTTAAGTTCTGATATTAAATTATGACTTCCAGTAAGTCCTGATTTCAGCAAGTCCTGATATGTCCTGTTTATTAAGATCTGAAAACTAAACATGAATCATATTAGACATGACATCTCAAATATATCTAACAATCACACATAAGTTAAATATCGATCCTAACCACACTCATGTTCAACAGAAAAGAAGGAAATTCGTAGCGAAAAGAAATAAAATAATCAACAAAAAAGTAGACAGGCTTATGAAGGCTGGGATGATCAAAGAGGTCGACTATCCTGAGTGGTTAGCAAATATGTCATAGTACAGAAGAAGAATGGGAAATGGAGAGTTTGTGTTAATTACACGGACTTGAACAAAGCTTGTTCCAAGGACCCTTATCCATTGGCCCACATTGACACCATGATGGATTCGACAGCTAGAGTCATTCCTGGATGCGTCAATCAGTTTTAATCAAATCCAGATGGAGCCGTCAAATTTTGAGAAAACAACATTCATTACAGACATGGGGATATTTTGTTACTTATCTATGCCTTTTGGACTACGTAATGTTGGGGAAACATTTCAAAGACTCGTCAATAGATGTTTAAAGATAAAATAGGTCAAATAATGGAAGTCTAAATAGACGATATGGTTGTTAAGTTTGTAAATGCTGAAAATTATTTTCGTGATCTGCAAGAAGTGTTCGACATATTGAGGATGTACAATATGAAGCTGAACCCGTCTAAATGCAACTTTGTTGTATCATCCAAAAAATTTCTTGGACACATGGTGACGAGGAGAGGGATTGAAGCTAGTCTAGAATAGATTATGGAGATTTTTGAATTAAAAAGTCCATTGAATGTTAAAGATGTTCAGAATTTAATGGGGATGGTTGCAGCCTTGAACATGCTTATCTCCCGATCGTCATAAAGATGCAAGCTATTTTATTACGTCTTAAGAAAGAACAAAGGGTTTGTGTGGTCAAAAAAACATGAAGTTGTGCTCAATGAGTGGGGTACTCGTCAAAGAAAGTGAAGGCGTCCAGTCACCAGTCTATTATTTCAGCAAAAGTTTAGTGGATGCAGAGACAAGGTACACGTCACTTAAAAAACTAGTACTTGCACTGGCCTTGACCTCAACCAAGCTAAGGCATTATTTTGAATCACACAAAATACATGTTATGACCAATTTTCCTTTAAGGAATGTTTTGAGTAAGCCTGACTTGATGGGACAGATGGCAAAATAGGCCATACATCTAAGCACTTACGATATTATATATGACACTACGACAGTCATAAAATCACAAGCCTTAGCTGATTTTGTGGCTGATTTCAGTCCAAGCCAAATGACGGCAGCTGAGGACGAGTTTTGATAAGTTATTACAAGGGCAGATGTGAAGCCATAGACATTATACACGGATGGAGCGTCAAATGTAAATGGAACAGGATTGGGGCTTGTACTCAAATCGCCAAAGGGGGATTTAATAGCATATTCAGGATGTTGTGATTTCAAAGCAACTAATAACGAGGCTGAGTATGAAGCATTGATCTTAGGGTTGACAACTGCGAAGGACATGAAGGTCAATAACATTGATGTAAAATGTGATTCGTTATTGATTGTCAGTCATGTTAATGGTTCTTATGAAGCAAAGGACCCTGAGATGAATTTATACTTAGACGACACCAAAAGATTGATGAGCTACTTTGACACATTCAATATATAGCAAGTGCATAGGTAAAATAATGTTCAAGCAGATGCACTAGCTGGTCTGGGGGCTATTTCCAAAAGCCTCAACTTAAGAAACATTCAAGTTATTTATATCATGAAGCCTGTTGTTGATAGGTTGGTTCACGACATAGAAGTATTAGCCCTCGATCAATATGACAACAACACAAACCAGGTCATGTATAGCTGGATTCAAACATACAATGACTACGTGCAACTTGGAGTTAAGCCCAGCGACAACAATGAAGCAAGAACCCTTAGGATGAAGGCGTCAAGATTTATGGTTGTGGATGATGAGCTGTTTAAGAAGTTCTCTATGGGATTACTCCAAATGTGCTTGAAGAAGCGTGAGGATGACATGGTTTGGAGGGATGCATATGAAGGAGAGTGTGGGAATCATACTAACGGAAAAAATATTTAATTGAAGATATGACGCTTGTGCTATTATTGACCAACATTAAGAAAAGATGCATTAGATTACACGAAGAAATATGACGTCTTCCAGAGACACGCACCCATTATACATCAACCATATGAGTGTCTCAACATGTTTATTCCCTTCTGGCCTTTCATGAAATGGGGATGGACATTGTGGGGAAGATGCCACCTACACATGAATAGAAAGTGTTCATGTTGGCCATGACAGATTATTTTTCGAAATGGATCGAAGCAGAGGCGTTCAATCAAGTCACGTCGAAAGAGGTGATATCATTCATCAAAAGGAACATACTATGCAAGTTTGGTGTACCATCAGAAATCATTTGTGACAATGGATCATAATTCATAAGCGACAAGACTGAAGTATTTTGTAAAGGTTGGAACATTAACTTGATCAAGTTGAAACCAAGATATCCTCAAGCCAATGAACAGGCTGAATCAAGCAACAAGATTATAATCAATAATCTCAAGAAGAGACTGACATCATGCAAGGGAAAGTGTTCTAAAGAATTACCTTGGGCATTATAGTCGGACAGAGTCACTCCTAAGACATTAACTAGACAAACACCTTACAGTCTAGTCTATAATACTAAAGTAGTCTTACCAACAGAGGTCGTGATGCCTACTTCCAGGTATGGCTTGTTGACGTCTGAAATGAATGATAAAGAGTTGGCACATAAAGTAGATACAGTGGATGAGCTTCGAGAGATTGCAAAAATACGTAAGGAGTCTTATCAACCGAGGGTTGACAACATATATAACAAACATGTTCATGTGCGAGCTTTTTGTATTGGTGACCTAGTATTGAGGAAAACGTTCCAAAATACTGTGGACGTGACAACGGGAAATTTTACTGACACGTGTGAAAGACCTTACCTTATTGATTCAGTTGTGGGATGTGGGGATTATCGATTGTCAAGCTTGGACGGCATCCAAGTACCGAGAAGCTGGAATGCTTTACATTTGAAGCTTTATCACGTGTAAATTTTTATAACTTATTTTTTAAATTTCATTTTTAGGATCCTTTGATAAATAAGTCGCTAGGACATAGTTGATTGTCGAATTTTGCTTATGTTGGTATGACATTTTACTTGAAGAAATTTGATCCCATATTTTGGATTATTTGCATTTTGCATCATAAGTACGTGATTATGCAAATTATTTACCAATTGTCTTGTCTTCTAGATTTACTTATGTTCACGTAAGTCTACTTTACTATAGTTTTTGTGTATATCAATATACGACAAACAAAATGTGTCAACTACGGACGTAAGGGCTGATCATCCAACTACAATTTTGTTGCTTTGAATAAAAATGCTATAAGCAAGCAACAGTCATAGTCAACGTGCATACTTTATTGAATTCCTTGCAATAATGAATAACATTTATACACATTCACGTTATACAAACAAATAACATAATATTTGGTGAGTTTAAAGACAGATAAAGGCCTCTTAACCACTCTACGAGCGCATGCACTAATTGAGTTTTGAAATATTATGCTTATGATTTTATTTCTGTTGAACACCATATCTTTGCAAATTATAAACTGCTTTGTTCACACAGTATCCAAATTTAAAAAGGCTAAAAATCCAGAAAATATATTCACCTCCCCCTCTATGTTGTACTCAATAGCTAAAAAGTGGTATCCGATCAAATCTGAAAGTAAATAGATTAAGATCTTGAAAGTATGAGTGCACAAAAGATAAGCAGTATCAAGATACCAGCCTTTGATAAAATCAACCATAAACTTTGGAAAAAGAAGATGATATTGTTCATAAGGATGGCCAACGCATTATATATCCAGATTCTCAAGAATGGCCCTTTTACTCCCATCAAAAGGGTTGATGAATCTACTGATGGAGATATGGTCATTCCAGCTCATTATACCCCTAAAGACCCCTCAAAATACACTAAAATTGAAAAGGAAAAAAGTCTCACTGGATAGTGGCCTGCAACTAATTCTGATAGAGTCACTTGACAATATTATGTAGAACAATATTTCCAAATGTGACACAGCCAAACAGATTTGAGAGAAGATTGAGATTCTATGTGAGGGTACAGAGGAAGTTAGATCAAATCAAAGGAGAATACTGGTGTCTCGGTATGAGGGTTTCACGGCAACGCCTAAAGAAGGAATTACTAAAATTTTTGAAAGGTTTAACAAATTGATAAATTACTTGTAGCTTTATGATAAGTATTATGAAGCTGAGGAGGTTAAACTAAAGTTCTTGCTAGCTCTTCTTGACCACTTTGAACAGAATATATCAGCTATTAGAGAAGGAATAGACTTGAGCAGAATAACATTGGAAGTGTTATATGGGATCTTAAAAACTTATGAACTTGAAATATTGCAAAGAAAGTCATTAAAGGAAAACCAAGGACATGTGGTTGATGGTTCCAGTGCCTTAGTTGTAAATGACAGTGAAGCAACTGAAAATGAACAAGATGCTCAAGTTCCAGTTAATAAAGCTGTGGAGCAAAAGAACAAAGGACCTCAGAAGCAAGTTGCTTCAGAGCTAGAGGAAGATAAGCTATACACCCTTGATGAGCTAGATGAAATGAATCAATTTATGGCTTACCTGGCTAGGAAATTCTCTAACATTAGAGTCAAAAAGCCAAAATTCTTCACGAACAAGGGACAGTTTTCCTACAGAAATAATTGGAAACCAAAGACTCAGTACAACTCAGCTAGAAAAGGTGGCTGCAAGACTGGATCTATTGACAGATCAAAGATAAGGTGCTTCAAATGTGATGAGTTGGGTCATTTTGCTCCTGAGTGCAGGAAGCCTAAGAAGGTGAAGAAGGATAAAGCCTATATGGAATTGGAGGTAAAGTATGAAGCTCTCTTGAAGAAACAGCAAGGAAAGGCTTACATTGCTGAAGAAAAAAGTTGGGATGATACTGATGATGAAGATGAGAATGAAGAGTTTGAAAACTATGCGCTAATGGTTCTTGAGCAAGGAGAATCATCCTCATCAAAATATGAAGTACCAACTCTAACTACCATTGGTTTAAATACAAGCCAATATAAAGAAACTGTTGAAAAGATGAGTGTAAAGATGTTTCATATCCATACAAGCATGGTGGCAGCTACTGAGGAAGTGAGTAGACTGTCAAAGTTGAATAAGAACCTTGAGATTGAGAAGCAAGATTTGGAACTACAGCTTGTTGAGCTTGAAACTGTCAAGTAAGAAAATGAATATTTGAAGAACAAGTTGAAGTGTGCAAGTGAAATAGAAGTTGTGTTGAGGGAAAAGTTGGAGAAGAATGAGGTGAAACTGAAGTCTTTCAGGAATTCATCTCAGTTGGTTGGACAGTGTCATGAGAAGAACAAACCATGTGCTAACATAGCTATTGGTTAGGACTATGATGCTTTGAACAACAACAAGAAAAGTGAAGGTGATAAAGGTAAAGCAATTACAAATCAAGATGTTCCAGTTATGATGAGAAAAGTTGATGCACCTTTGTTCAAAGCATGTGAATTCAATTTCAGTGAAGTTGAGTTGGTTATCAAGCAAGAGCTTGCAGAAGAAGATAATGAGAAGAAATGCACAAAAATAACTCCAACTCCTAAAATTGAAAAGAAACCCATGGTAGATCAAGTTTCTAAGAAGCCAATCAAGGAAATCAAGACGGAGAATACAGGAAGGAAAAAGAAGAATATGAATGGGAAAATTGGAGTGAACAAGAGCAACAACTTTGCATTTGTTACAGATGCTCCCAGTAAACAATGTCAGAAGTGTGGCTCTACAAATCACCTAACTCACCTTTGCAAAAAAGCTGTTAGTGGGCCAAAAGTGGGAGCCTGCAGATATAATAAAGCAAAGGCTGAAGATCCCTATTCCTTTTATGATAAATATGATTGCATTTCTTGCAATATGAAAGTAATGACAAGCTGTCATAGACTGAGAGTACATCTCAAAGATGCAAGAATTGAGTCTACATCTAGAAAGGAAACTACAAATCAAAATTTGAACACTTTTATTTCTGAATCATCAAATTCTACTACTGCAAATTCTATTAACAAGAAGAAAGTACCCAATACTACTTGGGTAGCTAAGCACGCTTAATCCTCATTGTGTACAGGGCAAAGTGAATAAAGTCATATGGATCATAGACAATGGATGCTCCATGTTTATGACATGTGATAAAGCCCTGATATCACAGTTTGAGGAGATGGTTGGCCCATTGGTGACTTTTGGAGACAACGGCAAAGGATACACAATGGGATATAGCAAGTTAGTTTCTGGAAATATTATCATTGAAGATGTACACTGGTAGCTGGTCTTGAGGTGAATCTCCTAAGTGTTAGTAAATTCACAGATAAAGGATTTAATGCTTTATTTGACAAAGGAAAATTCTCAATTATCAGCAAAAAGACTGGTGAAGTTGTTTTGAAAGGAGAAAAAAAGGAAGCTTGTTTGTTGTAGATTTATACTCAGGAAATAAGGATGGAATATGTTGCTTCTACACCAAGTCATCTGTTGAGCAAAGCAAGTTGTGGCACAAGAAGCCCTCTCACCTGAATTACAAAGCAATCAATACCCGGGTGAAAAAGGAATTAGTGAGAGACATGCCAAATTTGGAGTTTGCTCAAAATGAAGTTTGTGAGGTTTGTCAAAAAGGCAAAATGAAGAGGTCTAGTCACAAGAGAAAAGTTGTGAATTCCATAAGTGCACCTTTACAACTCATTCACATAGGCCTATTTGGACCAGTAAATGTCTAATCTATTTCTAGAAAAAAAATATGCACTTGTGATGGTGGATGACTACTCAAGGTACACATGGGTAGAGTTCATGCATTCTAAGGATGAAACTAAACACATCATAATTAAACACATCAAGAAAATTGAGAAGCAGGTTGAAGAACAAAATTGTGTAAAAAGATTGAGGAGTGACAATGGCACAGAATTTAGGAATGCAATTCTGCATGAATTCTGCAAAGATAAGGGTATTTTTCAAGAGTTCTTAGCTGCAAGGACACCTCAGCAAAATGGGGTAGTTGAGAGAAAGAATAGAACTCTAGTAGAGGCTGATAGAACAATGTTGCAAGATGCCAAGTCGCTAACAAGTTTTTAGGAAGAAGCTATCAACATTGCTTTCTATACTCAAAATGGGTATCTCATCAACAAATATCTTGGAAAGTCACCCTACTCAATCTTATCAAAAAGGAAGCCTACTGTGAAGCATCTGCATGTGTTTGGAAGTAAGTATTTTATTTTAAAAACAACTCGAAATATGTGGGAAAATTTGACTCTAAAGTGTTTGAAGCAATTTTTCTGGGATATTCATTGGAAAGAACTGTATAGAGAGTTTATGTGCTTAAATAAAAGGAAATTATGGAAAGCACATATGTGACTTTTAATGATGACAAGTGTCCAGGCTTGGAGTGCCTTAATGAAAATGAAGCTGAAGCCCTTAAGTTTGAAAATTTGAACATTGATAGTGATTCTGAAGATGAAGCTGAAATCAACACAAGCAACATAATGAATGAAGATTCAACTGAGCAAGTGAATCATGAGAATAAAAACTCATCTCACACACCTAAATTTGATAGCACAAACTCAGGGGGAGAAAAAGAAGAAAGTTCTGCACGTCATGCCAATGGTGAAGAAAATGTAGAAAATTGAAGTCAACAAAATCATACCAGAAAGTGGGATAGGAGTCACACAAGAGATTCAATTATTGGTGATCCAAATGTTGGTCTGAGGACTAGTAGTACAACTGCTAACGAATGTCTACATGCATGCTTTCTTTCACAAATTGAGCCTAAGAAAACTGAGGAAGCTCTACTTGATCCTAAGTGGATATCTGTAATGTAAGAAGAGCTAAATCAGTTTGAAAGAAAGAAAGTTTGGAAGTTGGTTCATGCACCGAAGAACAGAAGTATAATTGGAACAAAGTGGGTGTAATAACTCAAATTTTTAAGACCTTGTAAAATGTCTAATGAATAGTAACCCTGACAGACGGGAAAAATTCTACCACCACCGGCGACCATACATTTATCCGTACACGACTGGATAGTAGGTCAGCTTAACGCTGAGATCACTGCGGCATCTGCTCGCATTACGGAGTTACATCAGGCACTGACAGCTAAGAAAGCCACCCGACTAGGATACCCAGGAGATTTCAGAGCTGCTTCCCCAACCATAGCCCGCAGAGAGATCGATGGGATCGAGCTCCGTACCAGGGTTCAGATGAGGATGACATCAGTGGGAGGATACATCCTGGTAGTTGATGCAGAGCTGATGATTGCAGGAGCGATGAGGAGGGTGCGTGACCTCACTCGCAGTGATAGTGACTGAGAGACTAGTGACTAGATATGGACCTTGAAGAAGGCCGGGTGACTTGTCACCAATTTTGGTAGGATAGCTAGTAGTAGATAGCATTCCTAGCCCTTCAGGGTACACGACTTATGTAGTTTCATTTCAGTATTCAGAACTAGTAGTGATAGTTTGTAATCAAGCATGTATGAACTCGGCTAGTTGTTTCATCCCCAAGATATAAATGGGAGATCTTATTAATATATATCTAAGTAGTTATAAAGAAATGATGTCTATATTATTGCACTTTATAAAACCTGCTAGATAATAAATGACATGCTTACATATGAATAAAATAACCCAATTGTTATAATTACAATTATGTTGACCAATTTTCATTATCAGAACAATGCCACCCCGTAGAAGAGGAACCAGGGCACATCCCGCAGAATCTGTTAACCAACAACAAGGTGAACCTGACCCTATAGTGAATGAGGAAAGTGAAGAAGACTTAGACTATAATGAATATGATGAAAAAGAATATGTAGAAGAAGAGGCTGAGGATACCCATCAGGGAGGGAATCCCAAGAACGAATTTATGGAACTGCTAAGAGCAAATCTGAACCAGCAGCCTATTCCACCACAGCCACATGCTGCCCAACAGACTGCAGCTACTGCCTTTAGAGCCTTCAAATCTCTCAAACCCCCAGATTTTCTAGGATCTTCCGACCCCGTTGAAGCACGGGCCTGGCTCAAAGAAATAGAAAAATCTTTCGAGATATTAGGTGTTGAGGAACGACATAAGACCATTTTCGCTTCTTCCATGCTGAAAGGAGAAGCTAACTACTGGTGGGAGTCCAAACGAAACCTAGAAACTGATGTTGTGATTCCATGGGATAGATTTACCCGACTATTCTTAGACAAGTATTTCCCTAGGTTTATGGAAACCCGGATGGAGATTCGGTTTCTAGAGTTGAAATAGGATAAGATGACTGTGGCAGATTATGAGGCCAAATTCACTGAGTTGTCAAGATTTGTGCCTGATTTTTTGAATACCGAAGAAAAGAAAGCGCAAAGGTTTCAGCTTGGTCTGAAACAGTGGATACATAACCGAGTAGCAGTGTTAGAGCTGACAGACTATGCCACCTTAGTGCAGAAAGCCTCGATTCTTGAAGCTGGAAGTGAGCAGAGTGTAAAGGAAAAGGAAAATAGGAAGAGGAAGATAGGAAGCCAAGGAATAGGAACCGGGAACAAGGGCCTTCCGAGCAGGTTCGTCAGGGGAGCGGTGTCCCAACCTGCACGAGGCCCCGGATTCAGAAAGGCCCCGAGTGAGAGCGTTGGCCAGGGCGGCGGACAATCTAGGGAAACATTTCATAGCCAACCACGTGCCCCAATACCAGAGTGTCAAACCTGTAAGAAGAGACACCTTGGAGTGTGTACCCAGACAAGAGCCCCTCTGAGATGTTACCGGTGTGACCAAATCGGACACCTTGCCAACAGCTGCACCCGGCCCAATTTAACGTGTTTCCAATGTAGAAAGGAAGGACACATGAGGAAAGATTGCCCAATGTTGAAGCCCACAGCCTCAGGGATGAGCAAACCTGCATCCAACAGACCTCCAGCTGCTAGGACCTTCAACATGACTGTTCAGGATGCTGTCTGAAACACTGACGTGATAGCAGGTACCCTTTTGTTAAATTTCGAACATGCAAATGTCCTATTTGATTCCGGAGCAACCAAGTCTTTTATATCTCAAGATTTTGCTAAAAAGTTAAAACTTAATGTCATACCCTTACGAGAGATCTTACGAGTGGAAATAGCAAATAAAGAAATAATTCCTGTAAATCAA
The DNA here is from genome assembly GCF_009905375.1 of Apium graveolens. Taxonomy (NCBI): domain Eukaryota; kingdom Viridiplantae; phylum Streptophyta; class Magnoliopsida; order Apiales; family Apiaceae; genus Apium; species Apium graveolens. Next base: position 46,084,784 of record NC_133654.1, read on the forward strand.
GTACACCCTAAGTGCAAGTTGAAATTAGAAGGGAAGATCTTCGAGGTCGACCTAATCCCATTCGCATTAGGAGAATTTGATGTAATCTTAGGAATGGATTGATTATCCAGTAACGGAGCATAAATAGTGTGGCGCCCTCCAAACCCGGGTCAGAAGTTTGGGGTCCACACACACACCTTATTAATAACCTGCTTATAGTAATGATAAGGATAATAATATGCAGTGACCCTACTTACCAACTACCACGGACCGCAACAGGTTAAAGTATGCACACAAGCCAAACACACTTACTTATATTACAAACCGTTCAAATCCCAACTATCCAAACTCAGAATTGAGTATTAAACATTATTATAAACTTTTACAAACTTAAATTATTCCAAAAGAAGCCTACTAGATCAACTCGATCAACTTGAACCCCTAGTTCTCGCGCTGGACTGGGGATCCTCGGTACCAACCAGTTCCTTCTTAACTGAAAAAGAACATAAACAATATCGCACAAATGAGCTAACTAGCTCAGCAAGTCACAATGACAAAACTGAGAATAATGATCATCAGGTAAATATGGTTATGATATCAAGTGAACAATGGATTATGATTTAGAATTGGATATTATATTTTCATTTTAAAAACCAAGGTTAGGCTGCTGATTAGTCACGCACTAACCCCGAGCAAAGCACACAGCACTGCTCTAACTACTGGATCCAAGGCACACATTGGCCTAACTTAACCATTATATGGTCTGACCACGAATCTGGTCCATAATTTTATAAAAACAATCCAATTCTACCATAATAACAGAATAAGCAGTAATAAATAATAAACAGGATCATTAACAATATTGGACATTCAATAATGAAAATGGTTTCAATCTACATAAAGATCAATATGGCATTTCCAAAGCTTGACTGTTAGGTAGTGAAAGAATTGGATAATAAAAGAATCAATATTTCAGGGTTTCAAGGATTTGGCCTTTCAAAGCATAAGATACAATGGTTTGAGTATGTAAGCAATCTGGTTCAGTGTTTGATAATTAGTTTGTATGTATTTGTGGAGTAGTATCGTATATTTGAGGTTCGTATTTGGGTATACAACAATCAATGGTCTAGAAAGAATCAGGTTTACGGCTAAAGATCAATAACTGGAATCAGGGTTTTGGGTTCAGTGCTTCAAAGCACTTGCAATATAAAATAAGATTATCAATCAATACAACATCTCGAGAAAGTTCAGAACACTTGCCTGGTACTAACTTACTACACTACACTTGCTCTCAATCACCACTGTCTTACTCATTGACTATCTGTTTCCCTTTCCTACGCCTTGCCTCTTCTGCTCACATATCATAAGCATCTATCAATATTCAACTCATACGATTCTATTCGACACATACTTCTATCTACCCTTCGTTTCACCCAAATCCGATTAACGGATTCAAAGTTACGCAATAAATAAGTAAACATCGAATATACAGACCGACAGTCAACCAACAAGTCACATATAACACATAACACGTCACATAATCAATGATATATCATTTATAAAGAAGTTTCGGGTCATAAATAGGCTTTCGGATATTTAAAATGATTTTTAAAATTTAGCAAAAAAAAAATGATTTTTAAAACATTTTTCGAAATTAAAACGGGTCGTTGGATCAATTTCGGAGTAATAAACAGGGTTCGATTGGCCCATTCTGGCTTTAAAACAATTTTATAATAATTATCGAGCCTTGAAAATAATTTAAAATAATATTTTAAAGCTCGAAACTATTTTTCGGAATTTTTAAATCATTTGTAAATAATTAAATCTAATTAAATAATTAATTAAAAATCAATTAATAATTAATTAAATCAATTAATCAAATTAATTTTCGAATTAATTGATCAATTAATCAATTAAAAATTGACTGAAATTAATTAACTAATTAATTCAGATTTATTTTTGAATTAAAAATATTTTTTGGAATTAAAATAATAATTTTTGGAATTTTCAAAAATTAAAATCGAATTTTTATAATAAAATAAATAGGAAATATGATTTTTGAATAATTTTAAAACAGGAATCCTATTTTTGAAAACTCTGGAAAGTTCAGAGACTGAACTTCATCGTTTTCAAAAGATAAGGTACTAAACTACAATATTGACAGGGGTCGCCGGGAAAACATCGGGGGTGGCCGGAGAACACGTTCCCGGCATCCTCACCCCACCAAAAGCTCCAGATCACATCTACAGATAACCAGGAATCGATTCATGCAATCAAAACATATCAATAACCCCAGACTTGGCCGGAAATTGGCCAAGAACATCGCCGGTTTCCGGCGAAACATCGAAAACTTAAAAAGACAACTCCCTACGATTCAAGCATCCTCTGTTAACGAGCTATATACCAATCGATTGCAAATTTCATAAGGAACATAATCCACTATAAATCAACAGCTAATAACCCCTAAATCAAAAAGCCCCAAATTTCAATTGAAAACATTCATACAGGTTATAAACCCTAATTTTAAAATTCGAGAATTAAACCCACTTTTGAGCATGTTATTGAACTCCAAATCAGACGTATGACATATGAAAATCATCAGGAAAACAAGCTCTACAACATGCAATCATCAAATCATACAAACGATCATCCGAACAAAAATTCATATTTTTAATAAAAATAATTCAAAATTAAATAAAAATATAGAAAAATAACCTTGATTTCTGCAGTTCTGAAACTTGAAGAAACTGAAAGAACACCTTAAAACCTCTGTTTTGGTTACTCGAGCGTTCCAAACGGAGATCAATAACACCTTCAATTTGTGGTTTGATTTTCAGAAGGGTTTATGAATATAAGGATTTTCTCTGGAAATTTATATAATTACTGACTGCAAATGATTTTGATACGAAATAAAATACGGTAAAAGGCTATTTATAATTACGGGAAATTAGTATCCCGTTGGATCATTCCGGATATAAAACGGTACATTTATTTGTAAAAACTGATCCAAACGGTATCGGTTTTCGGGATAATTATCCAAATCAGTACAATTTGTACTGCAGTCTTGGTCTCAGGGCCTGGTTACACATACTACGAGGTGATAATTGGGATAGTTTAATAAAAAGCTCCTGTTTATCGAAAATACGAGTTTTATTGATTTACCGAAACGAATTTGTATCGAAAATGTTGCGCCGAGTTTTATTGATTTACCGAAACGAATATTGTATCGAAAATGTTGCGCCGGGACCCGCGCAGGACAAACCGTACGCCGGATCGAAAAAGTCGAAACATGGAATATGCTCGGAATATTACAATTAGGTTAGGAAGGAGTTCTCGGAAGAGTTTCGGGTTCCAAAAACATAACAACGGATGACGTCGGTTGGTTCCCGTTTTTATAAAATAGATTTCAAATACCCGAAAAAAGATTTTATAAATTTCATATGATTCTTATAAATTCATAAATCAACATAAAAATAATTAGGAAGATATGACAATTATCTATATTTTATTTTGGACATATAAAAATTAAAATACTCAATTAATAATATTTTTAAACATCCAAACACATTTAACACTTAACAAATAATTCATAGAATAGATACTGAACACATATAATAATTATTTATTAGCAAAAATAATTACACGATATATCCCGGATATTACAAATAGATTGTGAATGGAAGAAAGTAAAGGTAAGAGTGCAGAATGAAAAAGAAGTAGTGTTTAAAGGTCAACGACAGAACCAGAAATTTCTAACCATGCTTCAGGCAAAAAGATTGTTAAGGAAAGGTAACGAAGCCTATTTGGCTTATGTGATAGATACCAAGAAGGAAGTCCCTACTATACAGGACATACCCGTAGTAAACGAATTCGAGGATGTGTTTCCGGAAAACTTACCAGGATTACCACCTGACCGAGAAATAGAGTTCGCTATAGAGTTAGCACCAGGAACGACACCAGTATCCAAGGCCCCATATAGGCTAGCCCCGGTTGAGATGAAAGAACTAGCTTCTCAACTGCAAGAGTTATTAGATAATGGAATGATAAGGCCCAGTGTGTCACCATGGGGAGCGCCAGTACTGTTCGTAAAGAAAAAGGATGGCAGCATGAGATTATGCATAGACTATCAAGAGCTGAATAAGCTAACTATTAAGAATAGGTACCCTCTTCCCAGAATTGATGACCTATTCGATCAACTCAAAGGATCTGTACATTTTTCCAAAATAGATTTAAGAACAGGATATCACCAGTTGAAAATCAAACCGGAAGATATACCGAAGACTGCTTTTCGCACTAGGTATGGTTATTATGAGTTCTTAGTTATGTCATTTGGGTTAACTAATGCACCCGCAGCCTTTATGGATTTGATGAACAGAGTGTTCAAAAAGTACCTGGATATATGTGTGATAGTTTTTATCGATGATATTCTGATCTACTCAAAGACAGAGCAAGAACACGCAGAACATTTGAGGATAGTCTTAGAAATTTTGAGGAATGAGAAATTGTATGTGAAGTTCTCAAAATACGAGTTTTGGTTGAGAGAAGTTTAGTTTTTAGGACATGTGGTGACTAGCAAATGAGTTTTAGTTGACCCTGCCAAGATAGAGGCGGTATCCAATTGGGAAAGACCAACTACCCCAATGGAGGTTAGGATTTTTGTGGGTTTAGCAGGATATTACCGAAGATTCGTACAAGATTTTGCTAAGATAGCCGGTCCACTGACTAGACTTACCCGGAAGACAGAAAAGTTTGTATGGACAGAGAAATGTGAGGAGAGTTTTCAAGAACTGAAACGGAGGCTGGTGTCAGCACCAGTGCTCGCTCTTCCCGATGGAAAGGGAGAGTTTGTGATATACAGCGACGCATCGCTTAAAGGATTAGGATGTGTACTGATGCAGCACGGCAAAGTTATAGCGTATGCCTCTCAGAAATTGAAAGAATATGAGAGCAGATACCCTACGCATGATCTAGAATTAGCAGCCATAGTATTTGCCCTGAAAATTTGGAGACACTATTTATACGGTGAGAAATGTGAGATCTACACTGACCATAAAAGCCTCAAATATATTTTTACTCAGAAGGAACTGAACATGAGACAGAGGAGATGGTTAGAGTTGATAAAAGACTACGACTGTGAAATTTTGTATCACCCGGGTAAAGCCAATGTGGTGGCTGACGCTCTTAGTAGGAAGGAAAGACTCAAGATGATAATGACATCGGAGGAGTTGATTAAGGAATTTGAGAAGATGAAAATTGATGTGAGGATGACGGGTAGGGGAACGGAAGGATTATTTGAGATTAAGCTAGTGCCAGAGCTGACTGAAAAGATATGAATATGTCAGGAAAAGAAGATGAATGAAGAAAGAGGAACCTTGACCGGTGAAGAAGTAAGATGCGAGAAGGACGAGAAAGGGATCATGAGGTATGCGTCCCGAATTTGGATTCCAAATGTGCAAGAGTTAAAGGATGAGTTGTTGCACGAAGGGCACAGCTCTAGATATTCAATCCACCCAGGAAGTATGAAAATGTACCGTGACCTTAAGGAATATTATTGGTGGCCTAACATAAAGAGAGAAGTATCAGAGTGGGTCAGCAAGTGCTTGACATGCCAGAGAGTGAAGGCTGAACATCAGCGACCTAGTGGACTATTACGACCGCTAGAAATTCCGGAATGGAAATGGGAGCATATAGCCATGGATTTTGTGACAGGCTTACCAGGAACAAAGACCAATCATGATGTCATATGAATTATCATAGATAGATTGACCAATTCCGCACACTTCCTACCAATCAATGAAAGATACACCGTAGACAAGTTGGTAGATATTTACTTGAAGGAAATTGTAGTAAGACACGGTGTTCTTGTAGCCATAGTGTCAGATAGAGACCCAAGGTTTAATTCCCGATTTTGGAGAAGCTTCCAGGAATGCGTAGGCACCAGGCTAAACATGAGTACCGCTTACCACCCCCAGACTGATGGACAAAGCGAAAGGACTATTCAGACTCTAGAATATATGTTACGAGTATGTGCCATTGATTTCAAAGAAAATTGGGATGACCACTTACCCCTGATCGAATTTTCTTACAACAATAGCTATCACGCCAGCATAGGAATGCCCCCATATGAAGCTCTTTACGGAAGAAGATGTCGCTCTCCCCTATGTTGGGATGAAGTTGGAGAACACAAGATATTAGGACCAGAGTTAGTCCAGCAGACCAGAGAAATGGTAAGACTCATCAGGAAAAGACTGGTAGCAACCCAGGACAGAAAAAAGAAGTACGCCGACCAGACCAGGAAAGATAGGGAATATGAAGTAGGAGATTCTGTGCTATTGAAGGTATCTCCGTGGAAAGGAGTGATGAGATTTGGAAAGAAGGGGAAGCTGAGTCCCAGATTCATAGGACCCTTTGAAATTTTGAGGAGAATAGGACCTCTAGCTTACGAGCTCACCTTGCCTCCTAATTTGCAACAAGTACACAACGTGTTCCACGTGTCCATGTTAAGGGAGTACCATGCAGATGCACGACATGTAATAGAGTACGAGCAGGTAGATTTACAACCAGACCTGACCTACATCGAGCAGCCAGTAAGGATAATGGACCAGAAAGAACAAGTGATGAGGAACAAAACTGTGAAGCTAGTTAGGATCTTATGGAGAAATCAAAATGTTGAGGAATCAACTTGGGAACTTGAAGACGCAATGAGGAATAGATATCCCCACTTATTTTTTAATTGATTCCGAGACGGAATCCTTGTTAGAGGGAAAGACTGTAATAACTCAAATTTTTGAGACCTTGTAAAACGTTTAATGAATAGTAACCCTGACAGACGGAAAAAACTTTTGAGTCCACACTATGTAGTGCATGAGAAAATGAGTTTCGGAATTGATATTACGACTATACGTACCAAATGAGTGTATGTAAACGCTATTAGTTTTCGAAGAAAACGAACTTTGAAAAACGATCGTATTTACGACTTATCGAGGATTATGGGAATCACGATATAATTACGTGATTAAAATCCTACAGATTTATATTCAAGTAGGATAAATAAAAATATAAGGAATAAATACGAAATGAATTACATCACTAACTATTTACGAGTAAGAATTACGAAGAACGTTTAAGTAACTGAGCGAACGCGTAAACGATTAAATAAATGTAACGCACTAACTAAACCATGGTAAGGAAGTAACCATGGTTACTTCATCAAATAGTGAGCTAACCATAGGATGAACAAGCTAGCTAGCAAAATAGTGTGTTAAGGAAGATAACCTTGTAGTTTAGCTTGTAAGCTAGCAAGCTACAAAGATTTGTCCCCAAGATATGCTACAAAGAATAAACCTAGAATACTATACTAGGTAGAACAAAATCAAGTACAAGATATCACCTCACCTTCTTAGAACCAACCTATCAAAGCATCCAAGAGAAGCAACCAAGAAGAGTATAAATACCCCCCTTGGAAGCTCCAGTCGGCCCTAATGCAAAAAGGGAAGAAATCAAATTCAAATCTCCAAGTTCTAGCTCTTGTAAAATCACCCAATTAATTATCAAGCCTCCTAGCAACTAAAATAAGGTAAGAAAATTATTTCATCTCTTTTTATCAAGGTTTGATGGGTGGAATAAATTCAAGAAACTCACTAGTGAATAGTGTGAATAGTAACCTCTCTTTGGTTTCTTGATTTCAATGGTGGTTTTAGGTTCTAAAAATCATACCAAGAACTTCCAAGCCTCCACCATCCTCAAGAACACATCTCAAGATTTCAAGATAGGTAAAAATCTTTGGCCCAACTTTATTTAAGGTTCATTTTTAATATCCATTTAGTATGTGGTAGTAAACCTAGTGTAATGGGTGTTATTGATGAAATCTTGATGATTAAGTTAAGTAGATTTAAGTTTGGATGTTTTTGCCTCAAGAACATGATTTTATTGAGAGGATTTTGTGTGTTGATGATGATATGATGATTGTTGGTGGTTGTGTTAATAGTTAGGGCGTAAACGAAATCCCGATCGTAAACGTAACTTCGTTGAAACCAACAAAACGTAACTTTAAGTTTCTGCAGAAAGTCCTGAAGTTGTAAACTGTAGATTCTTTAAAAATAACCTTTTTATATATAAAATGTTATAAGGATCATTTAGGCGCTTGAATCGCTTGATTCCGATTTACGGATCAAAAGTTATGGTCATTTTAGTAAAAGTGATTTACGCGACAAAAACTGCTATGAATTACGAACTTTGAAAATATAAAGGATAGACTTAAAGTGTTCATAAATCATGAAATTTTTACAGAGAGTAAAATATTGAGTTTCCTAACTGCCATAAAAATTTCAAGTGAAAATAATGATTTCTCAATTTTATAAAAATGTCGGAGCCGAGACCGCGCGAGTAGAAACCGTAAGAATCCATAAGCGGAGCCGACGACGATAATGAGAATGAACCTACGATACTTAGAAAAATGAATTGACCATAATATGAATATGACTTAAAGGAATGTTAAGGGTAGTATGAGTTGAGAGGGTGCATAATAAGTAGCGCATGAGTGCGAGTTGCCGTAAATTAGAACGGAACCTAACGAAATGAAATGTGTTTATGGTTATAGATTTCCGAGCGGAACCTAGAGCATCCTCCACCTCGAGATACCCAGACAAGTTTACGAACCCAACTCCATTTTTATTGTTGTGTTGTGAAAGAATTATTTTACTATCATCGCATAAATACCATGTTTTCCATGATACGTAGTTGTTGAATTTTCGCATAATATAGCGATGTTGTACGATATAGTATATATCGTGTAATGTTTATTCCGCTTAAAGCGTGACATATTATATAAGACCGTGCATCGGTCGAGATTTAAGATAAAACCCGGGAATCATTCCGGCGATATTATAGGACGGATATAAGTCCATGATAGTACGTTTTAAAGGGACTCGTCGTCCACTTACAAAACATTAAAACACCTCGAACTTTTATTAAAACGATTTCCCAACGATCATATTCCCTCAACTATATTTTATCGTTCGGATAATAAATATAATATACTTATTCATTTATTATGGGAGTAGTATACTCCAACATTGATTTATTTCAAACCCGATTAATCTTTATAGATTATTAATTATGTAGACACAAACTAGTTGAGTAATATTATTTTAAATAAATCTTTTTAGAGAGTAAACTCATTCGAGGTTTGATTATTATCGATTATCATTTAATTATTTATTAAAGGGTTTATTATTAATTTAAAAATCATAGATCCTGATTTAAAACATACTTACTGATTTCGGAATATCATTCGAATAATTTCAAATCGTCGATGAATATTATCCCGACTTATTAATATTTTGAATATAGTTTCAAGGAGAAACTTTTCCCCCTTATTGATTATCAGTTGACAACGGTCAACTCACATCCTTAGTACTTCCTCCAAAACTTTCGGAAGTACATATATATATATACAGTAAAGCTATCAACAAGCAAAACGCTTGGAGGAACTTCGATGTGGTTCGAGTTCTCGAGCTACGATAGGATTTCCTAAAGGACAAGGGAGGGGTAGAATCCAAGTACTTCGTATATTGGATAGACTACTGGTTCCGTAGGAGACGGTACAATATGTACCTATGGATCTACGAAGTGTGTACCTGAGAGGGATGGACACAGAAAAGGCCCGAATGTGGCCAGGGTGATAACCGATAACAAAATAGTAATCGTCCTTCTACTAGTAGAAAAGGTTACTTTTATCGCAGTATGACTGAACATCATATGCGGTGGCTCCAACAAATATCCTAATTCTTTCGATTGGAATTGTGATGCAATACCGTAACCCAAGCCTAGATGCTTGGATTACTATTAAGGTATTCGCAGGATATTAAAATCCTTTAAAGAATTGTTTTCATAAGAAGGTGTGTATCACCAAGGAAAACTATTTTCGAATAAAACATAATTATCATATATGATGTTATCATACAGTCATTTCCATACTGTACATTATTATGATGGGCATTATAGCTCACACTTGTTTTCTTAAATTGACACAACACAACAGTGAATCAAGATGCCTGCCATGAGAACCACAGTCAGGAAACGGGTAGGAAATGGCCAACTGTTCTGTAGATTGTTTGGTGTTGTACCACAAGTAGTCAGAATAAGCTTGATTACTTTTTAGTTGTTTATAGTTCGGCTTATTTATAAGTATGACTTATGTAAGGTAAGAAATAAGAAACGTATATTTGGCCGGCGGACTAGCCTTACCTAAAGGTCACTCCCCAGTAAGATTAATTACTTTTGGGTTGTAATAAATATCACTTGATGATTAACAATTACTCTAGTTATGATGGTTCGTTTCCAAGACAATAACCTGTAAGTGTGTGTGTGATAAGTGTGGGGTCGTGAAGTGTGAGTATTTGCATATGGTAGTGTGAGTTGTGTGAGTTTAGATGGCGTAGCTTCCGAGACTCCTGACCCCGGGTTTTGGGGTGCCACAGTGGGTGTACAGGAACAAAATGGATGAAAATAGAATTGTTATAAGAAACAAAGCAAGGTTGGTTGCAAAAGGCTACTCACAGGAGGAAGGAATTGATTATGATGAAATTTTTGCTCCAGTTGCAAGACTTGAAGCAATAAGGATCTTTCTTGCTTTTACTGCACACTCAAACTTTAAAGTGTATCAAATGGATGTAAAGAGTGCCTTTCTTAATAGTGAGTTGGAAGAACAAGTCTATGTGCAACAGCCACCTGGCTTTGAAGATCCAGAATTTTCATACTTTGTCTTCAAACTACTCAAGGCTCTCTATGGATTCAATCAAGCACCTAGAACTTGGTATGATATATTGTCAGAATTTTTTCTTAAACATGGATTTACTATAGGAACAATGGACAAGACTCTTTTCTACAAGTAGCATGGTGGTGATATGATCCTAGTTCAAATCTATGTGGATGATATCATTTTTGGTTCTACTAATGAACAGTTATGTCAAAGATTCTCAAGACTCATGCAGAGTGAATATGAAATGAGCATGATGGGAAAATTAAGTTACTTTTTTTGGACTTCAATTCAGTCAAAGAAGTGATGGAATCTTCATCAACCAAACCAAGTATGTTAAAGATTTATTATAGAAATTTGGAATGGCTGATTATTCACCTGCATCAACAGCTATGTCTACATCTACAAAGTTGGACGAAGATAAGGAAGGTAAAAGTGTAGACATTTCAGTTTATAGAAGAATGATTGGATCTTTATTGTATTTGACTTTTAGTAGACCAGATATTATGTTTGCAACATGTCTGTATGCAAGATTTCGAGCCAATCCAAAGGAATCACATTTGATGGCTGTGAAGAGAATTTTCAGATACTTAAAGGGAACACCAAAATTGGGATTGAGGTATCATAAGGGAACTGGATTTGAAGCTGTTGGATACACAGATGCAGGTTTTGCTGGATGTGGGATTGACAGAAAGAGAACTAGTGGAAGCTGTCAATTTCTTGGATAAAGAACTGTATCATGGTACAGTAAGAAATAAATATCTGCATCAACTTCCACTGGTAAGGCTGAATACATAGCTGTTGGAAGTTGCTATGCTCAAGTGCTTTGGATTAGAAATCAGCTAATGGACTATGTCCTAGTGTTACACAAAATTCCAATTACGTGTGACAATACTAGTGCTATATCTATTATTTCTAATCCAGTTAATCATTCTAGAATAAAGCACATTGATGTAAGGTACCATTTTATTAGAGAACATGTTGCAAATGGTACTATTGAGCTTATTTTTGTTCCAACAGAAAAATAGTTAGCTGACATTTTCACTAAACCTTTGGATGAAGCAACTTTACTAGACTTATTGGTGAAATTGGAATCCTAAATTCTTCATCCTAAAGGTAAGAACTCAGTTAATGTGTTGTAGCAGATTAATTTCTAGTAAATCAAAATTAATTTGATTTAATTGGAAATTAACTGAAATATGAGTTACAAATATTTCAGAATTCTCTGTATATTTATTTTTCAAAATTCAAAATTTAGCTTGGAATTTTTCAAATTCTAAGAAAACTGTCTAATTGTTAATTTACATTTTCAATATGTGAAATTAGCATAAGACAGAATCAAAAAGAACAAAAGTATATAGAGAACTGAGTTCTCGATAAGTCTAACTGACTTCTCGACAAGTCATTTTAAGACTACTCGATAGAGTTCTCGATAAGTCATTTTCATGACTTCTCGAAGGACTTCTCGAAAAGCCTTATTATGACTTCTCGATAAGTCATTATAGAGATCTCGATATATGTTAATTTATATAGTTCTCTACAAGTATATATTTTAGACTTCTCGACAACTTAGAACTGAAATAATTTAATTTAATAAATTATTCTAGTAAAATACTTTTGATATAAAATCTTTCTAATTTTATTTTGATTTACTCAAATAAAAATTAGAAAAATTCAGTCCATTCAGGACAAACTGGGTATTTATTTGACATCTCAATAAGTCATTATCCAGTTCTCGATAAGAGTCTGAAAAGTGACATATCAATATGTATCTATTCTCACACGGGACTTCTCGATAAGCAAATCCCAAATGTTTATTTCTACTTCTCGACAAGTCACTTACCTTTTTTTATAAATACCCAGACATCTCGACATAACCTCTCTTTACGCTTTCGAGATCCAAGTGACCTAACTTTTGCAAATCTTAACCGTTCTCTCTCATTTCAAACTCTTTCTCTCTCAAATCTCATACCCACTCAAATTCAAACACTTCAGATGATATCAAACAATGTTAGAGCTATTATCCCTAAGGATGGAACCAACTACCTGGCCTTTACAGATGCTAACCAAGCTCCTGATAGTTTCAAGAGCTTTGTCAAGTTTCTATCTGAGACATACTTTGCAGGTGCTCTAACTGCAAATCCTATTCTATACCTGGATTTTTTCAATGATTTCTGGAACTCAGTAGGACAGTTGTGCATGAGAACCAAGTTGTATTCATGGTGGTTAACTGCTCAATTCAAGGCCAACAGGTGGAATTTACTGAGAATGATGTCAACCTGGCTTTGGGCATTCCTACTGACAACTTGACGGAGGTTCCTACTCAACAAGAACTAGCTGAATTTATAGAATTCATCAATTATAGTGAAAGGATCAACCTTTCCAGCTTGAACAAGAAGCATTTGAGGAGGGAATGGCCATTCCTTTTTGATTCCATTGTGAGAGCTTTCACCTGCAGAAAGACCGGGTATGACAACATCTCAAGTGTGGTTCAGAAGCTGGTGTTCTCCATGGCTCACAACAGATATATAAATATGGGGCTTTTGATTCTGGAGGAACTCAGCACAAGGCTCACAATGCCTCTGGCCACAAGAGGTAAGGAAATTTTCTTTCCTAGGTTTATAATGTCTACTTTAAACCATAAAGTTCAAGACATTCATTTACTTAATGGTATTGATAGAACAAAGATAGGCAATTGTAAACAAGTGTCAAAAAAACTATTTGGCTCACTTATTATAAAGAATAAGGTACCTGCAAGTCTTAGAATCACTCTATTTATGTTGGAGAGATTCAGGACTTACCCTTACCCTATGCCTGACATGAGGTCTTATGTTCAAACTAGTACAGTTATGGCTCATGTGCCTATGGAAGTACAAATATAGGAACACCAACAGGGGCCTTCCACAACTGAGACCCTTCCTTCTTTACCATTAGAAGCTAGGAAACCAACCACTTCATCCTCTCAAAAGGGTGAGGCGAGTAAAAAGAAGAGAAAACATGCACCATTGACTGTTATCAATGAAAGTGGTGATAATCAAATACCAATAGAGTCTAACTTGGTCAAGAAACAAAGGAAGACTAAGAACACCGAGATGACAACTCAATTAGCTATCTTTGCATCTTCCCAAAAGGATGCAATTATAATAGAGGGATTAAAACAGACTCCAGAGGCATCCTCTCAACAGGGTGTGTCTCTATTGAACAAAGCACTCTCCCGAGTGCATCTTGTAAAGAGTCTGCACCACAACTTGAGCACGCTCAAGTTTATTAAAGAAGAAATAAGGATGGCACATACAATGAGAGCACATCATTTGAAGCTCCCTCATCTATTCAGGGGGAGCTTCCAACATCTAATTCTCAAATCACAAATCTTATCTCTCAAATTTCTTCTACTTATAATGAAACACTTGATCCACTTCTCAAGTGTTGTCAAAATCAAGTGACACAGTTCAAGAGACTGTGCTCACCACCCAGAAACCACATTCAGTTGGGGAGAGGCTACATTCTGGGGTAGACCTTGATGACACCAACAAAAATACTGGGGTTTCATTAGTTTTTACTGAAGACCCTGTGGTAGTACCAAATGCACCTTCATGTGCAAATAAATCTTCAAAGATTGAAAGGTTTGAGGGTAGTTCTCCTGAGGGGAGCTATCTAAATCCTCTCCAATTCAATTGGAGGTTCCTCATGTAGGGATAATTCCCCTCAAAACCCTGGCTAAGATTGCTTTGTCAATTGAAGTTAGGAGTCCAATTGTCAATGATCCAATCATTGGGGAGACAAGTCAAGCACATTCAGGTGCCCGTTCTTTGCAAGAAAAATAAGGGTTTGAGGTCATAGTACATGACAGTAACCTGGTCAAAACCCCTCCAATTCAATTGGAGGTTCCCACTCTTGGTGAACAACACACTGTCACAACCACAGTTTCTACTGTGAGTTCAACTGTGATTCCAATCACAGAGTTGCCTACCACCTCTCAACCCTCCACCTCAAACCAAACAGACATCTCTTCTACATCCAACCCCTCTCAACAAACTTCACACCTCATCTCATAATGGCTGCAGGATGCTCAAATCCATCCAATTACCATGAATGATCTCCTTGTGGAACAACTCTCTGGCCTTGCCAACATTACCCAACAGTTACTCACAATTGATATATCCAATCAGGATTATCAGGCTATCTTGTTTCATATAAAATAGATGTTGAAGAGAAGCAACAAAAGCTTGTCAATGAAGCTGAACAAGATGGAAAAGTTGATGCTTGGTTATCTAAGAATTTCATCTTGAAAATGGATAAGGTTTTGGCTAGGTTTAGAGAAGGGTATGTCACTATCCTAGGAAGCAATTCCAAGACTCTCAGTTCACAGGAAGTTTATGATGCTATTACAGAAGTCTATAAGGCACAACCCAAAGCTTTTCACCTCATTGGTAAAGCACTACAACATACTCTGAATAGTCATCATCATAGGATCAGGAGATTGGTGAAAGATAAACTAGATGACCTTGTGCCAACTCAGGTGGAAATCAAGAATAAATTCAACAAATTTGTTGTGCAAATGACCAGGTTTGATGTTACTAGTATGGAGCAGAGCATCAAGAACTTAAAGCAATCATTTTGGCTCTTCATGAAGTTTTTCAAAATCAAATCACAAATAGCAATGACACAAGGGTTAAATTGGATCAACTTCACCAAGCTAGGTATGAACCCTCGGCTCTATTAATGGAGGGAATCAAGAAATCTGTTCAAGCCACCTTTGGTTCTCCTCTCTCCTCAAGCTCACACCAACCAGTCTCCACCTCAACAAACCTCAAAATCCAGCCTCTTCAACAACAAGTCTCCAATCTGCAAGCCTCAAATGATTCACTCACAACTCAGGTCACAGCTCTCACTTCTCTAGTGCAGAGTCAACAAAATGACATCAGGACCCTAGTAGACTTCCAAAAACATCTCCAAATATGGAATTATGTCTCATTGGGAGCTATTATGGATGCCTTGAATGTTCCACTACCTGCATTGCCTGAAGCTGTGAGGCCAAAAAATCCAACTCCTCTACTCCTACCTGCTACCAAGACTAAGGGGGAGACAGAAGCTAGAATTCAACAATCCAAAGAAGCTGGTCTACAATCAAAGGAAGATGGAAAATCTACAACCCATTCTGGTCAAAGCTCTACACAAGTAAAAATCTCTCAAGATGTTGGAAAAGACAGACTCCAAAAAGCTGCAGAAAGACCCGGTCAAGATAAGGAGTTCAATGAGCTACTAACAGTTCTAAGAGTCTCTCTTCACAACAACTACATCACCTACAAGAGAGCCTTGTCCAATAACATCAATTTTCTAAGAGTTGTGATTGTAAATGTTTGAAACTTTTTGGAGAAAAAGGATAACTGCAAATATCAATGATTGTGGTTTGGACAAGTGTCTACAGGTGTCTCTCTCAAATCTTCAATCCATGAGAGCATCTGAGCTGGATGTGATAATTGAAAGAATTAATCCAGTTATTCCAGAGTACACCCAATTGCTTACTGAACTCAAGAAGGCCCAGATAGCAGATTTTCCTGAAGCCTATCTCCAAGGGGGCGACCTATATTTGTCCACAAACCAGGAAGTGTAAATACTTCACAATCCCCAAGAATTGTGTTAGGAGAAATCTAAGACTTATCATGACATTGGAGACTGAGCTCAAGTCAAAGAAGAACAAGAAAGATGAAGATGATAAGATGATCGGAATGTTGGGAAGATATTTCAGAATGTTGAAACCGTGTTGCCAACTACTCAATTCAATACCAAATATGACTTGGATGATGATGAGCAGAAGAATGATGAACAAAAACCTTTTGGCTCAAATCCAAGTCAATTTACCAAGACAACTGGCAAAAATTAGAAGAGAAGAAGCAAGATGAAAAGAAGAGGGATGATAGAAAAAGAGGAGATGAAAGCTGAAGGAGGAAAAAGGGTGGAGAAGAAGGTGTCAAGAAAAATGTCCTCCAAATCCAAATCACACAAACTCAAACCACAAAACCTATCCAAACACTATCTCAACCAAACCTACCTCAAAAGCCAAAATTCTTGTATAAACAAACTGCAAACACCCTACTCAAAATATCAATCACATCCAGCCATATCACACTAAAGAAAATCGCAAACCTACCTTCTTTCAAGCCTCCAACAATAACTCACTTCAAGACTATTGGAAGAAAACCAAGGAAAATGCAAGTTGGTGTTGGGGTCATCTGGAACTGTTTCAATCAAACTGACTTTTTGCCTCTAAACATGTGCATCACAGATGATGACTTTTTCCAACAACTATCTGAAGAAATTGTCAATGTTTGTGTTGTATCTTTAGTAGAAGTTAGAATCTACTACATGGATGGCTCCTTCATTTTGCTTAGCAGAACATTAATGGAAATATTTTAAACTACATTACTGAGAGGGTGATTAGCTTGATGAAGGATAAGGACACAAGTACAAGAATGTGGAAGGATGTGATGTCTGAAAGGTTGAGGGAAAGGAATGAAAGACATGCAAGATTGAAGGCTGAAAAGAGGAAAGGGACAGAAAATATGCAAGGGAGATAGAAATGTTTGAGCAGAGATCAAATGAACTCAAGGCAAGGGGGATAAGTAGAATATCACAAGATGGATATTTTATGAATATACAAATTGGCAGATTCTCAAGATTCAGAGTTGGTTACCTAAATGGTTACTCATTGGATGATTGGCTCAAGCTTGCAGAGCTCTAAGAGGGACTGAAATTATAGAGGAACTCCAAGTGCTTGTAAATCTAAAGGACCTTATTAGAAAATAACCAGGTTATGAAAAATTCATGTGATGGCTGTAATTATTGAATTTATGTAATTACTCAATGTAACAAATTTTTATTTATTAATCTGTCAGTTTTATGTAATTATTTGTAGCTTAGGGTTAGTCTTGTTATCAGGCATGAATTTGTGTTAATGAATCTTCTCACAAATTGGGGGAGATTGTTGTGCAAGAAATGCCTATATAATAACAAGACTAAGTCACATTGATAACCCTAAGATTTAGTTGTTTGATAATTAACTTTGTATTTTGTATTATATTACTTGACTCTGTAAAAAGGTTAGAAGATTGGACTGGAGTATTTTTCTGTAAACAGATTCAAGCTAAGGAATAAACTCTGGGAGAAGATCAAGACATGATCATGCCTCAGAGAAAAGTGAAGAAGCTTGGAGTTGAATAAAAGTATTTTATGAAAAAAAATTTAAGTCAAGATATCGACAAGTCACAGATCAAGTAATATAGGGAAGTCATTCGAGAACTCCAGAATGACTTATCGAGATGTCCAAAATGGCTTATAGAGAAGTCTCGGAGATACAACAAGTCAAATGAAGATGTGAAGATTGGAGATATCGACAAGTCAATTTCTCATTAGAGCTCTCAGTATTATCGACAAGTCAAAATGTATATAGAGATCTCTGAGATATTTACAAGTCAATTCTACATATAAAGATCTCAAACATATCGACAAGTCACTTATCATGCAATGATCAAGAGACCTCGACAAGTCAAATATACCTATAAAGAACTCGGAGATCTCGATAAGTCATTATACTTATCGAGATGTCATTTCTCTTGTTAGAAATATTTGATAATGTCATGACTAATATGTTTTATGTTTAGCTTTCAGATCTTACTTGAACAGGATAAATCAGTACTTAACTGTTGATCAGTACTTATACTGGAAGTCGGGACTTAAGGATATCAGTACGAATGTTATTAGGAGATAATCATCAGTAGATAGATATCAGAACTTAAGTGCTGAAGGACAATCAGATAAGGACAGTAGCTGAATAAAGGAAAGAAGATCAAGATAAACATAAGAAGAGATATGCATGAAGAAGGAATTCTGTAAAGAATGGAATACTTGGAAGAAAAGATATCTGATTGATATATTTTAGGAAGCAGAATTATATTCCATATCAATTAGCGATTATCTTGTAACTGTGTAGTATATAAACACAGACATAGGGTTTACACTATAAGTGTTATCATTATTAGAAAAGATTATTAATTATAACCCTAGCAGCTCTCGTGATATTTGTTCATCATTGAGAGGTAACAGTTCCATACTGTAACAGATTTTATTGTTTCAATAAAGTTTGTTTTCTGTTACTTAAGTTCTTAAAGTTCGATTTGAGTGTACTATACACTGTATTCACCCCCTCTACAGTGTGTGTGTGTGACCTAACAATTGGTATTAGAGCCTATCTGTTAACATACATACAGTTAAAGATCCAAACACAATCATGTCAGACACAGAAACTCCAACTAAGCCTACCAAAACTGAGGAATCACCAAAGACACAAATTCAGAGTCGGTATGAGACCATCAGAGTTCCCATACTGAGACTATCTGAATATCCCATATGGAAGGTAAGGATGACCATGTTCCTGGAAGCAACAGATCCAGAATACCTTGATTGAATCAAGGAAGGTCCTCACAAACCAACCAAACTCGCTGTTGCAGTTGCAGGTGAAGCAGCAAAGACCGTACCAAAGGAGAAGAGTGATTATACTGCTGAGGACATAGCATCAATTGCTAAGGATGCTAAGGTACGACACTTACTACATAGTGCCATTGATAATGTAATGTCAAACAGGGTAATCAACTGCAAGACTGCTAAGGAGATATGGGATGCTCTGGAAACAAGGTGTCAGGGAACTGACACAATTAAGAAGAACAGGAAGACAATACTCACTCAAGAGTATGAACACTTTGACTCAAAGACTAATGAGTCATTGAATGATTTATATGATAGATTTATCAAACTTTTGAATGATTTGTCATTGGTTGATAAAGAGTATGATATTGAAGACTCAAACCTTAAGTTCATGTTAGCTCTTCCTGAATGCTGGGATTTGAAGGCAACGACAATAAGAGACAACTACAATCTTGATGAAACAACTCTTGACGAAATCTATGGAATGCTCAAGACTCATGAGCTGGAGATGGAACAAAGAAGCAAGAGGAAAGTAGGAAAGTCAAGGACAGTTGCTCTTAAGGCTGAAGAAGAATTTCCCAAAGCAGCTTCCTCAAAGAAAGACAAGGGTAAAGCTCTTTTCATAAAGTCTGATACTGAGTCATCAAGTTCTGAGAGTGATGATGACTCAGATTCTGAAAGCTTGGCTGAGACTGATGCTGATGAGGAGATGATGAAGCTGTGTGCTCTTATGGTGAAAGGAATCACAAAGATTGCATACAGGAAGTTCAGGAAGGGAAAGAAGTTTTCCAGGAAAGGCATAAGTTCTGATAAAAAGAATTTTAGAAGATCTGAAGGCAGAGGAGGAAAGTCTGACAGAGGAGATTATACCAATGTCAAATGTTATAACTGTGGTGAGAAAGGCCACATATCTCCTGACTGTAAGAAGGTAAAGGGTGACAAAGGAAAGGCTCTTGTCACAAAGCAGAAAAGTTGGACAGACACCTCAGACTCTGAAAGTGAGGAAAACTATGCATTGATGGCAAATGCTGATAAAGAAAGTGCTGAGAGCAGTTCTGAACCTGCTGAAACAAAGGTACCTCAGACTACTTATGCTTTTCATACTGATGATATTAATGAGTTGAGAAGATATCTTAAAACCATGTTTGTTAGCTATAGAGATCAAACTTTAACATGTGAAAGATTAACTTCTGAAAATCTTGCATATAAGAAAAGAAATGATTTCTTAGAAAAAGAGTTAGTCATGTTCCATCAAACTCAGAAGGATAGAGATGATGCTTTTTATGTTAGGAATGAAGTGCTAAAATTAAATGAATCTCTAAAAAATGAGTTAGAAAAGGAAAGAGAGTTTATCAGGACTTGGACTAACTCTGGCAAAACAACTCAAAATTTGCTAAGTAGTGGAAACTGGAAAGAGGGCTTAGGTTATGGAGAAGATAAGAATGATAAAGGAACTGAAGAAATTAAGCCTGTTGTTAAGCAAAAGCCAAAGTTTAAACCTGCTAAGTTTGTAACTGTAAAGTCTGAAAATGAGAAATCAGAAGTTAAAGAGGAATTAACTTCTGACAAACTAAAACAGGAAAACACAGCTGAAGTGAACATAGGCTTAATGACAAAGAAGCAGCTTAAGCATAAGCTGAAAGATGTCAAGAATGCAAACAAGGTAAAATCACCTAGGAAAAATAGGAATGGAAAGGAAGGTGTGAATAAAAGCAATGATTATAAACCTGTTCCTGATGCTCCTAGGAAAACATGTCATAACTGTGGAAGTTCTAACCATCTGGCTTCTTTTTGTAGGAAGAATAAGAATATTAACTCCTTACCTTCAAAATCAGGAGTTAAGAGTCAGTCTGTTAGATACAAACCACAAAATCCTTGTTTTCATTGTGGTAGTTTATGGCATTCCATTTATACTTGTAAGGAATATCATAGTTTGTACTATGATTATTATCAAATAAAACCTTCTTTGAAGAAAGTTTCCATTGTTCCTTCTAGTGTAAATTCTGATTCAAAGTCTGATAGTGTAAGTTCTGATAAGAAAAATGTTAACATAAACTCTGATGCTAAATCCGCTGCAAATGTTAACAAACTTAATAAGGCCAAAGGATCCAAGCAAGTCTGGGTCCTTAAAACTAATAATTAGTGGTCTTTGTGATTGCAGGGCAACAGGAAAAATATTCTAGTTCTGGACAGTGGATGTTCAGGACATATGACTGGAAATAAGGCCCTGCTATCAGACTTTGTGGAGAAAGCTGGCCCAAGTGTTTCTTATGGAGATGGCAACATTGGAAAAATATTGGGATATGGCAATATCAATCTTAGAAATGTCATAATTAAACAAGTAGCTCTAGTCTCAGGACTTAAACACAACCTACTGAGTATAAGTCAAATCTGTGACAGAGGTTATCATGTTGATTTCTATGAAGAACACTGTGAAATTGTGAGTAAATCTAAAGGCAAAGTTGTTCTGAATGGATACAGGCGTGGTAACATTTATGAAGCTAAGCTTTCAACAAGTACTGATGGTTCTGCAATCTGTCTAATGAGTAGAGCATCAATTGAAGAAAGCTGGAATTGGCATAAGAAACTCTCTCATTTAAATTTCAACAATATAAATGAACTGATCAAGAAAGATCTTGTGAGAGGATTGCCAAACACAGTATTTGCTCCTGATGGTCTTTGTGATTCATGTCAGAAAGCCAAACAAAGAAAATCTTCATTCAAGAGCAAGACTGAATCATCAATTCTTGAGCCTTATCATCTAATACATGTTGATCTATTTGGTCCAGTAAATGTCATGTCTATTACAAAGAAGAAGTATGCGTTGGTCATAGTGGATGAGTTCACCAGATACACATGGGTGTATTTCTTGCACATAAAAAGTGAAACTGCATCTATCTTGATTGATCATGTCAAACAGCTGGATAAAATGGTCAAAGATTCTGTGAAAATTTTAAGGAGCGATAATGGCACTGAGTTCAAGAATTTGATAATGGAAGAGTTCTGCAAAAGCCATGGAATAAAGCAGGAATTTTCTGCTCCTGGAACTCCACAGCAAAATGGAGTTGTTGAAAGGAAGAATAGAACTTTCATTGAAGCTGCACGTACAATGCTTGAAGAAGTAAAGCTTCCAACCTATTTCTGGGCTGAAGCTGTGCAGACTGCTTGTTTTACTCAAAATGCAACACTCATTAGCAAGCATGGAAAAACACCATATGAGATGGTAAAGAAAAAGAAGCCAAATCTGAAATATTTTCATGTATTTGGATGCAAGTGTTTTGTTCTCAAGACTCATCCTGAACAGCTATCAAAGTTTGATCTAAAAGCTGATGAAGGAATCTTTGTTGGATATCCACTTTCCACAAAAGCCTTTAGAGTCTATAATTTGAGAACAAGAGTGGTCATGGAATCTATCAATGTCTCTTTTGATGACAAAAAGATTACTGGTCTTGAAGATTTCATTGACCATGATCAGCTGAGATTTGAAAATGAACACTCAAATTCTGATACAGAAAATCCTGATAGTCTAAGTCCTGATACTGTAAACTCTGATGGATTAAACTCTGATGTTATTGGAACTGTGGAGACTACGTCAAAGGAAGATGCACCTATGCAGGGGGAGCATACTCAAGATCCTACCACAGCTCAAGAAACATCAGAACATACATCTGGCTCTTCAAGTTCTGATTCGTCAAGTTCTGATAAGCCAAGTTCTGATAGTGCTGAAAATCTAAATACTGAAGAATCCAACTCAGAGAGCACAGTTTCAGGGGGAGCATCAGAAAATAAAGATAGCATGGATCATGGGGGAGATCCAGTTCTAGAGAAAACCTTCCATCTGCAAGGAAGTGGACAAAATCACATACACCTGATTTGATAATTGGAAATCCTGATGCAGGTGTCAGAACTAGAACAGGTACTTCAAATGAATGTCTCTACAATTCTTTTCTCTCTCAGACTGAGCCAAAGAAAGTGGAAGAAGCTCTTCAAGATGCTGATTGGGTGCAAGCAATGCAGGAAGAGTTGAATGAATTTGAAAGAAACAAAGTTTGGACCCTAGTGCCAAGACCAAAGAATAGATCTGTTGTTGGTACAAAGTGGGTATTCAGAAACAAAACTGACAGTGATGGCATAATTACAAGGAATAAGGCAAGGCTGGTTGCAAAAGGATATTCTCAACAGGAGGGAATTGATTATGATGAAACATTTGCACCAGTTGCTAGGTTAGAAGCCATAAGGATATTCTTGGCTTATGCTGCTCACAAAAAGTTTACTGTCTTTCAAATGGATGTGAAAAGTGCTTTTCTCAATGGAGAATTGGAGGAGGAGGTATATGTTGAACAACCTCCAGGTTTTGTAGATACCAAACATCCAGATTATGTCTACAGGCTTGATAAAGCACTTTATGGACTTAAGCAAGCTCCTAGAGCATGGTATGAGACTTTACCTCAGTTTCTTCTGGAAAGTGGATTCAACAGAGGGACAATAGACAAAACACTGTTCTACCTCAACCATGGAAAGGACTTACTTCTGGTCCAGATTTATGTCGATGATATCATTTTTGGATCTACAAATGACAAACTTTGCAAAAAGTTTTCCAAGCTAATGCAGTCAAGATATCAGATGAGTATGATGGGGGAACTTAGCTATTTTCTGGGCCTTCAAGTCAAGCAGAATAAGGAAGGCACTTTTATTTGTCAAACCAAGTACACCAGAAACTTGCTGAAGAAATTTGGAATGCAAGATTGTTCAAGTGCATCCACTCTAATGGCAACTGCTACAAAACTGGATAAGGATACCGGTAAATCAGTAGATATTACTGACTATAGAGGTATGATTGGCTCTCTACTATATCTAACTGCTAGTAGACATGACATCATGTATGCTACCTGTCTTTGTGCAAGATTTCAAGCAGATCCAAGAGAACCTCACTTAACAGCTGTAAAAAGAATCTTTAAGTATCTTAAAGGAACAGCTGCTCTGGGATTATGGTATCCTAGAGAATCAGATTTTAAACTAACAGGTTACTCAGATGCAGATTTCGCAGGGTGCAAAATTGAGAGGAAAAGCACAAGTGCAAGCTGCCAATTTCTTGGAGGCAGATTGGTTTCTTGGTACAGCAAGAAACAAAAGTCAATTTCCACATCAACTGAAGAAGCAGAGTATATTGCTGCAGGAAGCTGTTGTGCACAGATTCTTTGGATGAAGAATCAGTTACTGGATTATGGGTTAACATATTTTAAAATCCCTATTTACTTTGATAATCAAAGTGCTATTGCTATGACAGGTAATCCAGTTCAACACTCTATGACAAAGCACATCAGTATCAGGTACCACTTCATCAAGGAACATGTGGATGAAGGTACAGTGGAATTGCATTTTGTTCCCACAGATCAACAACTGGCAGATATCTTCACAAAACCACTATGTGAAGCTACTTTTACAAGATTGGTAAATGAACTTGGAATGGTTTCAGGTTCTTTCTCTAAATCTGCTTAGACTTGTTCTGTGTTATCAGACTTTATGCTCAGTATTTACAGAATTAATCTCATTGTGTATTCTGTGCTTAATTGATAAATGTCTTTAAGTACTGACTGTTGTCTGATATATGTTTCTAGACTCTGATAAGTGATATGTCTGTTCAAGTACCTATTCAATCCTATGAGGATAACTGTGCTAGATACTGACCTAGTAGTCTTCAATAAACAAATGATTCCATGTAAGAAGTAATTATTTCAGTGGAAATCTTATGACACCAGCAAATTCTGATAATTGAGCTTAGTTAAGTTTACTTTGTATATCTTATTACTAAGTCACAAATTAGAATAATGCTACTCATCTGTTAAGTTCTGATACTAGTAAAACTGCTGAATGTACTAAGTGCTGATAAACCTCACTTATTAAAAAGAAAAAGCAAAAAGATCAAAGAATAAAATCAGGTACTCCTTTGAGATCTAGAGTAAAAATGTGGAAGGGACGACCCAAGTGCATTGCTGGTATTAAGTAAATATGCATTAGAAAAGCAAAATATTTTCTTGGTGACTTTTCACACTCTATGATTACTGGAGAAATACTCTGATAATAGCATAAATTCTGATAAAGAGTCGTGACTCACTTACACTGAGAAGCCACTGTAAAATAGAATTTCAAAAGATGCATAAAATTAGCACAAAACAGTTGAGGTGGACTCAAGCATAAACTCATTCATCAGTAGGTTTCAGGACAATGACAGCTCTTTGGCAAAATTTTAGTTATGCCTTATTTCTAAGATGTACTGAAGTGAATCAGACTTTACTCTTTGTCTGTTATTTAGCTTAATGCACACACTAATCACTCCATCTGAATGATGAAAATTTCTGTGGTGGTCTATGTTATTTTAGATAAACAGTCATTGTGTCATTATTGCACAAATTCTGAGGACAAGTTCCAGTTACACATTCTGATGATTAAGTTCTGACGTCTATAACTCAGAACTTGTATGAGGATTTACTAAGATGGGCATTCCTTTTTCGAGTTAAGAAATTATGTTCTGATGACTGTTAAGTTCTGGTATAGGTCTAAGTTCTGATTTCTCAGTCTAATCCTTTACTTGGCTTATCTGTGAATAAAATTTGATAACAGTCTCAGTTCGAACTAGAATATGTTGAAGTGGAAGATTAATAGTCACTATGATTAGGATTAATGGTATTCATCCTTGAACACTCCACTGTTTCTTGTTTCTTGTGCGTTTTAAAAACATGATTCCTCTTTCCAATGACTGTTATTCTTTTTCAAAGTCTAGGGAGACGAGGTAGAATTAATTCTACCTGTCAGCATTCAATTTCTTTGCGTCTCTTGGAATTCTCTTGCCTATATAAGCAACCACTTCACATCAGCCTTCCCATCACACTTTTATCACAAAATCACTCTCGTTTTTCACTTATCATCACAAATGGCTGAATTTGGTTGGTTCTACAATTATGGTGATGAGACTGTTCATGTCTTTGTGAATGGAATTCCAACTCCATACCCTATCACCAACATTCCTCACAATCTCTGGATTCAATTTCCAGAGGTTATCAAACGTGATCTGGTGGCCGTTCGAAGAGAACTTCATCTTCAGCATCTCCGCCAGCAAGAGCGAATCATCCGACTCGCCATTCTGTTTGTCGAGAGTAGGAAGAAGAAGAAATGATTTAATCTTGTCTTCTTCCTGTTTTTCTTCATCATCAGCTTTGTCAGGCTTCTTAGCTAGGACTAAAGCTGTTGATGTTAGGTTTAGAAGCTTAGGGAAAATCTTGTATAAGTATTGATGTAATTTCCATTTCATAAATGTATTGTCTTGATATATTAATGAAAATTGTTTTTACTTCAAGATTTTGTCTCTGAGTTATTTTATCTTGTGTTGATAAATCCTGATTGATATTCTGATGACCATATAACTTTTGTTTTATATTAAGTTCTGATTCATTTTCAGCACTTACATATCTAATTTATCTTGGTCATTTTCATGTGATGTATTTTCAGAATTTCAATGATGCAGTGAAAAATAATTCAATCAGTGCTAACGGTTTAAATTTTGAATTAAAACTGTTTCTCTTGATAAATGGAACGGTTTTTCCTTGAAACTAGGCAACTGGGTAAGTAATGATTCCTGTTTTCTCGAGCCCAGTAATTGTCTGTTCTGCATGTCTGACAGGTGTCCAACGGTAACATTTTTGTTCAGAGTATAAGTACAACAGAGAGAAGATTTCTTTAATCTTTTATTTTCTTTATATTTTATCTCTCTCCTTTCTTTTACTCTCTTTCTCTTTCTTTCTCACGTTGGTTTTTCATATAGACATTATCTTAAACACCTAACAGGCATACTTGAATCTCAATATTTTTTCACATGGCACCAAAGGATTTAATCATTGATGGAGCTAAGTTTGTTCCAAACAACTATGCTGCAATTCTTGATCATGCTGAAGCTCCATCTGAATTGCATTTTGTGCAAGATCTTCTTGCACACAGTGAGATTGGGTACGCATTAACACAGCCTGAAGTCTTTTCGAGTCAACAAGTTCTGACGTTTTGGCGGACTGGGCACTTTGATGATGGTGGTAAACATGGCACTCCCAGTATTATTTTGAAGTGGGTGATTCATCTTATGTAGTCACTCCTAGTACAATACACAAAGCTCTACATCTCCCTGAAAATTGTACTTTTTTAACTCCAGAGGAATCAGCACTTCAGGAGTTAATGGCTGATTT
This sequence comes from Apium graveolens, assembly GCF_009905375.1. Taxonomy (NCBI): domain Eukaryota; kingdom Viridiplantae; phylum Streptophyta; class Magnoliopsida; order Apiales; family Apiaceae; genus Apium; species Apium graveolens. The sequence continues at coordinate 46,112,234 of NC_133654.1, forward strand.
GGGATATGAAAAGAGTTTGGCAAAGCTTGGGCAGTTAAAAAGGGCTAATATCAGAAGAGAATGGAGTTTCTTCTTTGAATGCATCACCAAAGCTTTTGGGAACAAATGTTCGAATTTTGATGCTATCCCAATTCTGAGTCAGCACATAGGGTATGCTATTATTCATCAAACTCATTTTGATTTTGCAACTGGAATAATTGGTTTTATTGGGGATAGGATGACAGAGAATAGAAATATTGTCTATTTTGCTAGATTCTGTCAACTTCTATATACTTTTTGTACTGATGAACCTCAATTAGTCAGTTTCTCAACCCCACCTTTTAGAGTTGCAAAACGATATTTTAATGATCTGGTAAATGCTGATACTAAGAAAAAAGTGGTTAGACCATTACAGATTCCTCAGTCTGTAAAACAGATCCTAGTAAATGCTGATCCTGATACTTATAGATCTGTTTACTTTGATTTCCAACCAACCACAAACACCCAAAAACCATCATCCTCAGCACCTACCACTCATTCTACTCAACCTACCCTCAGGAATTATCTCAAATCCTATCTCTCTACTTCACAGACTGTTCAACCCTCATCCTCCAAGCCAAAGAGGACAAAAACTATTCCTCAAACATCTCAAAAGAGAAGGAGGATTGTATTGAGAGATGAATCTGATTCTGAGGAACAGGTTTCTTCTCGAGAACATGTTGTTTCTGAAGCTGAGAAAGAGGTTTCTCAGAAGGATTCTGAAATTGGGGGTTCTAGGCTTCTCAAGAGGCTTAGACGAATGATAGTTCCTGAAACTCCCAAGGAATCCACATCAACAAGGAAGTACAAGAAATAGAGGGCACAAAGGCCAGTTTCAGATGATGAAGAGGAAGCAGCTAAGGAAGGGGATCAGGAATCTCTGATCTCACAAGACAAGGAATTTGCTCCAGTCACTTCTTCTCCATTAACTCCATCTCAGGAAGCTGTATCTGACAAGGCTAACTCACCATCTGTGTCTCTTGTTGATCCAGGCACAAGTGCTGATATTGAGATTCAACACTTGGTTGTGTCTGAAGTATTTTTTTTAGAAGCTCCAACAGCAAATAATCCTTCCACAACACCTGTTACTGATGCTGTTCAAACTCCAGAGTTATCAACAACACCTTCTCTGCATCAAGATGCTGATGATCAGACTTTAGGTGAGCATCAGGATATGGCTGTTGATCCGAACTTAGTATCAGATCAGCAATTAGAGGATGCTGAAGCCTCCATTGCTACTCACACTGTTGTCTTATCAGAAGATACTGATTCTTTAAGTTCTGATGCTGCAAATGCTGGAGATACTGGTGAAGCTGCTCCAACTGTAGATGCTGATGAAGCATGTCCTTCAGGACATACTCCTCAACCGACTCTTCCTAAGTCTGAACTGGTAAAGGAGTTTGTTATCAGGGATGCACCAGTACCTTGGAGTGAAACTCCTGCAGGTCAGGAGTGGACTAAGGAATGGAACTCAGTTTCATGTGTTCCAACTGCAATACATCTTGCTGAGCACTTGACTAAAGCTGATGAAATGTTAAATTCTGATGATTAAAAACCCAGCTTAGAGTCACTGCATTGAGTATTAAACATCTACAAGGTCTTCATTCAACTACTCATGCAGAGCTATACAAGATTCAGGAGAACTTTATCAAACAAGAACAAGTTTGGAAAATTGATAAGAAAAAGTTCTTTCAACCTACCATTGACAGGATTGCTTATATTGAGAAAACTCAAGAGAAACAACAAGCTCAGATTGATGCCATTCTGACAAATCAAGCTTCTCAGCAATCGCAACTTACTGAAATCCAATCCTCGGTGGAATTACTTATCTCTCTTTTACTACCTGCTGATGCCAAAAAGGGGGAGAAGGTAATTAAGTCCAAATGCAACACTAACAAGACACTGCAAGGAAAGGATGATGGAAATGATGATCAAGGATACTCTGGAATGGGTAGCGGTCATAGTCAAGGTAGAAGGTTTACATCAAGACAAGCTAGTCACAGGACAAGTTCTGATAATGGGAAAAGAATAAGTTCTGCTGCTGGTAAAAGGATAAGTTCTGATGAACTTCTAGATCTTGATGAGGAAATGTCAAGACAGTTATTTCTTCAAGAAAATCCAGGAATGGACTTGGAAAGTTTAAAGGAAGAAGAAGCCAGACTTAAATCAGTTAAAGTCACATCTAAATCTGAAGCTTCTGGTAATAAGTCACTTCCAAAACTCAAAGGCATTGTGATCAAAGAAAGAACACATACTGAAGCAACGTTGGCTAGATCACAACCACAGATAGATCCAAGATCCAAGGGTAAAGAAAAGGTTGGTGAACCTATCAAGGCTTATGTACCTCCTGAGGAAGAAGAAATTACTGATAAAAAGGATGATCTTGCTCTGACTTCAAGAAAAGTTCTTAAAACAACCTCTGACATGGCTCAAGTTGTTCAGAGTCAAGAAATTGTAAGTTCTGATATTCAAAAGAAGCAAGTAACCTCTAACAGAGCTCAAGTTAACTTGATATCAGAAAATAGATCAAAGACACTCCTACCAGGATTCACTAAAGCAAAACAGACTCAATCTTTGAAGACTACTGTAAGTGGTTTTGAAGCAAGAGTAGTTACTGGAAAGGAAGCTAGAGATAAAACTGGATTGGGAAGTGCTGATGAAAGAAGAGTACACAACACTACCAATGATCCAACTTCCTTGAGTGAACCAGGTATTGGAGCAACTCCTGAGAGATTGAATCAACTGGAATCTGTACAGATGGTTTACCATACCTACTTGAAAGAATACATCATGTTGTATTTCATGACAAATGGTAGGGTTTATCATATAAGACAAAATGCCATTCCATTGAAGTATTTTGAAGAATTGGAGCATGTAATTTTCTTACTTCAAGTGGATGACAGAATAACAGAGACTGCTGCAAACTACTTAAAAGAACAGATTCAGAGACAGAAAAGGCTTTATTCTGTTAAGTCTGACAGTATATATGTTCCAAAGTACAGAGATCACAATGGTGATATTGTTGATATGAAGCCTAATACTGCACAGATCAGTACATATCTTGATATTAAGGGACTTGAATTCAATCTAGAGTCTGACAAAGCTTATGTCATAAGACTAGATCAGGAGTTGAGAAAAGCAAAGATCAATGATCTCAGAGCTGCAATCTTTCAAACTGGTGAAGATACTGCAGAGCTTAAAGATGTTAAAATGAGAATGATTGATGAACTAAGATATGCTGAGAAATGTTTGTTGAAGAACTATCTCAGAACAACTCCTGACATTAGAGAGATCAGAAAATGATGAAGCCAAGTCGAAGATCTACAACTGCTTAAATTCTGATATTTATACAGACTGAAGTTGTTATCAGAAGTTGAAATTGGTAAAAGCTTTAAGGACTGTAAGTTGTAGTTATCTAGTCTAATTCTCATGCATTTGTACTTAATGTTTTTGACATCATCAAATATCTGTTAAACTTGTATATTATGTTAATTTACAAGTTGGGGGAGATTGTTAGATATATTTGATAATGTCATGGCTAATATGTTTTATGTTTAGCTTTCAGATCTTACTTGAACAGGATAAATCAGTACTTAACTGTTGATCAGTACTTATACTGGAAGTCAGGACTTAAGGATATAAGTACGAATGTTATCAGGAGATAATCATCAGAAGATAGATATCAGAACTTAAGTGCTGAAGGACAATCAGATAAGGACAGTAGCTGATTAAAGGAAAGAAGATCAAGATAAACATAAGAAGAGATATGCATGAAGAAGGAATTCTGTAAAGAATGGAATACTTGGAAGAAAAGATATCTGATTAATATATTTTAGGAAGCAGAATTATATTCCATATCAATTAGCGATTATCTTGTAACTGTGTAGTATATAAACACAGACATAGGGTTTACACTATAAGTGTTATCATTATTAGAAAAGATTATTAATTATAACCCTAGCAGCTCTCGTGATATTTGTTCATCATTGAGAGGTAACAGTTCCAAACTGTAACAGAGTTTATTGTTTTAATAAAGTTTGTTTTCTGTTACTTAAGTTCTTAAAGTTCGATTTGAGTGTACTATACACTGTATTCACCCCCTCTACAGTGTGTGTGTGACCTAACATCTCTATTGAACAAACTGGAGATCTCGATATGCCTCTCAAAAATAGAATGCAAACAAATTCAAGATTCAAGATTATCAGTCAACAAACGATCCATCAACTAGATTGAAAAGTCTACAAAGTGGTTGGAGAGAATACAAGATCAAGGGCCAAGATTAACTAGACAAAGGATGGCCATAGACCTGCAAGATTCCGCACAGATTTGCTAATCTAGAAATGGAAATAGAAAAAGGTTGCTTTAGAAAATAGTTTAGTACATTTTAGTGCAATTTTTGCAGACCCATGCTGCTAGTGTATAAAGCATGCACTGATCCTTAGTTTAGTAGTAACAAACAGATTCACATTTTCTTGTATTCTCTCAAGGAAGAAGCTGAGTTCTTATATTTTTAAGAACACGGAATTTGTAGCAAGACAAACATAATTAATACAAAATAAGTGAGTTTTGAAATATTGTGCTTGTGATTTTAATTCTGTTGAACACATTATATTTACAAATTATAAACTGCTTTGTTCACACGGTATCCAAACTTTAAAAAAGGCTAAAAATCCAAAAAACACATTCACCCTCCCCCATGTGTTGTACTCAATAGCTAACACAAATCATTAATGGCTTGATGACTGGGGGTTTGAACTCTACAATTAGGAAGCATGGGTCAAGGTGCGTTAACAAAATTAACAAAGAACAATAAGAAAAAAGAAGAAGACACGCCAAGAAGAAAATTATTAGACGTATACCTCTGTCATACTTAAGTCCTGAGCTCATCTCATTCTTATTCACAGTTTTCTGACTTTCCGTAGATTCTGAAGACACACTATATATAGACAGAGAAGGCTTAAAGATAGGAGTAGACAACTTACTTTTGGTCCTCGTAGCAACACCCTTACTTTTAGGAAGATCAGAAACACGCCCTTCCACCTTGTCCAAATTCCTCCTCACCCTGGCAGAAAACTCCTCCACATTCTAACTACTAGCATTATGGATAGGGAGATCAAGACAATTAGGCCATAGCCTGTCACCAATGGGAAGAGCACGAATCTTCTCAACAATCTCTTTGGCGATAAGATTATTATCGTCTCCTTCAAATTCATAATCTACTTGGAAACAAAAAATAAAAAAATTAAGAAGAGAATGATGAATAAGGATATGACGAGATAAATTACGAGAAGCATTACAAAAAGATAAGCGGGACGATAAAAAGTCAAAGTTATAAAACTACGGGAATAACAGATCATATATAGAAGAGCCACATGCGAAAATAAATTAGACATGTAAAAGAATGGTATGAATGACTCAGTACAATGACAACATCTAAATAAACAACAAATTAGGCGAATATCAAAATTTTGATACTAGTATGCTAGGCAAGATAAAACAATGGCAAGAAGTACTAGTAAAGACATGATGAGTTTTACCTGTATTGTTCCGACGCTCTTACAAATAGGCACCATTGTCTCCAAGAGATTTCTTGTCTACAAAGAAAAAATACTTCTTCCAAATCCTGTCGTTCACGGTGTCATGATTCAAGTTCAAGGGATCAATGGTGTTCCTGTTTGAGAAGCCGAATGGCAATTGCTGAACTTCTTGATATTATAGGCATGTTTAATTACTTCAACATCGATTTGAAAATGATGCTTGTTTTCAATCACGTCAAGGCAGGCGAGGGTCCTCCATGCATATGACATAAGTTGTTCTGGAGAGATATTCAGGGTCTTCAATACATCAACAACCAATTTGGGAAAGGGAAAAGTGAAACTGATATCGATAGGGTAGTAATAGAAGCATACCCAATTAATCCTGTGAAAATTTGTACGAACATCAACGTCCAGAACAAAAGCTAGAGCTCTAGACGGAAACAATAATTGAGCATCATCGAGCTTCTCGGGTTTCATGGAACTGATTTGACTATCATGAGTATTCAACAAATTAGTGACGATCCATCCAGAAGTATTGGAGGATGCGATGGGGCTGGTGTTAGGGCTTTCGACATGCTTGGAACTTTTCTTAGCCATAAGTGTAAAAGCGGTAAAGGTTTTGATAAAGTTACGTTTCTATAAGAAGATAACAAATTTGGGGAAAAAGAAGTTAAGAGAATAAAGTACTGGAATTATGGAGAGTATATAGGGAATTGCAAAGGAGGATTGATAAGATTTTGAAGAGATTTCTTGATAACTAAAGCGCCAATGCATGCATATCTCTTTATGATGTACGTGATTTCCAAGAAGGGATAGGTGAAAGGTTCACATATCTAACACGGCATCACATGTGTGTACAAATGTTTTGTTTCCATTATGGAGATTTTATTTGATTAATTATATTAATTCAATAAAATCAGGGGTTATTGTTATTACTGGAGTTTCATGATCATGACATGACGAGAAGCATGGAAACATGGAAAGACGGAGACTAAGCTTTAGACATGATGCAAACTAGTCGATAATTCCGGAATTACACGGTTGATCGCCTGAAGGGATAAGCTCGAAGACTGAGTCCAACGATAACCCTATTTCTGGGGAGTAACGTTAACAGCAAGACCTATTCTTAAGGCATGATTAAATGGTGGAAGGTTGGGTAGTTAAAAGAATAAGCTTGATTCAAAAACAAAGGAGAAAAAAAGGGGGAAACCGGGGGGAGTAAGGAATATAAGTAGGAGACACAGGAAGGAAGAAAGGGGGGAGGAGAGAGAATAACATACATCGTCTATATACACATGCATACGCATCTAAACATAAAAATACAAGAATTCATTGATAGTGATAGAGGTGATATGTAATTAGTTAAACAAATTTTGTATGATTTCTAGTATTCTTCATCAAACGTTTAGTGGATTCCATTAGATTGTGTACACAATCCCACCTGCGATTTTTCCATTCTCGGGGTTTTCCACGTCATTAATTTCTTGTGTCGTTTTCATTTACATTCTTGTTATTTAAGCTACATTGTAGAAATCAAACTTTAAGTCATCCTTAGCATTTAACCTACTAGATTCGGTAAAAACATGTCCTCCACCAACCCGTGCCGATTGTTCGTATTTCCACCCCAAACATGTTACCAAAATTATTAAAACCTTCCAACAGCTTACGTTGGTTGATTTTGTGAGAAAAAACCAGAGCACAATTTTTCCCATGCGTGTTTCTACTTTTTTGTTGGGCAACAATGTGTTGTCTAGTTACGGGGTTAAATACGTGGTACGGATGCCCAAATTCATTCCCGTAACCTGTAAAATTACAAGTCAAACATATTTTAAGTATGGGGGCAGAAGATCTGGAACCAGGTAAAACTGATTTGGTTATAACTGGTACTAGAGCTGTTCACGAACCGAGTTGTTCGTCAACAAGCTCGAGCTCGACTCGTTAAGAGCTCGTTCGGCTCGGCTTGTTAACAAACTCGGGCTCGAACACGAACAGAAAAATGTGTTCGTTAAGCAAATCGAGCTCGAGCCGAGCTTTAGTTTGTTCGGCTCGAGCTCGGCTCGAGCTCACTCGTTAAAATTCAAAAAAAATCTAATATATCCTGAATATTTTTATATAGGTATGATTTTTTTTAAGAGCTTGATTATTTTAAAAATACTTTATATTGATCCAACCATATGGATGTGATAATATATACATTTTTTTGATATAACCAAAGTTATTAATCAAAATAATTTTATATGGTTTGCTATTTTAATAGTCAAACTAATGTTTGACTAGTACCAGTAACTAGTGTTTAGTCTTGTATTAGTATCTCGGCTTGTTTAAAATTATTTCTAATTGATCCAACCGTATGGATGTCAAAATAAATTTATTTTGATGATATAACCAAATTTTCAAATCAAAATAATTTTATTTGATTCGTTATTTTAACAGTAAAGTTTTAGTTTGACTATTATCAAGATCGTCCAAAAACAAGTGTTTATGATTATCCGATACGTATCCAACAGTTGCATGAAGCAAAAACTGAAGAGGTAGTGTTGCACTAGCAGAATAAAATTGTGCAAAACATTGTGAAAAGATTGAAGTGGCCCAAGTTTTGCAGGCGGAACCACATCTTATGACGGAGTCTGCTGGAAGGAAACATAGAATTTTAAAGAAAATAGATTCATGAATGTGTAAAATCCTTGTCTGGTTTTGATTCTGTTCATGTTTAGGTTTTAAGAGGTCTGTTACAATTTGTTTACGTGGTATAACAGGAGTGTTATATTTGTGCTGGCATAGGGCTTTGATTTTTACATTCCACACAAGCCCAAAAGAAAAAGTACATTTATCGTTGGGCTTAAACTCTCAAGTACGTGCTCACATAACTTAAACCGCGACGTACATACTCACGTAACTTAGGTTGTTGAATTTAGGTCAATTTATATTTATCGTTGAACTTGATACGCCTAAATACGTACTCACGTGATGTTGGCCTTTTTTTTGTCATGTAATTTCAAGACAATAATTTTTGAAAATAATTATCAAATTTATTTTTGTTTTAATAATTTAAGTAGGAATATACAACATGTATTTGATACTTTTCTTTTACGTTTCTACGAGTTAGAGCAAGATTAGCAAAAAAACAAGTCTTGATATTGTATCTGTATTGGATATACTAGCAAGTAGCAACAAATCCACATTCTGAAACCACAAAAAATAATCCTTAACACCACAGTTATTGTATTTTGAATTTGGATCAAAAAGAATGGCTTCTCAAGGCTTCAACCATTTATCGTGTGTCAGCTGGAGAGGCCTAGTCTGATATGAGAAGCATCCCATTCGTTTACGAACTAATGGGGCTTATTCTAGAATGACATCTCGACACTTAAGTAACGCAGGGTTCATGTTACCAAGTCTATAATTTCTCTTGAGTTTATAAAGAAATCTACGCAGAAATTAACATATGGAATGTACCCTGGTGGGTATTTGATAGATGCATTAAAAATAATTTCGGCAGCTCTAACAATAATCAACACATGTGGCATTATATTTATCCCATTCTAATTTGTGGGCGGCTGAATGTATATGAATACATGCGGGTCATATCTCACTTTTAAGAAAATTATCAAATATGTTCTTTCTACGTTAGCATTAAAAAACGACATTGGGAACTCTAGCATTTTAAAAAGCTCATTAATCCTGGAGAGTCGGTTGGTTTTACCCCTTGGCTCGTGTTCCATCCTAAAAACATGCCATGATAATCAATTGGACACCAAACGCCATTTGTAAGAAAATTTGTTTTCTTGAAATCAAGGGTCCTTTATTATGTCGTTGAATCAAAGTATTTCAGCTGAGAAATAGTTTTCACTTTAATAATTATGTATCATCATTCATTTCCAAATCTGTACAGTTCCATTAAATTTAAGTTGAGAACTTTTCATCTATCACATAACATGACAAGCATTCAATACCTAACACAACAAAGTTGCACGTATTTATGGATGGTGCATATAATACAATATTGTGCACTGCATGAAAACTTTAGTTTTTACACAATAGAGATCCAAATGACACATTAGTACTAATCATTATTGCTCCATGTTCGTCATTTTCAATTATATTTGGCAACATGCTAAACTAAACAACTTTTTGCGATGAAGCATCTAAAGCAGCCTGGATCCTATTGATACAAGATTTATAAAGGAAGCCGAGATAATCTATAAGATTTTCCTCACATGCACCTTCTAGAGGATTTATCTCATATGTCCAGCTAACTAATGTACAATCATCTCCGTAATCTAGAAGTTTTAATGTATTGATGTTATGTGCATTTACTTTTTTTTCTTACAATTATTCGATTACACGTCAGGAATTTGTCCTGCCAATTAGACCAGCTAATTATAGTATAGCTATATTTTGTGACGATTATTTGCCAATGATCTGAGTGAAATAGTCTGAAAATTGAGCTAACGGCTGTATTTGGATAGGGGTTGGGAGGGAGTGGATTGGGCTGGTTTGGGATGGGTTCAAGAAAACCATGTTTGAGAAAGTTTGTCAGGGTTGGATTTTGTGAGGATTTATCAACGGTTGAAAGTAGTTAATTTGCAATATAAAAATTGAACTTTTCCAATACCCCAATTTGGGGTGTTGCCGGCTTACTTTTTTTATTCATCCTCTCTCCTTCATTCTTTCTCTCTATTAAAGTTTTTTTCATTTTTTTCTTTTTTCTTTTTTTTTAATTTTTTTTAAAATTTAGTTAAAATTTTTAGATAAATTTTATTTTCCGTCTAATAGAATAAAGCCAGTGATAAATTCCATTGATACAGCAGGGGGAACCGAAGTTTTTGTTAGAAAATTAGGATTTTAGAGCTTAATTTAATTATGTTCTTGATGTTAATCCTAAAATCTAATGATTGAAAATTGTTCAATGATATTTGAACTTAAATTTTCATGTATGGTTTTAAGAATTTTCTTAATGAAATCCATATGAAATGAGAGTTGAAAGTAGCTTGGAAAAGCTTGGAAAAATTTGAGAATGTTTGTCCCACATTGAAATAAATAAAGGGGGTTGTGTGCTTTATATGGTATTACCCACATGAGTAGTATACAACTACTAAGGTGTGTGATGGTCCATTGTGTTATTATGTGCTTCACGCGCACACACCCGCGCGCCCCGCCACGCACCGGGTCGGGTCGGGTCGGGTCGAAGGGCGATTTGGGCGAATGTCTCGGCGTCTCGCGTACGCGAGGCGACCTGGGCGAGGATTTTATTTATTTGAGAATTAATTTTAATTCGAATTTATTTATCAGTGATTGGATTATTATAAATTGTTGGGCTGGGTTAGATACTGAAAGTCACTTTGTTAGTGGGCTTAGTCTAAATACCTTGAACCTGGACTAATATAATCTGATCTGTAACTGATGAATAAAATCAGAACTTAAGTTCTGATATGATATCTCAGAACTTAAGTTAAGTTCTGATAGTTCTGATATCAGATCAGAAATTAACTTAAGTTCTGATAATAATGTGGGCTTTAATGGGTGTTAATGTGAAAAGCTGTTACAAGTAATTTAAAAATTAAAATCTGATCAGTTTTGATTTTTTATTAATGAAGCAGTTTAATTCAGACATTAAGTGTGTGGACAGTTTCATTTTCTCCTCTCCTATAAATAGAGGTTAAAGTGAATGTATTATACACACTACATTCTCTTCTCTTCTCTTCAACCTCTCTGCATTTCTCTCCCACAAGTCCTGAAGTGCTGATATTTTCCGGCGACTGAGGTGCTGGTCGAAGTGGAGCTTTTGTTGCTGCTGTTAACATAAACTCCGAGCTGTTTTATCCTGTGGAGATATTGTGCGCATCCCAAACGCAGCAGGTAGGGGCAATATTCTCTTCAAGAGCAGCCAGGACTTCGATCAAGGCCTGGTGACTCAGCTGTGATCATTTTTCTTGGCATTTTGTATCTGTAAACCTTTATTTCAGTCACTGTTAAAAGCTATGGTTTCAGGTACATCTTTCTTTCTCTCCTCGTTATTTCAGTTACTGATTTTGTTTACCTGCATGTTTTATTTTGTTAACTGTGGTCTTGGCCTAAACTTGCTAAATTCTTTATACACTTGCTTCTATGTTGTTATATTTGTTAGTGAGATTTACAACATTCTTGAAGAGAATATTAGTTATATAGAATTTAGCATAATGGTTAACGAAAGTGAGGTTATCGTTGGTGGTGGTAGTAGTTCGGGTGCAACTGCTGGGGCCATTGATTGGACCACCTATAGTTTCCCACAGGCTGTTGAACTAACCGGTTTATCGGAGAAATTGTGGCATTGGCTTTTCTCGCTGGCAGAAAAGGATGAAGTTATGGCTGACTATAAAGGCTCTGTGGCCGGTTGTGGAATATGAGAAACCAGTAGTGGATCAAGAGAAGGCTGACACAGTTAAGGCTTTTGCGAAGTGGGCTAAGAAGGATGGAGTGGCTAGAGCGGCCATTCTGGCGGCACTAACAAACACTTTGTTTGATGTCTATTCTTCTGATGCCTACTCTGCAAAACTCTTATGGGAGAAGCTGGACCAGACACATAATACTGACTCACAAGGTCTAGAAAAGTATTATGTGGCAAGGTTCCTCGAGTTCAAGCTGGTGGATAATAAGTCCATGACTGAGCAGGTGCATGAATTCGAGATGATAGTGCATGCTTTGAAGGAGTCTGGAATGAATCTCCCGGAGAAGTTTAAGGTGATGAGTGTGATTGAAAAACTCCCGAAGTCTTGGGAAGAGTTCTCTCTCTCCCTGAAAAGACAGAAAGGAGAGATCACCTGGACCAACCTTATGCTGGACATCTCGGTGCAAGAACAACACAAGTCCAAACAGGGACATGTGATGCCAACTGAACACGGTACCTCGAAGGTACACATAGCAACTGTAGGACAAAAGAGGAAGGCTTTTGCTAAGAAAGCTAATAGTAATAAACCTAAGAGTGACAAGGACAAGGCCAAGAAACCCAAGGCAAATAAACCATGCTGGTCTTGTGGGCAGGTTGGGCACTGGAGTAAGGACTGCCCTACGAAGAAAGCGAAGAAAACCGAGGTAGCGCAAGCAAATGTTGTGCTTGGAACCGCAAGTGGGCCTGTAGTGAACATGGTTGTTGGTGAGGCTACGGCTTCTGAAACCGACGTTGACCGGTATGTATCCTACAACCCTGTAATATTTTCTACCTATCTGTCAAATGAATGGTTGATAGATACTGGAGCTAATGTACATATTTGTACTGATATTAGTTTATTTGTATCTTATCAACAGAGTCATAGCCTGACTGTGAAGATGGGGAATGCTAGTGTTGCTCAAGTACATGGAGTTGGAAACGTGGATCTGAAGTTCCCTTCAGGACGTATTCTATCTCTGACGAGAGTGCATCATGTTCCCAACATGCGTAGAAATATAATAAGTGGAAGCTGTTTAGTTTCTAGTGGTTTTGAAATTTCGTTCAAGTGTAATAAAGTAGTTCTTATTCACACTGGTACATTCTTTGGCAAGGGTTACTTAAGGAAACCTTTTCATAACGTTGTTAGGGATTCAGACTTGTTAGATTTAGTACACACTGATATTTGTGAATTTGGTGGTGTGTTGACCAAGGACCAGTTTAGATACTTCATTACTTTTATAGATGATAGTAGTAGATACTGTTATGTTTATTTACTTAGACATAAGGATGAAGCACTTAGTAAATTCATTATATATAAAACTGAAGTAGAAAAACAAACTAGTAAGTTACTTAAAAGGTTGAGATCTGATAGAGGTGGTGAGTATACGAGTAATGCTTTTAATGAATTTTGTGCAAACAATGGTATAGTTCATGAAGTTACTCCACCATACACACCAGAGTCTAATGGGGTTGCTGAGCAAAAGAACAGAACATTTAAAGATATGATTAATAGTATGCTTATTAACTCTGGGTTGCCTAAATACATGTGGGGGGAGGCTCTAAATACGGCTTGTCATATTTTGAATAGAGTCCCTCTGAAACACATGGATAAAACACCCTTGGAGTTATGGAAAGGCAGGATGACTAGTCTTAAGTATCTTCGTGTGTGGGGGTGCCTTGCTAAGGTGCTTGTTCCTGAACACAAGAGAAAGAAACTAGGTCCAAAGACTGTTGACTGTATCTTTCTGGGCTATCTTGAAACCACTACAGCTATGAGATTTTTAGTGTTAAAATCTGACATAGATGGTATAGTGGCAAACACGATAGTTGAATTTCGAGATGCGACATTCTTTGAGGATGTCTACCCTATGAAGACTGGAATACCTGAAACGACTTCTGAGGAAGATCCTACTCACACATCAAGTTCTATTCCTGATCATGTGGAAAAAATGACAAATGTGGGGGCGAAACCTAGTAGTAGCTCTAGTCCTAAGGAACTAGAGGAACCAAGGAGAAGTAAGCTTGCAAAGGTAGTCAAGGATTTTGGAGGTGATTTCATCACTTACAATATCAAGGATGAACCTTTAACTTTCCGGCAAGCTATGGATTCTTCTGAGTCAAGGCACTGGAAGGGCGCTGTCAAGAGTAAAATTGACTCTATTATTTCTAATGGAACATGGGAGTTGGTTGATCTCCCTCCTGGGTGTTTTACTATTGGGTGCAAATGGGTCTTTAAAAGGAAGTTGAACCCTGACGGCTCAATAGATAAGTACAAAGCTAGACTGGTAGCTAAGGGTTTTAAGCAAAAGGAAGGAATTGATTATTTTGATACATACTCTCCGGTTGCAAGAATGGTAACAATCTGAATGCTTATAGCATTGGCTTCAGTCCATGGTCTTATTATCCATCAGATGGATGTAAAGACGGCTTTTCTTCATGGTGAACTTGAAGAAGAGATTTATATGGATCAGCCTGATGGATTTGTTGCATCAGGCAATGAAAGGAAAGTATGTAAGTTGATCAAGTCCATCTATGGCTTGAAACAAGCTCCCAGAGATTGGCATAAAAAGTTTGATGAACTATATTGCCTTTCAGTTATAAGATTAATGAAAGTGATAAGTGTGTCTACACTAAAGTTAAAGGTAATGAGTGTGTTATTTTGTGCCTATATGTGGATGACATTTTATTGTTTGGAACCAATATTGAGATTATTAACGAGACTAAAGAATTCTTGAAAAGGCATTTTGAAATGAAGGATATGGGTGAGGCCAGTGTGATTCTTGGAATCAAACTGATTCAGTCCACTGAAGGAATAACCTTAACTCAATCTCATTATATAGAGAAATCTATACTTGAGAAATATGGTTATTCACAGTATAGAATCGCTAGTACACCTTATGATTCGAAAGTTGCCCTTGTCAAGAATACTTCAGGAGTGTCTGTGTCTCAGTTAAGGTATTCTCATATTATTGGGAGCTTGCAGTATCTTGCTAACTGCACTAGACCAGATATTTCATATTCTGTGTCTAAATTGGCTAGATATACAAGCTGTCCAAACAGAACTCATTGGGATGCTCTTGATAGAGTACTTAGATATCTAAAAGGCACAATGTACCTTAGTTTACACTACAGGAGATTTCCTGGTGTGCTTGAAGGGTACAGTGATGCAAGTTGGATAGCTAAGAAGTCTGGTTCCAATGGAGTGACTGGATACGTGTTCACCTTGGCTGGTGGAGCAATATCCTGGAAGTCAAGCAGACAGACTATTGTTACTCGGTCTACTTTTGAGGCTGAGTTGTGTGCACTTGATGCCACAGGGACGGAGGCTGAATGGTTACACGGACTTATGTCTGCAATACCTGTAGTAAGCAGACCGCTTCCTGCTATTGCTATTCACTGTGATAGTCGAACAACTATCGACAAGATTAGCAGTAAAAAGCATAATGCTAAAACTAAGAGACACATCCAAGTTAGACTCAAGTCTATAAGGGGTTTAGTGACTGATAGGATCATAGCTATAGAGTTCATAGGAACTCAGAATAATATAGCTGATCCTCTTACTAAAGGACTGGAACCTGCAGTGGTCCTTAAGTCAAGGTTGGGGATGGGACTGTCAACCCATCATAATTCATCAACAGTGGGAACCCAATACACATGAGAGGAGATCCCTCAAAGTGTATTCAATGGGTAATAATAAGCTGTAAGGATGAGTTGGTAGTACCTTTGCTACATAGATGATACTATAGTATCTGAGTCTATCCCCTGTAAACCTAGAAGGTACGGACACTGCCAGAAAAGCAAGAGTGTTAAAACTCTGAATGGGATCAAGTCATTTGACGAGATAGAGGCAGTATATCTCTGGAGATGCCCAGCTAAGCGAATGTAATTGGTGGTCGCAATTAGAGGATAGGGTTAATCCTTGAATTATTCGACGAACAGGATCGAGACATGACCATTAATGTCTCAAAGCCGTAGATTGGCACCATAACCTTTGACTTGTCGTCGTCTATGGAATATGGTTATACTAAACGGATTAAGATTCAAGGTGAAACATTCCATCTGAGTCCGATAGCCATTGAAGTAGAGGAATTAGGAGGGTTCAAACCCGGAAGGGTACCGACTCTGAAAAACAAGTCATGATGGGAAATTGATCGCATTTCTGTATGGATTTGTGGGGGATTGTTAGAAAATTAGGATTTTAGAGCTTAATTTAATTATGTTCTTGATGTTAATCCTAAAATCTAATGATTGGAAATTGTTCAATGATATTTGAACTTAAATTTTCATGTATGGTTTTAAGAATTTTCTTAATGAAATCCATATGAAATGAGAGTTGAAAGTAGCTTGGAAAAGCTTGGAAAAATTTGAGAATGTTTGTCCCACATTGAAATAAATAAAGGGGGTTGTGTGCTTTATATGGTATTACCCACATGAGTAGTATACAACTACTAAGGTGTGTGATGGTCCATTGTGTTGTTATGTGCTTCACACACACACACACGCGCACCGCACCGCACCGGACCGGACCGGGTCGATGGGCGATTTGGGCGAATGTCTCGACGTCTCGCGTACGCGAGGCGACCTGGGCGAGGATTTTATTAATTTGAGAATTAATTTTAATTCGAATTTATTTATCAGTGATTGGATTATTATAAATTGTTGGGCTGGGTTTGATACTGAAAGTCACTTTGTTAGTGGGCTTAGTCTAAATACCTTGAACCTGGACTAATATAATATGATCTGTAACTGATGAATAAAATCAGAACTTAAGTTCTGATATCAGATCAGAAATTAACTTAAGTTCTGATATCAGATCAGAAATTAACTTAAGTTCTGATAATAATGTGGGCTTTAATGGGTGTTAATGTGAAAAGCTGTTACAAGTAATTTAAATTCAAAATCTGATCAGTTTTGATTTTTTATTAATGAAGCAGTTTAATTCAGACATTAAGTAAGTGGACAGTTTCATTTTCTCCTCTCCTATAAATAGAGGTTAAAGTGAATGTATTATACACACTACATTCTCTTCTCTTCTCTTCAACCTCTCTGCATTTCTCTCTCACAAGTCCTGAAGTGCTGATATTTTCCGGCGACTGAGGTGCTGGTCGAAGTGGAGCTTTTGTTGCTGCTGTTAACATAAACTCCGAGCTGTTTTATCCTGGTGGAGATATTGTGCGCATCCTAAACGCAGCAGGTAGGGGCAATATTCTCTTCAAGAGCAGTCAGGACTTCGAGCAAGGCCTGATGACTCAGCTGTGATCATTTTTCTTGGCATTTTGTATCTGTAAACCTTTATTTCAGTCACTGTTAAAAGCTATGGTTTCGGGTACATCTTTCTTTCTCTCCTCGTTATTTCAGTTACTGATTTTGTTTACCTGCATGTTTTGTTTTGTTAACTGTGGTCTTGGCCTAAACTTACTAAATTCTTTATACACTTACTTCTATGTTGCTATATTTGTTAGTGAGATTTACAACAGTTTTGGCTATGACTGAGATAAGTAGAATTTCTAAGAGGCCTCCACGAATCTGTGCCGATTGTTTGTATTTCCAAATGGCACTCTCTACCGGGAAAAGCTCTTAACAGCTTAAGTTTGTTGGTTTTGTGAGCCAAGAGCAGAGCACAATTTCTCCAGAAACTGTCTGTACTATTTTGTTTTACAACAAAGTGCTGACCGGTCATCGGGTTAAATATGTGGTACGGATTCCCAAATTCATCCCAGTTACTGGGATAAGCATATGCTACTATGAAGCCTGTAGAATTACAAGTAGAACATATTTTTATATGTGAAGAAGATTCGAAAGCAGGTAAAAGTATTTGATCAAATTGGCCCAGTTTTTGCAAACGGAGTCTACAGGAAGGTAACATAGAATTAGGATTACAATGGATTCATGAATGTGTAGAATTGTTGTCTTGTTCTCGTAACTCTCCATGCTTAGGTATAACAAGAGAAAAAGTAACGAACAGGAGTGCACAGCACTTGTATAATGGCAGTAAAATTTTCATGTGATAGAGGGCGGATTGTACACGTTTAAATACGCTTCTGCACAGGACTCCTAAATTTTACAGGCCTATCTTCGCATTTAGTTATTTTTAGATACATTCTAAACTCATCAAAAATTTAACCTTCTTTCTTTGGTTTCAGAGTAGAACTCTTTTAAATTGATTATTTTGGGCTGGATAAGGATTATTAATTTAGAGGAATTCTCGTATAAGAGAAACTTTCATATTTTTTATTTAAAATTATTATCACAAATGTTTAAAATCCCTCCTATACAATAAGCATCAAATTCCCTGTCAATATTTAGGTAGTAAATCTATAGATTGTGGTAGACAGTACAGATTGAGATTGTTATAAGCTAAAAACTATATCCTGGATCAAGAATACATCCATTAGTAGGGATGGACAGTTATAACTTAGATTATCTCCAACACACTCTTTATGCAAGCTCTTAGGGAGAATTAAAATAGTGCTCCAACAGACTCTTTAAATCCACTCTTAACTTTAAGAGTTTCATTTCCCTCCTCAATTTTAAGAATCAAATTTCATTCTTAATTATTATTTTATTATATATGCTTAACAATATTATCGCTTTCTTTCCACTTACTTTTATTTCTTGTGAATTCAAAATATTTTTAGTAATAAAAAATGATTAAGAAGTCAATTTAAACAGTATGGTTGAAGATGAGGACATATTAAACCAATAGTCAATAATTTATACTCCCTCCGTCCCTCCCAAATGTTTATATTTGGGTTGGGCACGAAGTTTAAGAAAAATGATAAAATAGCGGAGAAAGTTAAAAAAGTGAGTAAAGTAGTGGGACCGATTAATATTATATGTATAAAATGGGTATAGTGGAGGGAACTAGTGATTGTAGTTATTTTAAAAATTATAAAAACTTTATTATTTTTGAAAAATTTTGAAATGTAAACAATTCTCGTATAAGGAAGAGTACGAGAATTGCAAGTATGAGTAAGATGAGCAGAAAATGACTTGTTGATGTTTACATGAACTACCAACATCACATGTTCTTATAAGCAACTTAAATGTTCTTCCAATTGTCAAGAAGCAATTGAGGTGTTCAATGACTTGCAAGGTAATGGTGGAGATTGTTAAATTCCTCCAGAAATCATAGAGGCTACGATAAGATGCGGATTTTCAAATGATTAGTCATTAACTTCTTAATCCGCCATCAGGAACACCATACTTATATATCATTCACCGGGAACAATAAAATCATTGTACAGATGCAAAAATGGTAGGGCTAATGCATATGAAGGAGAAGTTACCCTTCCAAGTAATTCTATTATCAAGCAATTTTCTGCTATTAACTTGACACACACACACACAAAAAGAAAGTCTGCTACTAGAAAGTTCTCAGCAGAAGAATATAGTTGGTGGAACTTTAAAATTAAAAAATATCATCTTGATTACATATGACTGTGACCTAAATAAAGGCGTGGCATGTTCGTTTCTGCATCTTACTAATTACGGATCAACTGCACAAGAATATTTTGAAAGTTGGAACGTATGGACTTGGTACACACGAGAGAAGACTATCATCCTTGGCATAATATGTGACAAATGTACGATTTCCTGTACTCGGATTGTAACAAATAACATCGTAATTGTCACACAGAACTACAGTTTCTCCATATTTCCAGAATCTTAGAGGCCGTGATAGAGTAATTTGTTCCCACTGTTTAGGTATCACCAACTTCTTAGTCCATGATTCTGTAACACCATTTTCATTCATCACCCAAAACTCATAATCATTAACATTCACAGATGATGTGTTCTTGCAGATGCAAAGACAACCATCTAAAAGTCCAAGGTACGCATGATGATAATTTTCAATGTATGGTGATTGCGGGGTTGGGATATGGAAGAATGCCTCATCATCGGGGTCGAAACAAACTAGTCCTCCATTGTTCGAACAAGACCAGCCCCAATAATAAATTCCATTCAAAAAGCAGGGGAAACCAAAGTTGACTACATTATGAAGAAGCGAACAAACTCCCGTCCTCCACGAACTTGTGCCAATTGTTTGTATAATTAGAAGGTCTCTATCAGGTTGACGAACAGATTTCAACAGCTTCAGTTGGTTGGTTTTGTGAGCCAAGACTAAAGCACATTTTTTCCAGCACTCGTTTTTACGATTTTGTTGTACGACAATGTGCTGACTAGTTACGGGGTTAAATATATGGTACGGATGCCCTAAATCATCTCTTCTACAGGGATATGCATAAGCCGCTATAAAACCTGTAATATTACAGACAGAACATATTCTAAGTTCATGCGGAGAAGATTTAATCTCAAGTGCAGGAGGTAATACTGATTTGGAATTTATCGGGACTGGATAATCAAAACGAGGAGTATCAGCGTTGCAAGAAGCTTCAGAAAGATGAGCAAAAAACAATTGTCGATGTTCTTGTATGACACCAACAGTTCCATGAAGCAAGAATTGAAAAGGTACTGTTTGGCTGGAAGAATAAGCTTGTACAAAATCAGGTGACAATATCAAAGAAGCCCAGTTTTTGCAAACGGAGCGACATCGAATGACAGAGTCTGCAGCAAGGTAACATAAGATTTTGATGAAAATAGAATCATGAATGCATGCAATTGTGGTCTTGCTTCTTTTACCAGCCTCTCCCTCCATACCTTTATGCTGGAAGTAAACAACAAGATTAAATAAAATATTTGATCTAAGGTTTTCGAGCTTTTCAACACAGATTTATGAACAAGGGTACGAGGATTGAGGTATCTCTGCAATAAAATCCTGCCAAGTGTTATATATATGAGTTTCGTCTGGACTAGGTTAAGGGTCTAATTCTTCCAGGATTCTGAATCCTGTTTTTCCTAGTCGGTATCTTATTAAATTGTATGGGCTTGCTCATTTGATCTATTTTAAATGATTGTTGCCTTTGAAAAAGTTACAAATTGCTTAGGGATGACCGGAAATTTATAGAATTTCAAGAATCAAAGAATATGTTGACGTAATTAATATGATATTGTTTCATTTCATTTTAATTTATTTAGCTTATAATATATAATCCATATAATGCATGGTTACTATTAAATGTTTTATTTTTTAAATTTTATAATTTATTCATCAAACCATTTACATCAACTATACATAGGATATATGGTATAGTATATAAAACTATAATATAATAATTTTTTCTGGTCAGATTTTAACTCTATTTATACATTAAAGTAATATTATAAAATATTAATTTTAATGTGTTGGTGAAATTCTAAACTTGTTATTTAAATAAAAGCATGTAAGTTTTAATATTCCTATTATTTAATTATTTTATTAAAGATTTGGTCAAAACCGAATTGTATTTAATTAAATCTATTTATATACTTATAAAATTTATTTAAAATATTATAATCATTATTAAAATATTGTCAAAAGAGTGTAACTATTAGACTTCCGTTTGTCATAGAATTTTAATTTGAGAAACTTTAAAATTCTAAAATGAATTGATTTTATCTAATCTACTCAAGGGGAGCAGATGTTCTTAAGAAGATGTTTATTCAAGGCCATATTTATAAGATATATTTTATAATTAAATCTAATCTACTTGAGATATTTTTTATTAAGAAGATTTTGAAGGGAGATTTGTTTTTTGAATAAATACGCATGCACACCTCTGACAAAAAAAAATAATGATAATAGTAATATACGTGCACACCAGCACCAACACAGAACGAGTGAGAATAGGTATTTAGCCCATTACAAAAATTATTTTTTATTGAAATATATAATCTCTTTTCGGATTAAAATCTTCGTTAATCACTAAACATCTCATTCTCTCCCACACTAAAACACATTCCAGCACATACTAAAATTTTCATTACAGTTTCTGGTCTCTGGGCTCTTTTCCTTGGATTAAATTATAATAACTACGTCTCCTGCACACATTCACTATTTTGTTGTACAACTAAACAAGCCGAATTCATACCACATTAATATGCCCATGCCACTATGCAAAATAAAGTAGAGCAAGTAGATCATATTCTTTAAAGTGTACTCATTTAGTTTTAACAGGGGCTGGGTAATCAAAACGAGGAGCATAGCAGCGGCCGGACTACAGAAGACACCCTAATAAAACCTTCGACGTAATAATCATAATCCAAAAAAACTTATAGTTATAGCTTGCAGAGAAAAATAATGTAAATTTATGGACATACAATAATAATATTAAAAAAAGGTACATCAAACACTTACAGAGCGTACAATCAAGTGATGTTAAGATGCATGTATAACCAAGTAAAAGTTACAAACCAAACGATTAAAATACAAAAAAACTACGCATACATTAATTCAGGAAGCAACATTAGTGCAGCCTCGTTAACTCCTCTACTCTCTTCATAAGCTCCTCTACTGGTACAGTCATGGCCTTCGAGACCTCTTCCATTTTACTTCGACTAAGATCAAGAAATGATTCAATCAAATCACCGTCTAAGAAATTTTTAGCATCTGCAGTTTTCTTTTCACTAGAATAAGATCTCCATTGCTCATGACTCAATCCTCCAACACCCTTTATAACCTTCCTCAAATTAGACTGGAGCTTATCTAGGAAACTGTACTGATCTTGAGGAAGTGAGGCAACTACCCCAATGACACCATTAACAGTTCCAAAAATGCACGTTGGGATTTGGCCAACATCTGAATCTGGCATTCGCATGACAAGGGAACCGTGTCTGAACCGATTAACAAACTCACCAAGATGGTATTCACCAACCACCTCAAGACGGCTCCGCTCTTCATCAGTGGCCCCTTCACTGTTCTTTCTGACTGTGAAAAGGTTAAAATTATTCTCAGCGCCGAGGTAAATGTCATCATCAAGAATCTCAACAGCTGTCATCCAGTTCGCATTGTAGTCACGGGCTCGCTCCTCAATAGCACCTTCCTCGTGCTGAAAGATCACCAGATAGTATAATAAGCAACAACATTAGGTAACAGTGAACAAATCTATTTAAAATTTGACTAAATTTTAGAAAGAAGCTTCTTGTTTGAGACAAAAATAATCAGAGAGGTCAATTGTTGAAGTGCTGACAAGAAAGTCTACCTTATAAATCAGCAAAGAAATAGATTTCATCAAGTCACCAACAACAATAAAATCTCCACGCGTTTGCACATAAAGAGCAAGTATATGTCCATGATGCCCACATTCAGATTGCAACTCACGGGTACCATCATCACGAAGCATCCACTTGTATAACTGAATCTTTTGATTGATGGCAGCAAGTAGTTTACCGTTGAAGGCATTGAGCGAGTAAACTGCACCCTTGGTTTCTTTCTCTGCAACTAACTGCAGCTTTCCCTCTTCAACTATAAATACCAGTATTCTCCCCTAAAGTTTATGAATGTCAGATTCAGACAAAGGAGCAGAGATTTTAATATTTAAAAAGGACCCAAATCAGAAAACACACAACAAAGTTTGTGCTACAAGGCAGCTTGTTGACCATGAGAATAATACAGTCCGTAAGAGAAAAAACTGGCCAAAAAAACAAGATGGGTATAATATTGGAGGCTACATATATATTCTTATATAAGCGTGAGGGAGATCTTATCCAAATTTTTGGTCCCTGTACTACCAAAATCATCCTATTCGTTGATTATAAAAGTATCATCCGTTGGATTATAAATTACATATAATAACTATATGTGTATACTAACTGTATTATAAATAAGATATAATTAACTTATGTTAACACCCATAATAAGACCTAATACAATTATAGATATGAAACAATTTTAATAATTTAAATAAAACAAACAATAATACCTCCAAAATCAATTAAAAAAGAATTGTAATTCAATCACAGAGAATATGATTAGAAAGGATTCGTAATACAATCATAGAGAATATGATGATAGTATTGTATTATGTATAGCGATGTTATAGATATAAATAAAATTCAAAAAACCATGTTATAAGCTAGTATTAAAAAAACACCCAGTGGATCAAGGATGTAACTGTCACTGGTCCTGAAGAGACTGACTCTTCTCTCCTACACTTTATCCGGGGACATTACATTAACATTACTAAAAGATGTCTGAGTATTAAAATGAGACTAGTATCTACCATTCAAATATTATGATGGCAGCTGACATACAACATATGTAATAGACGTTAGGTGCAAACTAGTTTACGCATAACAGGAATAACAAGAACCACTATGAGCACAAAACTATATAGGTAGGCCACTTGTAAGAACTTATGTGATGTCACGAATCTTGGTCTACACTATAAAAACTGTGCATATTCCACCTTAAATGTAAGTGTTAAGCATTGGTCAAAAACAATATTTTACCTTGCTTGGTTCATTCTCCTCTGGCATAACATATGCAGTCCCAACACAATAATAAACATTATTATCATCCGAGAATGAGCAACTGAGAATCGAGCAACCATATTCAAACTGGTCAAGTGAGTAACTTGATATGAATTCGAAAGTCTGGTCATCTAACAAGCGAATAATGTGCATCTCTGTGTCCTCTGCACTTGACTGGTTATACTTTACACTGCACAAGGCAAAAGTCCGAGAGTGCTCTTGATGGCAGATACGGCGCGCATGTTCCCCAAGTGGAATCGAACGAATGTGAAGCTTCTGTATATCATCAATAGTGCCTATTGTCAATTCACCTTCTTTTGCAATTGCAAGGCTGTTTAGAAACAAAAGACATCAGCAGAAACATCATAGTACTACAAAGACATTATCTGGAAGTGTACAACTATGACCTTATGATGCTAAGTAAGAGGCATCATGATGATGTAATGGGAAAGCAGTTGGATCAATTTATTATATTAACAGTTCTCTGAACAAAAAGTTGTCATAATTGCCCTCTAACATAAACTATTTACTGGCGCCTCTGTTACTGTGACAGGCACCTGACACTTCCCAGCCGATGTACCCGCGTCGACACATCACGGCACCGAACGGCACCGAACGCAATATGAATTCACACTGTCCTCCTCCAGCTGTTTCCCACTTATGCATATTATAGCATTTGGATTAAATAGTGCACGTTTGGCTTGCCTCTTACAAGAAGTTATATGACCGACCAAACACCCTCATCATATCAGATTAGGGTCATTGATATTCAAATTTCTTTCGAATTTGTTTAACAAAATTCACATAACTTTGACTTGTCAATCAAATACATATATAAATCATACCTAAATATTTCAATATATTTCAATATATATCTAATATTTTTAAAACATACTCATAATTCTTTCTTTGTTACTTTAAATGAATTTATAACTTTCTTATTGATAATAACTAGCTATTTGATTGAAAAATATGAAAAGACCCGAACCATTTAATGAATCCACAAAAAAAATGCATGGATTGACAATTACAAAAATCCGAAAAGATTTCTTACCTGTCAGGGAAAGCAGCTGAGTTGAAAGGGCACATATGACTAACTTCCTTCAGGTTCACATTGCTGTAGAGCAGTTTCTTGTTGCTGCTGTAAATGACGGTTGGTCTGTCTGAGGCAGCAAAAACATGTGTAGTGTTCTTCGATGAGAAAGTTCGTAGGGTAATAGGTTGGGTCCCAAGGGACACCTTTTTCCTGTCTGTTAACTGACCAGTTGTCAGGTTCAACAAGAAGTTAAGAAGATGTCCATCTCCGAGCGCACATAACAAGTAAGAAATCTGGTACATTGAACAAAAAACTTGATCAGAGTGCAAGAAAACAAAGAGCATTAATAATCATATACACTGATGTATTGATGATTACATGCTAGCAAGAGTATGTGCCAGAATTGGAGGCACCGAGGTCACCAGCCACAAACAACTTTTTTGTATAGAAGTATAGGCTGATATAAAAATAAAATCAATGCTCGGAGGAAGGTTCATTAATTGCTTGTTGCAAATATGCGCCATAATTCATTACTTTTGGCCCATTCATTAATGATTGAACAGAATAAATAGCCTTATGCTGAAAGCTGAATTAATTATCAAAGAAGATTGTTTGGTTCCTAAGTTAATTAGGTTGCACGCGATAAACAATACATGAAGACAACTGCCATCGGAGGAAGGTTCATTAATTGCTTATTGCAAATATGCGCCATAATTCATTACTTCTGGCCCATTCATTAATGAGTGAACAAAATAAATGGGCTTATGCTGAAAGCTGAATTAATTATCAATGAAGATTGTTTGGTTCCAAAGTTAATTAGGCTGCATGAGATTAACAATACAAGAAAAGACAAAACTGCCATGATTGCGCACCTACGTGTTTTCGCATGATGGACTACACACCTTTAAAATCCTAACTATTCAACATGGATCATTCATATTCAAGAAATAACCCCTAACATGTTACCCAAGCATCAAAACATGGACAGGAATTTCCCAAGTGCCAAAATATATTTTATGAGACTTACCCCTTCAAACGTACATAAAAGAACTGAACGAGGTATTATCTCTCCTCCCAAATGCTCCTTCGTAACGAGGTTTAGATCGGGAAGGGAAAAAATCCTAACACTTATATCAGTCCACATTCCAACTGCAGCTAGGCTACTGTAGCTGGAATTTCCACCAATGGGGTTAATGTCAAGACATGACACATCATACTCCAGTTGTGCATGTTTCACTTCAGTCAGTATCCCATCACCAATTTCCAAGTAAACCAAATGGCCACCGCCAGCAGCTAATAAAACCTGTAAAATGGCAGATAAAATTACACCAAATTTACTCGAACATGAAAAGAAGGAGAGTGAAATTGAGAGAACAGAAAGAACAGAACACTAATGGGAACGCATGCGAACCAACCACAGACCATCTCATTTTCAATTTCTACAACTCTATCAAGTGAATAAAATATGTTTTCACATCAATTATCACAGAAACGTAGTGGTGGAATTTCTGCAGAAGCTCGTATTACCAGGAGATTCAGCAGAAAAATAGCTTGGCACTTGTGTGAAACCCCACTCAACTACTGGAGATCTATAATATCTTAAAGCAATCACACAAAAAAAACTGAAGATAAACCTGAGTGGAATTTGCAGTTGCAACATTGACTGAGTAGCCTGCAGGAGCTTTCCACTCGTTTCGAAGCTCTCTAGAAGTCGAACTGACGAGTCTTACAGAACTTGAGGTAACCTGATACCGACATTCATTAGAAACCATAGCAAGAGTGAGTTTTTATTTATAAGCAGTTCCAATAAAAATAGAGATATTTAGTTTGATTGAGCAGGCATGTAGGATAAACAATAGTATAATAAGAGGATGCAACTTAATATGCAAACAATCATCATTAGAATTTGCACAGAACCACTATGAAAGCAGCAACCAACAGCAGCTATTCCCTCTATTCAGGCATACTTCTGTAATCTTAATCTTACATCTGTTCTACAATATCATAAGAAACATATTTACTGGAATACATCTACTCTCAGTTCGAAGCAGAATTAATCGCACAATAAATAAATCGATATTGACAAATAACAAGTCAAATTAAATCAGCCCAAGAAAATAGATTTGGTGACAAATATCCAGCAGTGTTTCCAAGGAAAGAAGAAGAGCGTGGAAGATAATCGACAGAAGACCCTTAAATTTTTTCCAAAAGTATTTTTAGCTTGAAGAGGATTAGTTACTTTAAGAATTAATACTGATACAGTGAACTCAAAGGAAGCTACCCAAAATTACAAATAAGTTATACAGATGCGAGTGTATTGTTAACATAGGTACAAAACCAAGCACCAGATGGGTAATTTAAAATATCTTAGGCTCTTGGATACAGAGATGCAAATCAGGTCTTTATGCAAGTGTAAACCACCAGTTGATTAGATGCACTTTATATTTATTATATATCACAATTTAAAGAGAATTTACATAAATAAAGGGGGATCTCAGAGGCCTTGCTACAAGTTGACTAGAAAGTTGACTAGACCTGGAGGATTCGATTATTTTTTGAATTCAATCAATGCGGGATTAAGTGGCCCGTTTAATATAGAGGATCGGACGCAGATACCAGTTCGTGCCCATGTCTATTATTTTGACATGAGAAAGAAGGCAAAGCTACAGATTCCCGGGAAAGAGGTATGCAGCATAATCTTCTTAATAATTATCATCTACCAACTTATTAACCAGAAGACAAGCAAGATTTTCGTATATAAAACATAAATCTATAACAGTTTGGTCCACATTCTAGATATTAAATATAAGCATATAACACATATTGCAGCATTCTGTTCAAACATACTTTAAAACCACCAAGGAAAGATGACCCACACTAATTTTACAAATTATTTCTAAATAATATACCATGTGATCGGTTATTACTCTAATCATGTATTAACAAGTATGAATGATTGTTGAAAGTTACAAACAATTTCACCGGATAATTTAGGTTATAGAAATGCAAGAGGGTTTAAAACGATACTACGTAACACTTACTTGTACAAGTTGATCATACACAGCATCATGGCAGAACAAAGTCTGAACTTGGGAGGAAAACCCCTCTATTTCAGTCTCTTCCAACTCGTCTTCAATATTCATTGCCAAAATCCGAGTCTCGCTGATGAAGCTAACAACCAAAAATGTGTCAAATGGATCATCGGTAGCTGATCGCAATGACCACATTCCTTTGATGCCTTGGAGTTCTACTGATGCCTAACGGTGTGAGTTCACATTAGTTCATAGTCATAATATAGTATTTGGTGAAAAAAAAAACGGTGTTAATAAAACAAATCTAGTTGAGACGGCAAACCTGTTCGTTGATCCCGATTCCGTTGCGTACAATGCGAAGGGAACCATCCTTGAAGGCTCCTGAGCAAGTTACAACTTGACCTTGCCCTTGCCTCTCTAAGTCTACTACACAGAAGTCCACAATTGGACCTAAATTAACATACCTTTCTAGAGCTTCTACATAAGAACCTTTCGCATCAGGCTGGAGATTTAGCTTTATGAGCTGTAGTAAAATGTGAACGGGTTGGCTTTACTATCTCAAATATACAAAAGACAATGAAATAGGCACACACAAAATTTATAACACACAAGGTATACAGGATTTACAACGGGGACACCATCATGTGAAGCATCAAAATATGCACAACATGATTACTACAGCGTATATGATGAAACTATATACTGTAAATTCTACAAACGTAATAAAGCTTTGATTTTTCTGGTATGTGGTCAGTTTATCATCTATCCATCCATCATACTCGTGACATCAAGTTCTGACCATGGTTGTCACATCAATAAGTCAAGTCGAGTAGATGGAGGTCCAGCTAGTCGACTATTCATAGACTAGTTGCTGACTAGTCGATAAATTAGTAATGATAAATAAAATACTACAAAATTTTATAAATCTTACGGTCGTGATTTCTCACAACAAAAGTCCAACATCCTCTTATTGTATGTATATCAGTTACAAAATAGATATGGTGATTAAGATCATCTCTATATTTTCCTCCCATATACACATTTTATAAACACATAAATAAGTTTTAATCAATATAAACATACATAAACACACACACGCCAGCCTTATTTCAATAGGAGAATAAAAGCAATAAGGAAATTAAAAAAACTGATATCAGCGTTTTGTATGCTGTTGTTGAGTAGTTTTTAGAAAATTCATTTTTTTTTCAATTTAAAGTTTGCACCAGTGGACCGGCTAGTACACAATTTGCAAGTCAACCTCCCTAGCCAATCTACTCAAACCGACTAGTCGAGCGACATGATATCAATGGTTCTGAATCAAGTGCTTCCGCAAGAAACCGTATGTTATTATCTAGAGCTCTGCCACAAGTTTGTTCGCAAAGAAACAATTTAGAATTTATTCATCAAGCAGAAAATATTAAAGCATGTCTCATTGTCCACTGTTATCTCAGACCTTTCATATGCTACATTCTTATAAACCGTGATTTCGTACAAGAAGACTAGTAATGTTTGACAAGCCCAATTTCTCTACTGGACACTGAGAATATAAACAATGTATTTCAAGTTATACATGAAACCACCAGCAATTTCGACTTTACTCCAAAATTGTACAAGAAAATTGGCAAAAAACAATCATGCTACAAAGATATCAGTTATGTAATACTCTCATTTAATCAAAAGATTTGGTTGGAATTGGGAATGTCTACTACTTCTGTTAAGAACAAGAGAGCCTTTAACATTCTTGTGTTGACATACCTGTGAATCTCCATAGCTTGAGCCAACGTATACAAATGCATTATCAAGATATGAGATCGTTGAAGCAATAGAAGTTTCCCCCAGCAGCTCAATTTTTAGTCCAGTAACTCTACAAAATAGCAAGAGTCATACTTAAAAGACCTAGTAATATACATATATAAATTGAAAGCAAGGGAAAAGCAAGTTATTTCATATTGAAAATAGATCTGTACGACGAAATGACCAGAATCGTAACTCATAAAAAACTGAATGTGAGACACTCACTTTTCCTTCTCATGTGTGATAACAAGTAGGTGAAGAAGCCCGTTATGATCACCAAGCAAGTACCTAGAACCATCAGCATCAACTCTCCCATAGGATCTTGTAATGGCCTATAAAAACCATGGCATAGTTTATGGTAAATAATCAATTATTAAGCATATGCAAATTATCTATTATAACTCTTGTGAAGAAACAAAACAAAGATCACTGAGAACATATACTATAATAAAGTTAACCACTTCAGAGTCAAATGATAAAGCAGCACGGAAACTTACAGGTCTAATTGGGATTGCTTTGAATGCAGATGCACTGCAATACACAATTGTTTCTTCCCCAATAATTAGAACACCGCAAAGAGGTGGTGGCACAGGTATTAGTAAATCAGCCCCATTATCAAGGTTATTTTGTGACCAAGGACCCTCAATGAAGTCTTTATCCTTTAAAGCGACCTCGTATGTTTTAACATGCCGAGCATCCTTGTTATCCTGCAACAAAAAATAAAAATCAATACAACTGCAGTACCCATAGGTTACACGGTGCAGACTATCAACAGAACAATAAACTACTAACACATATTCTTCTAAATCTCTAACTAGACGGCTGATGGCCCATTATAAAGTGCAAAAGGTAAACCATGCATGAAATAATGTGCTAACTTTAATGATGCAAGTATGTTGTATCGAAATTTGCACCTGGTAAAGTACAACAATTGTAGGCTTTGGGCAACCATAAAGAAATTTAATGTCCAAAACTTGAAGCTCCTCGAGCCTGCAGAATATAAACATAAATAGAGATTTGAACATTTCAACTTACCAGCTAACTTATAAAGAAGTTAAATTTGGGAGTATATACCTTATGTTAAATGCTTCCTTTAACTGGCCTTTATTATCAAATGGAATGACCTGATTTAACATAATATAAACAAAAGAAAGATTTAAGTGATAAAAATAAGTATGTGCAGAAACTGGGTTGAAAATTAAAATATCATAATAATATCAGACAACATTCCAATGAACTAGAATCAACCACCTTAAACAACCCGTCATATAGGTGCAGTCCGATTAGTCTGCAATCTGGATCAATTATACCAATCTACAAAATAATCAAACAAGTCATGACAAATGATACATGACATAAACATGGAATCATAATGGATGATACATGGAATAAGAATAACACAACATATAAATAGGCTATATATTTGGCAGACAACCAGATAATAGATACCTGACCATTGTCCGTAGGACGCCCTATACGATCGGAGACATCGCCCATTGCCCTACACAACAAGGACAGGCTTAGTTTAGAAAGATTTTAATTGAATATCGTACTGCATCAGTGCAATATTAAAATTATTAAGTTTGAGATGCCATAGAAAGAATTAAATATGTGTGTGTGTGTGTTGATTCATAAGAATCGCACATTAGTTAACAAGTCTTATGTCTAGACAAAGATACATAACTCCCTTCCTTGTGGTTCGAGTAATTATGCTGTTGAAGCTACCACGCCCATTAACTCCCAAAAAATGCTATGTAGACAAACTACTGCACACTATCCTGGACTCGTATTTTATTTTATTCACTTAGTTAGCAAGTGTGCCCTAAATGTAATCCTAAAGTAGAAACAATTTTCAACTGATATGAAGTAAAAATGTAACCATACTTGCCAGAGCTGATATTACAGA
Organism: Apium graveolens; assembly: GCF_009905375.1. Taxonomy (NCBI): domain Eukaryota; kingdom Viridiplantae; phylum Streptophyta; class Magnoliopsida; order Apiales; family Apiaceae; genus Apium; species Apium graveolens. The sequence goes on from NC_133654.1 coordinate 46,144,314, forward strand.
AGGCACTTATATAAGAACAACGAAAGAATCTATGGATTTGGTCTTTATTACTTCTCTTGATAATCAGAGAAGGGTGTGGAAGATTGGGCTGGGGAGGAATGTATAAGAACCTAACTCTCGACCTTTCACAGGCTGGAGTAGGCTCCTACCATTGGGGTATTCAACCGTCCTCAGTCTATTCTGTGGATTCAGATGAACAATAGAAACTTATGTGAAAATAACCACTTAAGAAAACAGAAAAATAGAAAAACCTAAAAAGAATGATATCCTTGCCATGACAAAAGCATTTTATTGTCAAGAAACAAACATTGATTACATTTAACAGGCTCCAGAGAGTATATGGCAAGCAGTTCTCAGACAAACTAAGTGTAATAATTAGAACTTGAGCAGTTACCACATGCTTAGAAACAATTGCTTAGCCTAATGACCACTATATAAATTTTACGGTGCTGCTCATAAAGAGTATCAGTAGAATGAAACTGTTCGGAGACTCAGAACATAAGAAATATCTACAGAGTACTGCAACTAGCTATCAAGCCCATAGAAAACTAAATCTAGGTTCACAGTAGCATCTCAAACCTGGTAATAACTTCAGCTGCCTCTGGATCCCACTGAAGAACGCAAAATTTATACCTCTCAGTTGCAATAAATAGAAGATCTTGTGTTTCACCCTGCCAATAAAGAACAGAAAATAATGTAAGTCATGACAATTAAAGAAGTCCTACTAACATATAGTATAAAAAAAGTTATTTAACTCACATGAGGGCGGAACAGTTCAAGGGTTGCAATTCTTCCATATATCGGCACGTCCAACATGGGCTGCATATAATTAACTTCAGATTTTAGGCCAAACAGGAGAATGGAAAAATTGAAACATTATCCCTAAAGACAGATTATCATACTTAAGGAGGCACCGAGGAGGTGTCGCCCATGTAAAAAGTTGTAAGAAACAAGCAGGAAGAGCATGTGTCACCAAGACTCACCACACACCACCTATATCATGCATAAATACGCGATGCAAAGTTGGAAAAAAAAATATGTTACACAAGCAATACCAGCCAGTTATCCTTGTTGGTGCATTAAGAACATAATACTCTATTTTAATTACTTTAGTGAGCATTTTGGGCATTTTATTGTTAATTCAAAATAACTGAGTATGCTTCTTGCTCTAATGGTCAGGGCTTCTTCAAAGGTGGCCCCAGCAGTTAATTCCTCTTGACTTACTATGAATGCCTATATATATATATATATATACTATTTCTTATCTAAGCTTGTTGATAGCACAGTGTTTTATACACTTTGTCCAAGGTTAAAAACCTTATTAGAGCTTCGCAATAGCGTGGCACTGAACCTTGTTGGGGGGATTAGGAACCTTCGCTGCAACGGAGTGAGCAAATGCCGCTATATAGAAAGCATTGTTTCTTAATCAACATGTTAATTTTGTTTCTACTTAACAAAGGACTCAACAATAACCTATAATGTTGAACTGAGAGTCTGAAACTAGCAAACTAGAGCTACTAGAGTGATTAAATTCATAAGTATGAAATTCATGATAATGTTTTGCAAGAGAAAGAGACCTTCTAACTTAAATATAATGTTCATTTATAAATTCTGTCCTAAATTGCTAATTAGTTTGACTATATTACATAAAATTGTGGTATTGTCACTTGTCTATTTGCTTGGATAAAATTTTCCTAGGTCATACAAAAGAACTTCAAACACATTGCAGACTCCTCAGTTTTTTGTTAAGGTCTATTTTGTAGAGGTGGTGAGGTACTCAAACTGGATCAGGTCGGTGGAACAACACTTGGAAAACATTCTCGATTTTGCTTTGCCATATACACTGATACACATATTTATACAAATGGGTGTTTACATTTAAAACCATTAGAATTTAGCGCCATATCGATATACTGTACTTCAGGTCGCCTAGCGCGGATAACTACTACTAGTTTCTTTGAAGTTTTAATAATTCCAAAAAGACCATAGAGGTTTGAACAATGATACAATAAACTGTCTGAAAATATAATAATACAATGCGACTTGAAACAACTCACCTGCAGACCTTGTGCAGTAAGTAAATGAATCTCAATCCGAGTGCATTTTCTGTGAACACATTGTAACTTTAGTTTAGCATCAAAAATTAGTCCATGGAACATGAAAGGCAGCATAGCAATGATAGGGGGTACGCATCATAAGTGATACACACAGCAAAGGTAAAAAATGACTTCCCTTCCCTAAGCTTGGCACTAAATCACTCAAATAACTAAAAAATCTATATATAAAAAGTCCGAGGAAAGCCATGACCCAAAAATTCCATTTCTTGTTTATTTATGAAAAAACAAGTTCAAAAAAAATAATAACATTACTATCTATATACCACAAGGAAGTCCCGTGTGACTTCCGAAAGCTTCTTGAAAATTCCCGTAACTATTTTTCTATTTTCGTTTATTCGATTCTAGTTAATACAGTCCTTAATGATGTAGAATATCTAGAAAATATTCTTCTTCTTTACGTACTTATCTAACCGCACAAGAATTATTAATTCCACCCTACGAAATTAGATCGAATATCAGTAAATAAGAAACTATGCAGTATGCACCTATAAGAATTCAGATTAAAATCAATCCAAAAGGGAGAGAAATAGCATTAATACACCGAATAAATACCATGACAGCTCAAAATCATCTTCAATCCGAAACCGCAATACAATTAAAAGTTACGACCACTCTCTCCATTTGTATTTGCTAACAAGAGATCTTGTATGTTCACTATCTGCTCATAACACCAATTACCAAAATTTCCACAAAACAAATCCTCCCAAACCCCCCAAAAAACCGAGAAAAATCAAACCTTTACACTGTTATAAGTCTCTTTTACATTGAATGTATCGCAATCAAATATATTTATTAATCAATTCAACATCCTTTCATTTTCGACTTTTTTATGGGAAACTAAAACCAATTCAACCAAAAAATAACAAAACTTGACAGTTATAATCTATTAGATAACCAATAACAGAAACTCTAAACCCTAATTTACAGTATTCCTGTAATCAAAATTCACAAAAATTACGATATCGAAACGAGAATTAAACCGTACAAGTTAAACAGTAATCGAGAAGGAGATAGAGAAAACATACGCAATGATGAGATTGAGCTCTTGAGGACTAGTGAAATTTCCGACGCATGAGTGAGTAACATTCGTCGGCTTGTGCGCCGTCACTACGTAGTTGTATGTACTCATCTCTCTCCTCTCTCTCTCCGTCTCTCCCAATCTCTCTCTCTCTCTCGCTGTGTGAAGGGAGGTTGAAAATGGTGCGGTTCAGGTATGCAAGTGGGGAGAGATAGGTGAGTGAGCGTTTATTTGTAAGTTGTTGAGATGGATACGGCGTCGTTTGAGTAGGGTACTAAAGGGCTGATCGGTTGAGTTTGAGTAATGGGCCTTTTGGTTTCTCTGGTTGGCGATGGAGTTGGGCTCCTTTACACAATTCCGAATGCTACAACTTTTTGTCTTTTCATTTTTAGTTACTACATTAAAAAAATTAGTAATTAAAATTAGGTTAGCACAATTTTACCAGCTTCCCACTCATTGACATCCTCGCATTAGACATAGGGGCTATTTGACAAATCTGAACCACTTATTCTAAACGGTTAATATTTCAGGATTTTAAATAGTTTATACTTCAAGCTGTCAAGGCAAATATGTACTTAAAAGTTGAAAATAGTCTTCATGCAGAAACACACTTACAATTAGGGCTGTCATCTGAGTCGAGCTGCTCGCGTCAGCAGCTCGAGCTCGAACTCATTTAGTAAAACCTAACTCGGCTCGGACCTGAAAACAGGTTAAACTCAGCAACACATTTATACTCATTTATCTAAACGAGCTGAAGCGAGTATGTGCCGAACTCGAATAGAGCTCGACTCGATAACCGAAACTTGACCCCACTCGAATTCGAACTCGTTACAAAAACAAGCATCAAAATACATACTCCAACAAAATATATTCACTGCCTTCTCTTTCCCAGCGTCTCCCTCTCTTTCCCAGTGTCTCTCTATCTTTCCCGGTGTCTCTCTATCTCTCTGTCGTGTCTCTACACTGAACAAACCCATACACACCACAAGCAACATCTTCAAATCCAAACGCACTATCACACACACATGTACTGTAAGACACATACACTGATACACAGAGAGCAAGCCAGTCCACAACATATCACCACCCTCTTTTTAATCTCTCATATCTATCTCACCCTCCGTCCAAAATAACCACCGTCCACCTGCCACCACCGTCTTTGTCGTTGCGTTGGGGTCGCCGCCACCTCACCCAATTTACTTCAGTATAATGCCAAAACACAAACAGACTTAACAAAAAGGATGAAATTAGGTATCATCATGTTAAAATTGTTTTTAGACCAGACTTGTGATGTATTGGGCTATTTATAATGTTGAGTTAAACGGGCTACCGGAATCTGGTTCGTTCAAACCTGGCTCGTTTAAACTTGCGACTAAGCTCGACCCAGTTTGTGAAATTAACGAGCCGGACCCGGACATATTTTTCGGCTCGTGTACTATTTTAGCCCGGCTCGACTCGTTTGACTTAAATATGAGCTCGAACTCGTATCATCCAAAATAGGCTCGACTCGACTCGAATTACAGCCCTACTTACACTTAAGATATAGCGTCAAATAATTCCACAAACCTTAATGTTCTTACAACTACAGCTAACAATATCATCATACCAGTTAACTTGATGCATTTATGAGTTATGCCTCTAAATTTTTATAATGATGCACCCGAAAAACTCATCAACTAACTTTAAAACAGTGTCTTGAGTTACACATTCAAATTAAATATTTGGAAAGCAAAATTTTTAATAACATTATGAACTTGTTCTTCTCGTAATGATAATATACTTGACGAAGAATTTTTATAGGTGTCTAATATATTATGATGTAACTTTGTGTGTCCAATATCTTCAATGGAAAGGTCAACCTAAAAAAATTAAATTTAATAAACATAATAAATTCATGCACATTAAAATTAAATTCAGGATTATAATTTATGATATATAGTATACATGTTTTATAAGTTGAGTCCAACATAATCTTGAATTCGTAAAATGTTTCACAAAACTGTTTATATTTTCAGATCTTCATGTCTTTGTCATGTTACCAAAGAAATAACCACAGATTAAATATGGAACCAAAAAATATTTCACTTTATACAAATTTTTGATGTGTTTATAATCTTCGAAGTCATACTTTGAATTGTACTTGTTTATCACACACAAATTCTTCAATGTTATTTAACTTATAAAGTTTATAGAATCATCACACGAAATAAAATATTCATCTTTAAAAAGAGAGGTGAACTAAGTACTAAATTTAGAGGTTATGTTCAGTATACAAAATGCATATTTGGTGGAAGGCATTTTTGTTTTGATTGCTTGCTTTATGCATCCATCTTGATTAGAGATTATAGGTTGTGGTGGCTTTCTAATAAATTTAGTATAAATATGTAAACCATCAATATAAACATGTCTTAATCATACATAAATGTGTGTGTAAATAGTATTAAAGAGAGAAAACATCTATTTTACCATCATTGCCTATTGGAATGTATTTATTGCTTCATTATAAAGGAGAGCACGCCCGAACAATATTGTTCTTCCATAATTGTTAATTCCAACAAATATATCAAAACACACGTCATAATTATTTACCTTATAAGTTGTATCAAAAGTAACATCTCCATATATTTAATATCATTTAAAATAATGGGCTATTGAACAAAATGTACATTTAAACTAATTTGCCCATTTACCTTGTAGTCATATTAAAAATTAGGATTTTCATCACTTATTAAAAATAATTTTTCCACTTCTAATGCATACAGTCGTTACTGCCTAACATTCCAGATAAGCTGCGATTTATGTTTTCCTCCAACAACTTAGGTACATCTTCATTTGTCGGTCGTCCCAGTATTCTTCACCAAAATTTCAGCAACTGCTTTAAAAAATCTTCTCAAACTCTTAATTGTTGTGCTTTCTCCAATTCTTACATAATCATCAATAGCATCAGCTGGAGTTCTGTTGTGAATATGTTGTGAACTTTATGATTTCATTAACAAAACACCTTAATAGATTTAACTTAGTGAAATATGTAGCACTCGACGGATAAGCAAATATAGTCCCGACGGATGACTCAATATAGTCCCGACGGATGATGATTTGACATCCATCGAGTGAGTAGCTTATGTAACAATAAGTCATGTAGCACATTTCTGTAAACACCTTTGTTTAGATCCTGTAGTAGCATATAAGTCATGTTGACTTTAATTAGATATGCAGAATAGGTTGATTAATTGTACATAGATGATGTCTTGTAATTCTGCATAAATGAAATGAAGTCAGGTGCCAAATAGCTACCCGACGGATGATCAACAAAGCTACCCGACGGATGATAAACAAGGCAACTCGACGGATGATCATGTACCCGACGGATGATCAATTCAAACATCTGTTGACAGTGACAACACAGTCACATGTGTCGAGTGTATGAAAAAGGAATGTGGAAGACTATTCAACTGGGTTTTGAGAACAAAGAAGCATTGCCATTTCCATGCTATTATGAAGATATTCAAAGATGCTGGAATAGAGTAATGAAGTAGCATAGTATTAGACTTGATAGGTTTTGTTTTATTATCTTGTCTTATTACTGTGTAATCTTGGTGATATATAAACCAAGAGTAGCAAATAGAACAACAATAAGACTAAGCAAGTATTCTCTCAGAGAAACAATTGTAAGCTGTATCCTTAGCATTTCTTTGTAAGTTTAGTTGTTCTTATTTGTAAGCAGCTGTGAGTTATTCAAGCTTCACAGAGTTCTCTTGATATATATATATATATATATATATATATATATATATATATATCTGGTGGATACATTCAAATCCACCAGAATGTTTTAAAGACTTGTGTTTTTATTACTTTGTGTTTTGATTCATATTTAACTTGTCATTCCGCACTTTGTAAATCAAAACACTGACATATATATTTTAAGTTAGAATATTTTATAATTGAGAAAAAAATTCAAGAATTCCATTCAACCCCCCTTCTGTAATTCTTGTTGCATTGTTAGGGACTAACAATTGGTATCAGAGCGAGCTCTTGAAGAACAAAGAGTTTAAAGATCACAACAAACAGCAAGATGAACAAGAAGGATGTTGGAGTCAAGATTCTTTTTCTGGACAAAGATAATTACCATCACTAGAAGGTAAAGATGCATCTTCATTTATTTTCTCAAGATGAGGCCTATGTTGATTGCATAGAGAGAGGTCCTCATGTACCAATGAGAGTTGCAACTGGAAATGAGCCATCGGTACCCAAGTCAAGGCATGAATGGTCAGATGCTGATATTGAACAAGTCAGGAAAGACAAGAAGGCCATGAATATTCTGTTCAATGGAGTTGATGGTGACATGTTTGACAACATCATCAATTGCAAAACTGCCAAGAAAGTTTGGGATACAATTCAGATTATCTGTGATGGCACTGAACAAGTTAGAGAAAATAAGATGCAGTTACTAATTCAGTAATATGAGCATTTCCATTTTGAAGAAGGTGAAACACTCACTGATATCTTTAGTAGATTTCAAAAGCTACTAAATGCTCTGAAGCTGCATGGAAGAGTCTACCAAACCAAGGATTCTAACCTCAAATTTCTGAGTTCCCTTCCAAAAGAATGGAAACCAATGACAGTCTCCTTAAGAAACTCACAAAAATTCAAAGAGTTTACCCTAGAGAGTTTGTATGGCATTCTAAAGACTTATGAGCTTGAAATAGAACAAGATGAAAGAATGGAGAAAGGGAGAAAGAAAGGAGGGCCCATTTCACTAGTTGTTGTGTTAGAGAAAGAGAAGGAGATGAAGATAGAAGCTGTTGAGTCTACTTCAAAGGTATGTGAAAATAAGGGCAAGGGGATGGTAGCAGAAAATGAAGATTCTTTGAGCCAAGATGATATGGATGACATTGATGAACATCTAGCATTTCTTTCCAGAAGATTTGCCAAGCTCAAGTTCAAGAAGAACTTTGGAGCAGCTAAGCCAAATAGAAACATAGTGGATAAATCAAAATTCAAATGTTTCAAATGTGGCTTGGCAGGGCACTTTGCCAGTGAGTGTAGAAAGTCAAATTCCAGCAAGAAGAAGTTTGAGCATGTGGATTATAAAAAAAAATACTTTGAGTTGCTCAAACAAAAGGAAAGGGCTTTCATTACACAAGAAAATGACTGGACAGCAGATAGTCTGGATGAGGATGAGGATGTCAGCTATGTCAATCTAGCCCTAATGGCCAAGTCTGATGAAACAGAGACAAGTTCTTCAAGTAATCATGTAATCACCATTAACCTTGCACACTTATCTAAAGCTGAGTGTAATGATGCAATAAATGACATGTCTATAGAATTATATCATTTGCGTGTTACACTTAAGTCCCTCACTAAGAAAAATGCTAAAATCAAAGAAAATAATTTGTTTTTAAGTGAGAGAAATAATGTGCTAGAGTCTCAATTTATTGAATTTGAAAAGGGGCACACTCTAGCACATTATTCCTCTCATTTAAAAATAAATTTTTTTCTTTTATTTTAGCATTTTCCTTAGTAAGAGACTTAAGTGTAACACGCAAATGATATAATTCTGTAGACATGTCATTTATTGCATCATTACACTCAGCTTTAGATAAATGTGCTAGGTTAGTGGTGATTACCTGATTACTTGAAGAACTTGTCTATGTTTCATCAGACTTGGCCATTAGGGCTAGATTGACATAGATGACATCCTCATCCTCATCCAGACTATCTGCTGCCCAGTCATTTTTTTGTGTAATGAAAGCCCTTTCCTTTTGTTTGAGCAACTCAAAATATTTATGTTTATAATCCACAGGCTCAAACTTCTTCTTGCTGGAATCTGACTTTCTACACTCACTGGCAAAGTGCCCTGCCAAGCCACATTTGAAACATTTGAATTTTGATTTATCCACCATGTTTCTATTTGGCTTAGCTGCTCCAAAGTTCTTCTTGAACTTGAGCTTGGTTAATCTTCTGGAAAGAAATGCTAGATGTTCATCAATGTCATCCATATCATCTTGGCTCAAAGAATCTTCATTTTCTGCTACCAGCCCCTTGCCCTTGTTTTCACAGACTTTTGAAGTTGACTCAACAGCTTCTATCTTCATCTCCTTCTCTTTCTCTAACTCAGCAACTAGTGCAATGGACCCTCCTTTCTTCTTTCCTATCTCCATCCTCTCATCTTGCTCTATTTCAAGCTCATAAGTTTTCAAAATGCCATACAGTCTCTCCAAAGTAAACTCCTTGTAAGCTTGAGAGTTTCTCAATGAGACTGTCATTGGTTTCCATTCATTTGGAAGAGATCTAGGGAACTTAATATTGGAGTCTTTTGTCTAATAGACTCTCTCATGCAATTTCAGAGCATTTAGTAGTTTTTGAAACCTACTAAAAATGTTAGTAAGAGACTCACTATCTTCACTATGAAAGTGCTCATATTGTTGAATTAGCAGCTGCATCTTATTTTCCCTGACTTGTTCAGTGCCATCACAGATAATCTGTATTGTATCCCAAACTTCATTGGCAGTTTTGCAATTGATGATGTTGTCAAACATGTCACCATTAACTCCATTGAACAGAATATTCATGGCCTTCTTGTCCTTCCTGACTTGTTCAATATCAGGATCTGACCATTCATGCCTTGGCTTGGGGACTGATGGCTCATTTCCAGTTGCAGCTCTCATTGGTACATGAGGGCCTCTCTCTATGTAGTCTACATAGGTCTCATTTTGAGAAAGTAAATGAAGATGCATCTTTACTTTCCAGTGATGGTAATTATCTTTGTCCAGAAAAGGAATATTGACTCCAACATCCTTCTTGTTCATCTTGCTGTTTGTTGTGATCTTTAAACTCTTTGTTCTTCAAGAGCTTGCTTTGATACCAATTGTTAGTCCCTAACAATGCAACAAGAATTACAGAAGGGGGGGGTTGAATGGAATTCTTGAACCTTTTTCAAAAATATAAAATGTTCTAATTTAAAATATATATATAACAATGTTTTGATTTGCAAAGTGCGGAATAACAAGTTGAATATAAATCAAAACACAAAGTAATAAAAACACAAGTCTTTAAAACTTTCTGGTGGATTTGAATGTATCTACCAGAGATATATATATATATATATATATATATATATATCAAGAGAACTCTGTAAAGCTTGAGTAGCTCACAGCTGCTTACAAATGAGAACAACTAAACTTACAGAGAAATGCTAAGAATACAGCTTACAAATTTTTCTCTGAGAATTTTCTTGCTTAGTCTTCTTGTTGTTATAATTGATACTCTTGGTTTATATATCACCAAGATTACACAGTAATAAGACAAGATAATAAAACAAAAACCTATCAAGTCTAATACTATGCTGCTTCATTACTCTTTTCCAGCATCTTTGAATATCTTCATAATAGCATGGAAATGGCAATGCTTCTTTGTTCTCAAAAACCCAGTTGAATAGGCTTCCATATTCCTTTTGCATACACTCGACGCATGTGACTGTGTTGTCACTGTCATCTGTCGGTTTGCCTTGTTGATCATCAGTCGAGTAGCATTGTTGTTTATCCGTCGGGTAGCTATTTGGCACTTGACTTCATTTCATTTATGCAGAATTATAAGACATCATCTATGTATAATTAATCAACCTATTCTGCATATCTAATTAAAGTCAACATGACTTATATGCTACTACAGAATCTAAACAAGGTGTATGCAGAAATGTGCTACAGACTCATTATTACACAAGCTACTCACTCGATGGATAATAATTAATAAGTCATCATCCGTCGGGACTATATTGAGTCATCCGTCGGGACTATATTCCTTATCCGTCGAGTGCTACATTTTTCACTAAGTAAAATCTACTAAGGTATTTTGTTAATGAAATCATCAAGTTCACAACATATTCACAACACATAACACGACAGATAATTGATGGAATTTTTTACAGTTTATTTTTTAAACGGCTATTTTGGGCAATTCTTATTGGTTACTTTATTTTACTATATTATTTTTGAGATAGTATAAAAGCATAACTCATTTTCATTGCTTTTCTTTTATCATTCTCAAATCATCTTCTCTAACTTCTCTCTTTCTCAAAAGCAATTATCATCCATCTCTGCAATTTTCACTCTCTAACAATGGCACCAGTCGTCAAGATTATGTCTCAAACTGGATTTATCTATGAGAAAAACAACTTCACGGCTCTAGTGAACAAGGGGATTCAGCAGTCTGGTGACTACCACAAAATGATGGATTTTGTGAAGAACTGCAAACTCAACTATGCCATGCTGGAATCATCCACCATTTACTGTGAGGTTGTTGAAGAAATGTGGACGACTGCAACATACAACTCAAATGATATGACTATCTTTCACTATTAAAGGTAAGGAATTCTGTGTTAATAGTGATATTGTCAAAGCATGTTTCAAAATTCCTGATAATACTGTAACTTCTCCACACACAGACACTGACATTGTTAATATGCTTAACTCCATGAGCTATGCACTCTCTACTTCTAAATTAAGTGAAATTTGGAGGTTGGGTCTTAGGAAGGAATGGAGTTATCTGTGTGATGTAGTTACTAAGGTATTTTCTGGTAAAATTAGCAATTTTGATTCAGTTAATATCTCTATGCTAAACATGCTTTACATGCTAGTAATTGATAAATTTTTCAACTTTAGTGATCTTGTCTTATTTGAGTTAGGATTTAAGTTAGGGGAGCTAAATAAGAGGGGTAAAAATGTTTACTATGCTAGATTTTTAATGATGCTTGCTAACCACCTCTCTGAGGATATTGTGCTTGATAACTCAACCAACAAATTAGATTGTTAGGTTCAAGAAAGGAGAATCATTGCAGATTTGAATAGGGCAAACCATCACAAAGAGGTGCCACTCTTCTATTTTCTAGTTATAGAGGCACCTCAGGTAAGTGAGGTAATTTCAACTGTCTCTACTCTTCCAACCTCACAAACTTCTTTGCATTCTAGTGTAGCTATGGCAACTATGTCATTGACCCAACAGTTGCCTACCCAAGCTACCAAATCCAAAATTTCAAAAACAAAGACAAAGAAAGCCCCCTCTGGCGTCTCTCAAAAGATGCCAGTTGCAAAATCCACCAAACCAAAAGAGGGGAGTGTGAAGGTGGGTAAGAAAGGTGAGGGACAAGGTGAACATCAAAGAAACCCTAAGGATAAGGTTGGAGTGGTGAGTGTTTCCCATCCTAGCCACACTGCAGTTTCCCAACAAACTGTATTAGTTGCATCCTCCCAAAAGGATGTGACTATTGAACATAGCTCTCAACCAAGAACACAGGCCAAAAGGGTAAGGGACACAAGCTCATCCCCAAACTTTCACTAGAAAGGAGAAATCAAAGACCCTTGGGGATGCACAGGGTTCACACACTATGCAAACTGGTGCTAAAGACACAGTCACTGCACCTTCTCAAAGTCAAGTTGATGTGGCTCCAATAAATGTGGAGTCACAGCCAAAATCTTTAATAATAGAAGCACCTGAAACACCAAATTCTCCCACACACTCTTTGGATGTTGACATGATAAACACATCACTTCCAAATTCTCCATCTTTAACTCTCTTGGAGAAGCCAAAAATCCAAGCAAGTGAGCATCATCTTCTAGATGATTTGTTGGCTCACTTCCCATTTCTTTCTGAAACCGTTGAGACATTTGTGCCAAAATTTTCATCAATCTGCACAGAGTCCACAATAGTTTCCACTCCAACCTCATTCATTTCTACTTACTCGATGGATATTGTTCATCTGTCGAGTAGTGATTGTATCCCGACGGATAAGCTTAATAGCAGTTATCCGTCGGATAGTCAAACTGCTAACCCGACGAATATTCCTCATCTATCGAGTGTCTCTGCACAGCTTCAAATTTCATCAATTATTACAAGTACAGAAGACTTAGTAGTAGTGCAATCACTCCTGGGATTGAGGGAAGAGAGTTAAATGAGTGAGAGTCTGGGTTGCTCCCAGGAAAAAGGAGAGGAAATGAGTGAACCAATGTAGTCCATTTCTTTAGGACTAGCAAAAGAGAGTGTGAGGAGTCCCACCTTAGATGGTGAAGGTGAGGGTGTGAGGGTGGGGAGCCAAGGTGAGACCTTGATGCAACAAAAGAGAGATCATGAGAGAAATACAGGTACATGAGTGATAAGGATGAAAACCATTACAAGTGAGTCAATGAATGTCAATGATGCAGAAAGGGAAAGGCTATTTCAGCAAGAATATCAAGTCGTTATAGATTCTATTTCCCTGGATGCTGAGACATTTACTCACCCTGTGACAGCTTACCAAACTCTAGCTGTACAGGGCAATGAGGAGGCTGAAAGATTGTTGAACTTGGTGCATACAACATAATCTTTACAAAGAGCAAAGGATGCAATCATTACTATACCTTCCAACATTGGTAGTGATTTTGAACTGGATGAAACTTCTTTTGAGGAGGCTGATGGGGATGATGAGGAAGATAGCATGGACATAGGGGGAGATGCAGATGTTCCTGCCTGGATGCTTACAAAGGAATGCTCCTACTCACATCTCCAATCAACACTATTCAAGCTAATTCATGACACCCATACAACCATTCAGGCATCTACTAATGCCAGCACAAAGAAGCTCCTGACAGAACATCTTGAAGCACTCCGGCTGCATAAAATTCAAGCCCTTCAACACAGTCAGAGTGTGGATGCAATCAAGCAAGAAATTTCTGAAGTCAAGCAAGATGTTATAGAAAGGATGAATGCTAGACTCCTTGCAACCACCATGACTGAAATTGTTCAAAAACTAAGGAAGGAGGCTGATCTCAATAGGAAAGTTGAGGCCATGGACTCAAGACTATCTGTTGTAGAGAAGTCAATGGCCAAGATACTTAACAATCAAGAAGCTCAGGCTGCACTACTCCAACAGTTGGTGGCTGCTCAACTCCCTCCCACACAACTTGATGATAACAAAAAGGGGGAGAAAGGCTCAAGTGAGGGGGAGAATCAACTTAACATTCAAGTTAGCAAAATAATTATGCCCACAATTACTTTCACTAAGCCACCAACTAAAGACAACATTGATCAGATTAATGAAGCAGTAGCCACATTGAGAGCAGCTGAAAAGAAGCAGTTAAGCCCAATCAACTGGGAGAAAATTGATGAGGACATTTAAAAGAAGTTTGGGCTAGCAAAGAAGCCAGAAAAATCAGCCATTCATCACTCTCAAGTCAGGAAAATCTCTGTGAATGATATGAGCATGAATAATCTGGAAAGAGGACAGCCATCCTACATCAAATCTCCAAAGGCTGAGCTAATTTTGAAGCCAAAGATGAACTATCCTAAATCTTCTCTAAAGAATCCTTTGGACACAGTGTATGAGACATCAAAGCTTGATAAGAAGAAACTACTGTTAAGATCTATTGCATTCTATAAGGATCCAACTGATTCAGCATTGAAAAGAAGAATTGCTAAGGTTTTTAGGAATGGTAAGGAAATTTTTGTGGTGGCTGGACACCCTCAATTTGCTGAAGCAAAGAGAGAAGAAAAGGAAAGACTGAAGCAAGAAAAGAAGCAAGTTGTTCTAGATGCTAAAAAGGTCAAATAAAAGAAGGAGCAAGCTGCTATCTTGGCCAAGCTGCAAGCTGTGAAACCTACACAACAAATTCCTGAACAGTCACCTGAAACCACTAAATCTAAGGAGCTGAAAATGTAAGAAGAATCACAACAGAGAAAAAGTTTTAGATACAAGCTTCATGCAAAGAGAAAAGTGGATTTTGATAAAAAGGAATTGGAAGATCAGTTTCCCAAAAAGTCTACATCTGCAACAACTTAAATATCCATGCCCTCTGTGGCACATGAAGAATTCAAGATAGATCCATCCAAGAATTTTCATGGTGAACCTATCATTCCAAAGGATGAGCCAATAGACCGGGATAGTCTACCAATACCTGAACTCAATCTACCTCACTTCATGAAGCCAAAGAAGACAAAGACCAGAGCAGTCAAGAAAGTGAAGCCCTCAACTCTCAGATGCAAGTCCCTAACCAAAGCTCAAACCAAAGTCAACAAGGGAGACATCATGTACATCTGTGACATCAAGGAATTCTCAGATCTAAACCTCTATCTAGATGAACTGGAAAAAGTTAGAGGGATTGATACTTACAGGAATCTACCTGAAAGGTTAGTATTCAAGTACAAGGGAGGAAAAGAGATACAGTGGCCACTTCACAGGATCCTTCAAAAGAGCCAGTTTGTGCTGATAAAGGTTTATTCATCCTTCAAGAAGAACTTTAGATTCAATGTGACAGCTAGAAGACTTGTTCTAAAGAAGATGGAAGAACTGAGGAGTATTAGAGCCAAAGATGCACTCCCAAAGACTCTAACTATTCCTTACACAGGGAGTAGAGTGCATCTAAGGCCCTACTGGCTGATGGAATTCATGGATGATAAAAGAGTTGGAAGATTCTTTAGATTAGAAGACCAGTTGAGCATCTCTAGTAATGAGACTCTTTTGGAAATGCAAGGAATGCTAAATCTCTCAGAATCTGATGAACTAGAATTCCATAGACAGCTCCAAAATCAGATAGAAGAAAATAACAGAAATCTTGGAAAGAGATCCAGATCTTCATGGAAATAGATTAATCCGCTCAGGCTAGAGGAGCACCTTAAAAATGGCTGTGAATAAATCTTTGTACATTTTGTTAATTGCAGCACTTTACAGTTTTTATCTACTTCCATTTAAATTTTTATTTTTAGGGTATTTTGTTATCATCAAGTTTCTCTTAATTTATGGCTACAATTCTAGTAGACATAAATTGGGGGAGATTGTTGTGAATATGTTGTGAACTTGATGATTTCATTAACAAAACACCTTAGTAGATTTAACTTAGTGAAATATGTAGCACTCGACGGATAAGCAAATATAGTCCCGACGGATGACTCAATATAGTCCCGACGGATGATGATTTGACATCCATCGAGTGAGTAGCTTATGTAACAATAAGTCATGTTGCATATTTCTGTAAACACCTTTGTTTAGATCATGTAGTAGCATATAAGTCATGTTGACTTTAATTAGATATGCAGAATAGGTTGATTAATTGTACATAGATGATGTCTTGTAATTCTGCATAAATGAAATGAAGTCAAGTGCCAAATAGCTACCCGACGGATGATCAACAAAGCTATCCGACGGATGATCAACAAGGCAACTCGACGGATGATCATGTACCTGACGAATGATCAATTCAAACATCTGTTAACAGTGACAACACAGTCACATGCGTTGAGTGTATGAAAAAAGGAATGTGGAAGCCTATTCAACTGGGTTTTGAGAATAAAGAAGCATTGACATTTCCATGCTATTATGAAGATATTCAAGGATGCTGGAATAGAGTAATGAAGTAGCATAGTATTAGACTTGATAGGTTTGTTTTATTATCCTGTCTTATTACTATGTAAAGAGTAGCAAATAGAACAATAATAAGACTAAGCAAGTATTCTCTCAGAGAAACAATTGTAAGTTGTATCCATAGTATTTCTCTGTAAGTTTAGTTTTTCTTATTTGTAAGCAGCTGTGAGCTATTCAAGCTTCACAGAGTTCTCTTGATATATATATATATATATATATATATATATATATATATATATATATAAATATATATATATATCTGGTGGATACATTCAAATCCACCAGAAAGTTTTAAAGACTTGTGTTTTTATTACTTTGTGTTTTCATTCATATTTAACTTATCATTCCGCACTTTGCAAATCAAAACACTGACATATATATTTTAAGTTAGAACATTTTATAATTGAGAAAAAGTTTCAAAAATTCCATTCAACCCCCCTTCTGTAATTCTTGTTGCATTTTTAGGGACTAACAAGTTCCATATACAAGCTGTTAGATATTGAGTACAACACAAAGGGGGATGAATGTGTTTTTTTAGCCTTTTTGAACAGTTTGGATATTGTGTATGAACAAAACAGTTTAATTGTAGAGATATTGTGTAAGCAAAATTAAAATAATAAGCACAATATTCCACCAGAGATATTGCATGCCTTATACACTAGCAGCACGAGTTTACAAAACTTGCACTAAAATATACTAAACTCTTTTCTGAAGCAACATTTTTCTATTTCCATTTCTAGCTTAGCAAATCTGTGCAGAATCTTGCAGGTCTGTGACCATCTTTTGTCTAGTTAATCTTGGCTCGTGATCTTGTATTCTCTCCAGCTACTTTATAGACTTTTCAATCTAATTGATAGATCGATTGTTGACTGAGAATCTTGAATCTTGAATTTGTTTGCATTCTGTATTTGATAGTGTTGTGTATATGTTGTGTACTTGATGATTTCATGAACAAAACACCTTGGTAGATTTTACTTAGTGAAATTATGTAGCACTCGACGGATAAGATTTATAGTCCCGACGGATGACTCATTATAGTCCCGACGGATGATGACTTATTATCCATCAAGTGAGTAGCTTATGTAACAATAAGTCTGTATCACATTTCTGCATACACCATTGTATAGATTATGTAAGTAGTATTCAAGTCATGTTGACTTTAACTAGATATGCAGAATAGGTTGATTAATTGTACATAGATGATGTCTTGTAATTCTGCATAAATGAAATGAAGTCAAGTGCCAGATTGCTACCCAACGGATAAACTACAATGAAGTCGACAGATGATCAACTGGACAACCCGACGGATGATCAATAACTTGACGGATGTTCATGAACCCGACGGATAAAGAATTCAAACATCTGTTGACAGTGACAACACAGTCACATGCTTCAAGTGGATGCAAATAGAATGTGGTAGCCTATTCAACCGGGTTTTCGAGAATAAAGAAGCATTGTCATTTCCATGCTATTATGAAGATATTCAAAGATGCTGGAATAGAGTAATGAAGTATCATTGTAATAGACTAGATAATTTTTGTTTTATTATCCTGTCTCATTACTTTGTAATCTTGGTGATATATAAACCAAGAAGTAGCAACTAAGAAACTATCGATCTAAGCAATATAGCAGAGAAACATTTGTAAGCAGAATTCTTAGTATTTCTCTGTAGCCTTAGTTGTTCAATTGTTGTAAGCAGCTGTGAGCATTTTGCACACAGGGTTCTCTCGATATATATTATATATCTCTGGTGGAATCATTCAAATCCACCAGAAAGTTTTTAAAGACTCCTGTTTTTAATCACTCGTGATTTGATTCATTTAATTTTTTATTCTGCATTGTGCTAATCAATTCACTTATATATATATATTTGAGTTAGAACATTTTTATTTCAAGAAAAAGTTTCTAGAATTCCATTCAACCCCTAATAATTGGTATCAGAGCAAGCTCTTAACTTACAAAGAGTTTAAAGATCAAAACAATACAGCAAGATGAACAAGATGGATGTTGGAGTCAAGATCCCTTTTCTGGATAAAGATAATTACCATTATTGGAAGGTAAAGATGCATCTTCATTTGCTTTCTCAAGATGAGGCCTATGTTGACTGTATAGAAAGA
The DNA here is from genome assembly GCF_009905375.1 of Apium graveolens. NCBI lineage: Eukaryota > Viridiplantae > Streptophyta > Magnoliopsida > Apiales > Apiaceae > Apium > Apium graveolens. The sequence goes on from NC_133654.1 coordinate 46,162,956, forward strand.
GACCCTCATGTTCCAATGAGAGCTGCAATAGGAAACAAGCCATCAGTCCCCAAGCCAAGGCATGAATGGTCTGATCCTGACATTGAACAAGTCAGGAAGGATAAAAAGGCCATGAACATCCTGTTTAATGGAGTTGATGGAGACATGTTTGACAACATTATCAACTGCAAAATTACCAAGGATGTTTGGGATACAATACAGATCATGTGTGATGGCACTGAGCAAGTTAGAGAAAACAAGATGTAGCTCTTGATTCAGCAATATGAGCATTTTCATAATGAAGAAAGTGAGTCTCTCACTGATATTTTTAGTAGGTTTCAAAAACTACTAAATGCTCTAAAGTTGCATGGTAGGATTCATCAGACAAAAGACTCCAATCTGAAATTCCTTAGATCTCTTCCAAAGGAATGGAAACCAATGATAGTCTCATTAAGAAACTCACAAGATTATAAGGAGTTTACTTTGGAGAGACTGTATGGCATCCTGAAAATTTATGAGCTTGAAATAGAGCAAGATGAGAGGATGGAGAGAGGAAAGAAGAAAGGATGATCCATTGCACTAGTTGCTGAGCTGGAGAAAGAGAAGGAAGTGAAGATGGAAGTTGTTGAATCAACTTCAAGGGTCTGTGAGAACAAGGGCAGGGGGCTTGCAGTAGAAAGTGAAGATTCTTTGAGCTAAGATGACATGGAGGACATTGATGAGCACCTAGCATTTCTTTCCAGGAGATTTGCCAAGCTCAAGTTCAAGAAGAACTTTAGAGCAGCCAAGCCAAATAGAAACATGGTGGATAAATCAAAATTCAAATGTTTCAAATGTGGCTTGGCAGGGCATTTTTCCAGTGAGTGTAGAAAGTCAGATTCCAGCAAGAAAAAGTTTGAGCCTGTGGATGATAAGCAAAAATACTTTGAACTGCTCAAACAAAAGGAAAGGGCTTTTATAACACAAGAAAATGACTGGGCAGCAGATGGTCTGGATGAAGATGAAGATGTCAGCTATTTTAATCTAGCCCTAATGGCTAAGTATGATGAAACAGAGACAAGTTCTTCAAGTAATCAGGTAATTACTACAAACCTTGCACATTTATCTAAAGCTGAGTGTAATGATGCCATAAATGACATATCTACAGAGTTATATCATTTGTGTGTTACACTTAAGTCTCTTACTAAAGAAAATGCTAAAATCAAAGAAAACAATTTGTTTTTGAGTGAGAGAAATAATGTGCTTGAGTCTCAGTTCATTGATTTTGAAATGTTAAAAATTGAGTGTAAAATTGCCAAGGAAGAATTAACTGAGTCCTTGAAGAAAGAAATTTTTTTAAAGAGCCAGCTCGAGCATGAATAAGAGGTGATTAAGGCATGGAAAACATCCAGGGATGTCCATGCTCAAATCACCAAAGTTCAAGGAATTGAGTCTTTCTGTGATGCAGCCTGGAAAAAGAACAAAGAGAAACTAGAACCAAATTTGGTAGATGGAGTGCTAACAGATGCAGACTCGATGGATGATGAGGATCATCCGTCGGATAACAAAAAGGATTATCCGTTGAATAATAAAAATCCTCATCCGTCGGCTGTGAGCAAGCCTCTCAGTAAAGCCAAACTTGTTAAGCTGAATGAGAAGTATGGGTTTGTTTCTAAGAACTTTGTTTCAGGAGAATCGAGTCAGGTTAAGAAAGGGAAAAAAGCTAATGTTGGTCACATGATTGTCAAACAGTTAAGTGATAGACTTGAAAAGATTGAGGTAAAAACAGAGACTAAAAAGAAAAATAATAGAAATGGTAAAGTAGGGATTAACAAACACAATAACTACACACCTGATAACATGTTTACTAATAGCATGCCATTCCCTGTTAATAATAATATGCATGATAATTCTGTTGCAATGAATGGTTTCAAAGGCCAAACTCAAATGACCAAGGATGAATCTGATATCCCTAAATCAAATGAGATAAAGCCTAAGAAACTGAAAAAGAAAGCTAACAAGGCAGGACCCAAGGAAACTTGGGTACCAAAATCAACTTGATTTGATTTTGATGTGTGCAGGGAAACAGAAAGAATCTTTGGTACTTGGATAGTGGTTGTTCAAGACACATGACTGGTGATTCTACCCTTCTCACAGAGTTCAAGGAGAGAGCTGGCCCAAGTATTACTTTTGGAGATGACAGCAAGGGTTATACTGTGGGATATGGCTTGATTTCAAAGGACAATGTCATCATTGTGGAGGTTGCCTTAGTGGATGGTCTCAAACACAATTTGTTGAGTATCAACCAGCTTTGTGATAAAGGCAACTCAGTAACCTTCAACTTAGAAGCTTGCACTACTAGAAATAGTAGATACGACATCGGTCCTTAGACATCGGCATGTAATACACCCGATGTTAAAATGCAGTTTAACATCGGTTTTGTAAAAAGCGATGTTGAATACGCATATTGACACCGGTTTCACTTAGTAGCCGTTGTCTATCTTCAGAAATTAAAAAGGCCACAAATATGTTTTTAACTTTGACATCGGTTCATTTTGTTAACCGTTGTCTATGGCCTTTTAAAAAAAAATTACTTAACTCCCCCCCCCCCCCGCTTTTCAGTACACTTCCCCCTTTAATTTTAACAAAAAATTCACTTAACATATTTCCCCCCCCCCTTTTCCAAAAAACCTCCCGCGAGCCACTCATCTCTCCCCGACCCTCGCCTCTCTCGTCTCTCTCGTCTCTCCCCTCCTTCTCTCTTAGTCTTCTTACCTTTCTTCTCTCTTCTTACCTTAGTCTCTGTTAACCGTCTCTTCTCTCTTTTCTCCGAAACCCTAATTTTAGCCCCAATTCTAATTCAAGATTTGGAGCTTCAAATTAGAGCAAATTAAACTTGAAATTGAGCTAGTATCTAGAGGTTGGAGCTAGTATCTGGAGGTAGACAACATCTGGAGGTTGAAGCACTGAGGTTTTAGAACATTGGGGTTTCGGAACATTGAAAGCATCCGGAGGTATATTCTTCTTTACTTCTTTACTGTTTATCTCCCTCATTTTTATGTTTAATATCTTCTTTGTGCATGTAAATATTTTATGTTTATCTTCTTTTCTTCTTTACTGTTTATCTTCTTTGTGCATGTAAATGTTTTATATTTTTAGGGGTTTTATGTTTGTTTCTTTTTGGGGGGTTTATGTCTTGTTTTTGGGAATTTTATGTCGTGTTAAATATTTTAGGTACACTAATGTAATTCAATGTTTTAGGTACATTGATGTAAATGTAAATATTTCTGTTCTGTTTTTAATTATGTGTTTTCTGGGGGTTGTTCATACATATTAGTGTGTTTTGGGACAGGTCTCAGATATGAACACGTCTCTGCATTTCTTGTTTTGTATGATAGTCATTTCTCTGATATGAACAAGTCTCTGCATTCCTGATATGAACTATCTGTTACTTGTGTTGTATTATAGTAATTGTTTTGTATAATTATCCTTCTCACAGATACAAGTAATAGATAATTTTAATTTATTTATTTATGGGCTGAATTTGTTTCAATACTCAAGTTCTCACTGAGTTTTATTTATGTGAAGGAAATTTAACAATTGTCTGGGCTGTGAATGTTGGAATTATTGGTTTTTAATTATGTGATATTTTCAAATATCTTGGTTTAATTTGTTTTAATTATCTTGGTTTAATTTAGTCTAGTTTATAAATTTAGTCTAGTTTTGTAATTAATTGGGTATATGTATAGGATCTTAGAGTAATGAATTAGTATTATAAATTATTAGGATATCAAGGTATTTACTCCTTTCTAAGTTTATATAATTAATCCCTACAGTAACCAACACAAATTTGATATGCCTTTTATTAAATAATTATAAATAGGTATATGTTGGATTTTTAATATTTATAGTGGCTATCAGGTAGGGAAATTTGATGGATAAGACATGGATTTTGCAAGATAGGGTTTCTTTAGCATTTGAAATGGGGGTGGAAAATTTCTTGATATATGCTGAAGAAAATTCCGAAGATCATAACAAAATTCCCTGCCCTTGTGGACGATGCGCCAATTTTAAAAAATTCTCTATAAAAACAATCAGGGGTCATATCTATGACAATGGCTTTTATCTAGGTTATGTGCATTGGGTTTGGCACGGGGAGACTGCTTCTACGGGTCCTAAATCTTCAAGTGCTAGTTATCCACCTGAAGAGCAAGCTCCAGACCCACCTCCTGAGCAAGCCTCTGATGAAGCGTCAGAGCAAGATCAGGAGCATGTCGTTACTTCGGAAACTGTTGATGTTTGTGAAGCGGCATATAACTCGGGTCAATATGATAATGATTCATATCAGTTTAGGAGGTTCGTAGCCGATGCTGAGCAACCTCTATATGAGGGTAGTGACTGTACTAAGTTAGAGTCGATGTTGAAGTTGCATAACTGGAAATCTAGGTTTGGTATTACCGATAGTGCCTTCATTGACCTCCTTTCTTCTGTTGGGTCTCTACTTCCCAAAGATAATGTGTTACCTAGTAATGCATATGAAGCAAAAAAAACCCTCTCCAATTTAGGTCTAGAGTATATAAAGTTCCATTCATGTCCGAATGACTGTGTACTGTACAGGGGTGTACATACTGATGCAACCAAGTGTCCTAAGTGTCGACTTTCTCGGTGGAAGTTGACAAAGAAAGGTGAAGAGAGGGTTAATCTTCCAGCCAAAGTCATGTGGTAGTTTCCAATAATTCCTAGATTTAAACGTATGTTTAAATCTCCTTCCACCGCTGAACTAATGTGTTGGCATGCGCAACAGCGGACACAAGATGGTAAAATGCGACATCCAGCCGACTCTCCATCTTGGAAAAATATAGATAATAGGTGGCCATCCTTTGGTAGTGAACCGAGAAACCTTCGTTTGGCTTTATCGGTGGATGGTGTAAACCCGCACAATAATGGCCTATCTAATAGATATAGTTGCTGGCCAGTCATATTGGTGACTTACAATCTTCCTCCTTGGTTATGTATGAAAAGAAAATTTATGATGTTGTCGATATTAGTCCTTGGCCCGCATGAGCCTGGTAATAACATCGACATATACTTACAACCGATGATTGATGATTTAAAAAAGCTTTGGGAGGAATGGGAACCAAATGTGTATGACGCGTATAACAAATCATTTTTCACTTTAAAAGCAGTTTTAATGTGGACGATAAATGACTTCCCTGCTTACGGAAATTTATCTGGCTGCGTAAATAAGGGTTATAAGTGTTGTCCAGTTTGTGGAGATGACACCGTAGCTAAATATTTGACTCATAGTAGGAAAATGTGTAGGAAAATATGCTACCAAGGGCATTGTCGATATTTGCCTCTACATCATCCTTATAGAACGCAGAAGGCTGCTTTTAATGGACAACAAGAGTTTGGGCAGCCGCGTAGAACCCTATCCGGAGAAGAAGTGTTAGCAGAGCAAGAACAAATCAAATTTGAATTTGGGAAGAAAATGAAGAAGGCAAAGAAGGTTGAAAGTCCATGGAAGAAAAAGTCAGTATTTTTCGAGTTAGAATACTGGAAATTTCACCATGTTAGGCACTGTATTGATGTCATGCATGTCGAGAAGAATGTATATGATAGTCTGATTGGCACATTACTAAATATGCGCCATAAGACAAAGGATAGTGCGGCAGCCCGTCGTGATATGATGGAAATGGGCGTTAGATCTGATTTGGCTCCCCAAGTAGGAGTAAAGAAAACCTATTTGCCTCCTTCTCCCTTTACTTTGCCAAAGGCAGAAAAAAGGACTTTCTTGTCATCATTAATGTCGATGAAACTTCCATACGGACATGCATCGAACATAAAAAAATTGTGTTTCCATGCCTGATTTGAATATTTATGGGCTGAAATCACATGATTGCCACATCCTTCTCCAATAATTACTCCCGGTTGCAATACGCTCCGTTCTTCTGAAGCATGTTAGGGTCACAATTATTAGATTGTGTTTCTTTTTTAATGCTTTGTGCAACAAAGTAGTAGATGTGTCAAAACTGGATAAGCTGCAGTCAGATGTCATACTAACCTTGTGCGATCTAGAAAAGGTTTTCCATGCGTCATTTTTTGATGTAATGGTACATATAGTAGTCCACTTGGTCCAGGAAATACGCTTATGTGGACCAGTATTTTATAGGTGGATGTATGCGTTTGAACAGTTTAATGAAGTACTAAAGAGTTATGTTCGAAACCGTTATTATCCCGAAGGTTGTATGGCAGAGAGTTACCTTGGAGAAGAGTCCGTAGAATTCTGCACCGAGTTTCTTAGTCAGAATTACTCCACTGCCGGTCTTCCAAAGGACTAAATAATAAGATATCAGGTCCATTATCCGCTGTGATAATAAAATCAGTAGAAGAGAAGGAGCGAGATGAAGCACATCTACATGTCCTTCTAAACAATGCTGAAGTGTTTCCATATATTCTGTGAGTTTATGCAGTTTGTTGTTTTCAATTCCTCATTATCCAGTAATTAGTCTTGTAATGTGTCTTTAATATACAATTCCATATGCATTTTTCAAAATGCATAAGGAATATCTTGAAGAAATTCACCGAGGGAAAAGGAAAAGCTTACATTGGCTCATGAGAGAGCACAATCGGCTCTTTGCTGATTGGTTTCAAAACAAAGTCAGTGTTGTATTAGGTTCTTTGATCTATAGTGTAATGACGACTATTAACTATTTAGGATTTAAATTTCTTATCATATCTGTAGGTGAATGATGAACTAAGGGAGAACAACAAAGGTGTTTCAGATACGATAAGATGGCTCGCTGCCAAGCCATCATTTTCAGTACTAACTTATCAAGGTTATCTAGTGAATGGAGTGCGATATTTTACAAAGGAACAAGATGACATACGCGTTGTTCAAAACAGCGGGGTGTCTGTCATTGCTAAAGCGGTCCAGGTTTCTAGTGGCAAGGACTTGAACCCCGTAGAAAGTGATTTGACATTTTACGGTATCATACAAGAGATATGGGAACTAGACTACCATGCATTCAAAGCTCCCTTGTTCCTGTGTAAATGGGAAAGTAATGATAAAGGAATAAGGGTTGATGATCTTGGGTTCACACTTGTGGATTTTAGTCGACAAGGTCACAAAAAAGATAAATATATTTCTGTTGACCAAGTCAAGCAAGTGTTTTACCTTGAAGATCCCGTTGATGCTACCTGGTCTATTGTTCTGTCCTTCACAACTTGAGACTACCATGAATTGTATAATGAAGATGACTTAGAAGACACGATCATGGAACATCCCCCATTCTGCACTGAAATCCCCGCAACTGATGTCACTACTGATGATGTCGCTCATACTGCTAGACCTAATGTTGAGGGAATTTGGATTAAAAATACTGCTACTAAAACCCCTGCACCTAATGTCGTTACTGACTGATGATGTAGCTTTATGTAAAATATATATCTTAATGGGAATTTGGATGACTGAATGAACCATATATATTTGCCTTTAATTGTGTTATAATGTGTAAAATATATTGTTATTTTTTTTTTCTTTTGTTTTGCATTGTTATAATCATATAAGTAATTCATCCATAATTACTGATTGATGGCATTATTTTTTCTTTAATTATTTTGCATTATTTAATTGTACTTCTATAAAATGCTTTAGAGTTATTTCGGATGTGATTAATTACTGATTGCAGTTTAGGTAAATTATTGTTCTTGTATAGTTGTATTCGTACTTGCTGATTTTATAATTTATTATTTATGTTTGACTGTAATTAATGACGGACTGAAAATATATTATTCAACTGATGGCTTTATTATTCAATTTAATGCAGACTAAGGGAGCAAAATGGTAAAGAAGCAAAAAGCCAAGAAAGTAATTTTCGAAGAAAATAACGGGAAGAATAACTCTGAAAAGGTTGAGGATGAGATGGTTCCTGATGTCAAAACTTCAGAGACTTGTAATGATAAGTTGGTTCAAGTCCCTCCATAATATCAAACTCAAAGTAGTGGTGAAGAAACGATGACCACTTCTAAATCTGCAAAAAAAAGGCTAGGAGGTGCGCGTGGTGTTTCAGCTCTTCACAAAGTAGTGGTGAAGAAAGCTCGGGGAAAGAAATTTAAAGTTAGATACAATGAATTTGGAGTTCCCATCGGAAATACCAGGCCTACTTTACAGTCTTACATAGGAATGCTCGCAAGGACAATGATTCCAATCAACACTGAAAACTGGCCAAAAGTGGATTGTGATCTAAAAGCAAAATTATGGGATGATGTCCAGGTAAATTATATCCCTTGTTGACTTCTTCATTTTATTTAAATTGTGACTGTAAATTATGTGGCTAGTTTATATTATGTGGCCCTTTAGGACACATTCAAAATTGCCCCAGAAAGTGAGAAGCTTGTGCTACAATCGGCAGGTGAAAAATGGAGGCAGTTTAAAGCTGATTTAACTGTAAAATATGTGATGCCATTTATTGGAAAAAAGAAGAAATTGATGAAGCCTCCGAAGAAGTATGCGTTTGTTGGTAAAGAACCTTGGAAGAAATTTGTTGCAGAGAGGACGAGCCCCAAATGGCTGGTATGAATATATTCTACTAATAAAATATACAGGATTACCATTTTACTTACTAAATGATTAAATAGATTTTGGTTAAATAATATTTATTAATTTTTACTAATTTATTTTGGTGCAGGAACAACGTAAGTTACAGAGCAATAGAGTGGGTAAACGGAAATATCATCACCACTTGTCAAGGAAGGGGTATATTGGTTTGCGAGAAGAATAAGTAAGAACCATATCTATTTGGCTTTGCAATTCTAATTTTTAAGGGAGTATAAACATTTTCTCTTTTTTAACAGATAAAGAAAGGGAACTTAAAGTGGAAAGAGAAACCTGATCGTGCAATTTTTTGGTGGAAGGCTAGGATGCCAAAGAATCCTGATGAGCTTACTGAAGAGCAAGCGGAAATAAATACGAGAATTGTAAGTGATATTTTTAATACTGCATTCCCTTCAAAGATAATTGTGTCATAAATAATGCACTAATTATTTGCATTTATTTTACAGGCTGAGTTACTTGAAATGAAGGAGAAGGGTGAATTTGTTCCACATGGAACAGAAGATGTGTTGACTACGGCACTTCAGACTCCTGAGCACGCAAGAAGGGTTTGAGGGGTTGGCGGCTTTGTCACTCCAACAACATTCTTCAATTTGCCGAAAGCGAAAAAGACTAAAATTACCAAGGCAAAGTTGTTGGATCAATTGGAAAGAAATCAGCGGGAGATGGCTGAACTTAAGGCCTTGGTTAATGCTTCGAATGGTCACTCTCCTATGTTCTCTGACAAATCAAGTTATCAAGTACCTGTTAATAAAGAGGGAGCTGCTGATAAGCGGAATGTTAGAGTTGCTGTTAAGCCGCTGAGTGCCAAACAGTTGTTGGTAAATGATGAAGACTTTGTTGGTTTTGACCCCTCTCCTCTGAGCGGAAAGAAGGTAAAATATTATTAAGATCTACTAGATATATGCCTACAGACTTGGGATTTATGCAATAAAATTAAATTGATCCCTCACTATAATGTAGGGTCCACAGTCATGTGAGCTTGCACTGGATTGTATAGAGAACAAGGTTGCTTTTGGAACAGTTTTTGATGATCATGAAGAGATGAATGTTTCAGTACATGGAGTGCCTCTAAAGCCCGGACATGTTCGTGTGTCGGTTGACGGACACATCCAGCCAGAGGCGTCGGTTCCAGTGCCCATACCTGGTGAAATTGAGGTTGTACGCCAAGCAGTTGGCTCTCACGTAGCATGGCCTCGTGAATTGATCATCTACCCAACTGTGGCGGTAAGTTATATAAAAATTATGTCAATATACTCTGAATTGATTGTTGCATTCTATAGTAGTTATGTCAATAATAACCGATTATTCTTATTTTATTTAATTCTGTGTAAAAAAAGAAAAAGGAAGTGTTGCAGGGGCAGTCTAAGCGGAAAGATGAGTTGCAGAAACTTCAAGATGATTATAGCAAAATGAAGCTAAACAAGAATGTGCCAAAGCAGTACAAGGTGTTATACAAACATGCTGCAGTCTTCATGAAAGCCACTGGGGAGTCAATACCGATTCCGTGTGATTCGGACGTGTTTGGGACTGAGAAAACAATTTATATATTGCATGAAAATGTGAAAGCATTGTTAGAGTTCGATATGATTGGACAAGCTGCAATATCTGCTTATATGGCGTAAGTTAATTTTTTATCGTTACATATTCAATATTCATGTTTTATACGGATATTATAAGTAATGTAATTCACTCCCTGGTAGGCTCTTGCAAAGACTGATTAAGATTGAGAGGAAGAATGATGATGTGGTCTTATATGGATTTTTCGATCCAGGAGCTACATTTACGTTGAACAAATCTTTTCATTCTTATTTTGTTAATCGGTTGGAAGAGAGTAGTCCCTATCGCATGTACTTCATGCCACATAATCATAAGTAAGTATTTTTAATTTAGACATGCTTTTACAAATTAATATATTTAGGTAGTTTTTTTAAAATTTCTGACTTGTGTTTTTTTTTCTTTTTTATAAACATAGTTGCCACTGGATTTTGGTTGTAATTTGGGATGGCGACATTTATATTCTGAACCCTCTGCCACATCCAACACATTTTGACGAGCTGGAAAAATCATTAACAGAGTAATATATTTCTGTTTACTATATATAAATATATATAGTAAATATTCTCCCTTTTGAAAAATAATCATGTATATTATTGTTGTTCTGCAATGTAGAGCGATGAAATCCTACAATGCTCAAACTGGAAGGGGAAATAAAGCTCCTCAGATAAAGAATCTTCTTGTAAGTTTTTTGTATTTTTTATCACTTTGTAATTTTAATTAATTTCTGGAGCTAATTCAGATTTTATATTGTAACAGGGATCTCCCAAACAACCAGGAGGGGTTGAATGTGGCTATGTTATAATGCGATACATGAAAGATATCATTGCTGATAAGGAGCTATCTTTTACTACCAAGGTATATATGCAAATCATTTCCGATAGATGGCATGTAGAATTTTTTTGTGTAGTTTTTCAGAATAGATAAATATGAGTGCCATTTTTATTATCAGTTTTTATTATTAGTGATTTCCAGATGGATCTTGTTTTTATTATTAGTAATGTAGATAACTATTAGTGATAAGGAACTATCTGGTATAGTTTTGGATTAACGAAGAAAATTACAGTTAAATATAGAAAAGGTCCTCTTCTGGTTAAATTATAAATAGTTGGTTCTGTTTATATTTAATTATACATATGGCAATTCTGGTTAATAATATTCTGGTTGCTAATTTTTACTTGTGTTTTATAGTGGGCAGCCAAAACTCAAAAGTCCTACACAAGGCAGGAGCTGGATGAGGTACGGATGGAGGTGCTTGAATTTATCCAAGACAAGATGTAAAAATGCTAAGTATCTATATATATAGCTTTCCTCTGAACTATGTGAATTGATGATGTGTTTGCTAGTGGTTGGTGGTTAATTAACGGATGTTTGGTGACAATTACATCCATCTTTTTGATTTATGTTTGGAATTGTCGAAATTTGACAAGTGGTACATATTAACTAGTCAAATATGTTTAGAATGTTGGATGTAATAACTTTGGAATTTAGGTTTTATTGTTTTTAGTTGGGATGTTTATTTTAGACTTGGAAAGTAATGTCCGAATTGAGCTCTTGTTGGATTGAATGTTAGTAAATTTGGTATCAATGTATACCTCTATGTTTTTACAAATTTGGTTGGATGTATTGCATATTGTTGGTATTTTTCTGGTTGAAAATGCAATTGGTTCCCTGGGCTATTAATAGTACCAAGATGGCATATGCAATTTACAGTACATTAACATCAGAATGGTAATTTAAAACCGATGTAAAAATGAACAAAAGACATCAGGTGAAACAATATTAAAAGAAAAAGAACTACAAAAACCAATGTTAAATAGTCATTTGACATCGGTTCTGTAAAAAAATCAATGTATTTTAAGCCAAATAACATCGAATTTTCAATAGCCGATGTCTTAAATTTTACAATATTAAAGATTAAACACCGGTTAGAAAAAAACACTGATGTTAAACAAAAGGATTTAACATCACCAAATGAACGAAACCGATGTCTAACCCAGTATTTTACATCGGTTGATAAAAGTACCCGATGTCTGATGGACCATTTCACATCGGTCAGACAACATAACCGATGTCTGATCTAGACTTTCACATCGGTTTGTTTGAAAGATTTTAAAAAAAATGTCTTTTAGAGCTTGTAGGTTTCATGTTTTAATGGATAATTACCCCATAATATACTCATATTCACCTAGAAATACTGTAATATAAGCTGAAATTTGTTGCATAGACATCAGAATTATTCTTAAAACCGATGTATAGCACTGTAATAGACATCGGCTGTGAACCGATGTCAAAGGCTGATGACATTTAACATCACACGTGAAGACATCGGTTCAGTTTTTTTAACATCGATTCAGAACTGATGTCTGATCCCATATTTCTAGTAGTGTTGTGTTGTGACTAACAATAGAATCAACAAAGTGGTTCTCACTGGTGTGAGAAAAGGAAATGTGTACCTAGCTGACTTCAACTCATCTAATGCTGAATTTGTTACTTGTCTTCTCAGTAAAGCAAGTCAGGATGAAAGTTGGCTATGGCACAAGAAGCTATCCCATTTAAACTTTAAGACCATGAATGAGCTAGTAAAAAAAGAACTGGTTAAAGGCATTCCACTAGTGGAGTTTTCTAAGGATGGACTGTGTGATGCCTGCCAAAAAGGGAAGCAGATTAAAGCATCATCAGGAAGAAACTTGATTCAACAATTGAAGAACCTTTGTAATTGCTACACATGGATTTGTTTGGACCAGTCAATGTGTTGTCCATTTCAAGGAAAAGATTTTGCCTAGTAATTGTAGATGATTTCTCAAAGTTCTCTTGGACATATTTCCTAAAGTCTAAAGATGAGGCTAGTGAAATCATCATCAATCACATAAGGCAAGTCAATAATCATCCTGATTTCAAGGTTAGAAGAATCAGGAGTGACAATGGAACTGAGTTCAAAAATTCTGTCATGAGAGCATTTTGTGAGGAAAATAGGATTCTGCATAAATTTTCAGCAGCAAGAACTCCAAGACAGAATGAAGTAGTGGAAAGGAAGAACAGATCACTTATTGAAGCTGCAAGGACAATGCTTGAAGAATCTAAACTGCCAACCTATTTCTGGGCTGGAGCTGTAAATACTGCATGCTACACTCAGAATATTTCTCTGGTTAATCAAGCAAGATGCATGACTCCCTATCAATTGTTCAAGAACAAGAAACCAACTCTAAATTTTCTTCATGTCTTTGGCTGCAAATGCTATATTCTGAGAAATCAAACTGATCAAAATGGGAAGTTTGATGCTAAAGCAGATGAAGGAATTTTTGTTAGATATGTTGTTGGTAAAGCATATAGGCTCTACTATCTAAGAACCAACATTGTTGTGGAATTAATACATATTGTGTTTGATGATAAAAAGATTGAAGGACTGAAGGAAGGAGATTACATTGAGAGCCTCAAATTCGACAATGTGGAGATGGTTAGTGATGATAGTGATGACGAAAGTGATCAAGAAACAGTGTTTAAGGATAATGCAGACAAATCTACTACCAATGAAGCACAAAACTCAACATCTGTCGAGTTGCACAATGCTTCATCCGTCGGGAGGCAATCTGCGTTATCCGTCGGGAGACAACCAGCTTCATCCGTCGGTACTCAAAATTCACCATCCGTCGGGTTATCAAAAGGAGCAGGAAGTCAAGATAGATCACCTATGGAAAGTTCCCCTTTCTCATATCAAAGATCCACAAACTCAGGAGGAGTTTCTAACAATCAAAACTCAATCACACATCAAGACAACAATGAGGTTTCCTCATCTAGAGCTAAATTACCTCAACAAAGAAAATGGATAAAAGATCACCCCTTTGAGCTCATTATTGGTGATGTTTCTTCTAGAGTTCAAACAAGGAGAGCAAATCAAGAAGAATGTCTATACAGTAGCTTTCTTTCCAAGGAAGAGCCAAAGAAGGTAGAAGAAGCTTTGTTGGATCCTGATTGGATTTTAGCTATGCAGGAGGAGCTAAACCAATTTGAAAGGAACAATGTATGGAAGCTGGTGTCCAAGCCTAAAGGAAAGAATTCAATAGACACCAAGTGGGTATTCAGAAACAAGATGGATGAAAATGACATAGTTGTCAGGAACAAAGCTAGATTGGTTGCTAAAGGCTACTGTCAACAAGAAGGAATAGATTTTGATGAAACACTTACTCCTGTTGCAAGACTTGAAGCCATCAGAATCTTCTTAGCCTATGCAGCCCATGCCAATTTCAAGGTCTATCAAATGGATGTCAAAAGTGCCTTTCTGAATGGAGATTTGGAGGAAGAAGTCTATGTCAGTCAACCTCCTGGTTTTGAAGATCCAAATTTTCCAGATCATGTCTATTATCTTTTGAAAGCACTTTATGGACTGAAGCAAGCACCTAGAGCCTGATATGACATTTTATCAAAGTTCCTTTTGGAAAATCATTTCACAAGAGGTACTGTAGATAAAACTTTATTTTTCAAAAATGTTAATGGCTCTAGTATACTTGTTCAAATTTATGTAGATGATATTATTTTTGGCTCTACAGATGAGAAACTTTGCAAAAAGTTTGCCAAACTGATGCAAAGTAAGTATGAAATGAGTATGATGGGAGAACTAACTTACTTTCTTGGTTTACAAGTTAAGCAAGTTAGTGATGGAATATTCATTAGTCAAACTAAATACATTTTTGATCTTTTAAAGAAGTTTGATCTAGTGGATTGCACATCTGCAAAAACTCCCATGACCACTGCAACTAAGCTTGAATTAAACACTATTAAAAAGTCTGTGGATATTTCAAGTTATAGAGGCATGGTTGGCTCACTTCTGTACTTAACAGCTAGTAGGCCAGATATAATGTTTGCTACATGTTTATGTGCTAGATTTCAGGCTGATCCTAGAGAATCTCACTTAATAGCTATTAAGAGAATTTTCAGATATCTCAAGGGAACACCAAAACTTGGCATTTGGTACCCTAGAGATTCTGGTTTTGATCTAACTGGTTATTCAGATGCAGATTATGCAGGTTGTAGAATTGATAGAAAAAGTACAACAGGAACCTGTCAATTTCTAGGAAAAAAGCTTGTGTCCTGGTTCAGTAAAAAGCAAAATTCAGTTTCTACTTCTACAGCTGAAGCTGAATATATTGCTGCTGGTAGTTGCTGTGCACATATATTATGGATGAAAATCAATTGCTAGACTATGGTTTGCAAGTTGAGAGGATTCCTATTTTCTGTGATAACACAAGTGCAATTGCCATCACTGAAAATCCAGTACAACATTAAAGGACAAAGCATATAGATATCAAGTACCATTTCCTAAGGGAACATGTAATGAATGGTACTGTAGAATTACATTTTGTTCCAAGTGAAAAGCAGCTTGCAGATATCTTTACCAAGCCACTGGATGAATCCACCTTTTCAAGGTTGGTAAGTGAGTTAGGTATGCTTAATTACTCTTAAATCTATATGAGTTAATTTGCAAGTTGAAATGCAACCAAAAATTTAATTGATTTTTCAGTCATAGATGAAATTTTGGCTAAATCAAAATTTACATCTCGACGGATAATCTTTATCCATCGAGTTTGATCATCCGTCGGTATATTATTTGCTAATAAAAATCAATTATTTTTCTGGAATATTTTATGTCTCGACGGATAACAGTTTATCCTCATCCGTCGAATTGTCTTAATCTCAGCCGTTAATTCCCTGTACATTATCCATCGAGTATACTTACAGTTTGTAAGCATAACACGGATAATGGGTGGAATTTTTACAGTTTATTTTTAAACGGCTATTTTAGGCAATTTCTATTGGTTACTTTATTTTACTTTATTATTTTTATCAGTTATTTTTGAGATAGTATAAAAGCTTATTTCATTTCAATTGCTTTTCTTTTATCATTCTCAATTCAACTGCTCTAATTTCATTCTCTCTCAAAGCACTTACTCTCTTTCTCTAGCTCTTATTCTCTAACAATGGCACCTGTTGTAAAGATTATGTCTCAAACTGGGTTCATTTATGAGAAGAACAATTTCACTACACTAGTGAACAAGGGTATTCAGCATTCTGGTGATTATCACAAGATGATGGACTTTGTGAAGAATTGCAAGCTCAATTACGCCATGCTGGAATCACCCACAATCTTCTGTGAAGTTGTTGAAGAGATGTGGACCACTGCTACCTAAAACTCTACAGATAAGACCATCACACTCACCATTAAAGGTAAAAAATTATGTATCAATAGTGATGTGATAAAAGCATGTTTCAAAATTCCTGATGACAATGTGACCTCACTACACACTGACACTGATATAATCAATATGCTTAATTCCATGAACTATGCACTTCCTACTTCTAAACTGAGTGACATTAGGAGAATGGGTCTTAGGAAAGAATGGAGTTTCATGTGTGAAGTAGTTACAAAGGTTTTCTCAGGAAAGATCAGTAATTTTGATTCAGTGAATATTTCCATGCTTAACATGCTCTACATGCTAGTTACAAATAAGTATTTTAATTTTAGTGACCTTGTCTTGTTTGAGTTAGGTTTTAAATTAGGAGAGTTAAATAAAAGAGGTAAAAATGTGTATTATGCTAGATTTCTTATAATGTTAGCTAACCACCTTTGTGAAGAGATTGTGCTTGAGAACCCTAACAACAAATTAGATTGTTGGGTTCAAGAGAGAAGACTCATTGCAGATTTGAACAGGGCCAATCATCACAAGGATGTGCCAATGTTCTACTTTCCTGTAATGCAAGCACCTAAGGTAAGTGAGGTAAGTTCACCTATCCCTACAACTATTCCAACCTCAACAATTTCTTTGAGTTTAAGTGTGGTCGTGGAAACTGTGTCAATGACCAAATAGTTGCCTACCCAAGCTACCAAACCTACAATTATTTCAAAATCCAAATCAAAGAAAGCCCCCTCTGGTATCTCCCAAAAGATGCCAGTTGAAAAATCCACTAAAGCCAAAGAGGGGAGTGTGAAGGAGGGTGTTAGGTGAGGGAAGGGGTGAACATAAAAAAACCCCAAGAATAAGGTTGGAGAGTTGAGTGAATCCCAGCCTAGCGACACTACAGTTTCCCAACAAACTGCAGTGCTTAAAAAGGACAAAAGCTCATTTCTAGCTACATCCTCCCAAAAGGATGTAGCTATTGAACAAAGCTCTCAACCAAGAGCACAGGCTAAGAGGGTTAGGGACACAAGCTCACCCCAAACTTATGCCATAAAGAAGAAATCAAAAACCATTGGGGATGCACAGGGTACACACACAGTGCAAACTGGCGCAACAGACACAGTCACTGCACCTTCACAAGTTCAGTTTGATTTGGCTCCCAGAAAAGTGAAGTCACAGCCAAAATCTCTAGTTATAGAAGCACCTCAAACACCCAACTCACCAACAAATTCTCTGGATATGGATATGATAAACACATCAATTCCTGATTCCCCTTCTTTAACTCTGTTGAGGAAGCCAAAATCTAGTGTAAGTGAGCATCATCTTTTAGATGATTTGTTGGCTCACTTGCCAATTCTTTCAGGAACTGTTGTATCATATGTGCCCAAAATAATTTCAATCAGCACAGAGTCAATAATAGTTTATATATCCAGCTCATTCATTTCTACTCTCTCAACGGATGTTGCTCATCCGTCGAGCAGTGATTGTATCCCGACGGATAAGCTTGACAGCAGTTATCCGTCGGATAGCAAAACCACTCACTCGATGGATATCACTCATCCGTCGAGTATCTCTGCACAGCTTCAAACTTCATTTATTTCAAGTGCAGAAGATTTAGTGGTTGTACAGTCACTCTTAGGATTGAGAGAGAAGAGTGTTTTGAGTGAAAGTCTGGGTTGCTCCCAGGAAAAAGGAGAGGAAATGAGTGAAACTCTGCAATCCATTTCTTCAGGATTGTCAAAAGAGAGTGAGAGGAGTCCCACCTTAGTAGGTTAAGCTGAGGGTGTGAGGATGGGGAGCCAGGGTGAGACCCTGATGCAACAAAAGAGAGAAAACGAGAGAAATGCAGGTACTGGAGCAATAAGGATGAATGTCATTGCTAGTGAGTCAATGAATGTCCAGGATGCAGACAGGGTAGGACTATCTCAGCATCCTAAAGCTGTTATAGATTCCACTTCCCTTGATGATGAGGCATTTACTCACCCTGTTCCAGCTTATCAACTTCTAGCTGAACAGGGCAATGACAATACAGAAAGGATGCTGAATTTGGTGCATACCACTCAGTCTATGATGAAAGCTAAGGATGCCATCACAGCTTTGCCTTCTACAGTTGGTGATGTGGACTATGAGACTTGTGGTTCAGCTGATTTCTTTAGAGATGGGAGTGGGGATAGTGAATATGAAGCAATGGACATAGGGGAGAAGTAGGCTCAAGTTCAAGATCAGGTATGCCATCATGGGCCTTCTCAAAGCACTATGATGAGCATTACTTCAAGACAACCCTGATCCAATTAATCAATCAGACTAATACTGCTCTTCAAACCACTACCAATGCCAGTACCAAGAAGCTCCTTCAGGCACATCTAGCCTCCCTGCAACTTCAACAAATCCAGGGCTTCCAGCATGCTAGAGATGTAAACACCATGAAGGGTGATATTGAGGAGATGAAGAAGGCTCTTTCAGACAGGATAGATTCCAAACTTCCAGAAGCCACAATGCTTGACATCAAGAGGCAATTAAGGAAAACTTCTGATCTGTCAACCAAGATAGATGCCTTCGACACAATAATGTCAGCCATGGAAGCATCTTTAACTGCCATTCATTTTCATCAAGCCCAACAGACAGATCTACTTCACAAACTAGTGGCTGCTCAAACCCCCTCATCTACTCAACTTGATGATAACAAAAAGGGGGAGAAAGGACCAAGTGAGGGGGAGAGGCTTCAAATTCAAATCAGCAAAGTAATTGTGCCTTCAATTACTATCTCAAAGCCATCAGTTACTGATAGTATAAATCTGATCAATGCAGCAACAGCCAACATAAGAGCAGATGATAAGGAGAAGTTGAGTTTAGTCAACTGGGAGAAGATTGATGAGGAAATACAGAAGAAGTTTGAACTTGTCAAGGAGCCAGTTAAATCATCCATTCATCACTTTCAAGTCAAGCAAATTAGTATGAATGAGATGAGCATGAACTATCTGGAAAGAGGACAGCCTTCCTTTATCAAATCTCCAAAGGCTGAAATAATTATAAAACCAAGGGTAAAGTATTCAAAATCATCATTGAAGAACCCTTTGGATACTGTGTATGAGACACCTAAGCCTGATGAGAAGAAACTTCTGTCAAGATCAATTATTTTCAACAAAGATCCAGCTGATTCAGCTTCAAAAAGAAGAATTGCTAAAATTTTCAGGAATGGGAAATAAATTTGTGTGATGGCTGGACATCCTCAATTTGCTCAAGCAAAGAGAGAAGAAAAGGCTAGATTGAAGCAAGAAAAGAAGAAAGATGCTCTGGATGCTAAAAATAATAAACAGAAGAAGGAACAAATTACTATCTTAGCCAAGCTACATGCTGTAAATTTATCACAACAAATTCCTGTTCAGCCATCTGAAATTACTGAATCAAAGAAGCAAGTTGAACAACAGAAGAAATCTCCAAGAATCAAGGTATTGGCTAAAAGAACTAAAAGGAAACTGGATATTGCTGACAAGGAATTGGAAGATCAATTTCCTAAGGAATTCACAACATCTACAACTCAAGCATCAAAGCCCTCTGTGGTTTTTGAAGATATCAGGGTGGTGGATCCTTACAGGAATATTCATGGTGAACCTATTGTGCCCAAGGATGAGCCAATAGAATGGGAGAACATACCAATTCCTGACTTCAATCTACCAATCCTTAGCAAGCCAAGAAGAACAAAGTCAATAGTTGTCAAGAAAGTGAAGCTGTCACCTCTCAAATCCAAATCTCTAGTCAAAGCTCAATCTAAAGTCAGTAAGGGAGATTACATGTACTTGTGTGACATCAAAGAATTTTCTGATCTAAACCTCTATCTAGATGAACTAGATGAAGTGAGAGAATTGATGCATACAGAAACCTACCTGAAAGGTTAGTGTTCAAGTACAAAGGAGGTAAGGAGATTCAGTGGCCACTTCACAGGATCCTTCAAGAAAGTTAAGCTGTACTGATTAAAGTTTATTCATCCTTCAAGAAGAACTTTGGGTTCAAAATTACTGCAAGAAGATTGGTACTGAAGAAGATTGAAAAGATAAGGAGTGTTAGAGCTAAAGATGCACTCCCAAAGACTCTAATCATCCCTTACACAGGGAGAAGAGTGCATCTAAGGCCCTATTGGCTGATGGAGTTCATGGATGACAAAGGTGTGAGAAGATTCTTCAGATTAGAAGACCAATTAAGCATCTCTAGCAATGAGACTCTTTTGGAAATGCAAGGAAAGCTAAATCTCTCAAAATCTGATGAACTGGAATTCCACAGGCAGCTCCAAAATCAGATTGAAGAAAACAACAGAAAGCTTAGAAAGAGATCCAGACCTTCAAGGAACTAGATAAATCTGCTCAGGCTAGAGGAGCATCTTGAAAATGACTGTGAGCAAAAACTTTGTACATTTTGTTAATTGAAGCACTTTTCAGTAATATCTACTTTCTTTTAAAGTTATATTTTTAGGGTGTTTTGTTATCATCAAGTATCTCTTAATTTATGGCTACAATTCCAGTAGACATAAATTGGGGGAGATTGTTGTGTATATATTTTATGTACTTGATGATTTCATGAACAAAACACCTTGATAGATTTTACTTAGTGAAATTATGTAGCACTCGACGGATAAGATTTATAGTCCCGACGGATGACTCATTATAGTCCCGACGGATGATGATTTATTATCCATCGAGTGAGTAGCTTATGTAACAATAAGTCTGTAGCACATTTCTGCATACACCATTGTAAATATTCTGTAAATAGTATTCAAGTCATATTGACTTTAACTAGATATGTAGAATAGGTTGATTAATTGTACATAGATGATGTCTTGTAATTCTGCATAAATGAAATGAAGTCAAGTGCCAGATTGCTACCCGACGGATAAACTACAATGAAGTCGACGGCTGATCAATTAGACAACCCGACGGATGATCAATAACTCGGCGGATGATCATGAACCCGACGGATAAAGAATTCAAACATCTGTTGAGAGGGACAACACAGTCGCATGCGTCGAGTGGATGCAAATGGAATGTGGTAGCCTATTCAACTGGGTTTTCGAGAACAAAGAAGCATTGCCATTTCCATGCTATTATGAAGATATTCAAAGATGTTGGAATAGAGTAATGAAGTAGCATTATAATAGACTATATAGTTTTTGTTTTATTATACTGTCTCATTACTTTGTAATCATGGTGATATATAAACCAAGAAGCAGCAACTAAGAAACTATCGATCTAGGCAACATAGCAGAGAAACATTTATAAGCAGAATTCTTAGTATTTCTCTGTAGCCTTAGTTGTTCAATTATTGTAAGCAGCTATGAGCATTTTGCACACAGGGTTCTCTCGATATATATTTTATATCTCTGGTGGAATCATTCAAATCCACTAGAAAGTTTTTAAAGACTCTTATTTTTAATTACTTGTGATTTGATTCATTTAAGTTTTTATTCCGTATTGTGCTAATCAATTCACTTATATATATATATATATTTGAGTTAGAACATTTTTATTTCAAGAAAAAGTTTCAAGAATTCCATTCAACCCCCCTTCTGTAATTCTTGTTATATTGTTAAGGGACTAACAGATAGGCACATCGAAATCTCCAGTTTGTTCTATAGAGAAGTGGCATCTCAATAATTATAATGACTTATCGAGATCTTTGAGTTCTCTATAGGTATATTTGACTTGTCGAGGTCTCTTGATCTTTGCATGTTGAATAAATTGTCGATATGTCTGAGATCTCTAAATTTAGAATTGACTTGTCGATATCTCTGAGATCTTTATATACATTTTGACGTGTCAATATTTCTGAGATCTGTAATGAGAAATTGACTTTTCAATATCACAAATCTTCACATCTTCATTTTGGCTTGTCGATATCTCCGAGTTCTCTACATGCAGAAATGACTTATCGATATCTCCAATATTCACATCCTCATTTGACTTGTCGATATCTCTAAGACTTCTCTATAAGCCATTATGGACTTCTCGATAAGTGATTCTGGACTTTTCGAATGATTTCTCTATATTGCTTGATCTGTGACTTGTCAATATCTTGACTTAGAACATTTTTCATAAAATAATTTATTTAACTCCAAGCTTCTTCACTTTTCTCTGAGGCATGATTATGGATTGATCTTCTTCCAGAGTTTATTCATTAGCTTGAATTTGTTTACAGAAAAATACTCCAGTCTAATCTTCTAACTTTTTTACAGACTCAAGTAATACAATACAAAATACAAAGTTGATTATCAAATAACTAAGTCTTAGGGTTGTCAATGTGACTTAGTCTTGTTATTATACATGCATGTCTTGCACAACAAACTCCCCCAATTTGTGAGAAGATTGCTTATCACAAATTCATGGCTGATAACAAGACTAACCCTTAGTTAAAAATAATTACATAAAAACTGACAAATTGACAAATACAACTTTTATACATTAGATGATTACATTTATTCAATAATTACAGCCATCAAATGAATTTCTCATAGCCTGGTTATTTTCTAATGAGATCGTTTTTATTTACAAGCACTTGGAGTTCCTCTATTATTTCAGTCCCTCTTAGAGCCTCTACAAGCTTGAGCCAATCATCCAATGATTCACCATTTAAGTAACCAACTCTGAATCTTGAGAATCTGCCAACTTGAATGTTCAGGAAATATCCATCTTTTGATATTATACTGAACCCCTTTGCCTTGAGATCATTTGATCTCTACTCAAACATCTCTATCTCTTTTATATATTTTTTGTAACTTTCCTCCTTTTTAGCCTTCAATCTTGCATGTCTTTTATTCATTTCCCTTAACCTTTCAGACATCACAGCCTTCTACATTTTTATACTTGTGTCCTTATCCTTCATTAATATGATCACCCTCTTTAGTTCTGTAGTTGAAAATGTTTCCATTACTGTCCTGCTAAGCAAAATGAAGGATCCATCCATGTAGTAGATTCTGACTTCTGCTAAAGATACAACACAAATTTTGATAATTTCTTCATATAGTTGTTGGAAAAAGTCATCATCTTTGATGCACATGTTTAGGGGCAGAAAGTCAGTTTGATTGAAACAGTTCCAGATGACCCTATCACCAACTTGTATTTTCCTTGGTTTTCTTCCAACAGTTTTGAAGTGAGTTATGGTTGGAGGCTTGAATGAAGGTAGGTTTGTGATTTTCTTTAATGTGACATGGCTTGATCTAATTGGTATCTTGAGTAGGGTGTTTGCAGTTGTTTTATACAAGTATTTTGGCTTTTGAGGTAGGTTTGGTTATGATAGTGTTTGGCTAGGCTTGGTGGTTTAAGTTTGTGAGACTTGGATTTGTTGAACATGTTTCTTGGTTCCTTCTTCTTCTTCTCCCATTCTCCTCCTTCCGCTATCATCTTCTCTCTTCCTTTTATCCTTCTTCTTCTTATCCACCTTATTGTCAGTTGCCTTAGTAGATTGACTTGGATTTGAGCCAAAAGGTTTTTGCTCATCATTCTTATACTCATCATCATCATCCAAGTCATCTTTGGTGTTGAATTGAGTAGTTGGTAACATGGTTTCAGCATTCTAAAGATATCTTCCCAACATCGTGATCATCTCCTCATCTTCAACTGTCTTGTTCTTCTTGGTCTTTAGATCAGTTTCCAATATCATAATCAATATTAGATTTCCCCTCATACAATTTTTGGGGTCTGTAAAGTATTTGCACTTTTTGGTTTGTGGACATATGTAAGCCACCCCTTTGCTTGGTTGGAGATAGGCTTCAGGAAAAGCAGTTATCTGAGCATCTTGAGTTCATTGAGCAATTGGGTGTCCTCTGGAATGACTGGATTAACTCTATCAATTATTACATCCAGCTCAGATGCTCTCATGGTTTGAAGATTTGGGAGAGCCACCTGTAGACACCTGTCCAAACCATAGTCATTGACATTGGCAACTATTCTTTTCTCCAAAAAGTTTCCAATCTTTACTATCACCACTCTTAGAAAATTGATTTTATTGGCCAAATCTCTCTTGTAAGTGATGTAGTTGTTGTGAAGAGAAACTCTTAGAACTGTTAATAGCTCATTGAACTCCTTGTCTTGACAGGGTCCTTCTGCAGCTTTTTGAAGTCTGTCTTTTCCAACATCATGGAAGATTTTTACTTGTGTAGAGCTTTGAACATAGTGAGTAGTAGATTTTCCAGCTTCCTTTGATTGTAGACCAGCTTCTTTGGATTGTTGAATTCTAGCTTTTATCTCCCCCTTAGTCTTGGTAGTAGGCAGGAGTAGAGGAGTTGGAATTTCTGGCCTAACAGCTTCAGGAAAGGCTGGGAATGGAACATTCAAGGCCCCTATAATTGCTCTCAAAGAAACAAAATTCTGTATTTGTAGATATTTATGGGAGTCTACTAGGATAGAGGAGCACCAAATGTGGCTTGAACAGATTCCCTGATGTCTTCCATCAATAATGTTGAGGGTTCATATCTAGCTTGATGTAGTTGATCCAACTTGACTTTTCTGTCATTGTTGTTTGTGATTTGATTTTGGACAACTTCATGAAGAGTTGGAAATGATTGCTTTAGGTTCTTAATACTCTGCTCCATACTAGTCACATCAAACCTTGCCATTTGCTCAGCAAATTTGTTGAACTTATTTTTTATTTCTACCTGAGTGGCACAAGGTCATCCAATTTGTCCTTCACCAATCTCCTGATTATGTCTTGATGACTATTTAGAGTATGTTGTAGTGTTTTACCAATAAGGTAAAAAGCCTTGAGCTGTGCCTTGTAGACTTCTATAATAACATCATAAACTTCCTGTGGACTGAGAGTCTTGGCATTGCTTCCTAAGATAGTGACACACTCTTCTCTAAACCTAGCCAAAACCTCATCCATTTTCAAGTTAAAATCTTTAGACATCAAAACATTAACATTGTCATCCTGCTCAGCTTCATTTACAATCTTCTATTGCTGTTTTTCAACATCTTCTTTGTAGGACAGCTAGATTGTCTGATAATCCTGATTGGACATATCAGTTGTAAGTAACTGTTGGGTAATGTTGGCAAGGCCAGAGAGTTAGTCCACAAGGAGGTTATTCATTGAAATTGGGTGAGTTTGAGCATCTTGTAGCCACTGTGAGATGAGGTGTGAAGGTTGTTGAGTAGCGTTGGATTTAGAAGGGATGTTTGTTTGGTTTGAGGTGGAGGGTTGAGAGTTGATGGGTAACCCTGTGATTGGAATCACAAGTGAACTCACAGTAGAAATTGTGGTTATGACAGTGTGTTGTTCACCAAGAGTGGGAACCTCTATTTAAATTGGGGGGATTTGATCAGGTTACTATCATGTACCATGGCCTCAAACCCTTATTCTTCTTGCAAAGAACTGGCACCTGAATATGCTTGACTTATCTTCCCAATGGTTGGTTCATTGACAATTGGACTCCTAGCTTCAGTTGACAAAGTAATCTCAGCCAGGATTTTAAGGGGAGTTGTCTCTACATGAGGAACCTCCAATTAAATTGGAGAGGATTTAGATAGCTCCCCCCAGAAGTACTACCTCAAACCTTTCTATCAGTGAAGATTGATTTACACATGAAGGTGCATTTGGTACTACCACAGGGTCTAAAGTAAAAATTGATGAAATCCCTGTGTTTTTGTTGGTGTCATCAAGGTCCACCCCAGAATGTAGCCTCTCCCCAACAGAATGGTGGTGAGCACAGTCTCTTGAACTGTGTCACTAGATTTTTACAACACTTGAGAATTAGATTTAAGTATTTCATTATAGGTAAAAGAAATTTGATAGATAAGATTTGTGATTTGATAATTGAGTGTTGGCAGCTCCCCATGAATAGATGAGGGAAATTCAAAAGATGTGCTCTCAGTGTGTGTGACATCCTTATTTCTTATTTCATAAACTTGAGTATGCTCAAGTTGTGGTGCGGAAAAGATGTACTCGGGAGAGTGCTTTGTTCAATAGAGACATCCTATTGAGAGGATGCCTCTAGAGTCTCTTTTAATCTCTCTTTTACAACTACATCCTTTTGGGAAGATGCAGAGGTGGCCAACTGAGTGGTCAACTCAATTTTCTTGGTCTTCTTTGGATTTCTGACCAGGTGAGACTCAGGTTTTTTTTGTTCCTCACCATTCTCAATAATAAATGTTAATGGTACATTCTTTTTATTCTTTTTACTCACCTCACCCTTTTGAGAGGATGAAGTGGTTGGTTTCCTAACTTCTAATAGTAAAGAAGAAGGGGTCTCGGTTTGTGAAGGCCCTTGTTGATGTTCATATATTTGTTCTTCCACAAGCACATGAGCCATAATTGTGCTAGATGCTACAATAGACCTCATATCAGGCATAGGGTAAGGTTAAGTCCTGAATCTCTCCAACGTAAATGGAGTGATTCTAAGACTTACAGGTACCTTATTCTTTGTAATAAGTGAGCCAAATAGTATTTTGGACACCTGTTTACAATTTTCTATCTTTGTTCTATCAATACCATTAGGTAAATGAATATCTTGAACTTTATGAATTAAAGTAGACATTATAAACCTTGGAAAGAAAATTTATTAACTCTTATCGTCAAAGGCATTGTGAGCCTTGTGCTGAGTTCCTCCAGAATCAAGAGCCCCACATTAATGTGTCTGTTGTGAGCCATAAAGAAGACCAGCTTCTGAACCATACTTGAGATGTTGTCATACCCTGTCTTCCTGTAAGTGAAAGCCCTCACAATTTAGTCAAACTAGCTAGGTTGATCCTCTCAATGTAGTTGATAAAGTCCATGAACTCAGCTAGCTCTTGTTGAGTTGGGACCTCCACCATGTTATCTATAGGAATACCCAGATCCAGGTTGACATCATTCTCAATAAATTTTACATGTTGGCCTTAAATTGAGCAGTTAACCACCATGGATACAACCTGATTTTCATGCACAATTATCCTGACCACAGCTGAGCTCCAGAAACCATTGAGAACATCCAGGTACAAGAAATGATTTACAGTTTGTTAGGTCTGTAATCAACTGTAGAGGGGGGTGAATATAGTTTATTCATATAATTCGACAAAGCTTCAACATAATTAACAGTTTTTATATTAACAGATAAAAACTGATTACAAACGTACTCTCTCAAAAGGATGAACAAATATCCTTGAGAGATGCTAGGTTATGCGAATGATATAACAATGTTCGCAATACTTATAGCATGAAGCTAATCCGTGCTTTATATAGAGCACATCTACACATTCAAATAAGGAATCCTATTATATTACAATAAGGAAACCTATCCATGTATGATTGCTTCTGAGATAAAGTCCTTCACTGCCTTGAATTCTTGCTTTCCTTTTCCTTCTCGAATATCTGCTGAAGTGACAAATCCTGATGACATCATCCACTGATCATCAAGTACTGATATAAGTACTGATGATGTCACTCTTCAGTAAATGCTGATAAAGTCCTGATAAGAACTTCTGATAGTTTCTGTCCAGATATCATCAATTATATCTAACAATCTCCCCTAACTTGTGCATAATGAATATATGTACAAGTTCCAATTGATGATGTCAAAACTATCTAAATGCAAATATCAAGTAAGCATATTATTTCTTACTTCAGTAAATATCAGACTTTACTCTTCATTCTGAACTCTAACACAGTCTGGAAAATCTTCAAGAAACTTCCTCAACAAATTTTCTTCTATTACATCCAAATACCATTGCATCCTCTGTTTATGTTCCTTCAGTTCATCTGTTGATTCATTATTCTGATAGATGGCAGCCCTGAGATTATGTAACTTTGAATTTCCAAGAGATAGATCATCCAGCTCCAGAAATCCAACTTTCTTTCCATCAGGATTAAAGGTTAAAACTTTAGTTCCTAGATTCATCTCAATCTTGGTTCATCCAATAGGCATATAAATAGCATATTCAGTTTGATCAATATACTTTGGAATGTACTTAGATTTGTATGGCATTCCTCTCTGCTTTAACTATATCATGTTCTTTCTGAATGTAGACCATCTGGCATTCACAGAAATAGTTACCTTGAGAATTGTAGCAATAAGTTCCAATTCCAGTCATAGTTTATCTCTTAACTATTCTTGATTCAACCTTAAGCTTCTCCCAGACTCCAAAAAATAAATTATTTTCTCTTCAACATGATCAATAACAATTTGCACTAATATGATCTTCTGTAAGTCTTCAAGCAATACATTGTCTCCAATTTCTGTCAAGTTAGAATGCTTTCTTAAAGTCAAAGCATCTCCTACAAATGGATCATCAACATCTAATCTTTCAAGACCACTTGTGATTCCAGGTTTTCTAGAGTTAGAACTTCCACTATAAATCTTCTTTAATGTTTTAGAAGAATCTCTTCTAGGTGCTGGTTTCTTGCTTCCTCGTAGTAGCTTCTTCTTTTCTTCAAAAGTAAGTTTTGGCTTATCAGAGACTATATCTTCAGAATCAGGATTTAATAAATCAGCTTGAATTTAATTTGAGAAATCTACAACATGAGTAGAATCAGAGGTTGTGATTGGTTGAATAACAACTTCTTCTTTATTAACTTGAGCAATGCCAGAGGTTAATTTCAGTTTTTCAACCCAATCATGTCCATGAATCTTCCTTCTTTGGTGAGCTTGACTGACTTCTTCTTCTTCAGCAATTTCATCAGTATCAAAAAATAGAGCAACTGTATAGATTGTATCTATCAGTATTTGTGATTTAGTTGCTTTAGATACTGATTTCTTCTTTATAACAGCTTTGGCTTTAGGCTTTGAAAGCTTTGACTTTTCTCCTATCTTTTTTTCCTATGCTTTCTGTCGGCAGTTAAGATAGCTTGAGATTTAAGAGATCTTTCATCCTCTGCTTGACTTATCTCCTTTATAACTACACATTTGGTTGGTCTGTTAGAAGGATCATCTTCATAAAGTTCTTGAGAGATAACACCAATATCAATATTTACCGTCTTCATGGATTAGTCTTCCTCCATTTGCCTTATTTGTTCTTGATCAACTCCAGGATTCTCTCTTTCAAAGATTCTTCTATTCACCTCGGAGTCAAATTTTTGAATCTTTGTATCCTTGTAGAATAGAGTTATCTTTCTGCCTTTTACTTTCAGAGTTTGAAGATATTGACTTGCTTCTGCACCAGCTTCTATCTCCAGAATACCTTGGTCTTCATCAGCAGCTGTGACTTGTAAAGATTATTGAGTTGTTATAGTCACAGTCAATTCTCTAACTCTTATTTCACTTTTCTTACTTTCTCCACCTTGTCTAGATTGAGATATAGTGATTGCTTTTGATGAACCACTAATTACAACTAGCTCTTCACCTCTTCTCATTTCACTATCCTTTTGTCCCCCCTTATTACCTCCATCGGGATTTTCATCATCAGTATTTGTCAATCTCAGCTGCTTGCATGATTTAACAATTTTCTCCCCCTTTTTGGCATCATCACCAAGCAGTAGAGAAAGAATCAACTTCATTGAATTTTGTACCTCTGTAAGTTGATCAAACATTCGTACTTGTTTAGCTTCCAATCGAGCTTGATTGGCTTAAATTTTAGTTATTCTAGAAACTATTGGTGCAATTTATTTATGAATTTCCTGATAAGTAGTCAGCCTTGAAGCAATCAATGATTCTTTGATCTGATTAATTTGAGAAGTTGTTGCTTCTTGAGTTGTATGTAAGGATTTGACAACTAAAGTATATGCTTTCATATGAGTCAACATATCAGGATTTTGAATTCTCTTTTCAGCTGTTTCCAGATGTTCAATAGCATTTGTTCTGGAAATAGGATATGTATCATCTTTCCATTTAGCATTCCAAAGATCATCAAAATAATCCTGCTTCTTCTTGGCATCTAACTCTTTTATTTTCTGTTGCCTTACATCTGTAGGCATATCTTCAGGGAAGAAAAGATAATCTTCAGGATCTATAAGAACATTATAAATATTAGCTTCTTCACCATCATAAGATTCCCCCTTTGCAACTGGATTTTGCACCATCTGCTGAACTTCTTCATCAGCTTCAGCATTTAAGATAGAATCAGAAATTTGTGTAGTATATGATCCAACAGCTTCAGAAGCTTCAATAATATCAACACTTAACTCTACATCTTCAAGAATTGTAGATAAATGAACTGGAGCTTCTAAATTTACTTCCAGAACCTCAGTTCCTGTAGAGTGGTGTGGTGACCCTGAAATGGATGAAACTTTTTGAATGAACTGTTGTGCTACTACATCTTCAGCAACAACATAGATTATTTTAGGTGGTGGAATAGTAGAGTAAATGACTATTTTTTTAGAAAAAATAAGGATTGTTTCATGTGGTGGAATAGTAGAATGAATGGACTGCAAGAAAGTATCAGTACTTAGACCTACATGGAGATTAGTTTCACTTGGTACATCAGAGTTTATTCGAGGGTCAACAGACTATTGTTCAACATCTGTTTCTTTGGTACTCTGTGCACCTGCAAAATATAACAAGTATCACTTAATCTCTATATTCTTTTAAAGTAGTCTCACTACTTCGCACACCACACAGCTCACGACTTTCAATAGTCAGAGTTTTCTCACAAGTATTACTAAATCCTATCTCTCATCTACCTCTCCTTTTGCCAGGAAGGATCCTTCCTCTCTTCAATTCTGTTTTTCTCTAAATCTTTTTACACAACTCACAAAAAAGCTCAGATAAATTGTCCTACAGAAATAAGAGGTGGCTAAAGAAGGGTGATATGTGGTCCTACAACTAGAGGTAGTCCTTAAATAAAGTCTAGAAATAATCATACCAATAGGATTTAAAACATGCATAATAAATGCTGATAATACCAAATCAGTATTTAAAATAAATGCTGATAAAGTAATAACAATATTTATACCTTGTGAATCTGAAGTCATAATTGAACTCACATTTAACATTGTGGTTATGACAGTTGGTGTTCACCAATTATGAGAACCTCCATTTGAATTGAAGAGGACTTGATCAGGTTACTGTCATGTTCCACGATCTCAAACCTTATTCTTCTTGCAAAGAACTAGAGCGGGCAATTTGGTACACGACAGTGAACACAACACGAAAAATATGGATATGGGTTTTAATTTTTTGTACACGAAATACGAATGTACACGAAAACGAAATTACAGAATAGATTTAGTGTCAGATATAGGTTTCAATTTAGGTACACAAAATTACACGAAATTACACGAGATACATATATTTATAAATTAATATATATAACACATACATATATTTATGTATATAATATAAATATTTACAAGTTTTTATAGAATACTATGTAAAAATATATATATTTATATATACAATCTCCATATTTCATTAAATTATACATTAAAATAGATTTATATATATATATTATATGTATATATATATATTATTATTATTTTTATTTAATATACACGAAAAGTACACGAAAAGTACACGACACGATTCGAATCGGATATGGGTTTCATGTTTACATACACGAAACACGAAATTACACGATACGAAAGTACACGACAAGACCCGATTGCCCGCTCTACAAAGAACTAACACTTGAATGTGTTTATTGAAAGCTTTCACAGGG
Source organism: Apium graveolens (assembly GCF_009905375.1). Lineage (NCBI taxonomy): Eukaryota > Viridiplantae > Streptophyta > Magnoliopsida > Apiales > Apiaceae > Apium > Apium graveolens. The sequence goes on from NC_133654.1 coordinate 46,194,806, forward strand.
TCTTCAGTAAAAACTGGTGAAAGCCCTGTGTCCCTGTTAGTATCATTAAGATCCACCTCAGCATGTAGTCTCTAACCAACTTAATGTTATTTCTGAGTGGTGAGCATAGTTTCAAGAACTATGTCACTTGAATTTGGCAACATTTGAAAAATGGATTCAAGTGTTTCAGTTGTAAGAAGAAATTTAAGATATAAGATATGTGATTTTAAGATTGAGTGTGGACAACTTTCTTGGAGAGAAAAAGAAAGTTTCAAAGAATTTTGATAGACAATAACACTCAAAGATTATAATTCTCATGAGATCATAATTAAATCTTTCATAAATTTCATTCATGAAATCAGTTTCTTCGTGTAATGTGCTCAATATGTACTGTAGTGAACATATGAACTCAAACATAGATTAGTTACTCACATGCACTATTGAAAAATTTCTGAAATTAAGAATGCAGTACTAATTGGAATATGAACTGTTATAATAGGTCAAACACAAACAAGACAATAAACATCCACTCAATTAAGAAATCAAAAAAGGCAAAATATATTTTTATTAATATTTAAGAAGATGAGTATAAGGTTTATAGATTTTTTTTTAAAATAATCCTAACTTATTCTAACTACTCATTCTTCTTCTGCCTCTTTGCAGCCTGTTCTGCCCTCATCGTCCTGCGATGATAAATCCTACTCATTATCCCTGCGAGAGAAATGATATTCTATTGCAGCTCAAGAGCTTGAATCCTACGCCTCTCAGCCTCTTTGGCCCGACATTCTTCTTCAAGAATGGTCTCCGGTTGAAAGAACTTGAGATCGGTTTGTTGTTCAAAAGACAGTTCCTCATAGACTAACGATGGAATATCATGAAGATTATATATTTGATTATTGATCTTGACTCTAAGTCCCCAAGGTTTATAGTAGATACGACCTTCTTTCAACTTGAAAGCGAGATAGTAAACCCCACCATCAGCACGAGTATAAAACTGGTTTTGGTTCATGGTGAGGATTTAGAAAAGACGAAGAGTTATGTATGAAAATGTAGTGAGAAGTTTGGGAAGTGAAGGGTATGTATTTATAGTAGAGGAGATAGAAACTGAAAAGACTTTTGATTAACCATGTAATAATTAAACATAATAAGTATACACAATTACGCATATCTAGGTTAACAAAAAGTAATCTCTCTCTTCAGATTCATATTCCTAATGTAAGTACTTGAGTGTAAATAGATACTACAGTAATATCTAACCCATGCAAGTTACTAAAAGATATTCAACTAACTCACTGTTAATAAAAGATACTGAATAACCATTTATTTTGAATAAATTCAAAATAATCAATGAATTATAATAGTCAATCAAAGTTTTGACCATTATCAGTATTTAATCACAACTATCAGGATATATCAGTCAACATTAGTTTGACCAATATCATAATATAACAACTACTGTCAGGATCTATTAGTCAAAGCAAGTTTAACTAATATCAGAGCATATACCCATAATCAGTAGTTTAACATACAGTTATCAGCTAGAATTCATAGAAGTTAATTTGCATATTATCATGGCATCAGAACTTAACACAATAATCAGTATCTAACAAGTATTGACACATAATAAGATACCATGATTCAAATATCAGCAGTTATTTCTTAATTATCAGAGTTTGAGAAATGTCATGATATCATTCCTAATTCATTCCCCAATCTTGTGAAAGTAGCTTCATAGAGAGGCTTGGTGAATATATCTGCCAATTGCTGATCTGTTGGAACAAAGACCAATTTCACTGTACCTGCTTCAACATGTTCCCTTATGAAATGGTACCTGATGCTGATGTGTTTAGTCATTGAATGTTGTACTGGATTTTCTGTCATTGCAATAGCACTTTGATTATCATAATATATAGGAATAGCAGAATAGTCTTACCCATAATCCAGTAACTGATTCTTCATCCATAAAATCTGAGCACAACAGCTTCTTGAAGCAATATATTCTGCTTCTACAGTTGATATGGAAATTGACTTTTGTTTCTTGCTATACCAAGAAACCAATCTGCCACCAAGAAATTGGCAGCTTCCAGAAGGGCTCTTCCTGTCTATTTTGCATCCTGCAAAATCAGCATCTGAATATCCAATTAGCTTGAAGTTTGAATCTCTAGGATACCATAATCCCAGATTCATGGTGCCTTTGAGATATTTAAAATTCTTTTCATGGCTAATAGATGAGGTTCCCTTGATCAGCTTGGAACATTATATAAAGATAGGTAGCATACATAATATCAGGTCTACTGGCAGTCAAATATAGGAGTGAGCCAATCATACCTATATAGTTAATTATATCTACTGAAGAAATAGTATTTAAATCTAACTTGGTTACAGTGGCCATGGGAGTTGATGCAGTTGAGCTGCCTTGCATTCCAATTCTTTTGAGAAAATTCCTGGTGTATTTAGATTGATTTATGAAGATGCCTTCATCAGTCTGTTTAACTTGTAATCCAAAAAAAATAACTCAATTCTTCCATCATACTCATTTGATACCTAGACTGCATTAGCTTTGTAAATCTCTCAAAAAGTTTATCATTAGTAGATCCAAAAATGATATCGTCAACATATATCTGTACTAATAACAAGTCATTACCATGGTATTTATAAAAGAGAGTTTTGTCAATTGTACCTCTTGTGAAACCACTTTCTAACAGAAATAGAGCAAGTGTTTCATACCAGGCTCTTGGAGCTTGTTTTAGTCCATAAAGTGCTTTTTCCAGTAAGTAGACATGATCTTGTGAAACCATTTTCTAGCTAGTCTTGCTTTGTTTCTTGTAATAATGCCCTCACTATCAGTTTTATTTCTGAACACCCACTTTGTGCCAACTACAGATCTGTTCTTTGGTCTTGGCATAAGAGTCCAGACTTTGTTCCTTTTAAATTCATTAAACTCCTCTTGCATTGCTGTAACCCAGTCAGCATCTTGAAGAGCTTCTTCCACCTTTTTGGGTTCAGTTTGAGATATAAAATAATGGTAGAGACATTCATTTTGAGTGGCTTCTCTAGTTCTTACACCACTATCAGTATTTCCTATTATTAAGTCAGGTGTGTGCGACTTAGACCATTTTTTTACAGATGGTAGTTGACTCCTTGAAGAAGACACTCCCTTGATCCATGAACTCTCTGTTATTTCTTTGACTAGTACCACTATCATTTCCTGATGCTCCCCCTAAAATAGTGTTCCCATTATTATCAGTATTTGACTCATTATAATTTGAGGAATGAAAGTCTGATGATCTATTTACGTATGTCACTTGAGTTGAATCACTTGTAGAAGTCTCTAGTTGTGAGTTATGTTGCTTTCCCCTCAACATATGCTTCAGTGTTAAAAGAATTTCTACTGTCATGTGAATTACCAGAGTTAAAGTGATATCAGGACTTACTATATCAGGATTAGGATTTAAGAGTCCAGCATATGGTACTTCAGTTTTAAATCTCAATTTGTCATGATCATCTGCATCTTTTAGACATGTTATCTTCTTGTCATCAAAAGATACATGTATTGATTCCATGACTGTTCTTGTTCTCAGATTGTAAACTCTGAAGGTTTTTATAGATAAAGGATATCCCATAAAAATACCTTCATCAACTTTTAGATCAAACTTGGTCAGCTGCTCTGGATGAGTTTTAAGAACAAAACACTTACAACCAAAAATGTGAAAGTACTTCAAATTTGGCTTCTTTCCCTTCACCATCTCAAATGGTGTTTTTCCATACCTATTGATCAATGTTATATTTTGTGTAAAGCAATCAGTTTGCACAGCCTCAGCCCAGAAGTAGGTAAGAAAACTTGATTCCTTTAGCATGGTTCTTGCAGCTTCATTTTGTTGTGGAGTTCCAGGGACGGAAAACTCTTGTTTTATCCCCTTGAGTTTGCAGAATTCTTCCATAGAGCTATTCTTGAATTCAGTTCCATTATCACTTCTGATGATCTTTACTTTGTATATTGATCCTTTTTCTAGCTCTCTTACATGATCACGAAGAATGAATGGAGATTCGTCCTTGGTGTTTACTCTTGAAATATGTTTTTCTTTGCTTGGCTTTCTGGAATAAGTCACATAAGCCATCAAGAGTAAACACTGCATTGGGAAATTCTCTCACTAGATCTTTCCTCACATGTTCATTGATATTGTTGAAATTGAGGTGAGAAAGTCTTTTATGCCAGTTCCAGCTGTCTTCCATAGATACTCTACTAAGTAAACAAACTTTTGATTCATCATTATTTGTAAAGACCATGGCTTCATATAAACTACGATATCTTACACCAGTCATTGCAATCTTGCCATCAGACTTACTGACAATTTCACAATGCTCCTCATAGAAATTGACATGGTAACCTATGTCACAGATTTAATTCAGACTGATAAGATTATGCTCGAGTCCTGCAACTAGAGCTACATTTTTAATGATGATATTTCCATTTTTGATTTTGCCATATCCCAAGATTTTTCCTATGTTGCCATCTCCATAAGAAACATTTGGGCCAGCTTTTTCCTCAAATTCTGAGAGCAGTGATTTATAACCAGTCATGTGTCCTGAGCATCCACTGTCCAAGACTAGAGTATTCCTCCTGTTACCCTGCAATCAGTATTTGAAATGAATCTGTGTTTTTAAGGACCCGGACTTACTTGGATCCTTTGGCCTTTTTAATTTTGTTAACATATGCAGCAGAAGTCTTTTTATCCGAGTTTATGTTAACATCCTTACTATTAGTATTTACACATGCAGAAAAAGATTTTTCTTTATTTAAAGAGGGTTTCAGTTTATAATAATCATAATACAAACTGTGATACCCTTTACATGTATAAATAGAGTACCAAACACTACCACAATGAAAACAAGGACTGTGTGGTTTATATCTAACTATTCTATTCCTGAACTCTGATTTGGGAGGAACAATATTAATCACTTTATTCTTACTGCAAGAATTAGCAAGATGATTAGTACTACCACAGTTCAAACAAGCCTTTCTAGGTACATTGGGAGGAGGTTCATAATTACCATTCTTATTAACACCTACCTTGCCATTCTATTTTTCCTAGGCCTTTTCTTCTTGTCTTTCATGTGTAAATCCTTCACCTTTTGCTTAAGCTATTTCTGAGACATTAAACCAATATTTACTGTAAAGCATGATGTACTATAATGGATAATGAGATGATATAACTCAACTTAGGACAAGAATCTAGTAAATAATATTATCTATGTAACAAATGAATCCAGAAGAAGAATGATCAGACACATACATGAATCAGAACACAGTATTACAAGTGCAAGTCCATTTGAAGTCATAGAAAGAAGATCAATTCATTGATCAGGCCTCTGTGAAGAATAAACAATCAGATGACTTGTTGTTTTAATACAGTTGAAGATTCAAGTATAGAAATCAAGTGATTCCAGTGGAAAACAATCTATAGAACTCAAGTCAGAATTCATTAACAAGGAACAATCAGAAAGGATAAGGATATTCAACTCAGGGCTAGTCGTTTGTGAACCAGACCAGTGCACTAAGCATCAGCATTCCATGATTGATCATTCAAGTCTATAAAAGAAGTGTTAATTGATTTCAAGATCATACAAAAGAATGTATTCAGAATTGAAGAAAAGAAGAAGAAGGAGTGAAAATATTCTAAGGCATAGAAGTTGATTTTCAACTAGTAGAATTCGACTTGTATGAATTCGACTAGTGGAAAATCAACTAGTGGAATGTTATTCTACTAGTCGATTTCTGACCTCCAAAATCGACTTCCAAAATCGACTTCTACTCAATTAGAATATTCTCCAAGTGCTACACATGTATAGAATTCGACTTCTATATTCTACTAGTCGAATTTCATCAAGGTCAAATTCGACTACTAAGAAGGAATGCAAATTCGACTACTAAGGACTTGGGTTACTTTGAAGTGCAGCAAATTAGAATGCTTGGACTAGAAGAAGCCACGTATTCAATTTGGTTTTAAATCTACAATAAAACAGAAATCTCATCATTTATTCAAAAAAGATTTTTTCACCAGCAAACTGAGAAGCTTTTATGGAGAGCATTACGGAGCATTTAAGTTCATATTAATTGCTTTGTAACTGTACTGTTATGCTGTTGAAATTTCTATAGAAGCTAATCAATTTATTAGATTGTAGCAACATTAAGGTTTATATCAATCGTAATATATTCCTTGAATTGTGTTGTGTTTTTACTTTCCTGCATAAACTAAGAATTTGTTTTGAATCAGAATTAATTGGTGGTATCGTATTCAACCCCTCCTTCTATGATACCTTTGGACCTAACAATTAGTATCAGAGCCGTTTGATTGACATGCAAATCAAGATCCGGAAGTTTAGACCAAAACAAGTTCAAATTTTCAAAATTTTCTGTTCCTTGAAATTTTTGAATCTTAAATAATTTAATCATGAGTTCTCAAAAGGTTGAAAGTATTAAGGTACCAAAGTTTGACAAAGAAAATTACAATCTATGGAAGAAAAAGATGATTCTCTATCTCAAGGCTGCGAACCCTGATTACATGGAAATTCTGAATAACGGCCCACACATACCTGAAATGGTTGATCCTGATAATGAACGTCGTACTATTCCTAAACCAAAATCTGACTGGACTGCAAAGGAAAAGGAATTGGTTGCCCTAGATGACAGTCTACAGCTGATATTGATAGATGCCATGGACTTTGATACGTGTCACCAAATTCTTGTTTGTGAAAGTGGCAAACACATGTGGGACACAATTGAACTGTTAATGGAAGGTACTGAAGATGTGAGAGAGAATCGCCTAGACATGTTAACTACTCAATATGAAGCCTTCAGGTCTCTCCCGGGTGAAGGTGTAACCTCAGTTTATGAAAGACTGAATAGGCTGTTAAATGAAATGAGTCTTCATGGAAAGAAGTATGCACAACATGAAATCAATAGAAAGTTTTTATTGACACTCCCTTCACATCTGGACAACAAGGCAGAAACAGTTCGTGAACGAGTGGACTTCAAGACCATGAAACTGGAAAAGGTGTATGGAAGAATAAAGACTCATGAGATGGAGTTAGACTAGAAGAGGATCATATATGGAAACAAATCCAGTGATGCCTAAAATGCTGAGTTGCTGAGAACAACTGCACTGGTTGCAAGCAAGCATGAAGACCTAAATATCACTGTTGAGAAGGCCAAGTCTCAAACTAATGTGCTTTTTGAGGCTGAAGTGGATGATGGAAATCTGACTGGGGATCCTAGTGACTACTACACCATGGAAGAATTAAAATAGATGGAAGATCCCACAATGGCAAATCTAGCAGGGATGTTCAGTAATATGAGATTCAGAAGGAAGAAAGGTTTCAGGGGCTCAGGGAGCAGTAGCAGAGGGCAGAGATCCAACTCATACTCCAGTTCTAGATATAAAACTAGAATGGTAGACAGAAACAAATTCAAATGCTATAACTGTGATGAGGTTGGACACTTTGCCAATGAATGCAGGAAGCCTCAACAATCAAAAGATAAGGGCAAAGGGGTTCAGAAAAGGGATTCAGGGAAATCCAAAAAGTATCCAGTCAAGTCCTATATTACTGAAGGAAAAAGCTGGGATGATACAGATGATGAAGATGAAGAATATGGAAATCTTGCATTGATGGCAGAATCAACTCCTCAGATATCTATATCACCCCTGCTAAAATTTGTGATAATGCTGACTGTATAGCTTTTAAAGAACTTGCTCAAGTATATTATGATAAACTTTCCTATGATAGACCTAATGTAGAATGTAGTGACAAGTTATGTGCTGAAAATTACAATGTGCTTAGGTTAAGATACAAGAATTGTTGCTTATCCCTAAGATGTTCAGAAGGTACTGCTAGTGACTTAAAGCAAAAACTAGAAAAGATCAAAACTGAAAATGATAAGCTAGTTCTCACCAATGTTGCTATAGAAGACCTTAAAACAAGAAATCAATATCTGGAACTTAGAGATAAGAAACATGTTGAGACTATAGAAGGAAAGGATGAGAAGATAAATGAATTAGAAACTAAGCTTCAGGCTTATGCTAATTCTGCTAATCTTGCAAAGGAACTCATATCTAGTCAAGTTGTAAGTGGAAAACTTGGAATTGGACTAGATTATGATGAACTTAGGAAATCTAGTAAGAAACATGTGGTGGATAATGAACCTGTAATAAAAGTTGTTAATCCACCATATACACCACATATTTTGAAGAATGCTAAGAAACCTTTTTTCAAGAAGGCATCTTCGGAACCTTTTGATGAGGAGAATTTGTTCATTCATCATGAGATGCTTGTTGAAGATCTTGAAAAGATAAAAGATAAAAATGCTAAGAAATCTGATAAACAAGCATCCCCTGAAAGTGAACAAACTACTGCAGGACTAGGTTTTAGTTCCACCACTAAATCTAGTAAGAATAGAAATGGCAGAACAGGAAAGGATGGCCCTAGAAAGGTGTGTAATAACTGTGGATCCACTGGACACCTATCTCATGCATGTAAAAAGGTTAAAGTGGACAAAGTAAAAAATGTTAATATGCATACCATGCCTAATGTTCCTAAATCTTCCAAGTGTGATAAGCATGCTTGCATGTCATGTGTTGTTTCATTCATGAAAATGTATCTTGATTACACACATTCACACAATGCATGCCATGATCATGATAATCATATGCATAAGAACAAGAGTAAGTCAAAGACTGCAAGCCCTCCTAGTGCTAGGAAAGAGGCTACCTTCACCAAGACCAAAAGCAAAGCTAATGGTCCTTCCAAGGGTGCTAAGGACATAGTCAATGATAATGTAAAGCATGCTGAATCTGTCAAGAATGTTAAGAAATCTTCTAGATATGCATATGTTCCTAAGTACCCTGGACCCAACATGGTTTGGGTACCAAAGAAATCTTAATCTTCTTTGTATACAGGGCATAAAGAAGAAGAAGGTCATGTGGATTCTGGGCAGTGGATGTTCGAGGCATATGACTGGAGATAGAGCCCTGCTATCAAAGGTGGTTGAGAAAGCTGGCCCAGTGGTTACCTTTGGAGATGACAGCAAAGGTTATACAACGGGATATGCAATTTGGAAATTGGAAATGTCATCATAGAAGAAATCTCTCTGGTTGATGGTCTTATGCATAATCTTCTAAGCATAAGTCAATTCTGTGACAAAGGATGTGATGTGTTGTTCAAGAAGGAGAAGTTTTTGATCACTAATTAGAAGAATGAAAGGCTTGCTCTCAATGGAGTAAGAAAAGGTGATCTGTTTGTAGCTGACTGGAATTCTGCAGAAGATGGACAAGTAATGTGCTTCTATAGTAAAGCATCTGCAAATGACAGCTGGCTAGGCATAGGAAGCTCTCCCACTTAAATTTCAAGACAATGAATTCTCTAGTGAAAAGAGAGTTGGTGAGAGGATTACCTGAGATGGAATTCAGCCCTGAAGGGCTATGTGAAGCATGTGAAAAAGGAAAATCAAAGAAAGCATCACACAAGAAGAAGACAGTATCTGATATAGCTGAACCACTACAACTCCTTCACATGGATTTGTTTGGACCAGTGAATGTCATGTCTATGTCAAGAAAGAAATATGGATTAGTGATAGTGGATGATTTTTCTAAATACACATGGGTGTTATTTTTTGCATTCAAAGGATGAAGCACTTGACAGGATTATTGATCATATCAAGAAGATTGAAGTAGAAGCTGGGGTGCCTGTGAGATGCATAAGGTCTGACAATGGAACAAAATTCAGGAATGCAAAGTTAAATGACTTCTGTGTGGAAAAGGGCATCTCAAGACAGTACTCAGCACCAAGGACTCCTCAACAAAATGGGGTAGTTAAAAGGAAGAATCGTACTTTGGTTGAAGCTGCTAGAACTATGTTGAATGAAGCAAATCTTCCTACGTACTTTTGGGCTGAAGCTGTCAGCACTATATGCTATACTCAGAACAGAACCCTGATTAACAGAATGTATGAGAATACTCCATATGAGCTGATGGCAAACAAGAAACCATCTGTCAAATACTTTCATGTATTTGGAGGATAATGCTATGTCCTTAAAGATAATGAGCAGATTGGAAAGTTTGATGCCAAAGCTGAAGAAGGCATTTTTCTGGGTTACTCATTAGAGTCAAAGGCTTACAGGGTTTCATGGTTGATGATCAGAAGGTTGTGGAAAGCCTAAATATAACATTTGATGACACCAAACCCTCAAGTATTCAGAAAGAAGATGATGATGAGTCTATGAATGTATAAGATTTTTCTGATAATGAGGATGAACCTGAAATTGTGCCAAATGAAGACAATAATGGAGATGATCCTCAGGATGATCATAATGATGATTCAGACTCAGATGATAATGGAGGAGATAATCAAGATGCTAGTGGCACATCAAATATGACTAGTGAAATAACATCTGGAGCTGATTCTCAATCATCAGATTCTTCAGGTCAAGATGGCAACAATTTAGGGGGAGCAGGACAAGAGCATGGATCTGGAGATAGAACTCACAATAACAATAGTAATACTGAATCATCAAGAGCACAATTGCCTAGAGCTACAAAGTGGAATAAATCTCATCCTGAAGATTTAATCATTGGTGATCCAAATTCCAGAGTTCAAACTAGAAGAGCCACTGCAAATGAATGTCTGTATTCTGGGTTTCTTTCTCAAATGGAACCTAAGAAAGTGGATGAAGCTCTTGAAGATCCAGATTGGGTGATTGCTATGCAAGAGGAACTCAATCAGTTTGAGAGATAAAAAGTTTGGAAACTAGTACCCCAACCAAAGAATAAATCAGTGATTGGCACTAAGTGGGTATTCAGAAACAAACTGGATGAAGATGGTACAGTGACAAGAAACAAGGCAAGACTGGTAGCAAAAGGTTACTCTCAAGAAGAAGGAATAGATTATGACGAAACTTTTGCACCAGTGGCAAGACTTGAAGCCATCAGAACGTTCTTGGCCTATGTTGCACATACAAACTTCAAGGTATATCAGATGGATGTGAAGAGTGTATTTGTAAATGGTGAGCTTGAAGAGGAAGTCTATGTGGAACAACCTCCTGGTTTCACAGACCCTGAATTTGAAGATCTTGTCTATTTTCTCTTCAAGGCTCTCTATGGCCTTAAGCAAGCACCAAGAACATGATATGACACCCTCTCTGAATTTCTACTTGAACATGGTTTCACAAGAGGTGTCATAGACAAGAATCTGTTCTACAAAAAGCATAAGAATGATATCATACTTGTTCAAGTGTATGTTGATGATATTATATTTGGATCTACGAATGATATACTATGTGCAAGATTTGCTAAGCTGATGCAAAGTAAGTATGAGATGAGTATGATGGGAGAATTGAACTTCTTTCTTGGACTTCAAGTGATTCAGAAGCCAGAAGGTATCTTTATCTGTTAGACAAAGTATATCAAAGATCTTCTGAAGAAATATGAAATGAAAGATTCATCTCCTGCCAAAACTCCAATGGCCACTGCTACAAAGCTTGATCAAGATAAATCTGGTAAAAAGGTGGATATCACTCACTACAGGGGCATGATTGGATCTCTTCTCTACTTGACTGCAAGTCATCCAGATATAATGTTTGCAACATGCTTATGTGCAAGGTTCCAGGGTGAACCAAAGGAATCACATCTTATAGCCGTTAAGAGAATCTTTAGGTACTTGAAAGGTACACCTAATCTGGGTATCTGGTATCCTAAAGACACTGGATTTGATCTCATAGGTTATACAGATTCTGATTATGCTGGATGTAAGATTGATCGGAAGAGTACTTCAGGAAGCTGTCAATTCCTTGGTAGAAGATTGGTTTCATGGTTTAGTAAGAAGCAACATTCAGTATCAACATCAACTGCAGAAGCTAAATATATTGCTGCTGGAAGTTACTGTGCTCAATTACTTTGGATGCGAAATCAACTCAAGGACTATGGAATTGATTTGGATCATATTCCCATCTTCTGTGACAATACAAGTGCTATAGCTATCTCAAACAATCCAGTTTAGCACTCGAGGACCAAGCATATTGACATCAGGTATCATTTTATAAGAGAACATATAATGAATGGTACTGTGGAACTTCAATATATTCCCACAGCTGATCAAATTGCAGATATTTTCACAAAGCCACTTGATGAGGCAACATTCACCAAGTTGGTTAGTGAACTTGGCATGTTAAATTTGTCCAATTGATTGGAAATTATCAAATGCAATTTGATTGGGATAAAATTTACAAATTTCTGCGATGATGCTTTGAGGGTTTGTGAATTTTATTTACCAAATATTCATTGTTTATGTAGTAGCAGCATAATATTTTTCTGAATAATGCTGATTATCAATCAATGGTAATTTTCATAATTTTAGAGTGAATATTGTGATTTTTGAAACATAATATTGTTTATAATTATGGCATTATCAATAAATGACAAGTATTGTAATTATTAAATAATTATTATGGGATTTTTATGAAGCATAAGTAATATTCAGGATTTATTAATATTTTTCAGTCAATGATTTATATTTAATAATGAATAAATATTATTTGTGATAATTAGTAGTTAAGTACTAAAAATTAAGAAATTCAATTTTCTAATTTTTGGGAACATTTATTGTTGCACTTAGGGGGGGAAGTGATTTAGAATAATCAAAAAATTTCCTAAGTACAGCAAGTCCAAATTTCGACTAGTGGCTGTATAAAATCGACTAGTACAGCAAGTCCAAATTTCGACTAGTGGCTGTATAAAAATCAACTAGTACAGCAAGTCCAAATTTCGACTAGTGGCTGTATAAAAATCGACTAGCACAGCAAGTCCAAATTTCGACTAGTGACTGTATAAAAATCGACTAGTGGCTGGGAAATTTTTGACTAGTTGATTTTCTAAGAAAATCGACTAGCTATTTTCAGTAGAGTTTGGCTAAGTCATTTTTCTTCCCATTGGCAATTTTTCGATTACTAAATTTTTGACTAGAAGAAAAATCGACTAGTAGGCTACTAGTCAATTTCCCACTAGTGGAAAAATAATCTATATATATATATTCATCTGCCTTAACAGTTGCTTTCTCAGATATACACACAAATTAATCGATTTCACAGCAAAGGAGGATTCGGGAGTTTCAAATTTTCAGTAATCGATTTCTTCACAGAACTCTGGCAAAATTTTCTGGAATGCTAGATTATTGTTGTTGAATCCATTGCGGTTCTTTTGACTGTAAACTCAAGAGTTTTCACCGGTTGAATTAGGAGATCCAAGTATTCGACTTTTAGTTTTAGAAAAAGTTTTTTTTTGAAATCTGTTGTGTCTATAACCTAGGCTGCGTTTGGTGTGAGGGTTTTAAGAAATAAAATTAATTTCTTTTGTGTTTAAGATTATTTATCATTTTATTTTAAATAAAAATGGTAAATAATTTTGAAATTAAGAAAACTAATTTTGTGTCTATTTTAGGAAATGATTTGAGAAAAACTGGAATATTTCAAAATTGGATTATTTTCTTTAATGAACATTCTATTGTGCGATATGCCCTGACAGCTAATGTGCAGACTAACTCTGATTTAATTCAACACGTCATACAGAATTCTTATATATCTAATGAGGGTGATCAGCTTGGGATAGAATTTATTTTTGGTGAAGATGTGATCAGAATTTCTGAAGACGATCTGAATGAGCATCTACACCTTTCAAGAGATAACTTTGTTGATGTTCCTGATTCCTCGACGTTGTTCGACTTCTTTGTTTCAATTCAAGCAACCTTGGAAAATGGTCAGCTACCTGCAAAGTTCTACAAGTCACATCTACCCAAGGAATGGAACTTGTTCTTCGGGGTTATATCTCAAGTGTTCTCTTCTAAGATAAGCAGCTGGGTGTCTGTCTCTGGGTTGGTTCAGAAAATTGGTTTTTCAGTGGCCAATAATCTTCGAATAAACTATGGTCATCTCATGATGAAGAAGCTACAACAGCACATTAACACTCAGAAGACCATCAAGTTTGCAGTCTATCCTCGCTTTCTACAGATTGTGCTTAACTCCATACTTTCAGAGGAACAAAGGAACTTTATCCCCATGTTCAAAACTGTCAATCCTCCTGTCATGCCTACCACTGTTGCTGTTCAATTGAAAAACAAGAGAAATTATCCAAACAACAATGGAGGTATACCTAATGTCTTTTTGACTCCTTACTTAACAGAGAGTTTTGTGCAGATTGAAGCTGACATAATAGCAAGGAATGGGGAAATTCAGGCACAAGAACACATGGATCAAGATCCAGTTGTAACTTTTGATGCAGAACAACAACATGTTCAACCTGAGAAAACTCAAGAATGAAGTGTCCATAGTTCACATACTCAGACCATTCCTCAAAACACCCCTGTTCAATCATACAGGCCAGGTATGTCCGGAGGTAACTACTCTCAAATTGAGATGCACAAAAAGCCCGGGCCCAAAAACTACTCTCCAATACTGGATTTGATGATTTGATTTCTATTGAAGCTCTACAATACTGTGATGATTTGATTTCTATTGAAGCTCTACAATTTGACTCCGCACATCCATTTCAATCACTTGGTGATTATCCAACAAGGAGTATTGGATCTGAAAACCTCCAGATTCATAACCTCACCCCACCTCCAAACACTAAATTTACACTTTCCTCTACCAAAAACCTGAAGAGAAAAGGAGCCAATGAGGATGAGGGAGAAACTGCTGACACAACAACAAATAAGGGAGATTATATGAGGAACCCTCAGCTCTACCTCAAATGAAGAAAAGTCGTATCCAATCAGAGGTATCTGACAACCCCCATACATTCTCTCAAAAGGATGTAATGGCTGAAAAGGCAATCAAACTTGACCTCAGATATTCATATTCACAGTAAGGGTGCACACACATCCAAAAAATTGACGGAAGCAGGGGAGCCACCTATCTTACAGTTGGACTCCTCTGTCAATGATCCTTTAAAGGAACAACAATCCACTGGTAATGACCCAGATATCCCTGGTGAGCCTATGGATAAGGTATTGTCACCAATAACTGAGGGAACTGAAAGTCTGATCCCACAGATGAAGACTTCCGTGACTCTCCCAGAGATTCCAGCTCTGGAAAGGTCATCTACTGATGACAGGGAACTTGTATCTGACAAGGATCAGGAATTGCGAACTCCTATTGCACCACCACAGACCTCCTTAAGGATGGCTAAGGTGATTTCACTTGTAGGTACCTCGGAAGCTCGGAGCATTGAGATGAGTGAAACACAAACCATGAGGTTGAGTGACACCTCTGTCCCCAAACCGAGTGAAAGAGCGATGAGCGAAACACTTTGAGAGGAGCCTTGTGAGACACCTACCATCCAAAATGCACCAAAGCTTACAAACTATGTTACTATTACTGAATTTTATGATACTCTCAAACAACGGGATTAACAATTTCTAGCTGTGCTTGATAAGAGAGACAAAGAATTTTATCAAGTTATGAACATCAGGGATAAACAATTTCATGACGAACTTACCAAGCATGATGCTACTATTGCCTCTCTTCAAGCAGAGATTGCACAGTTACAGGCGAAAGTCAACCTAATGAAAGATCAACAAGCCTATAACTCTGCTGCTTCTGGTTTCCGGCTAGCTTTTATGGAAGGACAAATGCGCTCTAAATCTTTTTCCAGTTCACTTCAGAAGGATAACCCAACTGAGGGGGAGAAGTTAGGAGGAGTTCAAGAAAAATTAGTTCTGGAGGCAGAAAAGAAGTCAGTTGATAAAGGCAAGGCTAAAGTTGTGGAGTTGGAGGCAGAAAAGAAGTCAGTTGATAAAGGCAAGGCTAAAGTTGTGGAGTTTGAAATGCAAGATCCAGTAAACGTTATATATGAGTCTGAGGATACAGAGGAGGAGGAAGAACTAGTTTGTTTCAGGAGTTCAATGAATCTGGATGCTAATACGTCTACTAATCCATTTAAGGAAAGCAAGCCAGTTGAAGCTGTGGTAGTCGGAGAAAAAATATTCAATCCTGACATGGAAGCTACTGCACAAAGTGATGAAGATCAGATGGAACATGAACTTGAAGAAGGTGAAATTTTTGAACCAAGAGTTGCAAATGCTGAAATTGTTGATGAAGAGGAGGAATTTGTAGATGAAGATGCTTTCAGTGATGATTGCCTAATGAACAGGATAAATGAAATTATCAATGACAATATTGAAGAGGCTAAAGAGTTTATGATCAGGCAAAGGCTAAGAAGACAAAGAATTAGTGAGAGGAAGGCCATAATTGCTAGGAAGGAAGACATTCGTAACAAAACAGGTCCCAGGTGGGATGAAGCTAGAGCAAGTTTCAGAGGTAAGGAGAAGAACTTGGATAAGAATGATGATAGAAAGATAATGGACATCATCGGAGAATATAGACAGAAATATCCAGATATCCATGAGTTCTACAGGAAGTTTGATGAAAGAGTCTCTAGTGTTTCTGTGACTAAACTGAAGAAGGGCTGGGTTATGTATGTGAACCTAATAGATCAAAGAGCTCTGAAGTTGTCAACAAGAATGTTCAAGAAGATGAATTTCGTTGAGTTGTTTATCCTCAAGCACAAAATTATCACATCAGGAGGACCAATCAATGAACTGCTAAGGGAACGTATGCATGAAGCTTTGAGAGAGTATTCACCGGAAGCGTTTGACTTACCAGCTTGTGTCAAATACTACCATGGAAGATCTTTACAGAATCTCACTCTCACTAAAACTCATTTGATGGGAACTCCTTACAGTATGCTAATGTACATTGAAAGCAGACTAAGGGGAAAGAAAGAAAGAAGATCTACTCTAGATCTTGAAGCTACTGAGATTATCTATGCTACAAGGTTAAATCTGAAGATGGAAGACAGTGAAAGAGACATGAGAAAGACTACCCGAGCTTACGATGAAATAGTGTGGGTTAGAAGAGCGGATGGCAAGACCATAACAGAGGATGAACTTCTGGGGGAGACTGAGCCCAAGAATTGTATTGAAGATGGAGAACTGAAGTACGTAATCAGAAATTCTCAAGCAGTTTCCAAGATACCTATCTCTAGTTTTGAAGACAGCCGTTCTGAATGCATAGGAGAAGTGTTGAAAGATATTCAGTTATCCACATGCAAAAATGACAAGCTTGCTCTAAAGCCAATTCAGGACAGACTGAGAAGCAGACTTGATATGGAACGAATCAACAACACAAAAAGGGTGCAAGATTTTCCGAAGAGAATAACTGTATTTGTTTTCTCTAAGAAATCTTCTATCCTATTTGATGCTATAAGGAAAATGCAAAGCATCCCATATCTCAAGATGTTACTCAAGAGGCTTGAAGAACCGGAACCAATCAACGCACTAGAAGTCGAAGCAAGAGACTTAGTCAAGCTAAGAATTTCACAAATACAGCAGAGGATTCAAAGAAGAAAAGCCAGAGCAATCAAGAAATCTGAATCAACAATCCCAGGGAAAACAGCAAGTCAGAAGGACAAAGCTGAAATGAAGTCAAAGGCAAAGGAGAAATAGAACATCTGTTCATACTAGAGGAACAGTTTATGTCTTTGAAATCTCATGTAAATAGAAATCTGGAAATGTATATATGTTCCAGAATGCATTTAATATTATTTCCTGTTTTTCGCACTTACTTTTTCTTGTTGTCAGTTGAGTTATCCTTAAAGATTTGCTTGTCTTACTCTAACAATCAAATAGGGGGAGATTGTAAAGCATGATGTACTATAATGGATAATGAGATGATATAACTCAACTTAGGACAAGAATCTAGTAAATAATATTATCTATGTGACACAGGAATCCAGAAGAAGAATGATCAGACACATACAAGAATCAGAACACAGTATTACAAGTGCAAGTCCATTTGAAGTCATAGAAAGAAGATCAATTCATTGATCAGGCCTCTGTTAAGAATAAACAATCAGAGCACTTATTGTTTTAATACAGTTGAAGATTCAAGTATAGAAATCAAGTGATTCCAGTGGAAAACAATCTATAGAACTCAAGTCAGAATTCATTAACAAGGAACAATCAGAAAGGATAAGGATATTCAACTCAGGGCTAGTCGTTTGTGAACCAGACCAGTGCACTAAGCGTCAACATTCCAGGATTGATCATTCAAGTATACAAAAGAAGTGTTAATTGATTTCAAGATCATACAAAAGAATGTATTCAGAATTTAAGAAAAGAAGAAGAAGGAGTGAAAATATTCTAAGGCATAGAAGTTGATTTTCAACTAGTAGAATTCAACTTGTATGAATTCGACTAGTGGAAAATCAACTAGTGGAATGTTATTCTACTAGTCGATTTCTAACCTCCAAAATCGACTTATACTCAATTAGAATATTCTCCAAGTGCTACACATGTATAGAATTCGACTTTTATATTCTACTAGTCGAATTTCATCAAGGTCAAATTCGACTACTAAGAAGGAATGCAAATTCGACTACTAGGGACTTGGGTTACTTTGAAGTGCAGCAAATTAGAATGCTTGGACTAGAAGAAGCCACGTATTCAATTTGGTTTTAAGTCTATAATAAAACAGAAATCTCAGCATTTATTCAAAAAAGATTTTTTCACCAGCAAACTGAGAAGCTTTTATGGAGAGCATTACGGAGCATTCAAGTTCATATTAATTGCTTTGTAACTGTATTGTTATGTTGTTGAAATTTCTGTAGAAGCTAATCAATTGATTAGAATATAGAAACAATAAGGTTTATATCAATCGTAATATATTCCTTGAATTGTGTTGTGTTTTTACTTTCCTGCATAAACTAAGAATTTATTTTGAATCGGAATTAATTGGTGGTATCGTATTCAACTCCCCCTTCTACGATACCTTTGGACCTAACATTTACTAATTATGTGTGATGGCCTCAACCCCAGGGTCATGAGTTGACGTCATCAACAACAGTAATAACAATCATAATTCAATCCAAATCATTGATAATACATAAATATGACCCCTTTACCAAGACCTTTTCCTGGTTTAAGTATGACTTAGGTTACAACTATTACAACTCAACTAATTTCTAACAATCCTGACATAACTAACCTAACGCAGCAACTCAACAGATCATCTTTGGTCCAATACAACTACCTCAGAGGAGCCTGACACGAAAGGAGCTGGAACTCTGCCCTGACTACCACGCAAGAATCTCCTAGGCATCTGCAATACATATGTAAAATATTCTGCAAGGGTGAGCAATTAATTGCTCAGCAATACCATTTTATGAATAACAATAAAACAGTTTACGATAAAACAGTGATAGGAACAGAGATTATAGCTTGTTTACAAAACATGTAAAACATTCATAAACTGGATAATCAAAACTAGCATGCTCTCAACAAAACAAATGTAGTAGTGTACTGTATACAAATACCAGAGTTTAATTCTAGCATGCCATTTTCATTTCCAAATCCACTATATAACTTGTTCCGTTACGATATTCACAAAGCCAAATTAGATACTTACGGATATGTGAAGATAGCTGATCAGGCTATCAACACTGGACGGCTCTCATTGTCATCCCATATACCTGTTCCGGAACTCAGAGACTAGCTAGGTCTCTGACCTGCTGGACTAATCGGTTATATAATGTGCACAACCGAATTAGCCTCTTACGCCACCTCAATAGGCCTACTCTGGCCTCAATGTATCCCATATCTGACCGTTTTATCCAGTTTTCAAAACACTTGTACCTATCTCATTTCCAAAATCATTTATTTAACCAACACACATATAAAATCCATTCTGCAAATCATTCCATTCGAGATAGGTACCTTTCGAAGTTACTTATCCCCAAAATAATTTGAAAACAGTGATTTATAACTACAGGGGATACGTAACTTAAAATGTTTCTGTTCCATTACGAGAATAAAACATTTAGCTATTCATATGCACTGAACCATAAAAGAATGGTCAGGGGTACTTGCCTTGCAGAGCGTTACAACTATCTCTGATTGACCTTGAACCGATTCGGGACACTCGGCTTTATCGCTTTACTATTTGACTGTCCTGGATCCGACTTCAACGCTCAGGTCCTTCACTTAGGAACCTCGCTGCGCTTGTTGACTGATCACTAGCTTATCTTAGTTCGATATCAATTCTTGAGTCCTTCGACTAGAACCTACAGAGCCGAAACACTCTACGTTAGACGTCCAGGTATGCTTGACATATCCTCGCTAACAACCTACCCATCCGATAATATATCCCGACTCGTAATTATTCATTATTCGCATCATAATAACATACACAACAAATAGGGTTCACGTTCCCGGAAATCGGTTCGGTGTTCGTTTCCAGAAAATACGTATACTCGTAATTTTACGGAATCAGGGTTATTGATTTGGCAAAATATTTCATCACAACGTACACTTGAGTTTCAGAATAAACACACATATATATTTATATAGCCATTTGACATCCCGATAATCATCAGATACGCTCCCGTATTCCCGTAGATGAATTTCCCGGAAATCGGGCATCGTCTCTTTTGTTTATCGGACTACCCGTCGAATACAATATCGACGTCAATCACAACAATCAATCAATCCAAACAATTAATATAACAATCATTATTTATAATCCAAACCACTCAACAACAACCGCAATCAACTACGCAACCAAAATCTCGATATAGTCTTTATATGCCCGGTAAATAGTTTTAATAATTTTACGAACTAAATTAATATTTTAAAATTAGGACTCAGAATAAACATCACAGTCCACCGTCGGCTCGCCGAGGCTCAACGCCGACGGCGGTAAAATTCATGGGTTCCCGTTTATACTGGGCATCCTACATAAATTTCACCAATTAATATTTATAATTCTCGTACATAACTTAATTATTTCACGAAATTAATCAATCCATTTCCTGCAAAAAAAATAATATAATACAATTAATAAAATCTCGGTCCAACCGCGAAACACGCGCACAACACGCGTGAATATAACTAGCCAGAAAATCACAACAGAAATCGGACAAACATGAAACAACAATACATACATACACGTATATATGTACATGATTACAAGCAGGAACAGAGGCCAAAACGGAACCAGCCACCAGCCGGAATTCCGGTGGCGGCGGCTTACCGAGAACACAGCCACACAAATTAATACACACGCACGCACACACTACAACCAAGAATCAGGTTGGAACAGAGACCAAAGCAAAGCAGTAAACGTAGTACAGGGCAGCCGAACAATTACCGGAATACGCCCGGGAAAGGAACCGGAAGGAAACATAAAAAAAAGGATAAGAAACAGGGAAAATTATTGGGGAACACGGGAAGAACAAAATAAAATAATGGGGGAGAGAAGAAAGTGATCGAAGGAGAGAGATCGAGAAGGTACGAGAGAGAAGATGAGAGAGACGAGCTATTGCTTGTGTGATTCTTTTATTTTTGATACACAACAGTAACACAGTGAGCAATAATAATCTGCCACATTTCTATTGAATGACTGAAATTCTGACACGTGCCCCACTATACTGTAAATTCCAAATTTTATTTGTGTTTTGCCAAATATTGAACAAACCTACAAGTAAAAATTAACCCTAAAATCACCAATTTAGTTTTTTAAATATTACAAATAATTCAAAGCTATTAAATAATAAATTTTTCATAATTTTCTTATTATTTTTAAAATGCAACTCGTACACGCAGTTTACAATTAACGAACCGAGCTGCACTTAAAACAATTCCAGAAAATCACGAAAATAGTCTTAAAATATTATAAATATTCCGAAGTTAATAAAAACATAAATTTTGCAATTTTAAAATAATTTCTGAAACACAATTTATACCCGCTTTTAACAAATAAACGAATCAACGTGCGGGTGAAATTAATCTCAAAAATCCCCAAAATAAATTTAAAATTTCCGGAATATTCCCAACTTGAATAAATATGAGTTTCATAATTTTTGAAGAATTCGGGAATTAAATATAGATTTTACGAATAAATTAAATCAGAAAATTAGGCAGGGCTAAATAATTGATAAAATATTGATTTCTAAATTTTATAAAATCCCAAAAATAATTATTGTAATTATGAAACCATAAAAGAAATTTTAAAGACATTCCAAATATTTACACAAATAAATTTGTATTAAATCCACTTTTAAAAGTGAATACAATTCAATACAAGTCCATATTTAATTACACGAACCACCCTGGACACCATAATTCACACACATAGATAAAAGTAAAACAACACATAGCTGACAGAAGCTATACACATATATTATTCATTTAATAATTCCATAATTACACTTTAATTAAATATAAAAGTATACAAGTCGTTACATCCTTCCCCCCTTAAAAAGATTATGTCCTCAGAATCTGACTTAACTAAATAAGTGAGGATAATTGTCAAGCATATCTGACTTTAACTCGTAAATAGGCTCTTCTATCCAAAAATCTATTCAAACCATACTCACTATAAACGTAAACTCAGTCCTAGGGATTCGCTTATAACGAACTAGAATTTGGATCGATCATTCCACGCAAAACAAATTCGGATGAGAGCTTCCTGGCTCCCAATCAACAACTTAGTTCGAATCAGGTACATATCGCCTTAACATTGACACGTATAACATATTATTTATATATATATATATTGCAACTGCGGCGGTAATACCAACTCATAAATAACTTTACCTATATTTTTTTATACCTCGAATGGTTCAATACAATTAGGACTCTACTTGTCCCTTCTATTCAAACTTAACCAATCTCTTTCAAGGTAAAAATTTTGCCTATACCCCGATCCTCATTCTATGTATCCTTTCGATGCAAATCCGCTTTCTCATTTTGTATATCCCGAGTTATTTCAACCCTTTCCCGAGTACACCACCACACTCTTGATATACTAAATTAATTCAGGACTTAATAATATCTCTACTCCCACTTTCTCTCAATAGAGGGAGGACTCACACTTATGTCCACACAACACTTCGCAAAGTAGTATTCTCTTACTAACAGGGTAACTATTATCATAGAAAACTTAATCCATGGTAGGTGATTACTTCAGTTTCCTTTATAAACCCAACACATATACTCTCCATATTTCTTATATTGTCTGAATCACCTTCTCACTTTGACCCTTCATCTGAGGATGATAGGCAGTACTCATTATCAACTTAGTTCCAAACATTCGAACACCTCTTACTTATTCATATTCGTCATTTTGTTAAACTCCCCATAATCAGTACCCAATCTCATAATTTCATTCCTCTTACCAGCAATATCACTGGTGCACCCCCAGGGAACTATATCTGGTATGCTCACTTTCCTTTCTAATAACTTTTACCATTATCAATTAATTATTTCGTTCCACTGGCCTCCAGAGACTCAGGGCATTTATTTATTATCCAACATTCCTCCAGCTTCAGTATTCTCTTCTTCGTATCTTTACAGATGGTGGATCTACTTTATATCCTTAGCTTATTACTTCTTTTCTCGCATGATTGGAAGAATTCCTTATATTGCTTCTGCCTCCAGAAACTTATCTTACTATTGGCTTATGTACCCTTTACACTTCGCTCCTTCTAAAACCACTCCTGGTCATAACACAGGACAACCAGCTCAATCCCAAAATCACATCAAACCACTTTAACTCGGAGGGTGTCAGATCAACTGCAACTACGCCCAACTTCTAAACACTTGTGATGTAGTATCTTGAATAACTGTTCTACAACTCCTTGTAACATGCCCACTCTCTCCATAATTATAATACATAACTCCTGGATTTCCTGGATTACCTTCCGATGCATAATGACCCTTATGCCCACACTTGAAACATTGCACGTTCTTTTTCCACGCACCACTGCGTCTCCTGTCACAGGACTTGCAATCTACTGCTCACTTAACTGACTGGGCTGAAGTGGAAGCAATTGAAGTAGCACTAGACCTAGCCTAAGAGAAACTCTGTTTCCGGAATTGCTTACTCCTATTTCGGCCAAACCGATTCTCAAATCCTTGTATGGATTCTCCTTGGTTTGCTTGATTTTTAACACCTTTCGACTTCCTTTTCCTATCATTTTCATTCCTAACAGTCAACTTCTGCTCATTTTCCATTACCAGGGTGACCTGAACCATAGAGGAGTATGTCTTGAGTTGAAATGCCACAACTCCTCTGCGAATTTCAATCTTCAACCCTTGCTGGAACCTCCTTGCCTTCTGACTCTCCGTACTTACATATTCAGGAACTAATCGGGCCAATTCTGTAAACTTGGCCTCAAATTCCAACACACTTCTTTCACCTTGTTTCAGTTCTAGAAACTCGACTTCCATTTGACTCCACACATAATCTGGGAAATACTCTTCCAAAAATAACTCAGTAAACCTAGCCCATGAAACAGGGCCTTCTCCTTCTTACGCTGTGGTTGACTCCCACCAGTAATTCACTTTATTCTTTAAGAAGTAATTTACATAATCAATCTTAAGATTATCACATACTTGGACAAGATTGAAAGCTTTCTCCATCTCTTTTAACCATGCTCCAGCAACTACTGGATTAGGTTCCCTTTTAAACTCAAAGGGTTAACATTCCGATAAGATTTAAATCAACACTTGGGTTCACTCCTTGATGTTGCTACTGCAACAGTACCGCTGCTGAACCTATTAGATTAACTGTAACTGTTGTTGCTACTGCTGGCGTAATAAATCTAGAATTTCATTTATAGTTGGGCCCTTCACAAAACTACTACTATTTTCTTTAGACTGGGTAACTTTCTTAGGTGGCATTTTCCTGAGATATATAAAATGAGTTTATTCAAAATATAACAAAATGTTTAATAAAAGATATTACCGTTAAAATTATGCACCTGTATTAGGAAAATGCAGCCCTATAAAATACCCATGTCCTTAATATTGGGGTCCATTTACAAAAGAAATCTAGATTAATAGCACTAGCAATCATAGCAAAAATGACAGTAGCAGAATCAACAACAGTTCAGGAAACTAGAATACAAATAAACTGAACACCATAGAATAGATCCTTAATGCAACAGCAACTGACCACTTCCCGTCATTGCTCTATTACCACATTAACACAAGTTTGGTATACAATGAAACTTGGCCGGCTATAACAGCCACCAATTACACAAAGCCCACTAGTAATTCAAGTCAAACTTAAGGAATGCTAGACTCCTCTAGGCACCATGGTCCAAATTTCAACCAACCATTCCTCCAGGGATGATTTCTTATCACCCTCAAGTGATTCATCGATTACTGAATTACTCTTCCTTCTCAGGGCGACTTCTTATCTCCTACCATTAACCTGTCTTCCACAAAGTTAACTTTTCTAAAGCCGCAACCTTCCATATCGAGTCATAAATCCTCTCTACTATTATCGTTTCTGAGATACTAGCAACCCGATGCAAAACTTCTATTTTCTCCCGACAGTCAACTCTCATTTACTTTCGATGACCAGGACCGTCTAACCACAAAAGCTACTGACAATCCACTGCCTCGGGACTTCAAATGAAATTTCAAAGTCAAAGAATCAATAATACGGGAAGGACAAAAGAAGAAAACATAGGCATGACTGAGAGCAACCATACAAGTACATAAGATGTCCAGCCTTAGTAGCGCACATTTCACAATACATAACTTGGTGGCTTCCCACCAGAACCTTTTGTCACATAGACAAATGGTCATTTCATATGCACTGTTTGCCCCAATCAACCGACAGAATTTCCGAGAGAAGAAACAAGGTTCGAAAGAAAATTCACAATTAGGAAGGGGTGAATCTGATTTGTAATGAGATCAACATAGCCCTAAGTAGCTTACTTCGGGCTCACAACTTTCTCACAGGAAAATAAGTAACTTAAGAAATAGGAAGCAATTACTCTGGAAACAAAATAGGTCTCAAGAATGAAGTATAAGGAATCAAGATTTACACCACCGTACTGGTCCTCATTCACTTTGAAACTTAACTGTTATAGCAGCCGCTAACGATTGTCATCCCATCCAGCTTACCGAGGTCACACCATCTGGCCAATAACACTCATTGACATAGAAAAGGCGATATTTAGAAATAACGTTGGCGCCTCTTCAGCAGACACACCAAGTGCCCGCTCAACGCTGAATCCTCACAATCAGACTCGTTTTCTCGAGGGAAAACTAGAAATCTCTATTGAACATTATTAATAATACCTATACGAAGGAAACGTACTCTAGGTTAGGGCAGTTCCAGTCAATCCCCAATAAACGTCAGGGTTATGCCTCCGAAACCCTTGACTGAACTTCTAAACTCGCTCATCTGATTGAGTTGCTGACTAACATCTATATATAAACCTTCCTGCACTCTTCTGACTCTACTCCTAACCTAAATCAGGGACTCAAACCTGTAGCTCTGATACCAACTGTGACGGCCTCAACCCCGGGGTCATGAGTTGACGTCATCAACAACAGTAATAACAATCATAATTCAATCCAAATCATTGATAATACATAAATACGACCCCTTTACCAAGACCTTTTCCAGGTTTAAGTATGACTTAGGTTACAACTATTACAACCCAACTAATTTCTAACAATCCTGACATAACTAACCTAACGCAGCTACTCAACAGATCATCTTTGGTCCAATACAACTACCTCAGAGGAGCCTGACACGAAAGGAGCTGGAACTCTGCCCTGACTACCACGCAAGAATCTCCTAGGCATCTGCAATACATATATAAAACATTCTGCAAGGGTGACCAATTAATTGCTCAGCAGTACCATTATATGAATAACAATAAAATAGTTTACGATAAAACAGTGATAAGAACAGAGATTATAGCTCGTTTACAAAACATGTAAAACATTCATAAATTGGATACTCAAAACTCTCTCAACAAAACAAACGTAGTAGTGTGCTGTGTACAAATACTAGAGTTTAATTATAACATGCCATTTTCATTTCCAAATCCACTATATAACTTACTTGTTCCGTTACGATAATCACAAAGCCAAATCAGATACTTACGGATATGTGAAGATAGCTGATCAGGCTATCAACACTGGACGACTCTCACTGCCATCCCATATACCTGTTCCAGAACTCAGAGACTAGCTAGGTCTCTGACCTGCTGGACTAATCGGTTATATAATGCGCGCAACCGAATTAGCCTCTTACGCCACCTCAATAGGCCTACTCTGGCCTCAATGTATCCCATATCTGACCGTTTTATCCAATTTTCAAAACACTTGTTCCTATCTCATTTCCAAAATCATTTATTTAACCAGCACACATATAAAATCCATTCCGCAAATCATTCCATTCAAGATAGGTACCTTTCGAAGTTACTTTTCCCCTAAACAATTTGAAAACAGTGATTTATGACTACAGGGGATACGTAACTTAAAACGTTTCTGTTCCATTACGAGAATAAAAAATTTAGCTATTCATATACACTGAACCATAAAAGATTAGTCAGAGGTACTTGCCTTGCAGAGCGTTACAACTATCTCTGATTGACCTTGAACCGATTCGGGACACTCGGCTTTATCGCTTTACTATTTGACTGTCCTGGATCCGACTTCAACGCTCAGGTCCTTCGCTTAGGAACCTCGCTGCGCTTGTCGACTGATCACTAGCTTATCTTAGTTCGATATCAATTCTTGAGTCCTTCGACTAGAACCTACAGAGCCGAAACACTCTACGTTAGACGTCTAGGTATGCTTGACATATCCTCGCTAACAACCTACCCATCCGATAATATATCCCGACTCATAATTATTCATTATTCGCATCATAATAACATACATAACAATTAGGGTTCATGTTCCCGGAAATCGGTTCGGTGTTCGTTTCCAGAAAATACGTATACTCGTAATTTTACGGAATCAGGGTTATTGATTTGGCAAAATATTTCATCACATCGTACACTAGAGTTTCGTAATAAACACACATATATATTTATATAGACACTTGACATCCCGATAATCATCAGATACGCTCCCGTATTCCCGTAGATCAATTTCCCGGAAATTGGGCATTGTCTCTTTTGTTTATCGGACTACCCGTCGAATACAATATCGACGTCAATCACAACAATCAATCCAAACAATTAATATAACAATCATTATTTATAATCCAAACCAGTCAACAACAACCGCAATCAACTACGCAACCAAAATCTCGATACAGTCTTTATATGCCCGGTAAATAGTTTTCATTTTGAAAATAATTTTACGAACTAAATTAATATTTTAAAATTAGGTATCAGAATAAACATCACAGTCCACCGTCGGCGATGAGCCCGTCGGCTCGCCGAGGCTCATCGCCGACGGCGGTAAAATTCATGGATTCCCGTTTATACTGGGCATCCTACATAAATTTCACCAATTAATATTTATAATTCTCGCACATAACTTAATTATTTCACGAAATTAATCAATCGATTTCCTGCAAAAAAAATAATATAATACAATTAATAAAATCTCGGTCCAACCGCGAAACACGCGCACAACACGCGTGAATATAACTAGCCAGAAAATCATAACAGAAATCGGACAAACATGAAACAACAATACATACATACACGTATATATGTACATGATTACAAGCAGGAACAGAGGCCAAAACGGAACCAGCCACCAGCCGGAATTCCGGCGGCGGCGGCTTACCGAGAACACGGCCACACAAATTAATACACACGCACGCACACGGGAAGAACAGAATAAAATAATGGGGGAGAGAAGAAATTGATCGAAGGAGAGAGATCGAGAAGGTACGAGAGAGAAGATGAGAGAGACGAGGTATTGCTTGTGTGATTCTTTTGTTTTTGATACACAACAGTAACAAAATGAGCAATAATAATCTGCCACATTTCTATTGAATGACTGAAATTCTGACATGTGCCCCACTATTCTGTAAATTCCAAATTTTATTTGTGTTTTGCCAAATATTGAACAAACCTACAAGTAAAAATTAACCCTAAAATCACCAATTTAGTTTTTTAAATATTACAAATAATTCAAAGCTATTAAAAATAATTTTTTCATAATTTTCTTATTATTTTTAAAACGCAACTCGTACACGCAGTTTACAATTAACGAACTGAGCTGCACTTAAAACAATTCCAGAAAATCACAAAAATAGTCTTAAAATATTATAAATATTCCGAATTTAATAAAAACATAAATTTTGCAATTTTAAAATAATTTCTGAAACGCAATTTATACCCGCTTTTAACAAATAAACGAATCAACGTGCGAGTGAAATTAATCTCAAAAATCCCCAAAATAAATTTAAAATTGCCGGAATATTCCCAACTTGAATAAATATGAGTTTCATAATTTTTGAAGAATTCGGGAATTAAATATAGATTTTACGAATAAATGAAATCAGAAAATTAGGCAGGGCTAAATAATTGATAAAATATTGATTTCTAAATTTTATAAAATCCCAAAAATAATTATTGTAATTATAAAACCATAAAAGCAATTTTAGAGACATTTTAAATATTTACACAAATAAATTTGTATTAAATCCACTTTTAAAAGTGAATACAATTCAATACAAGTCCATATTTAATTACACGAACCACCCTGGACACCATAATTCACACACATAGATAAAAGTAAAACAACACATAGCTGACAGAAGCTATACACATATATTATTCATTTAATAATTCCATAATTACACTTTAATTAAATATAAAGTATACGAGTCGTTACATTATGTGTGAACATGTTCACTCTTATCAGTAATTAAGTTTGATCTAGGTGTTGAGGTTGACCCTCCTCATTAATTGATTTAACAACATCAGCACTTGGATTAAACTTAATAGTCTTCAACTAAACCTTGTTCAGTTTGACCTTAGTATCAGTACTTACTGATTTATTTTTCTCAGTTTCTTTTTCAATTTTCTTATCAGCATTAGATCTATCAGCATATCCTAATCTTGATCCCCAACAACCATTCTCTAGAATTTCTAGAGTTGTTTTTCCTGAGTTGGTCCAAAGTTTAATAACCTCTCTTTCTTTAGCTCACTCATTTTCTACATAAGCATGATTTTCTAACAATTTATCTTTAACATAAACAACATTATCTCTTTCTTTTTGAATTTCTAGCATGGAAAGAAACTCAATTTCTAGGTGATCATTCCTTTTCTTTAGTTCAGAGTTTTCACTCTTGATTTAATTATTTTCTTAGGTTTCACCCCTGTAACTAATATGCAGAGATTTAAGAAACAATCTTAATTCATAGATATCATCAGTATCAAAAGTGTAACAGCCCAAATCCGGGGTCAAGATTTGGTGTCACTAAATAATCTTTACATAATGTAAAATTATATACAATGACCCCTTAAAACCAGATCGTTTACATGTTATGGTATGAAACAAGAATCTAACCTTCTAAAATTTACAACAACTAAAATACAAGTTTGAATACCTTTGTACTAATTCCCTTGTTTTATTTTTCTAACATATTTATCCTCTTGCAGCGGAGATCTTTCTAACTTCTGTTGTCTATTAAAACTATTCAATTTTATCCTCATTTGTTTCTGAAAGAAATAAGAATTTACAAAGCAAGAGTGAGCCAAAAATGCCCAGCAAGTACATAATTAGTTTCCAAGTATTAATATTAAAGGAAATTTTCGTACAAAATCTTTAAATAATCTTTAGACATTTCTATTCATTTGAATTAGTTGAGCGAATAAACATTGGCCGTTATCATCCCTTAATTATAAATCAAAAGTGACGAGCAATTCTCAGTTTCATCTCTTGAATCAAGGTTTTGTCCGATTTTATAGTCATAAAACTCTTCAAGAAGGAATGTCGTTAATGGCGATCAACAATAAATTAGATTGGACACTAGAATCAACCTATGCACTATAACCTGCCGATCAGTCAGAGTATAGTGCGGATCTATACCCATCTGTATAGACCTACCAATATATAAGGTACCCAAGCACTATGGCCTCATAATTAAGGGTCCAGCCATCTCTGGCCCTTAGGGTCCAGTCCATCACTGGCCCTCATCGTAACCATCCAGTCCATAGAGTATTTTGATGTCAAATCACTTTGATTTCAAAACATCCTGGTTCAGGGTTCGCAAATAACCCGAAATAATGGGTATTTGCTCAAGAGATCACAATTCATACTAAGGAACAAGAACAAAAAGGTACTTGCATAATTGAGAGTAATTGCAGCGAAATATAAAGACATTTAACTATTTTGAATTTAGAATAGGGAAGAAATATATGCAATATATTAGAAAAAAGTTTAGGAGTACTTGCCTTGCTGAGCTTTAACTACTATTATTGGTTGATTTCGGACCGACTTGGACGTTCGGCTTTATTGTGTAACCACTAACTTATCCAGGATACAATCCCAACACTCAGGTCCTTCGATTGGAACTTGCTGAGCTCGACTACTAACCACTAGGTCATTCTTAGCCCGATGTCAATCCTCGGGTCTTCCGACTAGGACCTACAGGGTCAAAATACCCTAATTCAGATAATCGTTTAAGCTTAGCATAATATCACTATCATTTCTGCCTATACGATTTCATAACCCGACTCGTATTTATATGTATTATTTGAAATACACATAACAATCAAGGTTCACGTCTTCGAAATACATTTTGGTACTTATTTTCGGAAAATACATATACCCGTCATTTTGAAAAATAGGGTGATCGATTATTTATAAAATATTTTATCATGACACATAATTTGGTTTCGTATAATATAGTTATATATATATCCTCATTCGACGTCTGCGATAATTATAGCTTACGTTCCCATATTTTCAGAAGTAATTTCCCGAAAATCGGGCAGCGTTTCCTCTGTTTATCAGCCTACCCGTCGAAACATAATCGACGTCAACAATCCAACAATCACAATCAATTCATAGTTCCAACTAATTTCATAATCCAAACGCCATTATAACTTCTAAAATAATTAGCCCATTTTCGTTTTGATTTTAATTCTACGAACTAATTTATTTAATTATAAATGTAGGACTCAGATAAAAATCATCACTGTCCACCGTCGTCTCGCCAAGGCTCATCGCCGACGACAATAAAATTCATCGGTGCCCGATTAATTCGGGTTTCCACACAAATTTCACCGATAAGAAATTACTAATATCTCAATAATCACATAACTCGAATAATCATAAAAAAATTATTCGATTTATTACCAAAATAATATGAATAAACATAATACAATTCACTCAGATTTTTTTTATAAATTACTTCGAATAAACACTATATAAATTCATTCGAATTAAATGAGAAATTAGAATATCAGCAAAACGAATTAACTATAGGACCACCGGCCCACGCGCGCACGCGCGGACGGAAAACGGGAACAAGGCGGCAACAGTAGCATAACAACAGGCAAAACAGAATATAACTGACACCCGACTGAACCACAAACATATACATACATAAGTATATATGCATACCCAGGAGCCACCAAGCCGTTTGGAGGCAACTCACTGGAAAACAAACGGAAAAACCGCAATAGAGCACCGGAGAGAACATAGGAAGGAGGGGGAAAGAAAAGAAAAAGAGAGAAGAAGGAAAGAGAGGAGAGAGAGATGGTGAGAAATCGAGAGAGACGAGAGAGAGACTCAGAGAGATTGATCGAGAAGAAGAAAGAGAAGACATAGGGCGTGTATGAGCAGGGAAAGGGAGAAGAGAGAGAGAGACAGTGAGAAATCGAGAGAGACGAGAGATAGACTCGGAGAGATTGATCGAGAAGAAGAAAGACAAGAGAGAGGGTGTGTATGAACAGGGAGGGGAAATTGGGGGTTTTGTTATATGTTTTATTTATCTATTTTTCCTTACCTGCAACCCCGGTTTTGCCTCGAGATTTGTAATGAAACGAACATATGGGCTGATAAATAAAGCCCGCAAATTGTCAAACTAATTTTTTTAGAATTCTCGGAATAATTAAAAATTAACAAACTAAAATTTTCATAACTTTTAATCCATTTTTGACTCGCAATTTTATACTCACATTTAACCAATTAACGAACAAATGTGCGGTTAAATAAAAGCCAGAAAGTTTCCGAAATAATTTTTAAAATTCTCCAAATATTCTAAACTTAAGAAAATATGAGTTTCGTAATTTTTGAAGCATTCTGGAATTTAATACAGAATTTACACTTAAATGCAATCAGAAAATTATTTAAAGATGAATAATTGATAAAATATTGAATTCTAGATTTTATAAATTCCTAAAAATAAATATTGAGATTATAAAAGCATAAAAATAATTTTAGAAATAATTTCAACATTTATGAGAATAAATCTTCAATTAAATCACTTTTAAAAGTGAAAACAATACAACTCAGTATTTGATAATATATTTAATCCTCGAATACCACATAGTCACATCCAGCTAATAATAAATACAACACTCTATTAACAAAACCATAACATATTTTATTTACTTAATAATTTCATAATTCTTATATATTGGATCTGAAAATAGATTACCTTAGCCGCTAAGTAATTATAAAAATGATACAATTTGAAACCATATTTGGATAATTATTAAAACTGAGCTTCTTATAAAATACTTTATACGAAAATAAAGTAATAATATCACGTATTTCGTGAATACGGGTTCTATCGATCTATAAAAATGATTATTGTATCAAAAAATTTGCGTCGAGACTCATACTGGTCAAACCGTACCCCAGATCGAAAAAGTCAAAACACGGAAAGTGTTCAAAATAATCAGATTCGGTTAGGAAGGAGTTTTCCAAAGAGTTTCAGGTTGCAAAAACGCAAAAACGATTGAAGTTGGGTGATTCCCAATTTAATAAATTAGTTTCATAATTATTTAAAAATAATAATTATTAATTCTATAAATCCTTATTAAATCATATAACAATCCAAAAATTACTAGAAAAGTACCAAAATTATCTATATTTGATTATGGATGATTAAAAATTAAAATATCCTAATTTTATCATCTATAAACATCCAAACATCAATATCAATCATCAGATTATTTACCAAAAATTCACGTAATAATCTCATAATAATTATTTATTGATAAAAATAATTACATGATATTTCCCAGATATTACATCCTTCCCTCCTTAAAAGGATCTGTCCTCAGAATCAGGCTAAGGAACTGATAATGATACTTTTCAAGTATCTTCCTTATAATTTCTCGGGTTAATTTCTTACCCAAACAACTTTTTCATAATCTTAACTCATCATTTTAATGACTACTCAACAGTCTTTTACCGACACCAAATCTATCAGTTACTCATGCAACCTAACTCAAGTCTCCACTCTATACATACAGAGCTAAACTACTCTTCCTAGTTATACACATATTAACATCTTATGAACTCGTTATACCTGTGGCAACAAGGCCAACTCATTCACAATTTTTCTACTTATCTTACTGTCCTAAAAGACTAACTTTAATTTACACTAATCTTATTTTCTTTCTAATTCTAATAATTTATGCTCATGAACGCTTCCAACCTTTACTGATTTTGATTTTTTTTCACTTCATTTCCCACGTATTTCTTTGTTTAATTAGCCTGGCCTGTGATCCCTTCCACTTATATTCGAGACCCTTTAATTGATCTCCTATACTTTTTGTCCATTTGTGAATGATATGCTGAGCTCACGGCATCTTCGATTTCTAAACTTCCTAAATCAATAGAGAAAATCTCCACAATTGCATTTAACTTACCACTTATTATTGTACCTTACTTCCTTTTTAAATACTATTGAATATATTTATCGAGCGAAAATCTTTTAATATTTAAAAGAAAATATATTAATATGGATACCTTTCCCATATACTATAACCCATATTATCATTTTATTTGGTTCTAGGGAGTCCCGATATAAAATTTATTGTAATACTTTTCTCTGACGTTCCGCTACATATAACGCTCATTCTTTTTTTCATGCCACATTATCAAAAGTCATCTTTAATCTTTATGTCTTGTATCACATTCTCGGAGTAAATATGAATTTCCCGAGTTGTCACGATTTAACCAACCCCTATCTCTTACTTCTGCCTTATTTGTGTCTATCTATTCATTAATGGTATATTTTATTTTGGTTCAGCACGGTTCATTGAGTTTCCCACACTTCTGCCCACATATTAATCAAATAATAATATCAATTAATTACAATTTATACTTGAATCCAGTGTTCTAAAAATCCCCGATTAATCCCCGACAAAGTATCTGACCGATTCGATCTTTGAAATCCGATTTATTTTTATGAATTTTTCTTTATTGCAGTATATATAATTATTTATTAAAATTAAAATACTATATTAATTTAAAATGAATAATTATAGAAATTATGATATAATAAATATGTATTTGTTAGTAAATAACTAATATAATAATAATAATTTATTAAATATAATTTAATATTATAATACATCCGATTTTTATTCCGATTAATCCTTCCGATTAATCCCCGATTTTCAATTAATCCTAAATCGGTAGCTCGACCGATCTTCCCCGATTCCCGATTTTTACAACACTGCTTGAATCTGATAACATATTACCATCTCCTTGAAGCAATAACGAACATAATCCTCGGTAAAGTATTTAGCAATAAAAGAATAATCAGGTTTAGTTACTATCCCTAGTAATTCAGATAACGCTTTCTTCGTCTCTGGTTCTCAAGTGATTCTACTATATTATCCCTTAACGAACTATATTCATTTTGAAATCATTACAATATCATGCTCACCCTTTGATGTTGGTTTTGGTTCTTCAGTAGATATGATATTTACCTACATGTCTTCTCATTTTTATTCTTATGTCATGCCTACCAATAACTTCATTTAACCTCCCCTATTTAATTACATTCTCAGAGTGCAATTCCTATCTCCAATTATCGGCATTTTACTTCATTCTTACATCAGTTCTGGCACAATTGACGTTCACAACTTACTTATATCATGGACCATTTTATAAAATGTCTTTATCATCCTTTTGATTCCATTTCTTTTCTTAATTAGTTCTCCATTCTCATCATTTATTATCTCTGTAAAACATAAGTGATATCTTTTTCCTGATAATACTAATATGTTCATTATTAGATAAGCCATTTCTGGAGTTAAAACTGGAACAAAGGCTTTTTATTTTTAAATATTTAAATTCTTACTAACAGACTCATCGAAATCCATCGACAGCTATTTTCTTAACATTACTTAAATCACTACTGATCACACACTTTTACTTCTAATTAACTCTCACTATTCCTTATCTCATATTTAGCTCTATCGAATCGGAGATATGTCTTTAATTATTGGGGGTTTTGTAAGTTATATATATATATTCTTTCCTACATAATAGACACTTCTTTTTCCTTAGTTCACATATGAACATTGTCAACTTCTGCCATATATCGGATACTTGTATTCACGAGTTTTCTAGTATTTCATAGTAACTTCCATTACCTCGTCATTCTATATGGACATACATTCACGTTCTTTATGGAGCGCTACTATAGATGATATAAGTCTCTTTGCTCTATCTTGAACCTTTAGTTCTTGAGAATATTCTTCTCACTAGCATGTACTAATAACTTTTTGTTCTTTTTGTTTATCAAAAAGGGCATATTCATTTAGATAAAACCTCACACAGGCTTGCAGTAACATCGCGCTAATTCTACTAGACATATGATTTCTACTAAGGTCTTTACTTCCTCCAAATCCCTAATTGCTTTGATTTCAGATCTGAAATTCATGTCATAATTTGACTTAATCTAATTGGAATCGATTTCCATTTAACTAACCATTAGTTGTTAAAGTTAATCAATTTTCTCTTTTAATTGATCAATTAAACCAAGTGATGATTAACTAAATAGAATTAAAGACCAATTATACAAAGTCGGTTGGGTCATAACAATATTTTTCAAGAACCGAGATCGCAATCATTTGGAGTATCAACAGGGATATTAATAACACACTGAAGTATACTTTGAATTTTTAAAAGTAGGGTATTTTTCAAAAATAAGTACCGAAACGTATTTCGAAGACGTGAACCTTGATTGTTATGTGTATTTCAAATAATACATGTAAATATGAGCCGAGTTATGAAATCGTATGGGTAGAAGTGATAGTGATATTATGCTATGCTTAAACGATTATCTGAATTAGGGTATTTCGACCCTGTAGGTCCTAGTCGGAAGTCCCGAGGATTGACATCGGACTAAGAATGGCCTAGTGGTTAGTAGTCGGGCTCAACAAGGTTCCAATTGAAGGACCTGAGTGTTGGGATTGTATCCAAGATACGTTAATGGTTACAAAATAAAGCCGGACGTCCAAGTCGGTCCGAAATTAACCAATAATAGTAGTTAATGCCCAGCAAGGCAAGTACTCCTAAACTTTCTTCTAATATACTGCAAATATTTCTTCCCTATTATAAATTCAGAATAGTTAATATAACACCCTCCAAATCCGGGGTATAGATTTGGGGCATTATTAACAACAATTACCAACTATACCTGCACAAGCGGAATATAAATATAATAATTACCCCGAACTATCACTACTCAGGATCTTTTAAGGGTTGAGTTTGAAAACAAGAATCATGCACTACACTTTATTACAAACCCAACTAAATAAAACCTGTCTCAATAACTCTCTTTATTACAAAACTTTATTCTATCTACAGTTTCACTACACAATCTTTTATTCAAACTACACAAAACTTTTATTCAACCCAACATTACTACTTATCCTGCTACACCTGCTCTGGCAATTCAAAACTCTCTTCGGGAATAGGAAGGAACACTCTTGGTATAAGAGGGTCCCGCTGCTTGACTCGCTTCTTGACTATGCGGGTCCTGATGGGTTTCATTCTCTACCTTAACTGTAAAAAAATAGGAGTGACAATAAAAGAAATGAGCCAAAATTGCTCAACAAGCCTGCAACAATATATATATATATTATAAAGAGAGAGAAATAAATGAACCAATAAGCTGCTGGTTTGAACAACCATCTGTATCTGTATATGATAATAATTTGCCAACACTGGCGAGTGCCAAATGAACAAGACTGGAACAAGAACCAACATATGCACTATAACCTGCTGATCAGTCAGAATATAGTGCGGATCTATACCCAACTGCATAGACCCAACCAACATTAGGAGTACTCAGGCAACTATGGCCTATTAAATAATGGTCTGGGTAAAACCCAGTCCGTAAAGTAACCATCCAGTCCAAGGCTTAGCATCCGGAATAATCGGAATGCTATTGATATATCCCAACACCAGGATATACCAGACTATATGTAACAAGGGTAAAGGAATTGAAATATGAACAGGGAATTCAATAAATTGGGTAAATCAAGAATTGAAATGAAATGGAACAAGTGATAATAAATGGGTAACAGTGTATATGAACAATGACTATCAAAGAGAATTGATACGATGGAAAAGAAATATAAATCACTATTCTGAATTTAGAATAAGGGAAAAAACTTGCCTTGCGCGTACTTAACCTGGTTTAACTCACTGTTTTCTGACCCTAGCTTGCTCTGCCTTGCTAACACTGAACAAATCATGGAAAGATAGGTGTTTAGATAATTTACTATATACGCGTATCTTGAATTGATATCACGCAACCTTATCAGTCTACCCATGCGTTTCTATCTGACTCGCATATATATATATATATTTATACAGTACATCTATTCACATAATCACATAAAGCACGTAGCACGTAAGGCACATAATTAATTTCTAGATTTATAATTATTTTTAGAATCAATTCTGGGCTTATACCTGCATTACTAGTCGAATCTGATTTTATTATAATTTTTCGGGATTTATTCAACTCAGTTATACCCCTATTAGGGCCTACGAACTATTAATTATCACAAGATCACTCTCTTCCGGGAGAATTTATGACTCACAATTATTTTTATTGGATTCGTCTCATTTTTCTGAGTCTAGGGGTCTTCGTTTTGCTCAAATCGGACTAACGGTTTAATTATTATGAATTAAACAAGATTTAATTAATTAATAACTAATTATAAATAATTAATTATAATTAAATAATCCTTAATTATATTCTTAGATAATTATTTAATAATTATTGCATTTTAAAATAATTAATCCCTAATTATTAGGATTAATTACAATTTACTACACTAATTTACTAATTATTAACGCTTACCCGATCAGATCGATTATTTACAAATAATCAATCGATACAATTAACTGATACGTTATTTACCGAATAACTACGAATTACTTGAATTATAAATCACTTAACGATTAATTACTCGTATAACTATGAGCTACTCGCGATTCTTGCCTTATTATCGAACCATTACATTATTATTGTAACCTATACGATTCGTGAATTAATTATCGATATTTAATTATACAATACGAATAATTATTACGATATTCTTCGAATAACTATCGCTCGAATAATAATTCTAATTATCGAATCCCTACTTGCATAAATACGAGTTACTCATAATATTAACTAGTTATCGGATTATTAATCATATTATTTAATCCTTATTTATTAATTAATTACCTAATTATTAATTAATTACCTAATTATTAATTAATTAGATAACTAATAAATAATTAGATAAATAATTAAATAATTAATTAATAACTAATTTCGAATTTTCTAAACTAATAAAATAATTTAAAAATTTTTAATACTAATTTTCAGAATTTAAATCTAATTTTTATTATATTTTTAGAATTAATAAAACTGATTTTTAAATTAATAAAATATAAATAAAATAATAGAAAATCCAGAAACAGAAATCTGGAAATGAATTCCGGGTTGAGGGGATCAAACCCGGGTTGTTTTTCGGGTCAATAACCGGGTCGGCGGGTCGCTGAAGAACAGCCGCCGTGCTGCCCAGAAACCGGCACCGGCGAGCTGTTTCCGGCGAACCCAATTCGAACGTACAGATCATTGTTTCTGCAAGGTTTTTATCCCGTTCGATTCCATGTGACTGCAGAAACACAACTCCGTCGTCCTCTTCTATCCCTGTCGTCCCAGTCGTCTTCTCCGGCGAAAAACAGAGCATCGGCCGGCGAACTGCTGCAGATTCCGACGAGCTCGGTTTCTAAGGTCAAAACACAACCGTTTGATTCGTTTCTTGGTGGGTTTTCATTCAAAATCACTCCAGGAACACAATCAAATCAGTAACATCATCTAATAACCCCTGGAACAATTTCTCCGGCCAAACCAAGAAATTTTCCGGCCAAAACCTAAACTAACGATTTCGTATATCAAAAATTACAAATAAAATACCAAAATAAAGCTTAACACTTGTATAATCTAACCCCTATAATCATATTAACCTCAGGTTCATACAAAATTAAAAATGAACTAAAATAGAATTGTATAAACTTGAAACTAAGAACTAACACTTAGAACAATTGTTTGTTCAAATAAATAGCATAAATCGATCGTAAACAAGTACAGGAAACTATACCAAGCATCAAAATCAACCCATAACCCCATAATTAAAAACCCCCAATTTCAGTCCAAGAACCCTAAAATATGAATTGAAAATCTAAACATCAAAACATGAAATTGATGGTATGAATAGAAAGTAGAGATCAAAAGCTTTATTTTGGTTACTCACATGATCGATTTGGATAACAGAATCACTCTCAAATCTGCAGTTTAATTCCCTGGTTGTTCTTCACCCCCACTTTCTAATTTTTTTATTTTCTGATTTTTAACAATTAATTAATGAATAATTAATAATAAAACAGGTATTTATACTAATGAAAATAATACCCCTAAATAAAATTAAGGGTCTAATTCTACATCTAATAAAAATATTTGGCCCCAATTTTTATAATTTTTGGGTATTAATATTGAATTTTTAAATATCCAATAAATACAAAATAAATGCTAAAAATTCCCAAAAATTGTGAATATTACAAAAATGCAAAGAAAAATGATATATGATAATTTCATGATCATATAAAAATAAAAATGTGATTTTTGTGGGGTTTTTGGTACCCAAAGGGGTCCGGAAAAGTCATTTTTCGCGAAAAGGGTAAATTTGTAAAACATCTAGGGGTTCAAAATAGCGATATGGTATAGGGCATTTTTGGTAAAATAGGACCAATAATTTTATTTGAAATACGGGCTTTTAAAACACTGTTTGAGCTGTACGGGTTTTGATATAAGATATATAACTTGCGATAAAACATTCAATAAATATCCAAAACACATTCGGATCATAACAGACAACACGTAGCACATAACGATTAGGGTTTAATGACTCAACACAGTTAATCACATAATACTACACACAATTTATCTTTATTATGATATAATACAAGCGTAATTTCTCGGTCGTTACATTTTCCCCCCCTTAACAGGATTCTGTCCTCAGAATCATACTATGTAAATAACTGAGGATACTTTTCTAGCATATTACTCTCAAGCTCCCAGGTTGATTCTTCAACCACTGGGTTTCTCCACAAAACTTTTACTAATGATATAGACTTATTCCTTAATACCCTCTCTTGTCTATCTAGAATTCTTATCGGCTGCTCTACATATGATAAATCTGCCTGAAGTTCTATTGGCTCATACTCTATTACATGTCTTATATCAGGGTTATATTTCTTAAGCATAGATACATGAAATACGTTATAAACATGCTGCATATGGGGTGGTAAAGCTAACTCGTATGCCACTTTTCCAACTTTCTTCAGAATTTCAAATGGTCCAACATAGCGAGGTTTCAATTTGCCCTTGTTGCCAAACCTAGTTAGTCCCTTCCATGGTGAGACTTTTAGCAATACATGTTCTCCCTCCTGATAGTCCATATCCTTCCTGGCTTGGTCTGCATATCTGCTTTGTCTGTTTTGTGCTGCCTCGATTCGTTTTCGAATAAGATCAATCTTTTCTTTTGTCTGCTGAATTAATTCTGGACCCAAAATCTTGCGTTCTCCAACTTCATCCCAATGCACGGGTGATCTGCATTTCCTCCCATATAATGCTTCATACGGTGGCATTCCAATACTGGCGTGATAGCTATTATTATAAGAAAATTCTACTAGGGGTAAATGTTCATCCCAACTGCCTTCAAAATCGATCGCACAAACTCGTAGCATGTCTTCAATCGTTTGAATTGTCCTTTCACTTTGGCCGTCAGTTTGCGGATGATAAGCAGTACTCATATTCAACTTCGTTCCTAGACATTCTTGGAATTGTCTCCAAAATCTTGAATTGAAACGAGGATCTCGATCCGATACAATTGATACTGGTACTCCATGACGCATCATAATTTCTTTGAGATACATGTGCACTAATTTGTCGAGTGAAAATCTTTCATTAATTGGTAGAAAATGTGCCGACTTCGTAAGTCTGTCAATGATTACCCATATCGCATCATGATTTGCCCTAGTCCTCGGTAGTCCTACCACAAAATCCATCGCTAGATGTTCCCATTTCCATTCTGGAATGTCTAATGGTTGCAATAACCCACTCGGACGTTGGTGTTCTGCTTTAACTCGCTGGCATGTGTAGCATTTACTCACCCATTCTGCTATCTCAAAAGTTTTTCTTCAAGTCGCGATACATTTTCGTGCTTCCTGGATGAATGGAATACTTCGAATTGTGCGCATCTCGCATAATTTCTTCTTTTAATTCTGCCACATTAGGGATCCAGATTCTTGACGCAAAACGTAAAATTCCTTCATTATCTTTCTGAGTTGTAATCTCTTCTCCTGTTAAGTTGTCGTCTTGACTCATCACTTCTTCTTGACAACGGCGAATCTTTTCCAGCAATTCTGGTTGGAAAGTCATAGCGTAGATAGTTTCTGCAGATTCATTGGGAATACGAATTTCGATTTCCAATTTGTCGAATTCCTTGGCCAATTCTTCGCATGAAGTTAACCGATTCAATCTTTCTTTTCTGCTTAGCGCATCTGCTACAACATTTGCTTTTCCTGGATGATAACTGATTGTAACATCGTAATCTTTAATTAATTCCAGCCATCGACGTTGTCGCATGTTTAGTTCCTTTTGCGTGAAGATATACTTCAGACTTTTATGATCCGTGTAGATTTCACATTTTTCACCATACAGATAATGTCTCCAAAGCTTCAATGCAAATACAATTGCTGCCAATTCCAGATCATGCGTAGGATATTTCTGCTCATGAGGTTTAAGTTGTCTCAACGCATATGCAATGACGTTACCATGTTGCATCAACACACATCTTAAACCACGATATGAAGCGTCACTGTAAATAACAAAATTTCCTTGCTCGTCTGGCAGTACTAATACTGGTGCCGTCACCAACCGATTCTTCAACTCTTGAAAACTTTCTTCACACTTACTATTCCATTCGAACTTTTCACTTTGTCGAGTTAACTTGGTCAGCGGTGTTGCTATCTTCGCAAAATCTTTGACAAATCTTCGATAATATCCTGCCAAACCTAAGAAACTTCGAACCTCTGTCGGCGTCTTTGGTCTTTCCCAATTCAACACAGATTCAATCTTTGCTGGATCAACTTGAATGCCTTCTCTGCTGATGATGTGCCCTAGAAACTGCACTTCTTTTAACCAAAATTCGCATTTGGAAAATTTTGCATAAAGCTGTTCCTTCCGTAATATCTCCAATGTCGTTCTTAAATGCACTACATGCTCTTCTTCCGTTTTTGAATAGATCAAGATGTCATCAATAAATATAATGATAAACTTATCCAAATACTTCTTGAATATTCGATTCATCAAATCCATAAACGCTGCAGGTGCATTCGTCAATCCAAAAGCCATTACAAGAAATTCATAGTGTCCGTACCTTGTTCTAAACGCTGTCTTTGGAATATCTTCGGCCTTGATCTTTAACTGATGATAGCTTGATCGTAAGTCGATTTTTGAAAACCATGCTGCTCCTTTTAGTTGATCAAATAAATCATCAATGCGAGGTAAAGGATATTTATTCTTGATAGTTAACTTGTTCAGCTCACGATAATCAATACACAGTCGCATACTACCATCCTTCTTTTTCACGAACAATACTGGCGCACCCCATGGGGATACACTTGGCCTTATAATTCCTTTGTCAAGAAGTTCTTGCAACTGCTTTGCTAATTCCCTCATTTCAACAGGTGCCATTCGATATGGAGCTTTCGAAATTGGTTCAGTCCCTGGCGTCAAGTCAATAGTGAATTCGATTTCTCGATCTGGTGGAAGTCCTGGTAATTCGTCTGGAAAAACATCAAGAAATTCACAAACTACAGGAATATCTTCAATCTTCAAATTTCCCTTTTCAACATCCCGTACATAGGCTAAATAAGCTTGACATCCTTGACGTAGCAATCTTCTAGTCTGCATTATTGATAGGAATTTCTGCTTTTGCTTCTCACCTTTAAATATTACCGTTTCATTTTCTTCAGTTTGCAATTTCACTCTCTTATTCGCACAATCAATTTGAGCATTATTACTAGACAGCCAATCCATTCCTAAAATAATATCAAACTCCCCTAACCTAAAAGGTATCAAATCAACTGAAAAATGACATCTCCCTATCTCAATATCACAGCTCGGACATACTCGATCTACTGTAATCTGATCATTATTCGCTAATTTTATGACTAACACTTCATCCAACCACTGAATCTCACAATCTATCTTAGAGATAAAAGCTTCAGAAATAGAAGATCTAGTAGCTCCTGAATCAATCAATACCAAAGCATTTACGGAATTTACAGGGAGTGTACCTGCAACCACATTCGGACTCTGTACCGCTTCCTTCATTGACATGTTGAAAGTCCTTGCTCTGGGCTGATTTTGCTGTGGTAGTGGAGGTGGAGGTAATGCTAAAATTCTTGGAATACTGGCAGCCATTGCAATTCCTCTGCAGTCTTTGGCGATATGTCCTTTTCTCCCACATTGGAAACAAGTAACTTCTGCCTTTCCCATTGGACATTCTCCAGAATAGTGTCCCCTTTGCTTGC
Organism: Apium graveolens; assembly: GCF_009905375.1. Taxonomy (NCBI): domain Eukaryota; kingdom Viridiplantae; phylum Streptophyta; class Magnoliopsida; order Apiales; family Apiaceae; genus Apium; species Apium graveolens. The sequence goes on from NC_133654.1 coordinate 46,239,752, forward strand.
ACTTGAAACACGTAACATTTAGCTTGTTGCAAACTCCTGTATGCTTTCTACCACACGTTCTGCAGTCAGGTATAAGCGGTCGGATAAGTCTCTGCTGAATTGGGGTTGGAAGTCGATTTCCCATCCTCTGATTGTTCTGCTCTGGCCTTTTGAAATTTACTTTTCCCCGAGCTTGAAATCCCGGCCTTTTGTTGAAACGATTCTGAAAATTCCCTGGTCCTTTCTCTTTCTGAGCTGCTTCGCTTTCTCCTTCAATAATCATAGCCTTCTGAACAACAGCCATATAAGTTGTCAATTCAAACACAGCTACCCTGCTACGAATCCATGGTTTCAGTCCTTGCTGAAATCTCTTGGCCCGCTTCTCGTCCGTATCCACCTGCTCTGGAACAAACCTTGCCAATTCAGTAAACTTGGTCTCATAATCCGCAACCGATAAGTTGTCTTGTTTCAGCTCCAGGAACTTGATCTCCATCTGGTTCTTCATAAAACGAGGAAAATATTTCTCCAAGAAAAGATTAGTGAATCTGTTCCAGGTCACCACACCTTCTTCCAAAGCTTTCTTTGATTCCCACCAGTAATTAGCTTCGCCTTTTAGAAAATAGCTAGCGAAATCTGTCTTCTGCTCTTCCTCAACCTTTACCAACGAAAAAGCCTTTTCCATCTCTTTCAGCCAAGCTCTCGCTTTTGTGGGATCTGTGGAACCCATAAATTCCGGTGGCTTCACCGACTGAAATTGCTTGAAAGTAGTCGTAGGTGCTGCTGGTGGTATTTGATGTCCTGGATGAGCGGCTTGCTGTAACATCTGTTGCTGGAACTGCTGTTGCTGCTGCTGCATTTGTTGTTGCATCATCAACATCTGCTGTTGCATGAGATTAAACATCTGATCCATCTGTTTATTATTGTTTTGGCCATCGGTGTTTCCATTCGATGAGTCGGGCTGCGCTTTTCTCTTAGGTGCCATTTTTCTGGTAAATAAATAATGGATCTTATTTAATAACAGTATATTAAACATATATTAAAACAGTCGATTTGAGAAAATAAAATAACTTATTAAATAACTGAATAGATAAAACAGTATGATATGTTTTAAATTTAATTTTTTTTTTTTTTACAACATGATCGTGAATAAAACTACATTTGTAAATATGCAATGGTACTGAAATAAATGTAAATGCTGAAATGACTGGGAATAAAATAAAGAAAACGTGCAAAAGATTATCTCATATATATATATAGGTAGAACACCAGCTACAGGTGTCAATGCTTGATACAAAAACCTATGATATAACAGTCGTACTGCTACTACTATCAGTCAGAGTCAGTAGCTACACTCATACAATACTATACTGCCTCTATCTACAAAATATACATAATACAACTCTCATCGATCTGCTAATCTCAAAATCCTGGTGGTCCGTGGCTCAACTCCTCATGCAATGCCTCTAGCACTGCCTCGGTAAGTCCTAATGCTCTGCGATATGCTGTCTCCGCGCTAAGATCCTGCTGTCTCAAATCAGTAAGCTGCTGAAAACTATTCTGATGAAGCTGATGTAGTCTCTCTCTCAGTATATAATCTGGTCGTAATGCTCTGACAGGACCATCTGTCTGCGTCTCATACAATCCAAGGATCTCTCTACACTGGTTCTGCCATCTAATCCTCTCCTCCCTCTCTGCCTGAAAGCGCTGGTAAGTCACTGTATGATGCTCATGAAGATCAGTGCTGGAACCTCGAGAAGGTAATGGTCCATCTACCACGATCTCATCTATAAACTCCGGCTGAGGAAACTGATAAACCCCCGGAACAGGTGCATAAATGGCTAATGGGGCAGGAAATAAGACAGGCTGCTCCATAGGCGCATACACGGGCGGCTCTGCCTCTGGCTCCATCGGTGGCATCTCTGGAATCTCGACTGGTGGCATATGAATCTGAGGCTCTACATCCTCCCACTGCGGAAGATCAACCATATCAGGAATATCAAACATCGGAAACTCTAATGGTGGAATATCTGGTATTTCTGGCTCAACGTATGGAAAATAATCTGCAAAACCTGGTACCTCCGGGGGAAGTGGTATCTCTGGTGCTGGCTCAGGTGGCAATGGAGGTAAGATCTGCCCTGACACTGGGGCTACTACCTGTGCATCCACTGGATCTGTCTCGGTCCTCTCCGTAGATGATGATAAAGAAGCCATCTAATATACATAAAATAATAACACAAAAACAATCAAATCACAATTCTATAACTCAGAACTTCTAATCACATAGACAAACAGTCCTAACACTCTTACTCTCATCCTATCTTATCTTAACCCTAACATTCTTGTTTTCCAAAGGTCAATCCTAAGCTCTGATGCCAACTATAACACCCTCCAAATCCGGGGTATAGATTTGGGGCATTATTAACAACAATTACCAACTATACCTGCACAAGCGGAATATAAATATAATAATTACCCCGAACTATCACTACTCAGGATCTTTTAAGGGTTGAGTTTGAAAACAAGAATCATGCACTACACTTTATTACAAACACAACTAAATAAAACCTGTCTCAATAACTCTCTTTATTACAAAACTTTATTCTATCTACAGTTTCACTACACAATCTTTTATTCAAACTACACAAAACTTTTATTCAACCCAACATTACTACTTATCCTGCTACACCTGCTCTGGCAATTCAAAACTCTCTTCGGGAATAGGAAGGAACACTCTTGGTATAAGAGGGTCCCGCTGCTTGACTCGCTTCTTGACTATGCGGGTCCTGATGGGTTTCATTCTCTACCTTAACTGTAAAAAAATAGGAGTGACAATAAAAGAAATGAGCCAAAATTGCTCAACAAGCCTGCAACAATATATATATATATTATAAAGAGAGAGAAATAAATGAACCAATAAGCTGCTGGTTTGAACAACCATCTGTATCTGTATATGATAATAATTTGCCAACACTGGCGAGTGCCAAATGAACAAGACTGGAACAAGAACCAACATATGCACTATAACCTGCTGATCAGTCAGAATATAGTGCGGATCTATACCCAACTGCATAGACCCAACCAACATTAGGAGTACTCAGGCAACTATGGCCTATTAAATAATGGTCTGGGTAAAACCCAGTCCGTAAAGTAACCATCCAGTCCAAGGCTTAGCATCCGGAATAATCGGAATGCTATTGATATATCCCAACACCAGGATATACCAGACTATATGTAACAAGGGTAAAGGAATTGAAATATGAACAGGGAATTCAATAAATTGGGTAAATCAAGAATTGAAATGAAATGGAACAAGTGATAATAAATGGGTAACAGTGTATATGAACAATGACTATCAAAGAGAATTGATACGATGGAAAAGAAATATAAATCACTATTCTGAATTTAGAATAAGGGAAAAAACTTGCCTTGCGCGTACTTAACCTGGTTTAACTCACTGTTTTCTGACCCTAGCTTGCTCTGCCTTGCTAACACTGAACAAATCATGGAAAGATAGGTGTTTAGATAATTTACTATATACGCGTATCTTGAATTGATATCACGCAACCTTATCAGTCTACCCATGCGTTTCTATCTGACTCGCATATATATATATATATATATATATATATATATATATATTTATACAGTACATCTATTCACATAATCACATAAAGCACGTAGCACGTAAGGCACATAATTAATTTCTAGATTTATAATTATTTTTAGAATCAATTCTGGGCTTATACCTGCATTACTAGTCGAATCTGATTTTATTATAATTTTTCGGGATTTATTCAACTCAGTTATACCCCTATTAGGGCCTACGAACTATTAATTATCACAAGATCACTCTCTTCCGGGAGAATTTATGACTCACAATTATTTTTATTGGATTCGTCTCATTTTTCTGAGTCTAGGGGTCTTCGTTTTGCTCAAATCGGACTAACGGTTTAATTATTATGAATTAAACAAGATTTAATTAATTAATAACTAATTATAAATAATTAATTATAATTAAATAATCCTTAATTATATTCTTAGATAATTATTTAATAATTATTGCATTTTAAAATAATTAATCCCTAATTATTAGGATTAATTACAATTTACTACACTAATTTACTAATTATTAACGCTTACCCGATCAGATCGATTATTTACAAATAATCAATCGATACAATTAACTGATACGTTATTTACCGAATAACTACGAATTACTTGAATTATAAATCACTTAACGATTAATTACTCGTATAACTATGAGCTACTCGCGATTCTTGCCTTATTATCGAACCATTACATTATTATTGTAACCTATACGATTCGTGAATTAATTATCGATATTTAATTATACAATACGAATAATTATTACGATATTCTTCGAATAACTATCGCTCGAATAATAATTCTAATTATCGAATCCCTACTTGCATAAATACGAGTTACTCATAATATTAACTAGTTATCGGATTATTAATCATATTATTTAATCCTTATTTATTAATTAATTACCTAATTATTAATTAATTACCTAATTATTAATTAATTAGATAACTAATAAATAATTAGATAAATAATTAAATAATTAATTAATAACTAATTTCGAATTTTCTAAACTAATAAAATAATTTAAAAATTTTTAATACTAATTTTCAGAATTTAAATCTAATTTTTATTATATTTTTAGAATTAATAAAACTGATTTTTAAATTAATAAAATATAAATAAAATAATAGAAAATCCAGAAACAGAAATCTGGAAATGAATTCCGGGTTGAGGGGATCAAACCCGGGTTGTTTTTCGGGTCAATAACCGGGTCGGCGGGTCGCTGAAGAACAGCCGCCGTGCTGCCCAGAAACCGGCACCGGCGAGCTGTTTCCGGCGAACCCAATTCGAACGTACAGATCATTGTTTCTGCAAGGTTTTTATCCCGTTCGATTCCATGTGACTGCAGAAACACAACTCCGTCGTCCTCTTCTATCCCTGTCGTCCCAGTCGTCTTCTCCGGCGAAAAACAGAGCATCGGCCGGCGAACTGCTGCAGATTCCGACGAGCTCGGTTTCTAAGGTCAAAACACAACCGTTTGATTCGTTTCTTGGTGGGTTTTCATTCAAAATCACTCCAGGAACACAATCAAATCAGTAACATCATCTAATAACCCCTGGAACAATTTCTCCGGCCAAACCAAGAAATTTTCCGGCCAAAACCTAAACTAACGATTTCGTACATCAAAAATTACAAATAAAATACCAAAATAAAGCTAAACACTTGTATAATCTAACCCCTATAATCATATTAACCTCAGGTTCATACAAAATTAAAACGAACTAAAATAGAATTGTATAAACTTGAAACTAAGAACTAACACTTAGAACAATTGTTTGTTCAAATAAATAGCATAAATCGATTGTAAACAAGTACAGGAAACTATACCAAGCATCAAAATCAACCCATAACCCCATAATTAAAAACCCCCAATTTCAGTCCAAGAACCCTAAAATACGAATTGAAAATCTAAACATCAAAACATGAAATTGATGGTATGAATAGAAAGTAGAGATCAAAAGCTTTGTTTTGGTTACTCACATGATCGATTTGGATAACAGAATCACTCTCAAATCTGCAGTTTAATTCCTAGGTTGTTCTTCACCCCCACTTTCTAATTTTTTTATTTTCTGATTTTTAACAATTAATTAATGAATAATTAATAATAAAACAGGTATTTATACTAATGAAAATAATACCCCTAAATAAAATTAAGGGTCTAATTCTACATCTAATAAAAATATTTGGCCCCAATTTTTATAATTTTTGGGTATTAATATTGAATTTTTAAATATCCAATAAATACAAAATAAATGCTAAAAATTCCCAAAAATTGTGAATATTACAAAAATGCAAAGAAAAATGATATATGATAATTTCATGATCATATAAAAATAAAAATGTGATTTTTGTGGGGTTTTTGGTACCCAAAGGGGTCCGGAAAAGTCATTTTTCGCGAAAAGGGTAAATTTGTAAAACGTCTAGGGGTTCAAAATAGCGATATGGTATAGGGCATTTTTGGTAAAATAGGACCAATAATTTTATTTGAAATACGGGCTTTTAAAACACTGTTTGAGCTGTACGGGTTTTGATATAAGATATATAACTTGCGATAAAACATTCAATAAATATCCAAAACACATTCGGATCATAACAGACAACACGTAGCACATAACGATTAGGGTTTAATGACTCAACACAGTTAATCACATAATACTACACACAATTTATCTTTATTATGATATAATACAAGCGTAATTTCTCGGTCGTTACAGTTAAATGTCTTTATATTTCGCTGCAATTACTTTTAATTATGCAAGTACCTTTTTGTTCTTGTTCCTTACTATGAACTGTGATCTCTTGAGCAAATACCCATTATTTCGGGTTATTTGAGAACCCTGAATCAGGATGTTTTGAAATCAAAGTGATTTGACATCAAAATACTCTATGGACTGGATGGTTACAATGAGGGCCAGTGATGGACTGGACCCTAAAGGCCAGAGATGGTTGGACCCTTAATTATAGAGGCCATAGTTCTTGGGTACCTTATGTGTTGGTGGATCTATATAGATAGGTATAGATCTGCACTATACTCTGACTGATCAACATGTTATAGTGTATATGTTGGTTCTAGTGTCCAGTCTAATTTATTGTTGATCGCCATTAACGACATTCCTTTTTGAAGAGTTTTATGACTATAAAACCGGACAAAACCCTGATTCAAGAGATGAATCTTGGAATTGCTCGTCACTTTTGATTTATAATTAAGGGTTGATAACGGCCAATGTTTATTCGCTCAACTACTTCAAATAAATAGAAATGTCTAAAGATTATTTAAAGGTTTTTTCCGGAAATTTCCTTTAATATTAATACTTGGAAACTAGTTATGTACTTGCTGGGCATTTTTGGCTCACTCTTTCTTTGTAAATTCTTATTTCTTTCAAAAATAAATGAGGATAATAGTGAATAGCTTTAATAAACAGCAGAAGTTAGAAAAATCTCCGCTGCAAGAGGATGAAGATGTTAGAAAAATAAACAAGGGAATTAGTATAAAGGTATTCGAATTTGTATTTTAGTTGTTGTAAATTTTAGAAGGTTAGATTCTTGTTTCATACCATAACCTGTAAACGATCTGGTTTTAAGGGGTCATTGTATATTATTTTATATTATGTAAAGATTTTTTAAAGACACCAAATCTTGACCCCGGATTTGGGCTGTTACAAAAAGCAAGGGTAGTCTGAAGTACCTTTAATTCAGCATTATCATCCTCAGTATCAACATTTTCCATGAGAGAATAATTGACCTCATCATCTGATCTGATGAATCATCCCAGTTTTTCTTTCTTGAGATCAAAGCTTGTTTCTTCTCAGTTCTGGGTTTTCTACAGTCAGCTGCAAAGTGTCTGAGAGGTCAACGCTTTTACCCTTTAGGTTTTGGTAATTTGTCAAAAATAAAAGTAAGAATTAAATTAGACTTCTAGGTCACGTAGAATCCTCCCTTAAGGTTTTTTGTGAGGCACTTATCAGAAACAAGTCGAACTAAGTCATTTTGGATAAACCGTACTTAAATGCTTTCCAACACATCTTCAAATGACATGACTTGGGATAGATATATCAACTCAAGGATATATTCTATGTTAGGTTGTTTTTGTCAAACAAACCTAGGCTTACGGCTAAAGGCACAGAAACCGAGAACTTTCGAACACTGCTTTAACGAACCAAAAATGATCAAATTATTTAAAATCATGTCACACTTAAATGTTTTACTCTCAAATATATTTAATCTATTTATTTATTATTTATGTTCAAATTTTTAGTGCCAAAAGCCATGCCAAAAGACCCAAAACAGATTTTATTCCGAGTTACCCGTAAATCCTTATTTATCCGGATAAAATTATATAAAATTCAAAGATAATTATTATTTGGACCAAATAATTATTATTTTATAATTAATATTATTATTGAATAGTTTTGAAGTCAAAACTTTTGTCTGCCTCGTCGGTGAAGACAAATGTATTTTCCGAGCGCTCCGGAAGGCGGTTTTAACATTCGTAAAAATCCTAAATAATAATTTCAAATGTCTTTTAGACTTAAAACTTGGTATTTGTCTTTATTATATTTCCTTCTTTCACATATATTATTTTCATGATTTTAGCATGACTTTTTTCCGGGACCCCTAAAATGATACGTAATTGATTTATCTGTTGCTTAAAAGTCATAGATGGTCAACTTATTTCAAGGTGAAATTTTTACCATGATCCTAAGATATTATTTCTAGATAATCCCCAAAATTTCATAATATTTCATTTATTTTTCGATTTTTAGTGAAATACGCAATTTTGGTCGTCGGTAAGCGCACTGAATGTTTTCAGCTTTGTCTAAATTATACAAAAACGTGTCAAACCATTTTTTGGCCTGAAAATTTGAATTCCTACATCTGTACATGAGTTTTATGGACCTGCCCCACTTTTTCTTTCCTTGGAAGATGTATTAGCTTTATTCTAAAGCTAAAAACCCTAATATTTGGCCTATAAAAGGACCCCCCAACCCTCCTCTTTCCCTAAGTCATTAGTGAGCCAACCTTATGCTGATAAACCACTCTAGAAACAATCTATCTTCTTCTCCTAAATTGAAAAAAACGTTTCTAAAGCTTAAGCCCTCCTTCTTTCAAGTTTTAACTTGATTTTGGCTTTGTTTTTATCACCCTTTCTCACCCGAACACACACCCATTTGGCCCCCTCTCTTAGGCACATTTCTTGCCCTTATTTTTTTGCCTTTGAGTTACTATTTGAGCCTTGAAAAGTCAGTATCCAAATTCACCCTTCGGCCATGTTTTCCGGTGACTTTTCCGGCGACTACTTTTGTGTGTTTTTCGGCTTCACCATCTCGTATCTCTTGTAGTCCACTTTATTTTGAGGGGCTTGAGCCTTTTTAAGGTCAAGAGTCATAATATTGGTTTATTTTGAGTGCATTGAGTGTTCTTGAACCCATCCTTGTTAGATCCAACCATTTGATACATTTTGGTGCAAGTCTCGTGAACTTTGGCATAAAAATGCACTTGTTCTTGATTTATTCGTGTAGTGTGTTTTGGAGCCTTAGTAGGAACATACCAAGATTTAGTAGCTAAGATCTACTTACTTTTAAGTCCTTTCACTCAAGATTAGGAGCTTGAAGTGATTAAAGACATTTAGACGATTTCCGGTTAAAACCAACTTCCCTAAACGAGCATAAACCGTAAGTAGTTTTATTCTTGGTTTTTGAATACCGAAATCTTGTCTAAGTTTGGTATTTATTTTGTTATTTGAATCTTTATTATCAAGAGGAGTTATCTTGAACAAGAACATAACAAACTAGGCCATTTGAACTTGAAGAAGCAAGTTCAAACTTTCGACCATACGAGTTGTTATACTCGGCCGAATACAAAAGCTCTAGTGCCTTGCGTTTCTTGCTTTCTTTTCTTTCTTTAACAAGTGCACTAAGCTAGCTATAGTCTTGTGTTATTAATTTCTTGACCCTTTCATACTTTCTCTTGAAAGAACATAAAGAAACGAGACGGAAAAGCATTCGGTTTCACTATTCCTGGTCGAATAGTCTTGCTAGGCACATTGGTTGCATTTTGATAGTTTTGATCTATTTACCAAGTGCATTTAGAAAGGTATAGACTTGTATTCTTAAGTCCTTGACCCTTTCATTCTATCTCTTGAAAGGACTTAAAGAACGAGCCTATAAATTGTTCATTCGGCCCTTACGTGTTCCGTGTTCATCCTTGGCCGAATAGAGCACACACTTGCATTCATATTTATTTGCTTGTCTTGCATTTTGTTTGTGTGATTTGTCCCTTGCGTGACATATCCCAGAAATCTTTATAATAGTTTCCGCACTAGTGTAACGCGTATTAGCGTGGCGAAAGCCGAATAGTTTAACGCATAATAGTGTCGATTTATATATTTTCTCATCAAATTTATATTACTTGTTTGCTTGTGTGCTTTTAGCTTGTCTTCTTTTATTTGCAGTGAGGTGAAGTGAAGTGAGGTGATCCTTGTGTTAAGACCCAAGTCTTAGGCATACTAACGGGGAGTTAGTAGCCTTTGCACCGTGAGGCAAAGGAAAGACCCGAGATCTAAGACCTAGATCCGAGACCCGCCAAGAAGAAGAAGGACGAAGGCGACGTAAAAGGATTTACGAGTGCTTGAGGAGGTGACTAGGTTATTATGCTCCAAGATAGTCTTGTAATAGGCTTGCTATTTATTTTGAGGAAGTTACGTGTGTGTAACGTTCCAAGACATTTAAATTGTGGTTGGTTTGTAAAGGTTTCTCCACCTACTATGGAGGAGGTTCTTTATAGTAGAGAAAATATCGATTTCGGGGAGGAGCTCGGGGACTGGAGTAGGGGTGAGTGGACTCCTTTTGTTGAGTTAGCCACCGCGAACCAGGATAAATCAATCGTGTTGTACATCTTCTTTTCGTATCTTTATTTTCCGCACTTAACTAGCTTGCTTACAAGTAGTTAACGGTAAAGAGGAGAAAAGAAATTTCAAAAAGCCAAACTTTTAAATTTTAAAAAGGTGATAAGCTATTCAACCCCCCTTCTAGCTTATCAAACCCACTCGCGGGACCTATCAGTTGGTATCAGAGCAGTGCTTTTGACCGTATATATCGATTATCACGATAATCGAGGAATACGATAAAAAGTAGATCCTAACGGAGTTATCGACTATTATAAAAGTCGTTACGTAAAACCCTATTAAGGACAACTTTTTATGGGTACTTAAGTACGATTGGTTGCGGGTAGGGACGGAGGCAGGGGTGGCCGGTGGGTGCGGCCGCCACCCCAAACTCCTGTATAATCGTGAAATTAATATTAATATTTATGAAAAAAATTATATATTTATATATTTAGTAGTAAAAAAAATATTTTCAATTTTCGCCCCCTGAAAAATATATAAAATTTATGAATTTAGTATTAATATTAGTGATGTTTAGGATAGGGATGAATTTAGAAACACGAATTCAAGTATATTTGTATATTAAAATTGTTAAAAATAATATTTATTAATTTATTTAATATATAATAAATTAAAAATATATATTAATTACTCGGGAAAAAAATATTCGCCACCCCAAACTCGGGTTTCTGGCTCCGTCTCTGGTTGCGGGGAAGGACTTTCGAGTTCTCGACCACCTCTATTTGATGGCACAAATTTTGCTACGTGGAAAACGCATTTTAGAATATACGCGAGATCACAAGGAGTTAAGGTTTGGATGGCCATTGAAGATGGTGTTTTAGTCCCTATGAAAAGCGTAGGTGATGAACTTGTCGAGAAGAAAGTTAGCGAATATAACCCCGAAGAAGAAAGTCAAATGAACATAGCCGCTAAAGCGGAAATGGTCTTGACTACTGCACTTGCGGAAAAAGAATACAAACGTGTTAATAACTGCAAGTCCGCACAAGAAATGTGGAACAAATTAGTCATTACTTACGAGGGTACAAAAGATATTAAAGAATCCCGAATGGATACTTTGATACAAGAATATGAAAATTTTAAATTCCTCGAAAACGAGACTATCATCAATATGGAAAAGAGGTTTACTCGTATAATCGATGAACTTTCACAACTCGGAAAAGCTTATACTACGAATAAGAAAAATCATAGGATTTTGAAAGCTTTGCCTCATAGTTGGAAAGTTAAAGTTACCACAATAAAAGAAATGCATAACCTCAATTTATAACTATCGATAGCTTGTTCGGAAACCTTCTTGCTTACGAAGAGGATAATATTCCGGAAAAGGTTATTCCTAAAGTCGAAGATAAAAGGAAGAATATGGCCTTAACAGCAATTTTAATCGATGAAGATGAAAATGATGATGAGTTGAACGAAGAGTTGCAAAATCTCGATGAACAAGAGATTGCACTACTTTCAAGACAACTTCGTCGGGTTTTGCAAAGTAAAGCTCAAAGGTACGAAAAAGGTTTCCTTAAGTCGGGTAATCAACAACGTGTGTTTAATTCGAAAGGAAGACCGAATTACAAGAGTAATAATTTCCAACCTTCGAACTTTAACAAAGGCAAAAGGATGCAATAACCGAATAATGGTTATAATAATAATAATAATTCGAATTTTTTGAATAATTATGTTGCCCCTAAGCTGAAGGAATCCTCAGAAGAAGAAGCACACGATTTGTGTTTCGAATGTAAACAACCCAGTCACTTTAAACGGGAATGTCCAAAATTGGCTAAAGGCCAAAGCCTTGTTGCCGAGAATGGATGGGACTTAAGCGAGGATGAAGAAGCTCCCGAACAAAGTGAAGAGGTCGTGAACTTGTGTTTGATGGCGATTGGTGATGAAAAAGAAAAACAATAGAAGCTTCGACTAAATGTCAAGAGGTGTGCCTTGCTGCTAAGAAAGATTTGTGGTATCTTGATAGTGGTTGTTCATGAAACATGACAGGTAATAATCCCTTTTGAACAACATTAGAAAAGTTACCGCATAAATTGTCATATTTGGTGATAGTAGCAAAGGTGACATCATTGGTATTGGTGATCTTGGAAATGAAAACTTTAAAATATGTGACGTACAATTAGTCACAGGATTAAAGTATAATCTGTTGTCAATTAGCCAACTTTGATGGATGCAAGGTTACATTTTATCCAACTCATTGTGCCGTCTTTGATAATAATGGAAGACTGGTTATAACATGTCCAAGAGATAATAATGTATACACTTGTGACATTAACAATTACAAAAATATATGTTTAGTTACCACAAATGAGGATCCTTGGTTATGGCACCGAAGGATGGGTCATATTAATATGAAACTCATTAAGAACATTTGTTCGAATGAACATGTTCGTGGTTTACCGAAACTCAATTTCGTAAAAGATCATATATGTGAAGCATGTGAAATTGGCAAATAAATTAAAGCATCTCGTAAAGCCAAATTCATGGTGTCTACGACTAGACCACCCGAGCTTCTACACACGGATCTTATAGGACCCATTCTCGTACAAAGTTTGGGAGGATGTTCGTACACTCTAGTAGTGGTCGATGACTTCTCACGTTATACATGGACGAAATTCCTAAAAACAAAAAGCGACGCACTTGAACCGTTTATTGCTTTTTGCAAGAGGATACAAACTCAACAAGAAACGTCTACCGTCTATATAAGGACGGATCATGGAAAAATGTTTTAAAATTCTGAGTTTGTGCACTTTTGTGAAACTAGTGGTATTACTCACAACTTCTCTCCTCCTTATACACCTCAATCAAATGGTGTAGTTGAAAGGAAGAATAGAACGTTGCAACAAATGGAAAATACAATGTTGAATGAATATCGGAGACCTAAATATTTTTGGGCCGAAGCGATGTCGACATCTTGCTATGTTCTTAATAGAGTACTACTAAGACCTATTAAAATGAAGACTCCATATGAGCTTTATTTTAATAAAACACCCAAGATAAGTTACTTCAAAGTATTTGAAAGTAAGTGCTTTATTTTGAATACAAAAGATTATTTAATGAGTTCGACCCAAAATCTAGTGAGGGCGTATTTCTTGGATATTCAAATACAAGAAAAGCTTATCGGGTATTCAATCTTAGAACTTTGATGGTGGAAGAATCGTTAAATGTAGTTTTTGATGAATCTAAACCACATTCGAAGTATAAAGATTTGGTCGAAGAGGATAATGATCCAAAAGTTGATTGTCAAGATAATGTGGAAAATACCATTAGATAAATTGATGCTTTTGATCATGGAACAATTGCTCCTAATAATCCTCTCGAAGTAGTTGAAGTCGATAATGGACTACCTCCGGATATACCTTGGGTTAGAAGTCATCCTATCAAAAATATTGTGGGAGACCTAACTAGAGGAGTTCAAACTCGATCTCAAGTACAGAATATTGCTAGTAACTTAGCATTTCTATCACAAATAGAACCCAAAACGGCTAAAGAAGCTTTACTCGATGAGGATTGGATTCTTGCGATGCAAGATGAATTAAATCAATTCACTCGTAGTAATTTTTGGGAACTAGTTCCACCTCCGCCCAATACTTCCACGATTGGAACTAAATGGGTCTTTCAAAATAAATTAGATGAAAGCGGAACTGTGGTAAGAAATAAAGCTAGACTAGTAGCTCAAGGTTATACATAAATGGAAGGAATAGACTATGATGAAACTTATGCTCCCGTAGCTAGACTCGAAGCAATTCGTATATTTTTAGCATTTGCGTGTCATAAGGGATTCAAGGTTTATCAAATGGATGTTAAATCAGCTTTCCTAAACGGTGTCTTAGAAGAAGAAGTCTATGTAATACAACCTCCAGGATTTGAGGATTTAACACATCCGGAATATGTGTATAAACTTTATAAAGCCTTATACGGACTAAAACAAGCTCCGAGAGCTTGGTACGAGCGTTTAAGCAAATTCCTAGTGAATAGTGGATTCAAAATGGGAATAGCCGATACGACTCTATTTACTAAGTATGAAGGTGAAGATATTTTGCTCATTCAAATTTACGTAGATGATATTATTTTTGGGTCAACCAAAGAATCACTATGTAACGAATTCTCGGAAATAATGAGTAAAGAATTCGAAATGAGCATGATGGGAGAACTAAATTTCTTCTTAGGGTTGCAAATTAAGCAATCCGATGAAGGCATTCATATATCTCAATCTAAGTATTGCAAGGAAATGCTTGAGAAATTTGAGATGGAGAATGCTAAATCACTTTGTACTCCTATGTCTCCTTCGGAGAAATTAATTGCAGACGGGACCGGTAAATCGGTAGAAAACAAGAAATATCATGGTATAATAGGCAGTTTATTATATATCACTGCTAGTAGACCGGATATTCAATATAGCGTTTGTAAATGTGCACGATTTCAAGTGGATCCAAAAGAATCTCACTTATCCATGGTTAAACGGATTTTTAGATATCTTAAGGGGACCACTGAACTCAGACTTTGGTATCCTAAAGGATTACCGTTGGACCTAGTGTGTTTTTCTGACTCGGATTATGCGGGTCATTTAATCGATAGAAAAAGAACTAGCGGTACTTGTCAGTTCCTCGATGGATGCCTAGTTTCTTGGTTTTTAAAGAAACAAAATTTCGTATCCATGCCTACTGCGGAAGCTGAATATATAGCGGCCGCAAAATGTTATGCTCAAATATTGTGGATGGAGCAAACATTAGCCGACTATATGATTAAATTTGATGCAGTATCAATTTTGTGTGATAATACGAGTGCAATAAATTTAAGTAAAAATCCAGTGTCGCACTCTCGTACAAAACACATTGATATATGACATCATTTCTTACGTGATCATGTCAATAAGGGTGATATTTTAATGGATCATGTTGATACCGAAAATAATATTGCCGACATATTCACGAAGCCTTTGCATTCTGAAAGATTCACTAAGTTGCGATTGCTCTTGGGAATGTTAGAATGCAAATCTTAATTAAATATAGAAATATTCTATATTTAGTTAGACTTTCATTTTGAAAGTATACGCAATTTATTTTTTGGCCAAATCAATTAAGCATATTGTATGAGCGGATTTTTGGTTGTCCAAAGTTCAGATTTCTCTGCAATATATTTGGTTAACGTAAATATTATTTTTAATATTTATGATATATCTAAAAACCATCTTGAATATAATTTAAGATTAAAGGATAAATTTAAATGGTTCTATTTTGCATGGCCTTGGAATATCGAATATTTCAAAACTCGGGGCAAAATATTAGAGCTATTTAAATTTAATCAAGTTTTTCAAATATTATTATTTAAAAAATAATATAATGCTATATATGACATCTACACATTTTAAATATTGCAAGTATCGTAATATTAATATAAAAATATGGAAAATGCATAAAAATGCAAGGATCATATTTTTATGTCCAAAAATAATTGTTCTAAAATATTATATCATTTTTCAAATTTAAAATGATATATTTAGAAATATTTTGACTAAAAATAATTCGGTTTTGATTTTAGATAAAATTCAAGGAATTCAAAATTAAATCTAGAAAATTGCAATTTTATTTTTGTGATTTAAGGAAATAATTTCTGAATATATATTGAACTTATTTAAAATAAATAAAAATGATTTTATGAATTAACTTTTCATTTTCCCGAATTTAGGAATATAAAAGTAAAAATCAATTAACCTGGTTCGTTGATTTGAAAAGGCGGACGAATCTGAACCGTCTAAATCAAGGAGTATATATCATTTTGTGTGTGCGTGTTTTCAGCCGTGTACGGACGTGTCTCTCTCTTTCTCTCACACGCACCTCTTATCTTTCTCTCTCTCTCTCTCACACGCGCCTCTTGCCTCTCTCTCTCTCTCTCGCCACTCTCTATATCTATCTAAAACATAACCGACGATTGCTCCTTTCCGATCAAAACACTCAACCTCGATGAAAATCGATCTCATATTCGTGATTCTCTCCTCAAAACACATCGATTCACACCCATATAGCATGATTCTGTTTTCTAAATCTCAAACCCTTGAAACCCTAGCTCTTCGATTGGTTTCAATTCGACTCTGTTTCATTGTTGTT